>NC_083362.1:66926805-67544497 GCF_030254825.1 Meriones unguiculatus | reverse complement strand
ATTACAAGTTTAGCAAAATAGGAGACTACTCATATTCCAGGGGTTACCACCTTAGTAAACAATCCAATAAATAAAAGAAAGCTCCCAAAGTTCTTCAGGTAGAAACAAATTAATTAATGGCATTAATGGCATTCAACACATTTGATTTCAAAAATCAATCTAAATGAAGACTGTATTGAGACATAAAAGTCAGTAATATTTGATTTTGTTTGTGCTAATTCACCTAAAGTTAAACTGGACAATTCGCTAGGAGGGGAAAGAAAATAATCTTAAAAGTAACAGGCCTATCAAATGTACTTCTTGCTCTCCAAGTTCTGTGCAAAAATTAATAACATTTATATGTAATAATAATATAGGTTAAAGTTAAATTTATTAAAAGCAACCATAGTTACTGAAAACATAGCACATAAATATCGGTCTAATAATCAAAAGGGGTTAAATAATAATCATAAATATCTGTGAATTTAAATTAAAGTCTTAAATAATTAAGACTTAAATATTATAATAATTTTATATTATTTTATAATATAATAGTCGATATATCAGAACAAAAGAGAACAATTTTTAGGCCATTACATGAATATAATAAAACCTGCACTTGATTCCTGATAAGAAATTTAGAGTGAGAGAGGTATTCATTAAAAGTCTCAGCAACAATGCTGTTCTTTCTTATTCTTAACCCTTCTAGTGTCAGACTTACAAAATTAAAGGAGTCAATTCTTATTTGAGGATGATTGATTTACAGAAAAATTTGGTAACATAAATGATATTAAACATTACTATATTGGATAATTCACAATTTAATCTTTTACCTTTGAAAAAGTTTATCACTGCATCTATCATCTATCATCTATCTAGCATCTATCTATGGCTGTATCTATTTGTCTAAAAGCTATCTATGTATCTATCCATCCATCTATCTATCTATCTATCTATCTATCTATCTATCTATCGATCTATCTATCTATGCATCTATCCAAAGCATACAGAGAAGCCATTATAATTAAAATAACAGTTGTTCTCACACAGGCTCATGTCATTGCACACTTGTTTCTGAACTAATGGCATTGTTTTGTGATGCTGTGAAACCTGCACAAGGTGAGTCTGAGCTGGCCAAAAGGAGTGTTTGGAGACGCATGTCATGGATGTGACTCCTAGTTACCACCCAAATTTTCTCTCTTCCTGAACAGCTTAGATTTAGTATACTTCATCACAAACCTCTTGCTCATATGGACAGACTCTGAGCTGCCATACTCTAGTCTTAAAGCCAGAGCCAAAAAATAAAAAATAAAAAAAATAATAAATCTTCCTCCTTCAAGCTGCAACTCTCAAATGCATAGAAACAGCTATGGGAAAGGTAGGCTAGTACAAAAATGCTCACATCATGATTTGCAGAAGAGGTATAATGTAAAAAATATGAACATTCTTTGGGTGGAGGAGGATAAATATTGTTATCCTGATACAACTGAATGGAAGGTGCTAAAGGTTCAGTGGAAAATACCCATGCATTACACCCATGTATTAAAAGTGTAAATAAGCACAGCTAAGAAAAATTTTAAAAAGTATAGCAATTATCTCATTGGATAATAATACTCAGGAAAAAAGAAAGATATCACCAAAATAAGATTCATGAATTTCATAGTTTATAAATATTTAATATTAGTATATAAGTTAGAATAAACATATCATATGTTAAAATCTATGAGTTGGACTAAAGTAGTTTTCCAAAAGTACAAGTTTATGATAGTCTCAAATAAAACTAAGAAAAAAACTAACAATAAATAAATTATGTCATGAAAGAAATTAGGAAAATAAAAAGAGAAAATGCATCCCATGATGTGCTATTGAGTTTTTGTCACCTTGCAGGGAACAAGGCCCACGTGGGAAGAGAAAATAACTACCGAAGAAATAGCCCATCAGATTGGCTCATGGATATGTCTATGGGACTGTTTCTTGAATGCCAATAGTGTAGAAGGGCCCAGCCCACCATGAGAAGTGCCATCCTTAGGCAGGTATCCTGTGATGTATAAGAAAGGTGGCTGACAAGCCAGGACAACAAGGCAGTAAGGAAATTCTCCATAATCTCTGCTTCAGTTCCTTCCATCCAGGTTCCTGCCTTGAGCTCCTTCCTGGCTTCCCTTGAGGATGGTCTCTTACCTTTAAGTTTAAATAAACTCTTGCCTCTCCGAGTTGCTTTTATTTTTTTATCTTTTATTTATTTATTTTAATTTTTTATTAAATTTTTATATTATTTACTGTTTATTCACTTTGTATCCCAGCTGTAGCCCCTTCCCTCTTTCCCTCCTAATCCCACCCTCCCTCCCTCATCTCCTCCCATGCCCCTATCCAAGTGCACTGATAGAGGGAGGTCCTCCTCCCCTTCCATGTGACCCTAGCCTATCATGTCTTATCAGGACTGACTGCATTTTCTTCCTCTGTGGTCTGGCAAGGCTGCTCGCCCTTCAGGGGAAGGTTATCAAAGAGCCAGCCACTGAGTTCATGTCAGAGACAGCCCCTGTTCCCCTTACTAGGACACTCACTTGGACACTGAGCTGCCCTGGGCTATATCTGTGCAGGGGTTCTAGGTTATGCATGCTCCTTGGTTGGAGTATCAGTCTCAGAAAAGACCCTTGTGCCCAGAGTTTTTGGTTCTGTTGCTCTCCTTATGGAGCTCCTGTCCCCTCCAGGTCTTTCATCTCCCCCTTCTTTCATAAGATTCCCTGCACTCAACTCAAAGTTTGGCTATGAGTCAGTCTCAGCATCTACTTCGATATTCTGAGTGAGGTATCTCAGAAGCAGAAAGACACACACGATATATACTCATTTAAAATGGATATTAGACATACAGTATAGGATAAACATACTAAAATCTGTACACCGAAAGAAGCTAAGCAAGGAGGACCTTGTTTAAGATGATCAATTCTCATTCAGAAAGGCAAACGGGATACACATTGGAAAAGGGACAAAACAGGGACCAGGAGAGAAGCCTACCACAGAGGGTCTCTGAAAGAGTCTATCCAAGTTCCTTTTAATGGTGTTTATCAGAGCAACAGAAAGCAAACAAGAACACGAGAAAAAGAAAAGTAAAAGAAATTCAGAATAGAAACAGGAAAATTAGTCATTCAAGCAAATAAAACTGAGAAGTGATTATTGAGAAAACATTAAAATTGCATTAATATTTTGTTGTTATTCTAAATAAGTCTAAAATTATGAATCATAAGGATGTGTATAAACACTTGTAAGATAACAAATTTATAATTCAGCAAAAACACTTCATTAATGAATTTTAATACAAGCAACGTGTTGCACTGAAGAAATAAAAGTCGGAAAATACCTCCAGTTTTAAGTAACAAAAAAAAAAAAAACAAAACTTACTGTAACAATGATGCAAACTGTCTTGTCAATGAACTGAAAACCTTATATTTGGGAAAAAAGTCAATGTCAAAAGCCTAAATTTCTTGTGATTCTGTTTATAGAAAATGTTAATTTTTTTTTTCAGATAAGTAGATCTGGAGATAGGAAAGAAAGCTGTCTTTGAAAAGACAACAGGATCTACCTGGTATGAAAGAAATGTTCTAAAAATCAATAGGGAAGATGGAGATAAAATTTAAAGTTTACATTTCTGTAATTTTATTTAAATTGCACATTGAACTTATGGTTCAAAAACTTTCTCAATCCAAGGTTGAAAGCAAAAAAAAAAAAAAAAAAAAAAAAAAAAAAAAAAAAAACAAAACCTTTCTCACAGACTGGTTCATTACAAACCCTGGGAAATAGGCCTGCTGGATTTTATAGGTGTGATTTATTGAAAGCTCCAAGAGGTAATGTATAAATTGTGATCCTTGCAATTACTTAAACAAAAGAAGAGAAAAATTTTACTCACTGCAATATATGTGGTAATATATTCCAATAGTAAACCTGATCAAAAATAGTAAAGAAAAGTTCATACAATTTTTAAATTTGGCATATAGTTTAAAATATCCACTATAAAGTGACATTACTCTGAATTGCATTCTGTTCTCATAAAATTATAATTAAATCATGTTTATTCCAGAACTATAAAGGCTAATAAACCAATTTTTCCAACTTAATGGCTGTGAGATTAAAACCATATGATTGTCTTAATAGGTGCTAAAAAGACAGCAAATACAATGATGACTTAACATGAAAATGAAACTCATAGGGGGGGGCGGAGCCAAGATGGCGACTAGCACACACAGTTTCTGAGCGGTGGGATACCTGATCTTCTGAGTTGGAGAATGGAAGGACCCCCAACCCAGGAAAACCACAGCGAGGCTTTCTGAACAACAGGGAACATCGCAGGAGGTGAAAACTTTGGCCTCCGGTCACCCGGAGACTTGCTTGGGGAAGGAGAGAAAGGATCCTTTGTTCTTGCGGCACTCCCTTCCCCCAGACCTCCTTCCTCCTCGGCACAGCGGCACAGCGGACTCATCTTTCTCAGCGCAGACCTAACTGCCTGGGGTATACAGCCGCTGAGACGGAGCCCCAAGCACTTTAGCGGCAGACAAAAGCCAGCAGTACGTGCCCCGGACTCCCAGATTCGCGCAGCGGCTGCACCATCCTCCCAGGGCACGAATCTGCTAGACACCATACTAGCTCCGCAGGATCGCCATCACTGACGGTGCGGCCCGCCCAATCCCACAGTGACAGAGAATACGCTATATACTCACCGAAACCAGGCAGAAACGTCATACAACCTGGACACACCAGGCGCTGGGCCTCCCAAGCTTGGAGAGCACAACGAAGAGATCCCAGGACTTCCCAGAAAGCTTTGGGACTAGCAACCCAGTCTCCAGTTACAGGGGGACGTGGAGGCAGAGCAGCACTGAACTGGCGGGGCACCACAGCCCTCCAGTTTAAGACTAACCAGGGCCAAACCAGAGAACAGAGAGCCTGGTTACCCCATCCCTGCTGAAGTGACCACCCTGAAATCTCCAGCTGCAGCAAGACCTCAGAACCTGGCAGTGACAGCAGCACAGAACTGGCGGAACACATCAAAGAAGCAGGGCCAAACCAGAGAGCAGAGAGCCCCAGATACCACGATCTCGGCCAAGAGACCTGCCTGTAAGTGAGTGCATCCTTGAGAATCTGCAGTTCCCCAGATCCTGGGTCCTTCTAAATCAGAAGCCAGGCATCGAACCCCCCTCCCACCCACATACCCACTTTGGGAAACAGAGGGGCACTAGGGGCATTGAAGTTCCTGCCCTGTGGGCCTGATTGAGGAGCTAAGACAGTTAATGCCAGAAATTGCGCTGCGATCATCATTAGCGCCTGCGACATATACAGTGCAGAGCCCCTCCCACACACTCAAGGGTTCAACATTAGCCATCACTCTGTCCCCCGAGAAACTCATCCACGCACACTTACACACACAGACACGCACGCGCGCGCGCGCGCACACACACACACACACACACACACGCGCGCGCGCTTGCATTTGCCCCGTTTGCGCTTGCGTACTTTCCTCCCACAGGTACAGCTAGTCCTCAGCACACGCTGAGAGTGCTCAGCTTCCTGAAGAACTCTCCAAACACCAGAGAGAGACAGCACCAGTCTGATCTGCAGAATCCAAAAACAAACAGGGAAGGTTTCAGATAAGCCAATGGCCAGAGGTAGGCGAAAGAACACTTCCAACATAAATCAGGACATCATGACTTCACCAGCAAACCCCAAAATCGGTGGATACACCAATTCAGCAGAAGCACAGGAAAATGATTTTAAAGCCATGCTTGCCCAATTATTTGAGGCTCATAAGGAGGAAATGAACAAGTCTTTCAAAGAGATGGCCAGTCAATTGGAGGCAAAGAAAGAAGAAATAGACAATATCCTTAAAGAAACACAGGCAAACATAGCCAAACAAATAGATACACAAGTAGAGGAAAAATTAGTGGCATATAAGAAGGAAATGAAAAAAGAAATAGAGGCCATCGTAGAGAGACAGGAATCCAAATTCAAACACATGAAAGAAATGGTGCAAGGCATGAAAACAGAATTAGAATCAATAAAGAAAACACAAAATGAGAAAACCCTTGAGCTGGAGAACTTGGAGAAAAGATCAGGAACCACAAAAGTAAGCATCACCAACAGAATACAAGAGATGGAAGAGAGAATCTCTGGAGCTGAAGACACACTTGCAGAAATGGATACTTCTCTCAAAGAAAAAGTAAAATCAGAAAAGTTCCAATCACAAAATATCCAAGAAATCAAGGATGCTATGAAAAGACAAAATCTAAGAATAATAGGAATTCACGAAAAAGAAGACTCCAGACTCCAAGGTCCAGAAAATATTTTCAAGAAAATCATAGAAGAAAATTTTCCCAACTTAAAGAAAGAGATGTCCATAAATATACAAGAGGCCTACAGAACTCCAAATAGACTAGACCAGAAAAGAAACACATCACGTCACATCATAGTCAAAACACTAACTCTACAGAACAAAGAAAAGATATTAAAAGCAGCAAGGGAAAAAGGCCAAGTAACATATGAAGGTAGACCTATCAGAATCACGCCGGACTTCTCATCAGAAACTATGAAAGCCAGAAGGGCCTGGGCAAGTATCATGGAGACTCAAAGAGATCACAAATGTCAACCCAGACTACTATACCCTGCAAAGCTTTCAATCAACATAGATGGAGAAAACAAAATATTCCATGACAAAACTAAATTTATACAATATCTACACAGCAAACCATCCCTACAGAAGATACTAGAAGGAAAACTCCAATCCAATGAAAACAAATTCACCCAAGAAAACAGGGCATACAGATAATGTCCCAACAAAAATGAAAAGAAAACAAGCAATGAAACAGGGTTAGATCATCGACTCCATTACAAAAGGAACTAACATGCATTGGTCACTATTATCTATCAATATCAATGGACTCAACTCACCAATAAAAAGACACAGGCTAACAGAATGGTTAAGGAAACAGGATGCAACATTCTGTTGCATCCAAGAAACACACCTATGCAACAAAGACAAACACTACCTCAGAGTAAAGGGCTGGAAAACTGTTTTTCAAGCAAACGGTTCCAGAAAACAAGCTGGAGTAGCCATCCTAATATCTAATAAAATAGACTTTCAACCCAAGTTAATCAAAAAAGATAAGGAGGGCCACTATATTCTCATCAAAGGAAAAATCCACCAAGAGGACATCACAATCTTGAATATCTATGCCCCAAATACAAGAGCACCGACATTCGTAAATGAAACATTATTAAAGCTTAAATCATACATTGATCCTAATACCTTAATAGTGGGAGACTTCAACACTCCACTCTCACCAAGGGACAGATCAACTAGACAGACACCAAATAGGGAAATAAAAGCACTCACAGAATCCCTAAATCAAATGGACCTAATAGACGTCTACAGATCATTTCACCCAAACTCAAAAGAGTACACCTTCTTTTCAGCACCGCATGGAACCTTTTCCAAAATAGACCATATAGTGGGCCACAAAGCAAGCCTCAACAGATACAAAAGGATTGAAATAATCCCTTGTATACTATCTGACCACCATGGACTAAAGATCGACCTCAACAACAACAGAAACAACAAAAAGCCGACACGCACATGGAAACTGAACAACTTACTACTCAATGACAGCTGGGTTAAGGAAGAAATAAAGAAAGAAATTAAAGACTTCCTAGAATTCAATGAAAAGGAAGGCACAACATACCCAAATTTATGGGACACATTGAAAGCAGTGCTCAGAGGAAAATTTATAGCACTAAGTGCCTGCAAGAAGAAATTCGTAACATCACATACAAACAACTTAATGGCCCAACTGAAAACCCTAGAAAAAAAAGAAGCAGATACATCCAAGAGGAGCAGACGGCTGGAAATAATCAAACTAAGGGCTGAAATCAATCAACTAGAAACAAATAAAACTATCCAAAGAATCAATGAAACAAAAAGCTGGTTCTTTGAGAAAATCAACAAGATAGACAAACCCTTAGCCAAACTAACTAAAAAGCAGAGAGAAACTATCCAGATCAGCAAAATCAGAAATGAAAATGGGGACATAACCACAGACATTGAGGAAATCCAAACAATTATTAGGTCATACTACAAAAGCCTATATGCCACAAAATTTGAGAATCTGAATGAAATGGATAATTTTCTTGAAAGATTCCATCTACCAAAACTAAGTCAAGATCAGGTAGAAAGACTGAATAGCCCTATATCTCCCGAGGAAATCGAAGCAGTTATTAACAGTCTCCCCTCCAAAAAAAGCCCTGGACCAGATGGCTTCAGCACAGAATTCTACAAGACCTTCAAAGAAGTGCTAACTCCAATTCTCCTCAAGCTATTCCACAAAATAGAAACAGAAGGAACACTACCAAACTCATTCTATGAAGCCACAGTCACCTTAATACCTAAACCACACAAAGACCCAACAAAAAAAGAGAACTTTAGGCCTATCTCTCTTATGAACATTGACGCAAAAATACTTAATAAAATACTTGCAAACCGAATCCAAGAACACATCAAAGATATCATCCACCATGACCAAGTAGGCTTCATCCCAGGCATGCAAGGGTGGTTCAACATACGGAAATCCATCAATGTAATCCACCACATAAACAAACTGAAGGAGAAAAACCACATGATCATCTCCTTAGACGCCGAAAAAGCATTTGACAAAGTCCAACACCCATTCATGTTTAAAGTCTTGGAGAGATCAGGGATACAAGGCACATACCTAAACATAGTAAAGACAATATATAGCAAGCCTATAGCTAACATCAAACTCAATGGAGAGAAACTTAAATCAATCCCACTGAAATCAGGGACAAGACAAGGCTGTCCATTGTCCCCATATCTCTTCAACATAGTACTTGAAGTCCTAGCCAGAGCAATAAGACAACTAAAGGAGATCAAGGGGATACAAATCGGAAAGGAAGAGGTCAAAGTGTCACTATTTGCAGATGATATGATAGTATACATGAGCGACCCCAAAAATTCAACCAGAGAACTCCTTCAGCTAATAAACACTTTCAGCAAAGTGGCAGGATACAAAATCAACTCAAAAAAAATCAGAAGCCCTCCTATATACCAAAGACAAAAAGGCTGAGAAAGAAATTAGGGAAACAACACCCTTCACAATAGCCACTAATAACATAAAGTACCTTGGTGTGACTCTAACCAAGAAAGTGAAAGACCTGTTTGAGAAAAACTTCAAGTCTCTGAAGAAAGAAATCGAAGAAGATATCAGAAGATGGAAAGATCTCCCGTGCTCATGGATTGGTAGGATTAACATTGTGAAAATGGCCATACTGCCAAAAGCAATCTACAGATTCAATGCAATTCCCATCAAAATACCAACTCAATTCTTTACAGACCTTGAAAAAAAGATTCTCAGCTTCATATGGAGAAACAAAAAACCCAGAATCTCCAAAACGATCCTGTACAACAACAGATCATCTGGAGGTATCTCCATTCCTGATCTCAAGCTGTACTACAGGGCAACAGTAATAAAAAACTGCATGGTATTGGCATAGAAACAGAAAGGAGGATCAATGGAACCGCATAGAAGACCCAGAACTAAATCCACACACCTATGAATACTCGATATTCGACAAAGAAGCCAATTCCATTCAATGGAAAAAAGACAGCATCTTCAACAAATGGTGCTGGACCAACTGGATGTCTACATGCAGAAAAATGAAAATAGATCCATATTTATCACCCTGCACAAAACTAAAGTCAAAGTGGATCAAGGACCTCAACATAAAACCAGATACCCTAAATCAATTGGAAAAAAAAGTGGGGAACAGCCTAGAACTCATTGGCACAGGAGACAACTTCCTGAACAGAACACCAACAGCACAGGCTCTAAGAGCAACAATCAATAAATGGGACCTCATGAAACTGAAAAGTTTCTGTAAAGCAAAGGATACCGTCATCAAAACAAAACGACTGCCTACAGATTGGGAAAGAATCTTCACTAACCCTTTATCTGACAGAGGACTAATATCCAGTATATATAAAGAACTAAAGAAGCTGAAAAGCAGCAAACCAAGTAATCCAATTAAAAAATGGGGAACAGAGCTAAACAGAGAATTCTCGACAGAGGAATGTCGAATGGCAGAAAAACACTTAAAGAAATGCTCATCCTCATTAGCCATCAGGGAAATGCAAATCAAAACGACCCTGAGATATCACCTTACACCCATCAGAATGGCCAAGATGAAAAACTCAAGCGATAAAACATGCTGGAGAGGTTGTGGAGAAAGGGGAACCCTCCTCCACTGCTGGTGGGAATGTAAACTGGTACAACCACTCTGGAAAGATATCTGGCGCTTTCTAAGACAAATAGGAATAGTGCTTCCTCCAGACCCAGCTATACCACTGCTAGGTATATACCCAAAGTTTGTTCAAGTACACAAAAAGGACACTTGCTCAATCATGTTTATAGCAGCTCTATTTGTAATAGCCAGAACCTGGAAACAACCCAGATGTCCATCAACGCTGGAATGGGTACAGTAATTGTGGTATTTTTATACAATGGAATACTACTCAGCAATCAAAAAGGAGGAAATCATGAAATTTGCAGGCAAATGGTGGGATCTAGAAAAGATCATTCTGAGTGAAATATCCCAGAAGGAGAAAGACAAACATGGGATATACTCACTTATATAGATCTATAAGATATGATAAACATAATGAAATCTATACACCTAAAAAAGATAATCAATTGAGTGGACATGGGGTAAGATGATCAATCCTCATTTAGAAAGACAGATGGGATGTGCATTGAACGTATGACAGGAGTCTACTGAGCGCATCTGAAAGACTCTAACTAGCAGTGTTTTCAAAGCAAAGACTCATGACCAAACCTTTGGCAGAGTACAGGGAATCATAAGAAAGAAGGGGAGTTAGTCTGATGGGGAAAGGATAGGAGCTCCACAAGGACCAAATATATCTGGGCACAGGGTCTTTTCTGAGACTGACATTCAACCAAGGACCATGTATGGATATAACCTAGAACCTCCACTCAGATGTAGCCTGTGGTAGCTCAGTAACCAATTGGTTTCCCAAAGTGAGGGGAACAGGGACTATTTCTAACAGGAACTCAATGACTGGCTCTTTGGTCTCCCCACCCCCAAAGGGAGGAGCAGTCCTGTTAGGCCACAGAGGAGAGCTTTGCAGCCAGTCCTGAAGATACCTGATAAAACAGGATCAGATGAATGGGGAGGAGGTCCCCCCTATCAGTGGACTTGGAAAGGGGCACGGTGGAGATGAGGGAGGGAGGGAGGGACTGGGAGGGAATGAGGGATCGGGACACGGCTGGGATACAGAGTTAATAAAATGTAACTGATAAAAAAAATAAAAAATAAAAAAAAAGAAAAAAAAAAAGAAAATGAAACTCATAGAATGTGGCAAACAACTTGACAGCAGGTTTATATGATCATATATATATACAGATGCATATATAATATATGCAAATATATGATACATTATGTATTATATATCTTACACACATATATGTGTGTGTGCATGTATATATCAGAACACATCTGTTAAATCCAAAGCCTAATGATATAATTTAACATGTTAGATTAATCATTTCCCATTGTTATATAGTAACACATATTTATTCATGCTTATTTCATGTTTATATACATTAAACTCCCTAAATGAAAGTCATGTATATGACCATAACTAATTATTCATTTAATTTTATAATTAAATGACATTTTATGTGTTATATTAAATGAGTAGTACCACTGATTGTTTCTTTGAATAAATTATGCTCAACATACTATAACAAGAAGCCTCAGGACATTGAACTTAAAATACTGTAGCTGACATTCCTGTGTAATGAATAGTTATGAGTTTTTCCCTCTCTGGTCATGAAATAGATTCTTTTATATGAAAAACAAAAGCCTTTGTAAAGTTTGCCAATATAGTAGTTTTTCTACTACTCAACTCTGAATATACATAGGCCTTAACAGGAAAAATGCCTTGTTTCTAATGACATGGACTAATTTTTAAATGTTTATTCAGTGCAATTTTCATAAACATATTTTATAATATCTATCTTCCACACACTGTTTTTAATACATTCAGTACATCTCTTTCCCAACACCATATCATTTCTTTTCTTTCCATTTTTGAACCCACTGGGTCTAATTGGTGCTTCCCATCATGCATGCTTAGACATGGAGCCTCCCACTGCAGCATGAACAGTCAGTCTACTACACCCTCAGAGAAAAGCGCTCTCTCTTCTGGCAACCAGCAACCATCAACACATCCTCAGCAGAGGCTGGGGCCTTGAGGAACCCTCCATCTTGGGTGTTAGTATTTCGACTGTCTTGTTCTTGTCCAGGTCTTATGCTGATAAACACAAGTACCATGACATCCTATGCACAACTGCTGTGGCTTGTTCAGGAGACAGCATTTCACACCTCTTCCTATTTTCATGCTTTCAAATTCTTCCTGGCCACTCCTTTTAAATATTCCCTGAGCTTTTCTTGGGTGAAGGTCAATACAGATGACCCATGCAATGCTGAATACATGCTATGCTTTTCTGAGCTTTTTACCAGTTATAAGTCTCATTACCTACTGCCCACTGGGGGGGCAGCTTCTCTCATCTAGGATGGTAGCAGAAAAAGAAATACATGCATGTAAACATAAATATTCAGAGGGCATGATTGTTTAGCCAACAGCTGTGGGTTTTCCACTAGGACCCATGATCTCCCAAACCATGGGTTTTGGGTCATGCTCACAGTACCAAAAGTGAATTAACTCCCATGGAGCAAGCCTCCAATCCAATCAGAAGTTGATGGTTACCCCCATAACTAAGTCATGACACCATTTTTTACCAATAAAATGATCTTTCCTGGTAGGTCAGAATTGTATGCAGTTCAAGACTGGTTTCTTTGTGTCCTACAACCAAAGAGTGTATTGTCTTCAGCAAAGGGGTTCTTAGAACCTAGTTAGAGTGGGCAACCGGGAGCAATGGCCATAGCTTCAGTTTGGGTGTCCTTGGGGCTTACCTGACTAATATCATGCAGCAAGGTAACCTGGTTTTCCTATAGCATCTCAATTATTCTGGCGGTATTGTCCACCTATCCAGGACACCTCTATACAAACTCTTCAGGGTTTGTTTTTGTTTGTTTGTTTGTTTTTGATTTCCTTTTCATTTCTTTGCTTTCCTTATTGTGTCTTGTCCTTTCCTTAAATATAGTTTAATTTAAATAGAATTACATCACTCCCCCTTTTTCCTACCAGCCCCTCCCAGGTACCCTTTCTCTAACACCCACCACTCTACAACTATCTCTTTTTCATTGATGATGATTATTATTATTACATGTGTGTTAAGTGTGCATGTTCATGCACAAAATACAAACACATGCAAATACATCCTGCTACGTCCATGTATGTTGTTGAAATTATGTTTTCAATTTGCTTAGAAGGGAGAGAGTTTTCATCCATCCTTAGCTTTGGTTACCTGGCTCCTTTATCTCCTCCTTTCACCAGCCCTTATTCTCATGCTGTGCTCACTTAAACCCTTAACTACCAGTATTCTACTCCAGGCATGGTTATTTAGTAGTGCATGGATTCTACTATCAACTCCAATTTTATTCTGAAAAGATGTGTAAAGCATTGTATACAAAATTAGAGACCTTCTTTACTGCCTCTCTAGTATGATTCCATCATCTCTTCCACATAAATGATGAATACTTTTTTTTGTACTTTCTACATTGTTTATATCCCCACAAAACCTGCAGCTTTAGGGAAGTCATGAGCACCCAGAAGTGGGATGTTCCCTTTTTTGGTTTTGATGTCTCCCTGAACCAAGATGTAGAATGGCCACCCTTAATCCTAGCTTTGTTCATCAGTTCAGGCAATGTGGATTAGCTTCCTAGAGTTGTCATAACAAAGTACCAGACCTGGGCGACTTCACAAAGAAAAAACAAATTCTCTGACAGTTCTAGGGGCTAGAAGTACAATAAAGTACTTAGCAGAGACATTCTCTCTCCTATACATCAGAGGGACGATCTTTTTCATTGCTTCTAAGCTCTGATAAATCCCTGGCTTGTAGAAACATGACATTAACATCTACCTCAGTCTTCACATATCTGCCTATGTGACTTTGTTCCTTTTCTTGTTTTAAAAAATATGTCAGTCACAGTGTATTAAAGGGCCACCCTCATTGAGTATGACCTCATCTTAACTAATTATATCTACAGTGAACTCGTTTCCAAATAAGGCTACATTTTGAGATTCCTATAAGAGTTTGAATTTAGGGAGGGATATTATTCAACTTAATAAAGGAATTAAAAATTTTAATTAGACTTTCCCATGAAATAATGTAAAGAACTTTCTCAGAAAATAAAATGGTATCAATACTTCTTTTAGTTTTATTTGTTCAACTAAGGTTATCATTATCTCCTATGGTAATTCATTTTTGTTTTCCCCTATCTGTCTAATAGAGCACATGGTTATTCATTTTGCAATTATCTGTGCAAGATTTGGCAGATCCTCAGAAACTAGAGATCAATAATGTGTGTGTGTGTGTGTGTGTGCGCGTGTGTGTTTATGCATCTGTATGTGCCTGTTGGGAAAACAGAACATAAATTCTGGGAAATTAGTACTCCTTTATTCTTCTATTGCCAATGGAAAGAGCGCACGCTATAGGGTCAGTGGAGTGACACCCAAGAGTCTAAAGAATAAGACTCATAACCCCTTTCAATCTCTTCCAAGACTGATAAGCACTGCTCATTAAATTTCACAAAGTAAAAAGCAATTTTGAGTCATAACAACCTGAAAAGCCACAGATTTTGTTGGCTTTTTTTTTTTCAGGGAAGATGAAGGAGACTCTTGAAATTTCAGATAACGGTTTTATTTCCTGATCTAAAAGATTGTAATAATCACAAAGAACATCAGTTTCAAAGAGCTGAGCTCTCAGTGGTGGTGTTTTCACAGTGGAGTAAGAGGTCCCATTTGAGTGTTCACAGTTGAGACCTTCCTTAATCTCTTCATCACAGAGCCTCATACACTTCATTTCTCTCAAACAATAAAGCTGACATATTATTGACTCAGAGGCGTCCCTTCTACTGCCATTTTAATTTCTGTAAGCCAGATGGAAGCTTTTGTTCTTAAGCAGCGGGTCTCTTGCATAAAGCTCAGTGGAATCCTCAGGCCCCCAGCCAGTTCAAGAGGACTGTGAGCTGCAAGAGGACTCCAACATCCTCATGCTGCAACTGAGTCAGGCAACAAACAGATACCCGAGAAAAATTGGCACACGGACAAATGCCCTGTGTTGTAGCCATGCTATGGATTCTGCCCACTGTATTCAGTAGTGCAAAGAAAAAGGTTGCTGATACAGTAGGAAGGCTCCCAAAGATGTCTAGATATCATGGTGTATGAAATAAGCCAGTCAAAAAAAAGGCCCATGTCTGATCACATTTACATAATGTTCTGGAAACCGAAGAGCTACAGAAACAAAGATGATATCTGTTTAAGATGTAACTCTCTCTCTCTCTCTCTCTCTCTCTCTCTCTCTCTCTCTCTCTCTCAAGTCCTGTGAGAGTTTACCAAAGCAAGTACACATCTGAGGTAGTTTGTACACACACACACACACACACACACACACACACACGCACAAACACAATGAGTTGTAGCCCCAGACATTCTAATTCATTTGAGGAAGTCTGGCAAGTAAACACTTTAGATCC
Source organism: Meriones unguiculatus (assembly GCF_030254825.1). NCBI lineage: Eukaryota > Metazoa > Chordata > Mammalia > Rodentia > Muridae > Meriones > Meriones unguiculatus. Next base: position 67,528,786 of record NC_083362.1, on the reverse strand, counting down.
ATCCCAGGTGAAGGTACAAACCACAGCTTCATCCTGTTGATTTCAGAAGCTCTAATAATTCTTCCTTTTGCAGTTACATATATTAGTATAGGTACCCTTAAGTACTGTTGACATAATAACCCCACTTCTTAGTAAATCAAAGTGTAATAAAATCACCCTTACCCAAGCCCACACATTAATATGTAATGCCATTGTTATCCAATGCAACTTTCTGTAAAAGCTGCATCCTAAGTTCATTCACCATCATGGAAAAACACTGGTCATCCCATGTAATGCACAATGGTGTTAGATAAAGCCCATTTGGTTTTGATAAAACAATTGTGGTTAATTAAGAGTGGTTAATATTTGCATATGGATACTCTAACAACTAAGGGAATGTCAGAGAGCAGGCAGCATCCAAAAAGCATCTATTATTTAAAAGACACCTCTAACCCTTCCTATTCCTAAGGAATTTTTATTGTAGCGTGCAGGATGGGTTGTGCCTCTTGGAAATAGACCACAGAATAGGTATGGTTTGTTACTAAGCATATATATTGCAAGAGAAAGAAATAAAATAATCCCTGTCATGTAATGGTTCGATTTGATTTCTCTCCTTCTGCTTCTCTGGCATCACATTCATCCATCATATTAACACCAGATTGAATTTCCTCATGTCTCAATCTCGTTTAACTGCAATCACTCAATGATCCTCTTCACCTATCTGGAAAGCAGGAAAGTCTCGTCATTTTGCATGACATGGGTCCTATCTGTTCTGGAAGCTTTGTCTTACTTCAGCCCGAGTTCCATCTTCTCCATGCCAAATTCTCTGAGATGCAACTTTAATTATTAAGTTAGGGATAAGTATAAAGAAAATCCAGTCAGGTTTTTGGTTTTGTTTTCTTTTTCATATCCTTTACTCTTGCGGCTTGGTATTGGGAATTGTAGCTGTGGGGATGACATTGCATGTAGGAGATCTGTGGAGTAAACTGTCCTGCTCTGGGGAAGACTCTTCAGCTACTGATTTAAGTTTATGTTTCAACTTGAATTTGGGAGTCCCACAGGACAATAAAGCATGGGAATGACGAGAGGAGACCATGCTGATTTACTGTACTTATGTGGATACACTGCAGGAACAAAAGTTAGCCCTAGAGGCATGCTGAGACCCAAGAGTTGTCAAAGAGAGACTTTGCAGTTCTGCCATGGCTCCTGCTCTGGGAAAAAAAAAAATATGCATGCTGGTTTGAATGAGAATGCCCACCCCTCCAGGATCAGATGTTCCTTGGGAAGGATTAAGATGGACAGTCTTTATTGGAGGTGTCTCACTCTGGGTAGGCATTGAGGTTTCAAAAGCCCAAGCTAAGCCTAGTGAATCTCTGCCTGATTCCCTCAAATCAAGAGGTAAAGCTCTCAGCTACTTCTCCAGCACCAGACCTGCATGGCTGTGTGTCCCCATACTCCTTGCCATGATGACAATGGACTACCACTCTGAAGCTGTGTGCAAGCCCAAAGTAAATGTTTTCTTCTAAACCTTGTCTTGGTTATAGCCTCTCTTAACAACAATTGAACAAAAACTAAGACACTATGAACATTCCAAGACTCAATGACATCATCACTTTTTTTCTATGAAGGTTTTATCAAATCCTACAAGAGTCCATTAATTTGGTATTTGAGCCCTCTAGTCCTAGCAGGGAACTCTCTTGCAGAGTGGATATACGTTATTATACAATTAGGGCTAGGAGATACATAGTAACTCAGCTGGCAGAATGCTTGCCAAAACCCTGGGTTTCATCTTTAGCCCTGATAAATCTTACTTCATAAATCTTACTTCGCGGGAAAACTGTAAGTTTTGAGTTGGAGGCAGGTTCAAGGAAAAACCTAGGATATAGCATGGCAGTAATCCTGTCTGAAAAACAAAAATAAATGGAACAAAGAAGTCATTCAGCAATATAGTGTAAATATGAGAACCAGCACCCACATAAATTCTGGGTAGATATGAAGGCCCATTTGTAATCTAAGTCCTTAGAAGCCAGAGGCAGGTGATTTCTACAATCACCTACCCAGCTAAACTATCTGCATCTGTGAGACACTTCTGAATGTAAGGTGGAAGGAAACCATCTTACACGACAGAGAAGATGTAGTCAAATAAACATGTTTATCAGATGCAGTCAGAAGAGAAAGTCTGTATATTTTGGTCATTCCAGGCTTCCAAGCAATTCACCACCATTCAGTCTAGTGAGACACAGCCAGGCCCATCTCTGAGCCTTTTCTTCCTGTCTTCCAGTTCTCCTGGCCAGCCACCTGTTTACAGTCACTTTTATGTGAAATTAAACTGTCTTGGATTCACTGGGGAGCAGATTCCTTCCACTTGATCGGATTTAATATTGCTGTGCTTACTTCCTGGCGTTTTGTCGAGTGTTTAAATCCAGATGTTTACAATCTGGGTTTCTTCCTCTGTAGTTTCTTTTCTTCCCCAGTGTATTCCTTGAAACAGCTGGTGGCACATGTATAAACAAAATCAAAATATTTGTTTAAATTTTTGAAGGATTTTAGCTCTGCCGGACCTGTTTATTTTCAAATTTACTATGACTGTTGTAATCAAGATTATATTGCTTGGGAAATGTAAAACAATTGAAATGGGGACTATTAAGGAACATCACCTACTAAAGTATGTTGCTGTAATTATTGGAATAATAATTAGGGTAGGGGATAAAGTTGAAAGGGCATGGAAAGTTATTGATATGGGAAGCACATTTTACTAACCTGCTATGCATTGCATAATAAACTGAAACTAAGAGAAAAGATTAAGTCCTGTGAGAGTTTACCAAAGGAAGTACACATCTGAGGTCAGTTTGTACGTTACAAATGATTCAGGCACAGACTAACTAGTGTATCCTCAAACAATGCTCCTAAACAATGCTTCTCATTATGAATGATTTGTAGAAGCTAAATGATCGAAATCCTTCTTTGTGAAGTGACTTGGTAGAGGATAGAGGACTCAGGACAGGGATAGAGGTTATGTCCTGGTTGTGAGTGGGCATTGGGTCACTAACTATTCAACAAGCCAATTAACTTTATGTGTCATGGACAGCCGGAATACAGGGCAGAATGAAGGGGGCGTGGTTTTTATCTGCGCGAATATCTGGACCCGTATTACACAATTCACGAAGCTCTGTGCAAACTGGTATCTGGGAGTGATGCTGTGAAGGAGAGGGATACAATGAGACAAAAGTGTGCTGGGAGGAGCAGGTAAGGCCTGGAAACTCAACTGAGGAAATTGGCGAAAGCAGAAACTGGAAGCAAGAGTGGCTCTAGCAGAGGGTTAAACTGGAGGCAGTGCTGATAAGGATGGGCTGCCAGGAGGAGACGAGGTCTGGACACCATCCCAAGTATTTCAGATTTTACATGAAAAATTAAAGGAAGCTTTGGATATTTAGCAGATAGTCAAATTTGACAGCTAATCAGAAAATGTCTGTGTAGAAGAGGATAAAAATTGGGGAAAGACAATAAGAAAACCCTCCTTCATGTTTTTCTCAAATGCTTTCACCAAAACCTGGAGTCTAATGATAGTGAATAGTATCAGGATCAACTATGGAACACACACACACACACACAAACACGCTCACACATCTATATGCAGGTGCCACTTTAAGCCCTTCTCATCTAAATATGTAGAAGTAATCCACATCTATTTGTCAATGGTGGAAAATATCCACACCTATCTCTAAGTATGACTGTAGAGAGAGCAAGGCCAAGGCTCTGTAACACAGCTGTTCAGCAGAAGGTCTTTATCCTAGGGACCATGGCCCAAGTGCAAAACAAAACAACTTTGGCTGTTCTTTCATTATACTTGTGGATTCTGGCAACAGTGTGGAAGGATAGACTAAGGAGGTTCAAGAAGCCTCTGTGTGTGTCAAGGAATGCATAGAAATGAAAACCAGCCAAGCACTTGATTACCCTTTGTAGGCTCTGACCGTGGGATTGTATATCCTTGTGACTGAATATTTGTGCTTCTTACTAATCGAAAGCACCTGAGTGGAAGGAGCACAGAAGTCATTTCCTAATTGGAAACAGTTTAGGAATCCAGATCCTGGAGTTGTTCCACCCGTCCCCTCCCTAGTGAAGTATGTGTACCTCTCCCAGCATATGGAACAAAGATTAAAAGCATGATAACATTATGCTGAGCTAACTATCAAATATGCTGGGCAGGAAGGGAACAACTCACCCCTTATTCTGGGATTACACAAATGTGAAGTCTGGCTGCTATCAGTTACTGAAAATACTGATAGTTTGAGCATAGAAATCTTACTGTAGGATAACTGAGTTTTCAGAGAATATGTTCAATATCTACAACATAACTTTGGCATTTATCTGTTGAGTTTTTTCATTAAGCCTATATCCAACCAAGATCACACGAAGAGTCACAGTCTATGCCGTGTTCTATAGGCACAAAGACAAATGACACACAGATCTTGTCTTTAAGGAACTCCTTAACCAAAGGCAAGTACAAATCAGTTAACAAATAGAAAATTTGATAGAAGACTAATTGATGTTGCTGTACAAAATGGTGGGAATCACACAAGAGCCAAAAATGATTGGCTTCCAGTCACTTCTGAACCCGATAACACTTTTTTTAACTTTAGATAAATGGCTTTCACTTTCAGCAGGGTTCTGCTTGCAAGAACTGCTGAGCAGATCAATGCACACATGTCTAATTTCCTGGAGAGTCCACCATGCCAGTTAATTCTGAAGCCCTTCTTCCCTACTATACACCCCTAAGTTGTGAATAGCATTATCAGACACTGATATGAAAATAATGCTTATAAAAATAAAGAAGAAATTAAAGCAACCTCCTCCTATATCAAATTTCTGTCCCACTAGCAACAAGATCTTAATCTTTGTATTATAATACAATTGCTTATGTAATTCCATATGCATATATTAAAATATGCATATATAATAATATATATGCATATATTATTGCTTTTATCTATTGCTTTTTACAGGTTATTGGATAGGTAGATGCAAATAATTCTGTAGCAAAAAGCATATCGGTTATCATACAAACACAATTGAAGATCAGAACTCCCTGAAGAACTGAAGAAAAGCACAGTATCAATATTCTTCATAAATAAACTTAAGAATAACATGAATGACTGATGTAGAAGAATCGCAAAAAAATGCTACATGTGTATACTATATATATGTATATTCTGTGAATGCCTCGCTCATGGATTATTATGGATGCCATTTGAAAGGCATCAGAGTTCACCTTGGTGACCCAATGAGTTTTTATCCGCAGCCCTGGGACTCTCTGTTGAACCAACAGCCAGCCCTCTTTTCTCAGAGATCACTTCCCCACAGCAGAACTGGTAAGAGCCTCCTCCCTCAGTAGTTACTCATTGCTTCTGCAGCACTGGGGAGAAGGCCTTTAGTACTCTTCCTTCGGGTTTCTCAGACATGTGGGGTTTATCTCCGGCGCTTCCCCTCTCTTTCCTGGAAGAAATGCTCCAGTTGGTAGAAAACCACTACACAACAGGCCTTCACTGGATTATCTAGGACCCAATGCCCTTGGAAAAAAAAGATAGAAAGGGTGTACTGATGGAGCCCATTGAACTTCTCTCCCTATGTTGAGATACAAGTGCTACATAGTCTGTATAGCCTTTTCTCTCAGACCAGGAAGCAGATGTTTGTTACCCAAGGAGGGTGGGCTTTTCCAGTGGAAGACCCACAGCAAGTGATACCATTGCTTTCGAAAGTTCAGGCATGAATCTTTAATTTCTTAAAAGAGACCTGACAGTGGTTCATGCTGTTGTATACCCTGTTGACAAACCCCTTAGTCACACATTTATGTGTTCTCCAAAACACACAAACTAGGCCTCACCTCCTGTTTACATCTTGAATCTGCTCCATCATGCCACAGCTTTGTTGTCGTTGTTGTTGTTGTTGGACTTAACACATGGAAGATACAAAACCTGGGAGTGTTTCTTCTTGCTTTCTCCATTTCAGAAAAGGCTCATTCATAATAATGAAGGTTTTGTTGAAAGAGAAAATTAGGATATTACTCTCTTTTCTTCCATTCATTCACTCAGGGATTCTAGCAAAACTGAATAATGAAGAGGATGCCCCAGAGCTAGGCCAAGACAATAGGCTGCTTTGCCCTACAGGTTAAGCATAGAAAAATCTGTCATTTTGGGAAATGTATGGCTGACTGTGGCAAAAAGATTAAACCCACCACATTTTCTCTGTTGCCAGTCTCTCTCTATTTCCTTTCGCTTTTAATATTCTTGCTTAAACAAGGATGTGCCCACATTTGTCATACAGGCAACAGCGTGATTGATTTCCCTAAGATGTTTGAACCTCATTTATCAGAAAGAAAAGAAAACTTCAGGATTACATTTAGAGACACACCCCATCTCCTCATTCTGAACATTTAATTAGTCTGATACCCTTAAAGAATCGCTTTGTACCACACAATATCTTAAGGGGAGATAAGAGAAGCATACCTTACTCAGAATTAAGGACCCAAAAGACTCTAGTACATGTGTATACTCCCCTCTGTCTGTCTGTCTGTCTGTCTGTCTGTCTCTCTCTCTCTCTCTCTCTCTCTCTCTCTCTCTCTGTGTGTGTGTGTGTGTGTATGAAGCAGAGACTTTCACACCTTAACTCAGACTTCCAATAGTTGAACTTACCATTTCCCTATTTCCAGTAAACACAAGGAAATATTTTCAGAAAACAAGACTCACTCTCTCCTGTCCCTTGCTGTGAAATAACATTTTCATTCTAAGTCTCTAAACCAGTAATGTGATAGAATCTGAAGCTTCTGAGTACAGAAACCTGCCTGCAAGCACAAGCAATATTTTCTCACATTGTTGAAGAAATCTACCAGGGTGGTCTAGCTGTAAGCTTTTTTTTTTTGACAGAAGTCTTATCAGTTTTTCTGCTTAAAGTTTATGCCTATATTGGAATGACTCATGTTCTCCTTCTGTGCTCCTTGTGAGTCATTTGGAGGGATTTCTGCTGAGCTGAAACATTGCATGTCGAGGGGCAGGTGTTCCGCTGTGTGTATTTGAAGATGACCAGACGCACACATAGGAACTGTTTGCTCTTTTACAAGAGTGACCAAATTTTATGACAGCTTCAAAAGAACAAAACACAGGCTAAATAGTTTTCAGTATCAACCTCAACTTTAAAATTTTCCAAAGAACAAAACAATATAGTAGCAAGTATAGCTGGAAAAATGGGATTCTTAAAAAAAATAAAAATAAAAATGTTACAAACCTCAGAGGAAACCCCTCTGATCTGGAAGCATCCCACCCATGACAGAATACTGCTGTCTGGTCAATGGGTCCTTCGTAAAAGTCCATGTAGAAAATGCAAAGAAAAAAAAAAGAATTTTGGTCAAGAAATAATTTAGTATTTAAAAAGGTCATATTCTTGCGATGACTCTAAGACAGAACCACAAGACTGTGTAAAAAATTGTTTATCAGTGCTAACAAGATTTTTTTGTTTTTTGCCTGAAATATAAGATGCTTCCTTTTTGCCATGTCAAAGCCTTAGATATACATCAGCACAGCCCTTCACCATCCAAGTTGTATGGGGATGTCAACAGAGAGACAGGGATCAATGTGGGGAAGAGTGTAAAGAAGGGCTGCCTGAAGACACTGAGCCATTTACAATGTGCAAAAGGATGCTTTCTAAAGTTCTATGTTAAATGCTAAAAATTTAAACAGCACACTGCTGAGATTGAAATGGGCAAGTCTATGTGAGGGTTTCTTAACCTCAGCATCACTGATATTGGAGTCAGAACACTCTTTATGGTGGGAAATGACCCTACAGGAACGTCCCTGAGCTCCACCCACTGGATCTGGTACTCCTTCCCCACTGCAACAATAAATGCTAACTCAACAAAGTGACAATCACTCTAGTGGAAAACCAGCCTTTTTTGAGGGCAAGAGGACTCAATGGACTCGGTTTGACCTATTCTTCCTGTGTGAGGTGGTACCCATCTTCCAGCCAGCTGCTCTCCCAAACTCCAAGAGATACTTGAAACTCATTGTGACTCAACAGTGATGCACTCGTATTTAAACTATTTTGTTTGGGATGTTTAGGCTTCTACTTCCCTTCTACCAACCCTTTAACCCTAAGTAAGAGAGAGAAGGTTAGTGGGGGAAGTGGGGCAGATCCCTTTACTTCTGGTTGTTTAAAGTGGCTGGGTTCTTTTGGATCTATACTAACCTCTGTCAAAAGTAAATGCAGCAAGTAGTCGCCTCCAAACTACTGCATTCAAATATTTTCCTTTACCTGTCTCCTCCAAGCCAAGACAACATCGTTTCCTGTCTCTCCAAACTGCCAAACCTACTCCTTTTTGCCTCTCATATTTTATATCCCTGAGAGTCCTAGACCAGGGCCCTCTCCAGGCTGCTCGAGGCGGACTATTACCAGCTGGCAAAGACCATGCCCTGCAGGAGGCAGGTTCTAGCCGTGGACAAACTAAAGCCCGGACTAAAATCCCACACCCAAGATCAAAACAAAAACATTTACATAACACTGCCGAGTTCTGAAAGAAATGAAAACGTCCATTACACCAGACAGATGGGGTCTGGCTGGTATCTTCTTTATGTTATCCTTGTAATTACAGACTTCACTAAAACTTTAACACCAAACAAATTGTTAACAAATCAAATTATCATCACAATGCAAGAATAGATTAATAATGAATACTTTATACTCTAATTCACAAAATGTGCCATACAAATCCAACAGTAAGCAATGTGAGCTATTTTCTTCCTCAGTCTCTGCTATCCTATGTGGACTCAAGTTTTTTCTCTTTTCTCTCGGTCACTATTCGCCTCTCATCAGTGACACATTTACCTCTCAAAGTACTTTTTATGATTACATATATATGTGTGTATATATATATATGTAATCATATACATATATATATGTATATATATGTCATTATATATATATATATATATACATATATATATATATATGGCCTGGAAGTGAGATATAAAGCTAAAATGACATGTGTATGTATGTATGTATATATATATTTTTTTTCCAGGCCTTATTTTACACAATATATAAATGCTACATAGAAGAAAGGTAGATTCAGAAAGACAGACATGCACCATTAGCATGGATGCCATTGGCGTCCTTATACATGTATAAGTTATACATATATAAAATAAACAAAAAATGCACTATTTATTTTCATTGCTTCCAAAATAACAGTAATTTTTTTCAGTATCTTCAGTAATTATTCCTAGCTATCTTTCTTTATCTTCCACCAAACAAAGGAACCCCAGGGTCTCAGGTTGATTCTGACTATGTAAAGGTCTCATTACCATTGAGATCACTCCCATCAAAGCGAGGATCTAAAGCCCCAATTAGCTCATTGGCCATTTTTCTTATTATTATTAAGATCCAAACACCCTTTCCTTCTGTGAGACAGCATCTCTAGGCAAGAAAACAGCAGGTATTGGACCAGAGGCTGGGTTCAAGGGGACAGAACAATACAGAAAGAGAATGAGGTGAAAACCTGCCATAGGCAGACAATCTCTTTGGATCACTGGCAACTGCATCTTGCTTCTGTACAGTTAAATACTCAGCGCAAGACATGCAAACTGAAGTTGTGAGAAGTAGAAGAGAAAAGGTTGGCAAGTTGTGATGAGCTGCATTGTCTGAACTTGAACACTTGATTAATCACTCTTCAAATTTTACCTTTCACATGATTTTATTGAGCAACCTGGAGCCCTTCCCTTTCATAATTATGCAGTTCCTTCTGGAATTGCACCAACAACTTTATATTACACCCAGCATATCCCAAGTGTTTCTCGTTCTGTGTTAATATATTCAATGACTGAGGTAGTATTGGCAGCTTCAGCACCATCCATGACTAACTCAACAAAAGTTGATCACTCTAGACTGTGCCTACTACGAGCCAGATCATGACAAGTGTTTGGCTGAAGTTAGTGACACTACTCAGGTTTCATTGCACCTTAAATATGAATTCCTTAGAAATGTGGCATGACCTGACTAGAAAAATATTCATTGTTCAAAATAATAAAACGTTTCTGCCACTAAGACATAATTAGGCCAAAGTATGTAGGAGTCCCTGCGCCTTTCCAGGTGCAATCAGAGCCAAGCTTGGATCTAATGGTTATTTTATCTTTTCATCAGAGGGTTAAGATTATTTATTCGTGTTCTGTAACTCTGAAGTCCAAGGGTTTGGTTCCCTTTTGAGAAATTCAGAGGGAATCTAGATTATACTGAAGAGAATATCACAGGTAAGCTTTTTCTCAAAAGAATTTGCAGATCAACCAAGATATTTATGCACATACACATATATCTACACATGAACGCACACATAATTTATGCTTATATGTTTGTTACATATATGATAGATGAAGCTTAATATTCTTATGGATATACCATAGCATAGTCTGGATGAATCATAAATCAGAAGAAGTTACACCAGTCAGATTCTATGTGGTATATAACACCTATATAGTCCATCTATAGCTGTCTCTGCTGGAGGTAAGAGCTCACATCTTTATTTTTAATTAATTTTTTATATTAATTACAGTTTATTTGTTTTGTATCCCAGCTGTAGCCCTCTCCCTCATTCCCTCCCAATCCTACCCTCACTCCCTCATCTCCTCCATGCCCCTCTCTAAGTTCACTGATAGTGGAGGTCCTCCTCCCCTTCCATCTGACCTTAGATTATCAGGTCTCATCAGGACTGGCTGCATTGTCCTCCTCTGTGGCATAGCAAGGCTGCTCCCCACTCAGGTGGAGGTGATCAAAGTACCACCCACTGAGTTTATGTCAGAGACAGTCCCTGCTCCCCTTACTAGGGATCCCTCTTGGATACTGAGCTGCCATGGGCTACATCTGTGCAGGGGCTCTAGGTTATCTAGATTATCTAGATGAGTGGTCCTTGGTTGGAGTATCAGTCTCAGAAAAGACCCCTGTGTCCAGATTTTTTTGGTTCTGTTGCTCTCCTTGTGGAGCTCCTGTCCTCTTCTGGTCTTACTATCTCCCCTAACTTTCATAAGAGTCCCTGCACTATGCCCAAAGTTTGGTTACGAGTCTCAGCATCTGCTTTGATACCCTGCCTGGTGGAGTCTTTCAGAGGCCCTCTGTGGTAGGCTCCTGTCATGTTTCCTGTTTTCTCCTTCTTCCAATGTCCATCCCATTTGTCTTTCTCAGTGAGGATTGATCATCTTGCCCAGGGCCCTCCTTCTTGCTTAGCTTCTTTAGGTGTACAGATTTTGGTATGTTTATCCTATATGTCTAATATCCACTTATAGGTGAGTACATATCATGTGTGTCTTTCTGCTTCTAGAATAACTCACTCAGGATGATCTTTCCTAGATCCCACCATTTGCCTGCAAATATCATGATTTCCTTGTTTTTAATTACCGAGCAGTATTCCATTGTGTAAATGTACCACAATTTTTGTATGCATTCCTCTATTCAGGGACGTCTGGGTTGTTTCCAGCTTCTGGCTATTACAAATAAAGCTGCTATGAACATGATTGAGAAAATGTCCTTGTTGTGTACTTGAGAATTCATGTCTTAATGGAGTGCCCAACAGCAGAGTCTAGCCTGAATCTAAAAGTTTCAGAAGTTATACCCATAAAGTCTCACCAGCATAACGTCTCAAACAAGGATGACATTAATTAACTAACCTGCACAAGGAACTATAGGCACCCAAGGATAGCTGGGAATAGCAAAGGTGGTTGTCTCCAGGAAAGAGCATACCAGTTGTTTGTCCAATGAAAAAGAGCCTTGAGAACATACATACATACAAGTAACATTATATCAACTGAATAAGTTATATTTATTATGTATGTATGCACATATTCGAATGCAATAACAGTGAAGGTCATGAATTTGAAGGACAGTGAGGAGGGATGTATAGGAGGTTTGGAAGGAAGAAAAGAGAAGGCAGAAATGCTGTAATTTAATTACAATCTCAAAAATTAAAATAATGATTTTGATCAAGAAGTCTTTTTTTCAGCATTGTACAGCTGATTTTATTTCTTTTTTTATTAATTACAGTTTATTTACTTTCATTCCCTCTGTACCTCCCTCCCTCTTCCCCACCTGTGTCCTTCTCCCTGTCCACTGATAAGGGAGGTCCTCCTCCCCTTCCCTCTGATCCTAGTCTATCAGGTCTCATCAGGAGTGGCTGCATTGTCTTCTGCTCTGGCCTGGCAAGGCTGCTCCCCCCTCAGGGTGAGGTGATCAAAGAGCATGCCAATCAGTTCCTGTCAGAGATAGTCCCTGTCCTCTTTCCTATGGAGCCCACTTGGATACTGAACTGCCATAGGCTACCTCTATGCAGGGGTTTCAGGCCATCTCCATGAGCAGTTCTTGGCTGGAGTATCAGTTTCAGAAAAGACCCCTGTGCCCAGACTTTTTGGATCTGTTGCTGTCCTTGTGGACCTCCTGTCATCTTCAGGTCTTACTATCTCCCACTTCTCTAATAAGATTCCCTGCACTCTGCCCAAAGTTTGGCTATGAGTCTCAGGATCTGCCTTGCTTTAGAAAACACAATATTTGCTGCATTCCACTGTCTCTGATTAGATCCCATTCTTTACCTTTGTGTTGGAAGTCAAGACTACTTCCTCTTCTCCTCCCCCTAGTCCCACCATCTACCTTGAAATACAGTTTCACAAGAACACTGTGTTTTGACCAAGTTCATTCAAGCAGGATCCTCTTTCCTTCAAACTTCAAAACTTAGTGATGCCAATGCTTACAGTGTCTGGATGCCCCGCAATCTATAAGGGCAAAGTTTCTGAAGCTCTTCCTAACAACATTTCCTCATGCTCCTTCTAATATACAACACTGGAAACCAAAAAAGATGCTGTTGTTGTTAAAGGTACAGAATTTGCTTAATGAAAATAATAAGTAAATTGGAAGTGCCCTGTAAAGCTATGCTAAGTATCCTGAATATTTGGAGAGTCCATCCTTTCCTCAAAGTAAGCTTTTTGGCCACATTTTAAATTCTTGCATCATGTTTTCTCCAGTTTCGGGATTGTTCCTTCAGTCTATTTTCCACCGGCTATCAAATACCTGTCAAAAATAGAAAAGTAACATGTCAGTGCTACTCTAATGATTAAATACTCCGTTGTATGTGGGTTGGCAGTTTTTGTTATGTTATATCTAGCTATTCTGAGAGCCAAGTATAAACCCACTTCTTTTCACAGTGCATTTGTAGCAGTACCTAGTTTATAGAGGGCATTTTTTTATGTCACCTGTGGCTGGATGCCCATGAGAGATTGTCCTTAATTGAATCTTTTGAAGTAGGAAGACCCACCCTAATGCTGGCTTTTTAAATTTTAATTTTATTTATATATTTATTTATTACAATGTATTCACTTTGTAACCCTGCTGCAGCCCCCTCCCTTGTCTCCTCTCAGTCCCATCCACCCTTCCACTTCTCCCTCTATGCCCTTTCCTTAATCCCTTGATAGGGCTGACTTCCTTCCCTTCTATCTGATCCTAGCTTATCAGGTCTCATCAAGGCTGGCTGCATCATCTTCCTCTGTGGCCTGTGTATCCCCCAGAGGGAGCTGATCAAAGAGCTGGCCACTGAGTTCATGTCATAGAAAGCCCAGGTACCCCTTACTAGGAAACCCACTTGGAAACTGAGCAGCCAATGGGCTTCCTTTGAACAGGGGGGTCTAGGTCCTCTCAATGTATGATCCTTGGATGGAGTATCAGACTCTGCAGAGCCCCTGGGCCCAGGTATTTTGGCTCTGTTCTTCTTGTGGAGTTCTTGTTCCCTCCAGGTATTTCTATCTCCCTCTTCTTTCATAAGGATTACAGCTAAGACTCACAGCCAAACTCTGCCAAAGTTTGGCTGTGAGTCTTAGCATCTGCTTCAGTACCCTGGTAGGTAGAGTCTTTCAGAGGCCCTCTGTGGAAGGCTCCTTTCCTGTTCCCTGTTTCTCCTACTTCTATTCTTTCTCTAGATAACCACACTACACTTGTCTTCAAACACTGTGTTATCATCTGTGTTTTACTTTTGCATTCCTTTGAGAGAAATTTCCTATATTTCTATACTCTGCTTTGCATGTCAAATTCTACCATTTTTTTTCCTTTTCAGCTTCCTTTCTACAAGGATATTTATTTCACATTATATCTTGTTTGATTTCAGTTTTGTGTGACTTGATCTTCAATGTAAACACCATTGTAATATCTTATAATTGCAAAGACATATGTTAACAGTGCAGTCAGCATCTAATCAGTCAATAAATATTTGCCAAACAATGGAAATGCTACAAGTTTATGCATTTCGATGTCATTCCCACTTGTACAAATTAGAGATTTTTTATTTTAAAAAAAAGTGTTAATGGAAAAGTTTAATACCAGGGGACATTTTCCCAGTACTGTAAAATCCTACCATGCTGCATATTTTCTAATGCTAGCCCTGGCAAGGAGGCACTTCCAGTGTTTTTCCAGCATCTGCAATCATGTGCCCTATGTAAAGGCATCCCAAAATGCTTATGCTCAACTTGGTTAGATGCCAAACATAACCCGAAACAGAATCTCAGCCACACCTGCCTTATCTGGTTTCTAGAATGTGATTTATACCTTTTGATGTTTTTAAAAATTAGGTGTAAATGGAATTTTGAGAGGTGCAATGAGGGGCCTCCAGGTTGGTTGTCCTCAAGTGTCTATAGTCAGCACTTCTGCTCTGACAATCTATGAATCAAGAGGGCCTGTAATCCCTGTATAGCAGAATTTTATAGTTTCATAAGACCTACTGCTGATGCCAAAGGTTATTGTTTACTTATATTGTGATCTCACCTCTTATTGCTGAGTATCTACTGGGGTATTTATGCATTTTAAAATGAGTAAGGATACATTGCACTGTATTCATCACAGTATCCCTTTTTGAATATTGCTCATTAGGCTTAACCTCATTAGGCTTAACCTAACCCTATGATTAATATTCAACTGTATTATTTTGGGATGGATATTTCCTGTGTAATATTTTGAATGTGTTACCAGAGCCTAACCCATACTCATGCATATTTTTATTATTCATTTTTACTTTTACTATATCAATTATGTATATATTGAACTGTGATCACATTTCTTCCATTACCTTCAAAATTAAGAGTCATTTTACTGTATTGGAAGTCAAGTAAAAATTCTTGAATAAAATGTGTTGGTAGTGTTCTGACAATAAATAAAAATGAACATGGTTGTTAATTGTGCTGTGATTTTGAAATATCAACTTTAAAATTTTCTTGAAAGATTTGTCAATGTTACAAGTGACCTTTGGTTCACTCAATCCCCTCATTTCCACTTGTTTTTTCCACTTTCTCCTTTTTTTAAAATAAAATTTTATTTTTTATATTAATTGCAGCTTATTCATTTGTATCCCAGCTGTAGCCTCCTTCCTCATTCCCTCCCAAATCCACCCTTCCTCCATCATCTCCTCCCATGCTCCCTTTCCAAGTCCACTGATAGGAGAGGTCCTCCTCCCCTTCCCTGTGACCCTAGCCTATCAGGTCTCATCAGGACTGGCTGCATTGTCTTCTTCTGTGGCATGGCAAGGTTGCTTCCCCCTCAACGGGTGGTGAACAAAGAGCCAGCCAGTGATTTCACATCAGAGACAGTCCCTGTTCCCCTTACTAGGGAACCCACTTGGACAATGAGCTGTCATGGGCTACATTTGTGCAGGGGTTTTAGGTTATCTCCATACATGGTTCTTGGTTGGAGTATCAGGCTCGGAAAAGACACCTGGGCCCAGATTTCTTGGTCTTCTTGTGGAGCTCCTGTCCCCTTCAGGTCTTTCTTTTTCCCCCTTCTTTCATAAGATTCCCTGCACTCTGCCCAAAGTTTGGTTATGAGTTTCAGCATCTGCTTTTCAGCATCTATCCTGCTGGATAGAGTCTTTCAGAGGCCCTCTGTGGTAGGCTTCTGTCATGTTTTCTGTTTTCTCCTTCTTCCAATGTCCATCCTGTTTGTCTTTCTGAGTGAGGATTGATCATCTTGCCCAGGGCCCGCCTTGCTTAGCTTCTTTAGGTGTATAGATTTAATATGTTTATTCTCTATTATACGTCAAATAGCCACTTGTAAGTGTGTATATACCATGCGTGTATTTTTGCTTCTGGTAAACCTCACTCAGGATGATCTTTTCTAGAGCCCACCACTTGCCTGCAAATTTCATGATATCCTTGATTTTAATTGCTGAGTAGTATTCCATTGTGTAGATGTACCACAATTTCTGTATCCATTCCTCGTTGAGGGACATCTGGGTTGTTTCTAGCTTCTAGATATTAAAAATAAAGCTGCTATGAACATGGTTGAGCAAATGTCTTTGTTGTGTACTTGAGCATATTTTTGATATATGTCTAGAGTGGTATAGCTGGATCTTGAGGAAGCACTATTCCTAATTGTCTGAGAAAAAGCCAGATTGATTTCCAAAGTAGTTGTACAAGTTTACTTTCCCACCAACAATGGAGGAGGGTTCCCCTTTCTCCACATCCTCTCCAGTATGTGTTGTCACTTGAGTTTTTGATCTTAGCCATTCTGATGGGTGTAAGGTGAAATCTCAGGGTCATTATGATTTGCATTTCCCTGATGACTAAGGATGTTGAACATTTCTTTAAGTGTTTCTCTGCCATTCTATATTCCTCTACAGAGATTTATCTTTTTAGCTCTGTAATCCATTTTAAATAGATCCATACTTATTACCCAGAACAATACTAAAGTCCCAGTGGATCAAAGACCTCAACATAAAACCAGTCACACTAAATTGGTTAGAAGAAAAAGTAGGGAAGAGCTTAGGACTCATTGGCACAGAAGATAACTTCCTGAACAGAACACCAACCGCACAGGATCTAAGATCAACAATCAATAAATTGGACCTCATGAAACTGAAAAGTTTCTGTTAAGCAAAGGACACTGTTGTCAAAACAAAACAACAGTGTACAGACTCGGAAAGGATCTTCACCAACCTTATATCTGACAGAGGGCTGATATCCACAATATATAAAGAACTAAAGATGTTAAAAAGCAACAAATCAAGTTATCTAATTCATTTCTATTTTTTTTAAATCTGTGAGATGGAATTGGAACAAGCCAGCAAGGAACCCTGCTCCTATAAAAGCTCAGAGAATGAATCAAATTTAGCACTGTTGAATGAATCCATGGAAAGAAATTCAGGGAGGTATAGAACATCTCTTGACACAGAAGAGAAGGACAGAGAGACAGAATTCTCAAAAAAGATAGAGAAGGTGCTTCCCCATCCATACCTGAAAGACAAGAACAAACAAGGTCTGGCCAAAAAAGAAGAAGAAGAAGAAGAAGAAGAAGAAGAAGAAGAAGAAGAAGAAGAAGAAGAAGAAGAAGAGAAAGAGAGAGAGAGAGAGAGAGAGAAAATAACTCCAACACAGTTGAATAACAGATAGAATAACAGCACTGAAAGTTCATGGTCACAAACAGGAAATTTCTCTAAATGGATTATAATCAAGGTTATATGAGTGATTATTTTAGAAAAAAAAATGATATGATCTTATTAAACTCTTTTACTGGCAATGTTAGATAACAAACCAAACCAAACAAAAAACAGAGGGTACATGCAGCTGGGTGCTCAGTGGGTGCATGCAGCTGGGTGCCCAGTGGGTACATGCAGCTGGGTGCCCAGTGGGTACATGCAGCTGGGTGCTCAGTGGGGAATGAGCTTGCTGTGAAAGCCTTGTGACTTCAGTTCATGTCAATGCGTGGAAAGCATGAAGAGGTGAAAAAGAAGACCAGCTCCACAAGGTCACTCTCTCTCCTCCATCTGTGCCCTGTGGTATGAGTGCACAGCCTAAATGTTTAAAAATTGAGAAAAAAGTTAAAAACAAATTGAATATCACAACATTTTTTTGCATTATAACTGGCTTTGTAACTAACCCACATCACATTAGGCAAAATTATCAGCCTCGGTCAGTTATGGTTAGTTTCTAGAAATGTTTTTCTTTTCATTCTCTATCATAATCATCCTTGAGGGATACTTTGTAAATCAATTATTTTATTTTTCTGGAATGTAATATAATTACATCATGTCTCCCTACCCTTTCCTCCATCTAAACTCTCCTATATACATCTCTCCTTGCTCTTCAAATTCATGTCTTCCTTTTTAATTAATTGTTGTTGAATATATGTATATGAATCATAATAACTTAGTAAACCATATTACTATTTTCTGACAAAAACCACATATAGCAGGACATTTTTTAAGTAGAAAAAAGTTGTAGCTTATCTTATATCTTAGCATTTTTTCACGATGATAAAATATGGTAACAAAAGCAACTTAAAGGAGAAAGAATTTATTTTGGCTGACTTTTCAATCCGTTATTGCAGGATGTCACAGCAATCCAGCCCATGGAATTGTCTTGCTACAGTAATGGGTCTGTCCATATCGATTAGTAAGCAAGATAATCCTCTCAAAGGCATGCCCAGAGAACCATTGCTAAGGTGATTCTGGATTCTTTCAAGTTGACAACTAACACTAACCAACATGCATATTGTATTCAGCACACACCAGAGAAAGATTTACTACAAGGAATTCATTCATTCACATGTGAGTCTGGGAAGTTTCAAGACCTGTAGAAATCAGGTTCGATATCTAGATGAAACAACTGTGTAATTCCAGTCCAGATCCTGTCCAAAAGTAAGGCACCCAGGATGAACTGACTTTATTACAATCCAAAGAGAAGATGAAAGAAAGAAAGAAAGAAAGAAAGAAAGAAAGAAAGAAAGAAAGAAAGAAAGAAAGAAAGAAAGAAAGGGGAGTATGGGTAGAGAAGATACCTAAGCTCAAAGGAAGTAGGAGTGAAGAAATTGTTATTCTTAGCAAGGAAATGGACATATGATTTTAAGTGTCATCCCCTCTTAGAAATAAGGAGTGCATGTTAAATTTCTTAAGATCTCATGAATTTATTCACTCGTTGTTTATATTGTTTACAAATGATTTAGTTGTAAACACTCTTCAGCAATATTTTTGTTTGTCTGATTACAAAATTATACCTTGAGCCCATAGGATTAAAATCTAAGAAATGTTATAGCCAATAAATACAAGGTTGGTCACAGTCTTTTAACTCAGGGTGATTAAATTTTATAGTGTCTTCTTAAAAGTAAATGGAAGACATAAACCCTGTAATTGAAATGCTATGAACTCAGTTGCTTGTCTACAGTCCAAGCTATTTATCATCAAGCCAAACCATCTCACACATTCCTAATCCCCTCCACCTCAAACTGAAGTAAACATATGTGCTACAGTAATCTTGGGTAGATTTCCACTGAAATAATTGTACTGTTAAAAGGGCGAGATAAAAGAGAACCGAGAAGCTTGTACACCTCTACTAAGCTTTGGTCCAATTCTCCAGGCTGATGCTGGGTTTTTAACCCAAACATTCTATCGATTGTTTTCCTTATCTGCCTCCTATGCAGAAAGGATTATCCATAGGGTTTATTCCTGTGTCCTCCTATTGTTGAATTCACCAGTCTCATTAATCAGATGTCTGCTATAATCTGCCCAAACCAAGACCACTCTTTTTTAGAAAGAGTACCTGTATGACAGCCATATCAGATGTGAGGAGACTAAGGCCCTTTACACCTTCTGGAAACTGAAGTTTCTGTGTATCGTTAATATGGTAAGAACAAATGAGAACTAAAAAAAGATTCATGTTTGAGAGTGAATGTCTTTAGCAGAGTAACAAAACATAAGCTTTTGCATAGTAAATTTCAATAGATAAATCAGTGAGTGTACATTTTTTGCTTCAATTTGTATTTAAATATCACCTATATTAAGAATGCTTAAACATTTAAGTGTATTAGGATTTTTTTCAGCTCTGAAATGGAAATGCTCAATTACAACTCGCAGTTTAATTTAATTAAGTGTGTTTAATATGCATTTTTGACTCAGAATAAATAATACACATTAATTCATCTATTTTTCCCATGTGTTAACTAATTTCACAAACACATATTTAGGAACCACTGAGTAAAAATATCATCTTATCAAACCTCCAAATAATTGATATTTTAAGACACCATCTCAACATATGGAAATTATAGATCATCTTTTGTTAGATTTATCAAGGTTAAGAAAATATTTTTCAGAAATAAAGCAAAAATATATTTAAGTTGATTTATTTTACTTTATGTATTTAAGGTTTTTGTTTAGTTTTCTTTTGCCTGAATGCATGTGTGTGTGCCACATGAATGTCCAGTGTCTGAGGAGTTAGGAAGAGGAGATTGGGTCCACTGGAACTGGAGTTACAGACAATTACAAGTTACTGTGTGGGTGCTGGGAACTGGATCTAGGTCTTCTCTGAGAACAATTAAAAATTCTTAACCTCTGAGCCCTCAACCAAAAATAATTTTCTATAGTTTTATATTTTTTTTGATTCACATATATTCATTCTACACATACTGAAAATATGTAGAATGACTGTTGCCCTGATTTCTACAAAGGAATGGATTGTCTAAACAGATTATCTGAATAGGAACAGAAGGTTAGCAGGACTTGCTCACTCAGGTGTGCAAGGAAGCAGCTAAGGGTAAATTTGTTGCTTGGCTAAAAAAATAGAACCTGGTCCTCAGACAACAAAGCATTGTTGAAAGCCTTTATGGAGAAGGGAGAATTTGGTTAGAGCATCTTCTAGGAGGAAGTGTAGAGCATGACATGGAGATCAGGTAGCCTGGGCAAAAGCTTATGGAAATAGCCTGTTGCATTGGATGATATGACACAGGAAAAGTCATAAGCAGTTAGTGAGATTAGGAGGGAATGAGAAAAGGAAACACAAGTGTTTTATAATCCCAGCAGCTCGTCTGTCCTCAGCCCGGATATAAATGTGAGTCAATGGAACTCTCCAGAGGAGCAGAGGCAATAGAAGGCCATATGTGCATGTATCTAAATATAATGCACACACACACACACACACACACACACACGAACAGACACACATGTACACTCCCCCATACACATATATATTCACACATGCACACTCAAACACACACACTCACAAACACACATGCGATAATGAAAACAGAGAAATGGGCTATGAAATGGAAGTTTCTGTGTCACACGAATGTTTCGGGTTTTTTTGTTTCGGTTTGGTTTTTTGTGTGTTTCTGTTTTGTTTGTTTTGTTTTGGTCCCAAGTGAGAGATGTGGGAGTGTTTTTGTACTGTGGAAGACAGACTCTGATCTTTGTTACCCAGAACAGACTCCTCAGGAGGCACGTGATGTTTCGCTGGACGCTGTCTCACGAGAAGGGTATGGTTTTCCCCAGCTGAAAAACAACCTGCGTAGACGCTGAGAAGAGATAAGTAGAAGCCCACAGACAGCGAGATGATGCTCTTGCATCAGTACGCTTTGCATTGGTTCACATCGCTTTGCTGGTCTTCACTTTTCTACACTGCCCTTCACAGTGGGAAACACTCCAGAGAACTTCTCATGGCATTCCAGCAGTCTTGCTGTTTCTCCTGAACCATGCTCCTGTTCCTGCTCCTGCTGCTGCTGCTGCTTCTCATTGCAGTTTGGTGTTTGCTATCTGACTGGAATGCTGGGATCCAGACAATGAAGAGTGCAATCGCCGCAAGGATTGTCTAACAAGGTTCGAAACCCCATTTTCCTAATCTTTCTCCCCTACCTTTGGTCAGTGGGTTGGAAGGGAGGTAGAAATATTTAAGAACCCTAAATGAAGTAGATTTTTGGAGAATCTAAGCCTACAGGGCTATCCAGTTTAATCAACAAGGAGAAATGTGGGGGTCCCCGCTAGCCCTATGGTAGGAAAATAAATAATTCATGAGAGGCAAGAAGGAAATCCAGTTCAGAGGGATTTAGTGAGCCAGTGCTGTTTAAAATTCCCAGAGTCTGTTACCAGGCACTTGATTTTAGTCATATCTAGCACAGTGCAATTTTGGGGAAAATGTTTGCTGATGGCAATCGTGTGTATACAACAAAGCTTAATACATGTTTATACATTTAAAGCACTTACAAAATATATATGGCCTCTTCCATGGAAGAGAAGTTCTGTTGACTCAGAAACAATGTTCAAAATAGAGGTCTAGGGAGAATGACTGATGTAAACGTAATCCCAAACCTGTGGGAGTCAGGATTGGCCTGGCCCTAAGAGAAAACAGAAGTTACCAGGCTGTTATAAAGTAAAAGTGACATCTCTCATAAGGATGGCCTTTAGTTACTAAGAAGCAATGCTCATGATTCTAAAGAGGAAAAGTCTGGATAAAGAAACATCATTTTCTGGGGAATTTGGGTGGAGCCTGGCCCTATATGTAGCAAAAGGTTACCTGTTTTTAACATTCATCCATACCCATCTTTCAGGGTTTAAAGAGATAAGCCTGCAAATTTAACCTTTCTGATTTCCCTAGTGCTTATCTGTATGCAAAGGACTTCTGGCCCTCTATAGAGGAAGAAGCCATTAAATATATTTAAAGCTCATGTACAAATGCATTTATATATTTTAAAACTATGGTAAATGATATTATTATTACCTACACTGACTCTTTAATGTTGTAATTCTTGCTCGTGGTAGTATCAAATTGCAGAGACTATATATCATTCTTCCACTCTTCCCTTCCCAAACTCATGTTTGGCCCTAAACATGTGATTTTAAGGACAATTGCCCATACTTTCAGAAGAAATACTTCTGTCCATTTCAACGACTTAGAGGGATTCATCAAAGACATTTCTCTTAGAGTCTTTAAATATATTTTAAAATTTTATTACAATTTATTCACTTTGTATCCCAGCTGTAGCTTTACCCTCATCTCCTCCTAATCACACCCTCCTATGTCCCTTCTTCAGTCCACTGATCGTGGAGGACTTCCTCCCCTTCAATCTGACCCTAGCCTATCAGGTCTTATCAGGACTGTCTTTCAGTCTTCCTCTGTGTCCTGGTCAAGTTGCTCCCCCATCAGGGGGAGGTGATCAAAGAGACAGCCACTGAGTTCATGTCAGAGACAGTTTCTGTTCCCCTTACTTGTGAGCCCTTTTGGAGACTTAGCTGCCACATGCTACCTCTGTGCAGGGGGTCTAGGTTATTTCCATGAATGGCCCATGGTTGGAGTTTCAGTCTCAGAAAAGACCCCTAGGCCCAGATTTATTCATTCTATTGTTCTCCTTATGGAGCTCCAGACCTTTCCAGGTCTTTCTATCTTCCCCTTCTTTCATAAGATTCCCTGCTCTCTGTCCAAAGTTTGTCTATGAGTGTGGGAACTAGAAAAGATCTTCTTGAGTGAGGTATCTCAGAAGCAGGAAGATACACACAGTATATATTCACTTATAAGTGGATATTAGACATATAATATAAGATAAACATACTAAAATCTGTACACCTAAAGAAGCTAAGCAAGAAGGAGGACCCTGGGTAAGATGCTCAATCCACACTCAGAAAGGCAAATGGGGTAGACATCAAAAGAGGGTAAAAACAAGGAACAAGACAGGAGTCTACCATAGAGAACCTCAGAAAGACTGCTCAGCAGGGTATTAAAGCAGAAGCTGAAACTCTTTTAGAGTTTCGATCAGGTAAGGCCCTCCAGAGAACATCACAAGGGGCATACCTACAAATCCAGTTACTCTGACTCATTTTTAGGTAACTTGAAATAAATTTCCCCCTTTTGCAAGTATGTTCTCCACCCTAAAATGTTTCCATCTGACACTTTTAAGGCATACAAATAACCTATCATAAAGCATGCTCAGATGTGCCCAGACCCACACTTAATGATGGGCCTCTCCATTGAGAGTGTACGCATTTCTCCAGGAAAACTCCCTGCTTTGCTTTTACAGGAAGAACTTCTTGAGAATAATCTCCAGCCCTTGTTTGCTGCAAGGAATGCATGTCTCTTTACTCTTCCACCTCTGGGCTGTGCTTCTGAGCCTGTAAACTTACTACGTTTGCCTACACATGCTCTGCAAACCTATTTTAATTTGTCTTGCCTTTGGGTGTTATGACGGTTCCCTCTAGAATTTTATATAATGCCAACACTGGCGTGCTTTTATTTTCATTTGTGTGTGTGTGTGTGTGTGTGTGTGTGTGTTAGGTATGCATGTTTATTTAAGCATGTGTGACTGCATGTGTGCCATGCAGTGTGTGTAAGACGAGAGGATAAACTTGGGTGTTCATCTCACTTTCCACCTTGTGTGTGACAATGTCTTATATTTGTTTGTTTGTTTGTCCCTACATATGTATGGCAAATGGATCTACTAGTTCCTTGGCATTCTTCTGTCTGTCTCCAACATAACTGTAGGAGTGCTGGCTTTGTGGATGTCTGCTGCTGTCTGCCTTTATTTAGGTTCTGAAGCTCCAAGTACAAGTCCTCAGTCACTCAGCCATCTCTCCAAACTGCCTATCAATTTTCTTTAGTGAGAACGATCTGTAGTTTGACTTGGTGCACGTTCCCTGCTGTTGGTCTCAATAGCTGATAGTTGTACTGTTGACCTTAAATTTTATGTTGGGCATCTCTGATACACACATAAATCCCTACTTCTTGTTACATAAGATGTATACGGCATCTCTCGACCTTCCAGGCTTGTCACCACTCTTACCTCTGCTTTATACATATTCCTCACACTCCTTTCACTTTCATCCACCGTCCCTCCCAAATAAAACGGTCATACCTTTTCATCTCCATAGCATTCTTCTGGCCCTGGGTATCTGTATTATAATTAATATGGTTGTTGTTATATTTTAGGTTTCCCATAGAAATTCCATAAAATCCATTTCTGCTTCCAAATTCTCTAAACCATATGGCAATTCCATCCATCTCCACTACCATATTCGAGAATTTAAAGTTTAGAAAATTATGTAGAAGGTGAATTTTATTTTTATCAGAGAGCAGCACCAGTGGCTAATTGTTTGGCAATTTCATCTGAACATTTTCCCCCATTTAAGAGTATTTTGTGTCCCAGTTAAGAGTATTTTAATTTAAATTTTATTATTTTTTCTTTTTGTTTGAGAATTTTTATTTTCTTTAATTATTTAATTTATTTACGCCTCAGATCCCGATCTTAGCCTCTTCCCTCCTCTCTTCCTGATCACGCCCTCCCTCCTCTTCCTTCACCTTTTTCCCCTAGTCTTCCAATAAGTGGACCCCCTATCGCCCCAACCCAGCTCATCAAGTCACATCAGGATTTTGAGCTCATCTTTTTCCCCTGTGTCCTGGCGAGGCAGCCCCACAAGGGGAGAAGTGATCAGAAAGCAGGCAATAGAGTCCATGTCAGAGACGGCCCCCATTCCTCTTACTAGGAAATCCACATGAAGCCTGAGCTGCCCATGGGCTGCATCTGTCTGGGGACCTAGGTCCGGTCTATGCATGGTCTTTGGTTGGTGCTTCAGTCTCCACAAGCCCCTCTGGGCCCTGGTTAGGTGGCTCTGTGGGTATTATGGAGCTCCTGGTCCTTCTTGGCCCTTCTATAGGCCCTTCTATCCTTTCTACAAGCCTCCCTATGCTTTGCCCAATGTTCAGCTGTGAGTCTCAGCATCTGTTTCCATCTGCTGCTGGGTAGAGCCTCTCAGAGGACAGCCACACTAGACTCATGTCTGTGAACATAGCAGAATATAGTTAATAGTGTCAGGGTTTGGCTCTCTCATGGAGAGAGTCTCAGGTTAGGGCAGGCATTTATCTCTGCTCTATCTTTTTCCCTGTACATCTTGTAGGCATGGTAAATTTTGGGTTGAAGTTTTTGTGGGTGGGTTGTTGATCCCCTGGCTCCACTAGGAGCCCTGTCTAGTTAGAGGGTGACCTCTTCCATGATTCCTGCTACTAGGAGTATCAGCTAGAGTCACCCACATATCCTTCCAGAAGCTTACTCGATCTTAAATCTCCAGTTTGTCACAGAGATGCCCCTCCCCAAGGTTTCTTTTCTCTCTGTAGGTCCTCTGTCTTTCTGCCCCAATCTCCCCAGATTTGGTCTACAACCTCATTTCTCACTGTGTCCCCTCTCCTTGTTCCTTCTCTTCAGCCACTTCTGTTGTCTATTCTATCTCCCCTTTTGAGTGAGATTTAAGTATCTTTCTTTGGGTACTCCATGTTAGTTATCTTCTTTGGGTCTGTGAATTGTAGTATGTTTATCCAGTCATATATGGCTAAAATCCACTTATAAATGAGCACATACCATGTGTGTCTTCCTGGGTCTGGGTTAGCTCACTCAGGATGTTGTTTTCTTGTTCTATCCATTTTCTGCAAATTTCATGATTTTCTGGTTTACAATAGCTAAGTAGTATTCCACTGTGAAAATGTACCCATTTTCTTTACCGTTCTTCAGTTGAGAGACATCTAGTTTTTTCCCAGTTTCTAGCTAGTACTAATAAGCTGCTATGAACATAGTTGAGCAAGTGTCCTTGTTGTCTGGCAGTGCATCTTTTGTGTATATGCCCAGGAATGGATAGCTGGTTCTTGAGGTAGAGCTATTCCCAGTTTTCTGAGAAAGTGCCAGATTGATTTCCAAAGTGGTTGTAAAAGTTTGCATTCCTTTCTCGTTCTGGGATATTTCACTCAGAATGATCTTTTCTAGATCCCACCATTTGCCTGCAAATTTCATGATTTCCTCCTTTTTGATTGCCGAGTAGTATTCCATTGTGTAAAAATACCACAATTTCTGTACCCATTCCTCCGTTGTTGGACATCTGGGTTGTTTCCAGGTTCTGGCTATTACAAATAAAGCTGCTATAAACATGGTTGAGCAAGTATCCCTAGACAAACACGGGATATACTCACTTATATAGACCTATAAGATATGATAAACATAATGAAATCTATATACCTAAAAAGATAATCAATTGAGCAGACATGGGGTAAGATGATCAATCCTCATTTAGAAAGACAGATGGGATGTGCATTGAACGTATGACAGGAGTCTACTGAGCGCATCTGAAAGACTCTAACTAGCAGTGTTTTCAAAGCAAAGACTCATAACCAAACCTTAGGCAGAGTACAGGGGATCATAAGAAAGATGGGGAGTTAGTCTGTTGGGGAAAGGATAGGAGCTCCACAAGGACCAAATATATCTGGGCACAGGGTCTTTTCTGAGACTGACATTCAACCAAGGACCATGTATGGATATAACCTAGAACCTCTGCTCAGATGTAGCCTGTGGTAGCTCAATAACCAATTGGTTTCCCAAAGTGAGGGGAACAGGGACTATTTCTAACAGGAACTCAATGACTGGCTCTTTGGTCTCCCCACCCCCGAAGGGAGGAGCAGTCCTGTTAGGCCACAGAGGAGGGCTTCGCAGCCAGTCCTGAAGATACCTGATAAAACAGGATCAGATGAGTGGGGAGGAGGTCCCCCCTATTAGTGGACTTGGAAAGGGGCACGGTGGAGATGAGGGAGGGAGGGAGGGACTGGGAGGGAATGAGGGATCGGGACACAGCTGGGATACAGAGTTAATAAAATGTAACTGATAAAATAAGGTATTTAATGAGCTACAATATATCATTTGACATTTACTTTGTATTTTTTTAATTGTTGGCTTACTTTGTGGGTTTTTATATTTGTGTCTAATATGAATTAGCTGATGATATATTCCTTGTGAATATTTTCATTTTTGAATTTTCATACTTACTTCGTTTTTTTATTTGTATGGGTGTTTGCTTGTTTGTGTGTCTGTGCACGTTGTGCATGGCTGCTGACTGTGGTGGCCAGAAATGATGTTGGAACCTCTGGTGCTGGAGTTATAAATAATTCTTGGCTGCTGTGTAGGAGCTTGGAATCAAGTGCTGGTCCTTTAGAAGAGCAGGCAGCACTCTTAACTACTGATCTATCTCTCCACCTCTTGATTTCTTCCTTGAGATAGAGTCTTGTGAAATCTAAGCTAACTTCAAATTTTCTGTGTAGCTTAGGCAGACCTTGGACTTCCTGATGTGGATCTGAAATTCCAGCCTTCACCTACTGAGCACTGGAATTACAAGCATGCAGAAGCACATCTGACTTAGTAGTGTTTGTTTTTGCTTTGTTTTGTTTTTGATCTTTACATGTAAGGTTTGGTATTTATCTTGGGTATGGTGTTGATGGTACAAGAAATTTCTTCTCATTTATCCATTTAATATCTGCAGTATTGTTGGTTTTCACTTTCTTTCCTTTAGTAAGATCCTATCAAACTTCTTGACAGTGGAACCTGGAGTTTGGGTGCATTTATGAGTTAGCAAAGCAGTATGAAATGAGGCATAGTCTTACATCACTTATCTATAAAATTCTGTAGCATAATCTGAGCTTTCTTTATGTCTTTTTAAATGCTAGATTCTTTGTGTTCATTTTCCAAATACACTATGCTTCTCTTTGATGTTCTCTCTTTTGTACTTTTGCTCTTTTTCTTTATTTCATGACAGTTAATCTTTATGATGAGGCTTACTGGCATATTTGGAAATCTATGAACCAATTTCTTCATATAGTTCACTTCATTTCTCTTTCACCCATTCTCACACATCTGTAAAAGGCCCCAGAGTCAGCCAGTTTGATGCAGAATTTTGTTGAATATTAAAACTTTACATTACTGTTTACTGTAGATACAGCAAGATGCATGTGAGGCTTCTTCCATTGGGACGACTGGTCAACAACAGGATAAGTAGGGTGGGGACCTACAGGCCTCCTCCCTATGGAGCTGTGTCCATGACTACTGTTAAAGTAAAAGGAGACATTATTTGTTCTCCATATTGTGGGCTCTCTGAGATCCCCTTCCTGACTTCATCAGAACCTCCTTGACGATTAATGTTTGTCCTAGCTTTGTTTTATCACCTTTGCTTCATATTTGGCTGTCCTTAAGAAGATCTTGTGCTGGGCTTGGGCTAAGTGGGCAAAGATGCTTTCTTACACAGCAAGCATCCCCAGCTTAGCATCATACCCAGAACAAATATAGAGGAATGTAAGGAGCAACTCCTGCAAGTTATCCTCAGGCTCCACATGCATGCTGTGACACTTGCCATTCCCACAAAAGAAATAAACAAACAAATAAATAATATTAAATAAATGTACTTTTTAGAAGATGAGATCCAGAATTCTACCTGGGAGTGTACTTTGAGAAACCCTGAACCCATAAAGACTTAGAAATAATGTATGTGTTAATATTATTGTCTCCAAGTTGCTAATTGGTGAATATTGTATTTTAAGATTGGTTGGTTGTTGATCTTCATTTTAAAAGTTACAAGAAGTAAATCTGTAATCATATCTTGTAAATATTAGAAATCTACACAATCTTCGGGAATGACAAATACCAAGAAAAGTAAGCAGGTCTCAGTGTTGGTAACCTTGGGGACTAAATTGAGACTGCAGAAGACAGCAGCATTTGGGAAAGAATGGGGTGAATGAGCTAAGGTAAGCCTGAGTTCAGCTCTGCTGCTCAGCTCCAGCCCATCACAACATGTTGACAGGGGGGCCCATTTGGTGGTCTTTTCATATTTTCTATATTATGTCCACGTGATTTACGGATCAGTATTGAGAGCAGGGAATGTTCCATTCTGTAGATCCAAACACTTTTTAAGAAATGAAGCTATTTTATTATTTTATCTGTATGAGTGTTTTTTTTTTTCCTGTGTGTATGCCTGTGTGCCATGTGCATGTCTGCTGCCCAGAGAGGCCTTTAGAGGTACCGGATCACTGAAACTGCTGTAACAGGCTGTTATAAGCTGTTTTGTGTGTTTTACCAATTGAATTGGGGTCTTGGGGAAGAGCAGCCAAAACTCTTGAAACTGCTGAGCAATCTCTCAAGCCCAGGTTTGCACTTAATGAACAGTACTTTTGTAAAGTAAAAAAAGCTTCTATGAAGAATTATCAGAGAATATCAAGGCAGATATTTACTTTTTTTTTGCATATTACCTTGCTTCTTAAAACTGATTTTCTTCATGTTATGCTCATCACGGAAACCTTTTAAAATTGTTCTCCAATGCTTTATCTTGTGAAAATCTAACATTAATCTGAAAGACAGTCACACATTTAATTAAAAATAAGGCAAACTTGTTTTTGAAGAGTTCAGTTTGCAATCTCTCAGATGAAAGGCAATTGCATTAAAATTGCATAATGCAAACCTTATTCATCGATTTCATCATTTTCTTGCGCTTCTGCCTTTATCTAGATACCTTTTCCCCGGAGTGCACAGTCCTATGTGCAGGCCACCACTGATGCTCTCATAGACCACTGATTCTAGTTCTGTTTTGGATATTGCCTGTCACAGTGTTTAAAGATAGGAACCTACTTTTGTCTGGTGCAACCTCTCAAATTCTGAGATCTTTAAACTGCTGAAATCTGTGTGTTTGGGAGCACTTATAGGTGAGAAGTAGAATTGAGCTGGGCATACTGGCCCATGTTCATAATCCTTGCACTTTGGGGAATTAAAGAAGAAGGATTACTGTGAGTTACAGATCAATATGGACTATATTGCCTCACCCCTAAAGAAAAAAAAAACCTCTGTCACCACAAAAATGATACAAGGTTACCTGATTTCTGTAACAAAGTGGGATACTATGTAACCTGTGTAATGAAAGGAATATCACAGGCCAGAAGAATTAAAGGGTAAGGGTAATTTAGAGTCACTCAGAAAAGGAATATCATAGAAAAAATTATAGGGTCCTCAGGCAAGCAGACTATTTAAGATTTATAGTTAGTCATATCTAAGGATTTCTAGATTGTTCCTAGTGGTGTGTATCCCAATCTTAAGAGTCTTTTTATCATAGGAGGAAATGTAGGTATTTACCTAGTACACCAAAGAAGCAGTCTGAGAGCCTCTATGATCCCTGACAAATCCCCGAGAATGAGGAGAGTTGGCAAAAAAAAAAAAAAAATACTCTTGTGGAAGAGACAATTAATTTTTTTCAGCTATTTGAACACTGGTTAGCTCTACCACATCTGTGTTTTGTTTGTCACACTTTATGATTCTTAAGATGTGATAAGGTAGATTGACTTGGTAACACACATTTTAAACCCTACTTGACTCATACCTATTACGCAAACTCTAAGAGGAGAAGGGTGTCTATCTTCTGCTAAGGCTCTTACACCCATCACTGACATCTTCATGAGTTACAAGCATAATTAGTCATTAAGGGAATGCATGCGCATATACTAATAATCATGCCTAGTTGTTTTACTCTTACGCTGTCTGTCATTATTGATGAATCTCTTGCAGATTTCTAGTGTATCTTTATTCTTTAAATTTCATGCATCAATCAAACTACTTTGATTGATTTTGATAACTATGTAAAGATTCAATACATATATAGGGGGCACCATAGAAAAATAAGTTCCTACATGCTATACACATCCATACACTAATCTTGAGCTACAAATGACAAAGTATCATAAAGGTTTCACATAGAATTTGTTTTTCTAATGAAGGGGGGTCTAGGCACCACAACCTCAAGAGCTATGTAACTCAATTCGAGTGTAGATTTTAAATGCACACTGATATCGTTTAGTTTAGTATATAGGAGAATTTTGGTGAATGAACTTTATGTCACTAGTATAGTGACTAGGTAGTATATTTATGTGCAGAGAAACTGGTAGTGTAAGCCTTAAAACAAACAATCCTGTCTCAAATGTCCAGAACTTGCCATACAGCATGTAAGAAAAACCCCTAAAGAAGAAACCATTATATACCCATTATAAGGCTTATCACATTAGGGTGGAGATTCCTGTATGATACTGGGGAGGGAATAGGAACTATTGAGAAACGCACATCAACTCTAATTGTGGGAACCTGGCAAAATCCTAATACTATCATCAGTATTAAGATTATGTGATGCTAATTACTAAGTAATATTTACAGTACTTTCAAATATAAACGTGTTCTCGTGGAACACAGGCAAACTTCAAATGGCCAATCACAAGAAACTAATTTTATAATAATCTTTCTTTCAATAGCCCTCTCTGCTATGAACTTCTGTGTGTAATTTGGATGGAAAGAGATAAGAAAGCATGGCCCTTACACTTAACACGGTGTGGTGTGTGAAGTGTCATTTCTAGGATAAACCATATAATTTAGAATATATCGTACGGAGTGAGTCTATGATTGGCTTTCTCGACACCACCTGTATGCTATCCTTTCTTGGCAACCAGTGGGTATAGAAGTAAAAAAGGGGGAAGAAAGAAGAAATAATTTCTGGTTCTTACTCCAAGCTTATGATAAATTCAGAATCTTTGAGGGTGGAACTCAGAAGTCAGCCTTGGAAAGCAAATCTACCAAAGTGAATGTAATGTTTTTGTCACCACACACCAAGATAAAATATCCCAATCTTGGCTGCAAATGCAAATCATCAGGATAGCTTGCTGAAGCAGGTTCATCTTCCTCAACCCACAGACCACCGGGAAAGAGCTAGGGTTTGCATCTCCAGCAACGTCTAGGATCTTGCTGCGTTACCTGTGCCTGATTTTTCATCTGGATACTGGTGTTCTTGAGGATGGCTTCCAAGATCTCCTGAAACATAGTCAGAGAAGCCAGATGCCTGGCATGGCTGCTCAGATGAGCAGTCTGTGGACTAAAGTATCAGAGTGTTCTAGAATTTAGGGAGAGAGGTTAAATCTCAGACTCCTTGATTCCAGTCCTTCTGTAAAGAAGATCTCGGTGTAATAAGAATGTGCAATGAAGTTGAGAATATCTCTTCTTATTCTCAGACATGTTAGAATCACCAGTGAGATTTTATTTTTTTAAACTATATATGTACTTACCTCAGGATGCCTCCTTTAAAGTCTTTTTGCTCCTCAGTTTTATTTTTTTTACTTATATTTTTCTTTATTTCTCACATCCTACCTCAAAACAGATTCTAAATATCACTTACTGAGCTTTTTTAAAATTCTTTATTTATTACACTTTATTCACTTTGTATCCCCCCCTGTGGTTCCCTTCCTCCTCCTGTCCCAATCCCTCCCTTCCTCCACCCTCTGCATGCATGCTCCTCCCCAAGTCCACTGATAGGGGAGGTCTTCTTTTCCTTCCTTCTCATCCTAGTCAAGTAGGTCTCATCAGGAGTGGCTGCATTGTCTTCTTCTGTGGCCTGGTAATGCTGCTTCCCCCTCAGGGGGAGGTAATTAAAGAGCAGGCCACTGAGTTTGTGTCAGACAGTCTCTGTTCCTATTACAATGGAACCCACTTGGATACTAAACTGCCATGGAATACATCTGTGTAGGGGTCTTAGGTTTTCTCCATGCATGGTACTTGGTTGGAGTATCAGTCTCAAGAAAGACCCCTGTGCTAAGATTTTTTGGTTCTGTTGCTCTACTTGTGGATTTCCTGTCCTCTCCAGATCTTACTGTTTCCCACTTCTTTCATAAGATTCCCTGCACTCTGCCCAAAGGTTGCCCATAAGTCTCAGCATCTGCTTTGATAGTCTGCAGGGCAGAGCCTTTCAGAGATCCTCTGTGTCAGGCTCCTGACTTGTTCCCTCTTTTCTCCTTCTTCTGATGTCCATCCTCTTTGCCTTTCTGGATAGGAATTTGAGCATTTTAACAAGAGTCTTCCTTCTTGATTAGTTTCTTTAGGTGTAAAGATTTTAGTAGGTTTATCCTACATTATATGTCTATATGAGTGAGTATATACCGTGTGCATCTTTCTGCTTCTGGGATAGCTCATTCAGGATGATCTTTTCCAGATCCCACCTGCAAATTTCATGATTTCCTTGTTTTTCATTGCTGAGTAATATTCCATTGTGTAGATATACCACAATTTGTGCATCCATTCCTCCACTGAGGGGCATCTGGGCTGTTTCCAGCTTCTGGCTATTACAAATAAGGCTGCTACAAACATGGTTGAGCAAATGTCCTTCTTGTGTACTTGAGACTCTTTCGGGTATACGCCTAGGAGTGATACAGCTGGATCCCGAGGAAGCGCTTTAAACTTTTTGAAAAATTTCTACAGTGTATTTTGATCACATTCCAACCCCACTTATTTCTATATCCATCTCCTTTTCCCAACACACCTGACTTTGTGCCCTCTTTTATTTCCTCACCAATTTTAATTTGTGGTACCCATATATTCTTGGGTGTGTGACCTTTACTGGGGGGAATTTTTGACCTAGCCATGGTAACACTCTCAAAGAAATCTGGCTCTCCCTTTCCCAGCAGCTTACAATTGCCAGTGGCTTCTCAGTTAGGAATGGGTTTTGTGCCCACGGCCCCTCTCCATGCTGAGGTTTTGTCGGACTTAAGCTTGCACATGATTTGTGCATACTATTGTGAGTTTGCACGTACAACCTCCTTCCTTTGTCTTGAAAGGAAGTTTCTTTGTAGTCAGCCAGTGCCTATTCTTACTCTTGTGATGTGGCTACTTTCTCTTCCTCAATGATCCCTGGGACCTCTAGTGAGGAGATGTGATGTCATATACATGCTGCACTTACGGCTGAGCATTCTGAAGTTTCTTATTCTCCACATCTTACAAAGTAGCCCTCTTGAGATCGAGTGTCGTTTTGTTTTGGTCAACTTGTCACAAGCTAGAATTATCAACTAAGGAGGAAACATAATTCAAAAAATGTCTTCATAACACAGGCACATAGATAACCCTATAGAGCATTTTCTTAATCAGTGGTTCATGTGGGAAGGACCAACCATTGTACGTGGTTTCATCCCTGGGCACACTGTATTGGTTATACAAGAAAGCGTGCTCAACAATCCAGGAGGAGCAAGACAATAAGTAGTTTTCCTCCATGGCTTCTGCTTCAGTTCCTGCATCTAGGTTCATGTTTTGAGTTCTTATTCTGACATCCTTTCAGTGATAGAATGTGACCTGAGATTTGTAAACTTTCAGTTATCTGTTATCACAGAAATAGAAACCGTAAATAAGACAGAAATCATTATCAGAATTAGGGTATTATTGTGACAGACCTGGCCATTTGGGGGTGTGGTCTAGAAAAGCCATTGAGCATTCAGAGATTAATGATTTATTATTGTAGGAACTTAGAAGATAATATTGGTAGAAGTGCATCCAATGGAAGACTGGCTTCTGAAGTTTCAGATGGAAAATTGGAAGTCTCTTAAAGTCTCTCTTGGACCCATTCAGTATTTTGAATTAATAACTTGTGGTTCTGGTTATCTGTGGCTGAAGATTTGGCTCTGATTCATAAGATCCCAGAACCACTGAAGTAGTTTGCTTTGCTGAGACAAGTGGTACAGCTAAAGAAACAGCTGTGATTAAAAAGAGACCAGTGTCATTGAAGAAGAAAAATAGGAAGTGTTTCCTCAGGGTCAGCAATCAGAAACTGTAGTCCAATGGGTCAGAGCTGTACTTTGTACTGTCAGACAAACTTGGTCATATGTAAGATTCACCCAGTGGTTCTGGATTTGAAGGCATAGTGATTATGGAGAACAGCTGAGGCTTGGCACTGTGAGAAGCCAGAAGGCTGATTAACAGCAGAGACACCAGTATTTGTGCGCTGAGAGTACCCTGGCAGAACCACGAAGGACAGCAGCAGTTGTAGAGTGGACCTGTCTAAACCCCTTGGAATTAAGGATTCTGAGTGTGTCTCGGAACTATGACACTGATACCACACTTTCGGAGCTTGGGTTTGCTTTGATTTCATTGTGACTGTGCCCTGCTTTCTTCCTCTCAGTAAGAAATAATCAACTTGTCTTTTGTCTGTTGATTTCACAGAAGAGGCTGTCGAAAATTTAGTGAGATTTTAAATGTTTTTAAAAAGGCTAAATTTTACTGTGGTGTTTTTTTTTAAGTTTGGAATATGTTTTATATTGGTATTTTGATATTAGTATGAGATCTTGGGGATGACTAAGATATGAACATTTTTATTAGGTAGTGATGTGTGTGCGTGTGTGTATGTGTGTGTGTGTGTGTGTGTGTGACAGAGAGAGAATTGTCCTATTTAGTCAACTTGAAACAAGCTAGAATTTTCTGAGACGAGGAAACCACAACTGATGAAATGCCTCACTAAGAGTGGTCTATAGGCAAACTGTGGGTATTTTATAGTGATTGATTTTGTGTAGCTAGCCCACTGTGGGTGGTGCCATTTTTGGGAAGTTGGTCTTGGGCTGGAGAAGAAAGCAGGTTGAGCAAGCCATGAGGAACAAGCCAGTAAGCAGCACTCCTCCGTTGCCCATGCTTTTGTTCTTGCTTCTATGTTTCTGTCTTAATTCCTGCAGTGACTTTTCTTAGTGGTGGTCTGTGACCTGAGGGGCAGAAGAACAAACCCTTTCTTTCTCAAGTTGATTTTGATAATAAAAGATAGATACCACATAGTACCAGAAACGCTAACCAGGCAAGTGTCTTGATTTTCTGTACAGCAAAATTTGAAAACCACTTCTCTAAACAACATAGCTCTATGCTACATGGTTTGCTCTAAATTCTCCTATTCTAATCTCATGTTCTGTCACAGGCCCGTGTTTGTGAATATACGTGCACGTTAATAAATATGCCTTGACAAGGAATCACCACAAGGGAATGGAAATTGATTACCAATCACTCACCTGTTACTGTTAACATAATTCTATTAAGGTTTGAGTTCACAAAGCAGGGAATAACTATTAAAGGAACTTAGGATGATGAAAGTGATCATTGATTTAAATTAGAGAGTATTTATCATAGACTAAGATGGATACAAGCTTGAAGGGTTGATGGAGGGATGATGGTATTTGTTACACCAAGAGAGAGAGTATCACACTGGACATTTCAATACCTGCAGGAGCTGAGATAAACAGTGGCAGTAAATTAGATTCATTTTAAGACATTATCATGGGCAGGAGGTGAAATCCTCCAATAGGTAAGAGTGTTGTTGCTCTTGCAAAGGACGCACAAGGCCACAACAACCATCTGCATCCCCTGTTCCAGGGGTCCAGTGACTTCTTTTGACACAAAGGGCACCAAGAAAACAGGTGTTTCACAGACATACATGTAGGCAAAACATCCATGCATATAAAATAAATAAGTCTTGACAAGGAAACGTTTACTGAGTAATTATGAAATTATAATCAATTAAATTCACATTAATTATGAGTATTATGTAAGTGGTTGATGAAGAAGATGTTAGAGACCATGAAAGGATACTACATACATTTTATATGATCACCAAGCCCCAAAGCCATGTTCCAGATACTCAGAAATATTTTACTTATTGACATTCTGACAACAGTACAACAGTAAACACTGACTCATTATTTCATTCAGATTATTTCTAAACAATCCAGAAGAATGATCAGTGTAAAAATTTGGTTTAATGCCATCTTGATAAATATCTTATCTGAAAGTATAGGCTTAGGGTTGTTGCATTTTGTACTTTGAAGCTCTAGCATTAAATTGGACTGGTTTTAGGTGGAGATGGAATAAAATAAAATGTCGAAGTGCCTTTTGTAACCTATCATCTAGAGACAGAAACTAAATCATGATTAAGGACAACAGTGGCTGCATGGCTAAAAAATTGTGGATTTTAGTACTTACCATGCTTTTCTTCCACATTTAGTACACTCTCACAAACAAATTTAAAAGTTGGAAGGTGTGCTTTTCTTGAATCTTTTGAACACGAACGTTTATTATATAAATTAAATGACACCGTGACATTCTGATACATGTATAGAAAGAGTATGTATAACTTACATTCAACCTTATGGCCCATTCAACCTTGCCCCTTGATGAATAATTATAAGAAATAACAGCCATCTAATTTAAACTATTGCTTTTATTATAATTACACGGGAGCACAAATAAATAAGCACAAAATATCATAAAATATTGTCAATGCACTAGAGAAATCAATTCGTTTTCAAACAACATCTGGTTACTTCAGTGGTATCAAAGTACATATATAATTACATATTACCTAAAAAAATCAGGTACAAAAATCAAGAGACATTAAAACATCAGTGTTTATATTATTATGTATATAGAAATGCCTAGGAATACATGAATAGAGAAATCTGTTATCTAATGCTTATTTGCACAAATATTCAGGCACATACCTGACATTGCTAATGAGTTATGAAAATGCAACATGACATTCAGATTTTTAGATATGGTAAACATATTAATGTTGGAATGGATGTTAAATGGTTTTAGTTAAAAACCCTGTCTTTTAAAAATGTAGTGTCATTACCCACTAAAAAACAGATTAGTTTATATCATCTTTATAGCTATTTGTTTCAAATGTTTGAAAAGTCGAGAAGGTAAACATACAATTGCTAAATACGTAAACACGCTTTTAGTGCAAGATGACCAAAGTGTGACTGTACTGTGCTTTGACTCTCTTTCTAATCACAGTGCACTTGACACACATTGCTACACTCTAAATGCTAAGCCCAAACTAAAGAAGTGCATACTAAACATTGTCATATATATTATATACAGTATGTATTCTGTATCTGAGTGTGTACATGGTTAAATATAAATGCTTTTAGGGCGGGCAAACCCAGTTATATTTGGGAACAAGTGAATACTTTGAAGGATTATTCATATATTTTTACTTGAGATAAATTCAGCCATATTTTATTTTTTTCCCTTAAATCTGAAGCTTCATAACAATTAAAGAAAATGCAATGACACATGTTTCCAGGTTTTACACATTTTGCTTCAATAAAATTGACCCAAATATGAGAGGGCTTTAAACCTTCCAAACCCCAAGCCACAATGTTTACATTTAACTTGATAAACAGTGTTATCCTTTACTGATTTACACAGCAGTACATCTTGTAATGTACAGGGAGGAGCTTACACACACACGTATGCTATAGACATAAATTTAGTATATTCTCATCTTTTATTTTGACTGTACACTTGATCAGAACACAACAAGTATGTTGCATAAAAGCACTTAAAAACTGCCAAACACGTGAAGTTGTGTATTCTATTGAAAACAAGTGGGTTTTTTTTTCTTTTGAAAATATTAATGATTGCATAATTGAGGTCCTTAATTGTAAAGACCACATCTATTTCAATGTTAAATTCTAAATACTTTTGAAACTGTATATTTAAATTATACAACACAATTATAAAAAACAATGGATTGCTGTCAAATTATCCACATTGTGCAATTCGCTAGTTATTATTCCAAGTCTGGAGCATGCTTTAAGTATCCCTATGCACTGAATGTATCATTTCTCTTTTGATTGCTTTTAACTTTAGAATACAATGCATGGGGATATGATAGTCTATCTTATCTACATTCCCTTTCATGTGAGACTTATAACTCACACCAAATTTCTTACTCTATAAACTGTAGGGATATTTGCCTGAAGTTCAACTGGAATCATGATCAATTCACCAGATCTACATTGGAAATCTGACTGAGTTTAACATGTAAGTGACATAAAAATTGTATATGTAGGTGCATTGCTCTTGTGTCTTTATTAAAACAGTAACTAGCTGGGGCTGTTCATGTGTCTTCACTTTCTATTTAATGTGTTCAAAAAAGAATCAAACCAAATTCTGTGTGCAGACAAGACTACTCCTAAGTCTGTATCTATATTTTCTAAGAGCATTCAAATAGGATCTTGCCTCTTGTTAGCAGTTCAAAACTGCAACTATTTTGAAAGGTGATCTTCTGTCCAAAGAATTATTTTGTATTCAAAGTGGTATGCTTTAAATAACACATTTTAAAGTAACACATTTTAAGCTCTTGATATTTGCTTTTATTTCTCAGTTATTATGTGGTTGAAAATTTACCCCTACTTGCACAAATACATCACTTTTTATCTCAAACTTGCTTCAATAGCGTACAGAGGGAGATATTGGCAGTGTCTCTGTAAAGTGTGATTTCTCACGTAGCACTGGCTTCTGTGATGAGGAAAACACAGTATTTTACTCTTTTCTTCCATCATTTTGAAGGAAATTTGTGACTTCTCTACGAGGAAGTATCTCACACATAAAAGCGTCTTACTGACAGCCAATAACATTCTGTTTCTACAACATTTGCTGTGAAGAGACTATTTGTCATGAGTTCTCTTGGCCTGATAACCATGCTTTATATGATTTGTTCTTTGGCACTGCTAGAAATATGAGCTTTATCATGTCATCATGTGCTGGCTGCAGGTTATCTTCCGACCAGATTCATACGGTGAAGTGCCCTGATTTATTTCCACCAGAGAGTCAGTATGATTTTTGTCTATGTAATAATGACTCTTGTCTCACAACAAAGAGAAACTCTGTACAAAGAGGGACTTGACTATAGAATATCTAATTGTCCACTGTGGCAATTAGATATTATATAGGCACCAAGTAACAGATCTGGAGTCAAATCCAAGTGAAGCCATTTCCCCAAATATTTCAGCTCTTTCTCGTGTAGAGAGAGTCTTAGAGAAATATGTGGAAATGGTTGTCTAAGTTCAAATTGTCAAAAAATCCAACTCCTCTGAAAAATAACACATTTGTGAAAGGAGTGTGTTATGAGCTTGACAGAACACACATGAATGGCTGATCCAACATAAATCATGTTAATACCTCTGTTTCTTTATGCACAGGGGACCAACATTAACAATTATCTTCCATCTAATTCAGAGTGATATGCTTAAGATCAGCATGTGACAAACACACCTAGGAATATGTTGCCTACACTTAAATGTCAAGAGAGGGCTCATTCTAGCTTTACCACAAAAGCTAGAAAACACGAGCACTAAGATCATAGAGATGCTGTCAAATGATACCTTGCATTCGATTGGCTTGAATAGATGAGGTCACAGTAACTCAAATCCAGATAACAACTTGGGTCATAAACACATTTGATTTCAATTATAATTTTAACTTAAACCATTTCCATCACTCTTAGATCTGCGCTGTATTGGCTGTTAGGCTTGAAGTACAAATCTATATAGCTGATGAAGCACAGCAACCCTATTCATTTAAGCCACTTAAGTTCTCTCTGTGGTTTCCTATATTTGTTATTCTGTCTTTGTCAACTTCTTACTTGTACAAGCAGAACTTACTACTTCAGTAAGCATTTTATATATACAGTTCTCCCACTGATTGTTCACATACACACACACTCACACACACACACACACAACACATGCTCCCACTTACCGTTTTTCTTATTCTTTCAGAATTATAATTGGACATCAAAATATACATTAATTATAAAATATTAAAAAATTATGTTTTAACATTTCAAACTCTCTTCAAGGAACTATTACTGATAAAGGATTGCTAGATATTTTTATCAATATAGATTACAAAAATTCCTTAACTTCTGTTATATTTGGTTTTATTGAGCAGCATGGAGCTATTGCTGTCAAAACCCTTACAAGAAAAACTGCTATGATAACTTCAAACACACTTTTTCCTCTCAGAAATATAATACTAAATTGATTGTTACTGAAGAACCACATACTGTCAATTTTAGGAAGCATAAATAGTAATTTAAATATACAAAATATATGTGATAGTTTCATTCTTCTTTATCCGTGGCAATATTTATCTTCAACTAACAAGTTACTTTTAAAAGATATATACCATTTTTATTAAATTAAGTTTCTTAACTTAAATTTTACCACCACATAAAGTTGACTCCAACTTATCCTTTATCCCCTGTGTTTCCTGTCTCTCTCTTAAATCAAAGTAAATTAACAAAGTGGTCATAATTCTTTGGTCATGGTATCATAATCAGTAAGAACAGGTACAGTAGTTATACACAGAAGATTATGACCCAAAATATAATAACCAGCTTAAAAAGATTGGCAAGAAATACTTTTTTCATGAATGTACTTATTTTTTTGAAGAAGGTTGGCATGGAGTATACTAAAATATGCAAATTGGTATGATGGAGTATACTAAAATATGCAAATTGGTATGGTTGAATGTTTACCTCTCTGTTTCTTGTAGAAAATCGTGCCTGTGGAATGTTACTTAAAAATATCATGTCTATGTCTCTGCTTCCACTTTCTTGAAAACAGCTGTGCTCTTAAGGTTTTAATTATTTGTCATTTCCAATGTCACAGTGAACCCTGGTCTCCTCCAATCAGATTAATGCTGCAAGGACATACATTTCTAAAAGTCGTTTCTGAAGGAAAGTTTGCTGCTGAAATGTCCCAATATATCCTCCTACCTTTCTGTGTAGTCTAGCTAATGCTAAGTGTATTGCCAGGATATGAAAGAAATCCTTATGATGTCACTTTAGTAAAGACTGTCAGTGTCAGTGTAATGGGCACATTCAGACTGATGTTATACTTCCATTCAGTTTCCAGTCAAGCCCTTACGAATGCAGAAAGCAGAGAAGCTTTACAAATGCGATGTTCACCTTATGCATTGGCTAGCACCAAATCACATGTTATGTGTTTGAATAGGACTTGTACCTGTGAGTTCTTCTATAGGAGCCAAATGTGGGCAGAAGGATGAAGACATTTTAAATGCAAAAATCAATAAGAAAAGGCATCCAGGGGTTACTTATAAAAGAGATAACAAACCAGTTCATACCAAATTATATCATCTAGTAAACTTTTCTGATACTTCTGCAACTTAAATATGTATAATGAATATTATTTCAGGTGTCACCCATATACTAGCAAAATATTTACAATTTAATATATTCTGGATTCAAAAGAATCCGGGATAAGTAAGTGTGTCTTAACTGCAAGGACCAATACATTTTATCTTGTGCTTGCCACAGTACACACAGCTTCCTGTGGTATCCGAATCAACAAAGAATATATGTAACAATCATCACAAGACCAAGGTCGACCTCTCTTCTGTTAA
The DNA here is from genome assembly GCF_030254825.1 of Meriones unguiculatus. Classification (NCBI taxonomy): domain Eukaryota; kingdom Metazoa; phylum Chordata; class Mammalia; order Rodentia; family Muridae; genus Meriones; species Meriones unguiculatus. Next base: position 67,486,165 of record NC_083362.1, on the reverse strand, counting down.
GTGATGGAGCTCATGCCGGTACACACTCATATGGCAGTATCCCAGAATACCGTTGGCTGTTTGGAATACGGTGGAGGGCTGTACTTCTTGGCTCCCGCATTCTTCTTCCAGCTGGGTAGGATTGGCATGCTATCCTGTTTGCAAAGGCCCTTTTCCGTTTTCTGTCTAGCCTTTATTTCTTTGCACAAGCAACGCTTTTTCTCAATCATCTCAAGCATTGTATGGTCTCCATGAAACCACTGCATGCATGCCACCTAGCAAAAAAGAAAGAGTGAATACAGAGGAAAAAGATGGAATGAAAGCATATCTTTTGCACTGTGCTAGAAGCTGTTTAGAAAACTTTCAGCTATTTCTACATCTTTGCTTTTAAGAAATGTTTAAAATGGATTAATAAAATGCAATACTCTAATAAACCAAAAATGAATAAACATTGTACTTAAATCGGTAAACATCATACCATTTAGCAACATTTTGAACTTCCCATAATATTTTTGAAATATTCAATAAGGTCAATGGCATGGCAAAACAGGAAAAGATGCTTATTTCCAAGCCCAGTGATCTGCACTCAATCCCTGGAATGCGAGAAAGCCAACTCGCATTAGCGGTCATCTGACCTTCAAAATCATTGGTTTGTGTTCTCTCTCTGTCTCTCTGTCTCTTTCTCTCACTCTCTCTTCCTCGCTCGCTCACTCACACATACACAGAATAAGGAAATAAATGTTTTTTAAAAGACCACAGTGTGGAAACAAAATAACTTTTATTTTTCTAAACAATTTTCCAAATATTTACCAGTTTTTCTGTTGGTTCCATTGTCTTATTTTTAGCAATATATCCAAATTCAAATATAAGAACTATTTTTCAATGACATGTTTGAAAATTGCTAAGGACAATTTTCATTCTTGAAATATGGTTTAAATACTTGCATTTGTTTCTAAATAGAATTGAGCTCATGTATGTTAAATAATTCCACCCGCTGAAATAACTCAGGGTATGCACTCCAGGTTTGGATAGATGCTCTAATGTTCTTCTGCTGAGTTATTATTTTTCTCCAGTTTTGATACATCAGCAAACACCTAAGAAGGAATCAATGCCCTCTACAATCATGCAGATAAATAAATACTCAAATTAGTTATTAACAAAGAAGGGCCAGTGTGGAGTATAGGTTGAATATTATAGGTTGAATATACACTAATACATACATTGCTAAGCAGTTGAACATTGCCCCCGGAGCATGTGCAATACCATGTCTATTGATAACAATCTTTGGAATAAAATTTGTCATAGAAAGATACTAATGAGATAAGCCCATCATCAACCTAAACACGGAAAGCTGCATTTAATTGTTTAAGCAAATATCCCCCACGACTGAAAGGTTAAAACGAAACAAATGGAGTCACCAAACTTGGCATTATGGCTTTTAGGATGGCATTTCACACAAATCCTTACCTAATTTTAATTCTACGTCTCATAATATTGTAGTGCTTTAATAACTTGATCTATTTCTTCCTTGCAGAAACAACATTCTAAAATAAACACTGTATATTGCCATGGTGTGGTGCATGAAGCTTCATGGAAAAACATTTCCTACCCCAGAAAAGAGAGCTATATATCTGGAGACCATTCAACTCTACATGGTTGGATTATTGCCAACTTAAGGTAAGAGGGCATTGTAAAATACATTTACAAATATACGCAAGCTACAATATAGAATATTCATATGTCAAATCTACAATCAGTCAGCTTTTCTTACTCTTACAATCCAAGAGATCAACGTAAGATGAAATGAATGACTGTATTATAGAGTGCGATTCACGTGGGAAGATGAACCTCCTTCATATTTATAATTTGAATAGAATATGCTTAGGTACATGTTTAAGTTCTCACGTTGAAACAAGGGCTACTGCTGTGGGCACTTAAATATTATAACCCCTCCTTTCAAATGGTTTTAAATAGTTATTATTTTCTCGTGGAGAAATCGATTCTGAACCTTAGTGCCTGCCTTCCCTATTCTTGTGTTGAAATCCTAACCTCTACCTTTATTATCTTATAAATAAGAGGACTTGGGGAGGGGCATGCGTGGAGAAGGGGCAAGGAAGGTGGGATTGGGAGGGGAGGAGGAAGGGGTTTATGGGGTGATACAAAGTGAATAAAGTGTAATTAATAAAAATTAAAAAAAGGAACTTGGCAAGAGGTAGAGGAAGTTAGTTCCTGAATGGAACTGATCTCTTTACAAAAGGCACTTAAGATAGCTTTCTCTCTTTCACCAGGTGAAAACGCAGTGAGAAATAAATAGATACAAGCTAACAGAGGGAACTTCTAGTACCTTCCATGGATGAACCATGATGATGATCTTTCCAACCCTCAGAGCTGTGACAAATACTTCACTTTGTTTATGAATTAGAAAGTTTGTGGAATTTTGTTATATTTTCTTATAGAAACCAAAACACATAAGACATCTGGGAAACTCATCCTTCAGTAGGTGTCCAGAAGTGAAGTGAGTTGCTAGCATGTATCACTGCAGTGATACACCATGATAGTGACCCCTTGGTCTCTGTCCTCCAAGCCCAGGGCTCTTGATCCTGAGGAAAGCATCAGCTAAAGCACCCGAGAGACTGTCTATAAAATACCACAGCAGTACTCCTGCCACTCTGTCAAGGCCACCCAAAATAAGTAAACTACCCTTAGAGACTCTGGCTGTCTAGACAAGGCTGAAGAGACCTCCTGACTAATAAATGCTGTGCATTTTTTGAAGGGTCTAGGAGGTAGGAGGAAAAGACATTAGATAAATGCTAAGGAGAGTGGAATGAAGCGCAGCTTTTGGCTGATTATAATGTATCAATATTGATGCATTAATCGTGTTAAACAAGTGATAGGACAGCAAGTTACAAAGTGTATGGGAGGAAATAAGTATATTATTACGGAGTCCTCAGCATGCTTTTTAGGTTTTCCTTACATCTAAAATTTACAAGAATTTTTTTTTTCAATGCAGTTTATTCAGGAACATTGAACAATCCTCGGACCCCGGGGAAAGCCAGCCCACAGCTTAAATAGCCTCTGGGTAGCCAACCCAGGCGTGCCACGAGGGCAATGCAGATAGGTCCACATACATGGAAACAAGCCAGATCCTCGGCGTAGAGGACAATACAAGAATTTTTTAAAGGAAAAGGACCATCTTTCCAAATTTTAGTTTTAACCTTTCTCCTTTCTGTAAGATCACATTGTAAAATAAGAAAATTTAAATTGTTTGGTTAGAATCTTTCTAGTTGTGACACTGAAAAATAGTATATCTCTGAACTTTCTATATGGATTGTAAACTGGTATATTATCCAAATAAATATACATTTGTATAGTATATGTTTAACATATAACTTCATGTACATAGCATATATATAACTTATACATCAATTAATTGTACATACGTACATTTTTTACATGGCTGTAAGGAACATGGAATGATTCCTTTTCACAAAGAAATGATTTCACATTTTTAATAACCTAGTTACTTTTTTAGGAAATTAAAATTAAGTACTTTCTGAAACAGAATATTTTCCCCCAGAGAGTAAACGAATAACAACACTCTACAATAATAATTCCCTATATTATATATTTGAAATTTACCTAAATGCATAAACTATAAAACTAAAAATGCATTACTGTGCAATAAGCATTTGGAGCATTTAAACATTAAATAAATGAAAAATAAAACAGATATAAGTTATGTTTACTTTAAAGGCTTTACTAACTAGCCTGGAATATGTTATCAAATACTCAGGAGAAAGACTGTAATATTAATGAAGTGCCTTCATGACTTTGTGATTGCGAACTACAGTTAGTCTAAAGACTTGTTAATACTTAGTTCCTGAAACAGTAGACACCCACCTGCTCTCATACAACCACTGAGAAGATATTTTTTAAAATATCCTTTTATTTTTATTTTTTGTTTTTTATTCTTTTTATTATTATCACTTATTACAATTTATTCAATTTGTATCCCACTGTGACTCTCCACTTGTCTCCCCCAATCCCACACTTCCTCCCTCTCTCTTCTCCCCCTGAACCTCTCCCCCAGTCCACTAATAGGGGAGGTCCTCTGCCCCTCCATCTAACCCTAGCATTTTAGGTCTCATCAGGGCTGATTGCATTGTCGTCCTTGGTGGCCTGGCAAGGCTGCACCCTCTCCCAGGGGGAGGTGATCAAAGAGCAGGCCATACAAACAGAAAATGTTTGATAGCGCATGGGAATCATAAAATTAAGATAATAGTATATATATCTCAAGATTGTAGCACATTTATCTGTTGGCCTACCATCTATAAAATGGGGTCATTAAGACAGAGACTTTGTGGCTCACAATTTACAACAAGGCTGTTTGTATAAAAGATCACCCGAAAAAAGAAAAAAACATACAACAAATTGATACAATAATGAATAATCACTGTAGTATGAAGAAAGTTCAAAGGCCAAGAAAATGCCATGCTGGATATATGAAAGTGGAGAGAAAAACGATTAACAAATGAATTGAACATAAGAAAACTAGTGAAATGCCCGCATGTTGCTATTGTTATTACTGGTTACTGGAATCAGAAAAATGTACAGTTGTTCTCTGGTCACACTCTTTCCTAATGATTTCAACCCATTAAATGGTTAGTTGACCCTTAAAATAAGCATGTATGACAGAAGAAGGAAAGGAGACAATGTAAATATTGGTGTTATAAAACGCTTGTGAAACCAAATACACAGCATTGATTCAGGCAGGCTTATGATGGTTTTTAATATAAATTTCACCACCGTCTGATAAACCAGAAATGATAAGAAACAAATCTGAAATCACAGAGAATTTACTTGGGTGGGTGTGTTGGCTGTACATTTTGCTGTCATATTCTTCTAAGGAAAAGTAGAATGTTGCAATCATGAAGTAGCTGGGCTTACACCTAGTAGTAAATCAAAGATCACTACTAGGTGGCCCCGTTCTTTCAGAGTAGCAGCCACCTCCTCTAATGTGTCACTCTGGTGACTCAACCGAAAATCAAGCGTTTACATTGGTGACCTTTCCTTCAATTTTCCTCAGTCATTTGTCATGTCTATTTTCCCAAATATATTTTGGAAAGTAGATAACAAAAAACCCAATAACATAAAACTTGAAATTGACAAGAGCCCCAGTGGGACGGGGTGTAATTTTCTCAACATGTCCATGTATTTATTTTGTAGTTAACAAAACACAGGTCCTTCAAATAGCATCGCATAAAAAAAAATTGTGAATTGGTCTGTGTGTCTTCTACAAAGTAACTTGTGCTTTGCAAAAGTACGGACGTATGCCAACTTCATAGTGTTCTATGCCAGATGTTTGAAAGGTATGGTTAACTTAAACCCTGTGACTCTATAGTTGCTTTGTGAACACTAAACACTTTTCAAAAGATGGAGAGATGGCTCATGGGTTAAGAGCACTTGCAGCTCTTATAGAGAATCCAAGTTCAGTTCTCAGCACACACAGTATGGCTCAGAGTTGCCTGTAACTCCAGTTCTAAGGCACACAACGTTTTCATCTGGCCTCCACAGATGCCATACATACAATGCACACACAGATGTGCGAGCAGACACTTAATAAATAAAATAAATAAATCCTTTCTAAAGTATAAATCCCAGGATAATCAGATGAGTGTGAAATAATGACCTTTTCCTTATTAATTTCTTGAAGGACATAATGAAGCTACTTGAATTGATATCATGAGCATGCAATACCAAAACAAGCAGAAGACTGTTTCAATTCCACTGTCCTCAGGCTGATCAAAAAAACTTGATATGACATCATCAGTGTTGGACATGAGGTATGTTTTGCTTTTGTGCTTGTGTTATTTTAAGAACCAAAGATGAAGGCATTCTAGATTTTATAATTTAATTTTTGTTTTGATGGTATTTTTTTTCTTTCTGAGATAGGATCTCACTGTGTATCACAGGCTGTTCTGGTAGTTGTCATGTATTCTAGACTGGCCTTGCGTTCCTTTCCTCCTTTCTCAGCCTCCCAAATGATGGAATTACAGGCATTTATCACCATGTCTGGTTGCTTTACTTTTTTTTGTATTATTTTGAGGTGCTGGGAATTGAACCTAGGGGTTTTGCGCATACTAATCAAGTGCTTTACTTATTTTTACACTTTTACTACACAATGTGGTTTTAGTGGGATCCCTAACAGCAGGGGCAATGGTGTCATGAGCAGACTTTTGCCTGCTCATGGGACTCCAATCCTCCTGCTGGGCTGTCTCCTTGAGCCTTAATATGAGGGTTTATGCCTCATCTTCCTTATTGCATTGCATCCATTGATACATCTGGGAGGGCTGCTCTTTTCTGAAGGGAAACTGAGGAACAATAGACCTAGGGGAAAGGAGAGGTGTGGGGGAGGACTAGGAGGAGGGGAGAGAGAGGAGGCTGGGTCAGGAAGTATTGTATGAGAAAAGAACAAAGGAAAAGAAAATAAAAGACGTCCCTAAAAGAAACTACAAAAACCTTTAGCATGCCTTTACGTCTTTCCAAACTTTAAAGAGAGAGAGTGAGTGTGTTGTGTGTGTGTGCGTGTGCGTGTAACTCTAATCTCTTTACTGAGTGTTTCTTAATTATCTCCTCATAGTTCTCCCTCTTTTAGCAACAAGTTGACTCAGAAAATACGTTTTATGAAAGAATCATTAGGCAAGTCTGCACCTGAGCCATGAACTGGAATTTGATTGTTAAATAAACATTCCCTGTGTCTAAACGTGGCTTTGATATGTATCTATGTTCACTAACCGAGAACCACACCTTTATTGCAGACTTATTGTACAATATGAAATCATAGCTGCACTGGAATTCTACTCTTCTCTTGTTTGATGTGAATAGGCCCCTTCATATAAAAAGTCAGATCAGTTTCTAGGTACATGCTAGAAATATTGCACTTTAAGTTGTTAAATCTTGTGTTTTGTTGGATTTTTCCATATCTATGCTTGCATCAATTATATACATCTCAAAAATAAAAATAATCAAAAATTATACATTAATGTCTCTCAAATTGGCATTGCGGTTTTAAGCTAACAAATACCGCATTTTTTTACCCTGCTGGTAAAATGAAGAAGGTGTCTAACCTCTCACTTTTTTTATGACGTTCTTTAAACAAAAACAATATCATAAGTCACACACAAGGATGAATGAAGCTGCTTTCAGCTTTCCAAGCTCTCCTAGCACATGCATTCCTTTTTAATAATGACTTTGCTGTTTAAATCAATCCTGTGTGTTTGCTTTTCTGTTTTCCTAGCAGACCGTATAAAATGAATAAGATAAAGAAAATGACGTGATTTTTTTAAATCAGAATTTACTGTCTGGGACTAGTTTTTTAAGTATTCTGTGGCCACATTTCTTTGTGAAGTGAAATGATAAGGCCTCCTGTCTGTTAAAACAATTGAATGTAACAATTTAGTAACAAGTAAATTTATTAAAAAGTAGAGATAATGTATACATTCTTCTATAAATAGAAATGTTTGAGTATGGGGACCTTTTTCTTAATTCTAGTATTCTTAACTTCAAGAGTAAGAGAAGAATACAATAACTGCTCTTAAAATTAGTGAATGGGTGAATAAATATATAGATAATTTATAGTGTTTTCTGGGTGTTTTTAGGAAAGCCGCTTTTGAAGATTTTTTTTATTTTTTATATTAATTACAGTTTATTCACTTTGTATCCCACCTTTAGCCCCCTCCTTCCTTCCCTCCCAATTCCACCCTCCCTCCCTCCTCTCTTCCCATGCTCCTTCCCCAGCCCACTGATAAGGGAGGTCCTTCTCCCCTTCCATATGACATTAGTCTATCAGGTCTCATCAGAACTGGCTGCATTGTCTTCCTCTGTGGCCTGGTAAGGCTGCTCTAGAGAAAGGTTATCAAAGAGCCAGCCACTGAGTTCATGTCAGAGACAGTTGCTGTTCCCCTTACTAGGGAATCCACTTGGAGAGACTGAGCTGTTATGGGCTACATCTGAGCAGGGGTTCTAGGCTATCTAGATTATCTCCATGAATAGTCCTTGGTTGGAGTATCAGTCTCAGAAAAGACCCCTGTGTCCAGTTTTTTTTTTTTTTTTTTTTTTTTTTTTGGTTCTGTTGCTATCCTTGTGGAGCTCCTGTCCCCGCCAGGTCTTAACTATCTCCCCCTTCTTTCATAAGATTCCCTGAACTTTGCCCAAAGTTTGGCTATGAGTTTCAGCATCTGTTTTGATACCCTACTGGGTAGAGTCTTTCAGAACTTTTGAAGATTTTTATTTAATGAAAGATTTCAGTTTACATTGAATCACTTAACAATATCTTTAATTGTACTAGTTGAAAAATGTAATTTTTCTTGGAAGGTCTGTTAGAAACACGGAAATGGGAATAGAATATATTAAAAGACAAGGTCTAGCCTTCCTTCTCTCTCTCTCCATATAGTTGTATACAATGTACAGATAATCATTTGAAGTTCTAGACAGGTAATTGGATACATTTTTTTTGTCTGAGAAATGCAGTCCATTTATGCATGCATTTATGTGTCCACATGTATATTTATACTTATTTTAAAAAATCACAAATGTTTATATTACTGAAACTCCCTTCAGACAATTCAGTTGCCATGTTTTATTAAAAAAAAAAGACAAACAAACATGACTGTAAAAAGGTGGACTATATGAGAAGAAGAAACATCAGCATGAATGAGAGGAAGAGAAGGTAGTGGAGAGAGATAACATTTAAAATACAGCATGTACATGTGTGAAAATGTTGTAATGAACTTTAATCCTGTGTCTGATTAATATATGCTAATGAAAGGAAATATGATAAAAAATAAAGGTATAAAGTACTAGTGAATAACACATTAACTGATGATGCCACTCAAGAAAAAAAATCATAAAACAGGTAAAGTCCGAAATACTGAAATTATTGATTGATGTAATGAGCTCCGAAAATTCTTTAGGGAAACAAGTTGGCAAAACATATGTCCCTTTTATATAGTGACATTGGAGTAAAGGATTATTAAAATCAAGGTAATCGTTCTAGCAACATCAATCATGTAACATAACAATATCAGAAGTTCTTAGTTTCCAGTAACCTGCTTGAGCAGTTAGTGGACACAAATCCTGCACCAATTCCCTAAGGCATAGTAAAAATTATGCTTTAATGCTTTAATGCTGTTTTCGAGTGATAAAATTAAGCTGACAATAATGATATTACAGATGCATCATACACTTAACAGAGGATAGTGTTTGAGCTGTAATTCATGAGACTAAGTGTAGTAGACACTGTGACGGCTCTGCCCTTAGTGTCATACTGCATGTCTCATAGCTGGTCGCGATTAAAGGAACCCACGCCAGCAGTGAACACACAGGGGCACACACATACGGTGTTTACGGTACTTAGGCCCCGCTCAGCCAATGGCATGGGAAATGAAATCAGCCAAGCGCAAGGCTGAAAATTACACAATTTTAATACTGAAAATACCTTGGGGGAGAGGAGAAATTTTATGCTATTTCTTATTATCATACTACCATCCTCTTGGTTATAATCAAGGTCATGAAGATAATTGCAATACGAGGAACTCCTCGTGGGGACAAATCACCACATCAGTACTATGCCTCTTTCACTTTGTTCTAGATTCACAATGGCCCTGTGACCACTTCTTTCTAGGTGAGAAAATACAGTTGAGAAGCTCATAAAGATCCTTTGTCAGCCGGTGGAGCAGCTTCCACACTGGGAGTGAAGAGCCTGCAGATCAGAGCAAGGAGATGTTCCTTCCCCTGACTATGCTCTCTGCCTTGCAGCTCTTCATCCTTGCCTCTGTCCATCAAACTGTGTTTGTTGATGGGTTTTAGTATTCAAAGACTATTGATCCTCGCTCTTCAGTATATCACTGCCAATGGCTGTCTTGTTGGCATTGAAAACTGACTGTACCTGCCACCATATTTTTGAAAACCCTAATGGAAGTATTTTTGTTTCTTCTTTGATAGTCACATTGCAGTTTATTTCTCAACTTCACAGTAGAAAAACAAACAAACAAAAAAAAAATACACCACCACCAAAAACAACAAAACATAGGAATCCTCCAATGCATGTTGATGCTTCTCCAAGAATAACCACAATTATTGCGAGCTGGTAGTGTCATCACTGAATTTCACAAACGTGTTAGCTATTTAGAGTTACAGTAAGAGACAAAGCCCAAGAGAATAGTTTCATAAGGAAAAGGGCCAGAGACTCATTTTATGACGCCATGGAGGAGATGTTAATGGCATTAAATGAGCATGTTACAAACACTTTGCCAGTAAATGTTTTGAGACAGAAGTGAGCGGTGAGAAGACAGGGTGAGAAAAGTTGATGATGGGTACCAAGTTGTGGTGAGAGAGGAACAGATGCTGGCGCGCTGAGCACCTACTAGGAGACTACACATATGTCCGTGCACAGTATGTCCAAAACAGCTAAAAGAGTAGAGTATGTTTGGCCATGAGGAAATGATAATTTAGGAGATATATCTATTTATCCTGATTTAAACTTTATGAAGTTCATGTATATGTTGATTTAGCATACAACACCCTGATAATATGTACAGTACTTGGGCTTAGTTACTGATTAAATTTTTAGTGTAAAGATAAGTTTAAAAATAATAGATTTTCTGTGCCTACAAAGAGGCCTCAATGATTAAGAGCTCTGCCAGCTCTTCTGGAGGGCCCAGTTTGATTCCCAAGACGTACAGGGTGGGTCAGAATGGTCTATAAGTCCAGTCCCAGGGAACCAAAGATATTCTTCTGGCCTCTACCAGCACCAGGGACACACACACACACACACACACACACACACACACATGCGTGCACAAATGCTCAGACACACGGTACATACAATTAAAACACCCTACAAATAAATTAATCTTACGAAGGACAGCTGAATGCTTATTATGACTCTGTTGTCCTATTCCTTGTGACTTCTTAACCTCTCAGAAACAGAGTCAAAGTGTAAACTGAGAAGGGCACATGACTATAGAAGCTTTAATGCCTGCTATCTGGCGAGAGGACATGATCAGCTGTGCAAGAAATGAATCCACTCAACCATGTGGGCAAGCTACACTCAGAGCCTTGCACCTGCTCACAGAGCACACGCAGGTACAGAAAGTGGGTTATACCCTGTTAAGGGCAGAGCACGGGAAGGCCGTCGGAAAACAGCATTACGAGAAAGTCTATTTGTGGTGGCACTTTTACATGTGAAATTAGTCAGTGTTTTGCTTCCTTAGAACCTTTGGAAATGGCCATGTTCAGAATATAGTTTTTCAGTAAAGAAGACACAACAGGATTCTCAAAATTAAGCCTAATGATCACTACCAACTTAATTTCAGCTATTAATTGATTAAACTAATTTTAATAATAAAAAAGCCCTGAGAAATTTGCAGAATTAATTCATATGTTTTTAAATGAATGAGACATTTATCAGAGGAAAACTTTAGAAAGACATTCCCCGAAGGAAAGCACAGTGTTACAAGATAAAATTCAATTACAGGAAATGTATTGATGTTTTCACTAAGTACAATTTCTTAATCACCTACATTAGCATTAATTTAATTGAAAGTTTAACTTCATTATAAAATACTGGCTTTTGGTAATGGATGTAGGCTCGACCCCAGTCATAGGACGGAGAATAAAACCTTGGTGAACAGGCCCTTTATTTAGAGAGTGGTGGTTTATAGACAGGCCAAATACTAATCCTCCAGGAGCGTACTGATAATGACACATGGACCCTGTCAGGCATGCTCACTCTTACAACTTGGAATTGAGCTGGAAGACACAGTATGTTTTTCTCCGCTGAAATGCCCTGCCCATCACAGATAGATATACACAGCCAGTTGAAAGAGAAGCAAGCAGTAGGAATCAGAGGAATCTGCTCTGGGGCCAAATCTGCCATTGTACTGGTCCAATCCTGTGTGAGTCAGGGTGAAAGAACCAGAGAGCCCAAACTATGCAATGTAAGACTGCATCAGGCTTCTGATTTATAATTGAAAAATCTGAGCCCATACAAAAGAACAATAATTAGTGAGGTATGACATATTTGAAAATAAAGAAGGCAGTGAAGGAGAAGGTCAAAGGTGGCAAGGAATACCCACATTTGTGGTTCTCTTGCACATCAGAGCAACCCAGAAGTGATCGGGTGCCATGTTTCTCTGTCTTCCTAAATAGCTAGTCCTTCCCACTCAGCCTAGCCCTGTTGCCAGCTCAGTGCTTGGGCAAAGCATGGCAGCTGTGATTTTTTTTTTCATTTCTTTGGTAGCAAAACTTTTTGTATAGTATAAAATTTTGCATTTTTGAATTTGTCATACTGTGAAATGTAACAACTCTCCATTGCCTGTGAGGAGATGCAGGCACCTGGATCTTTGTGTCTCTGGGAAAGAAATCAGAATGAATACATTGTATTTTGTTCTGTAATTTGAGATGTGAGTGAGACACAGTGACCAGAAGATCAAGATCTTTATGATACCTCAGAATCCAGTACTGGATCCCAAAGTTAGGTAAACCACAGGTGAAATTTCACCTGTACATTAATCAGAAGAGATGATTATTTTCCTTCTAACTAAATTTGTCCAGATATTTATGGATACTTTCTGGGAAGGCACAGGAATAAAAAAATTAAAAAAAATTAACTTTTAATAAATAAAAATTCAGTTCTGAACAACTTATTATAGTACATAACACACAAGCTAAGAGTTCAAAGGGGAGCCACCTTCCTTTCCACCTCTTCTGCTAGCCTCTTGCCTTCCAGCTACTTCCTGTGTTCCTTATTCAGCATCTTAAAAGACATGTTCAGAGCACCTGAGATGAACACATACACACACACACACACACACACACACACACACACCCTGTCTGAGAGGGATGCTGTCTGAGAGAGGGGTACAGACAGGAAACAGCCCCCCTTCACTTCACTCTTAATTGAAAGCCTTTAAGCCTGATTTACAGGATTGAAGACTCTATTTCCTGTTAGCCTACTCTCAGGAAGGTGATTTGATGTGGTTTGCTCACATACAGACGACGGAAGGAACTCGTTATTAAATGGTGATGGTGACTGTTTCTGGCTAATATAAAACGTGCAGGCTACCTTAAACTTATCTCCTCTAAGTAAGTGCTCACAAAAAGCTTCTGTAGTCATGAAAAGCAGATATTGTTTGGGCCTGAAAATGATTGAACTGTTTATGGAGAAAATGAATCTGTCTTTCCAGGCACTGTTGGGAACTACCTCTCGAAGGACTCCCTATGGACAACAATTCCATTCTACTCTAGAAATAAGACACAAATTTTCTGCTCTCTACCTTCCTCTAAAATTGTGGTCCAATGTGAAATCAAAGAGGGGATATATCACAGTAAGCTTTGGTTGGGTATTATTTCAAGAGTGTCCCTGTGCCTTTGTCTAATGTTCATTCCACAGATCAGAGGTCATCTTGGAATTTTCTGTTTCCTATCTCAGTGCCTTTCAGCTGGATGCCTCAGAAAGAGCTTCCAACAGAGGTTTAATGCTTGGAGCATCAATAGGAAGAATGGAACATAGAAAACTCTAATGACACTAGTTTTGTTTGTGAGGTTAGGTGTTTGCCTAGCAATGCCAGGAATCCCATGGCCAATGATATCACATCTACACAATCTACACAAACTTTGTGTTGTGTTGTGCAGGCAATTCAATGGCTCTACGGTCCTGATAATGTCCTCTGTTACTACCTGCATTCTATGACATTACCTGGGCCAGGTGCTCCAGATATAACCCATCTGCACTTCCACCTGCTCTTTTCTCTTGCGCTCTTTCTGTCTTGGTTTATCTCCTGGGGGCCTCTCTCTCTCTCTCTCTCTCTCTCTCTCTCTCTCTCTCTCTCTCTCTCCCCACCTCCATATAATAAATCTCTCTCATTTCTGATCTGCTGTATGTGTCGTTTTAAAATCCATCCTAACATTGGTGCATTGGCCTCGAAGGGCATTCACACCTGGACCCCATACATCTGAGCCATGCTGCCAGAAACAAACGTGTCTTCTCTTCCACCTGTCACTAACTATCGCTCATCCGCATGTGCCCCAAACCTGTACTTTCAACCTACAGCCATTATAATCTGCCCCGATCTTTCACAATCCGTCGCTCTTGCCAGACTTCACTGTTAGGTAAGCAGACCATCCAGCCTAGGGCCCCGCTATATACACGGTTTTAAAGTTACCCTCCACCAAGGCCTCAGGCGGCTGCGAATTGCACTGACTCAGCCCCTGCGACTCACACTTAGGCTCTCCAAGGAAGGAGGGTTTTTACCTTTTGCAGATACCTCCTCTGCTGTGCAACACAAGGCCAGTTTTTAACTGCAACATGGCTGGGTCTGCCATGCCATCAGCAAGGCCCCGGGTCATGCTGCTGAGACTGCATACTGCCATGTGTATTTGTGGATAAAGAGAACAGAGCCATGTTTTCATCCCACTGTTTTCAGAGCTGCAAGTAGGCCTTACTGCTGCTAAAGCCCTGGTGCTCGGCACTGAGTTTCTCAGGCTCAGATGGTCTAAGCCTCTGATCTGCCATGCTATTTGGTTGACGAACCACTGGCTGCATGGTCCATTCCACTGCCTGTTTTCATTTGAACGATCAGCTTCCTCATAGTCTCTCCCCTTTGGGAAACCTCTGGCATCTGTTCACCCTTGTCAAATGTCTAATATTATCCAGTAACACTAAGAGTGATCAGTGAAATGAAAAGTCATACCCTATTTCTCTTTTTTCTCAAAGTCCTGTCTGTTTCTCCACTAAATAAAAATACTCTCTGATATTTTTATCCTTTGTATGAAAGCAGATGCTGAGACTCATAACCAAACTTTGGGCAGAGTGCAGGGAGTCATGTGAAAGAAGGGGAAGTTAATAAGACCTGAAGAGGACAGGAGCTCCACAAGGACCAAATATATCTGGGCACAAGGGTCTTTTCTGAGACTGATTCTCCAATCAAGGACCAGTCATGGAGATAACCTAGAATCCCTGCTCAGATGTAGCCCATGGCAGCTCAGTATCCAAGTGGGTTCTCTAGTAAGGGGAACAGGAACTTTCTCTGACATGAACTCAGTGGCTGGCTCTTTAACCCCACCCCCAGGGGAGAGGCAGCCTTGCCAGGCCACAGAAGAGGACATTGCATGCAGTCCTGATGATACCTGATAAGCTGGGATCAGATGGAAGGGAGAGGAGGACCTCCTCTATCAGCAGACTTAGAGAGGGTCATGGGAGGAGATGAGGGAGAGAGAGTGGGATTGGGAGGGAATGAGGGCAGGGGCTACAGCTGGGATGCAAAGTGAATAAAATATAATTGATGTAAAAAATAAAAATTTAAGTTAAAAAAATCTTAAGATTAAATTGTAAACCTTAAGGTGGCCACATGGTACAAAATAACAATTTTAAAACTTTTTAATCATAATTAACTCTGTTTATTTTATCTCCTTTTCAACTGAAAAAGCAGCAAGTCTCACTTTAAATTGGTATAGATTTTAATATAATTTCAAAGTTATATTTTTACATGTTGCATATATGTTTCAACCCTGGTTCGAAATAATATTTTTATGATGCTGAGGCTTTCAAGGTTATAAAGGTCTATTCAGATTAACAAGCTAATATAAAATCTATGTCTAGCTGCCTATGACTTCAGCAGTTCCTAAATTAATAAATGAATGCTATATCTCTAGCCACCATCTGCCTGTGATCTGGGTTCACCACTAGGCTGTCTGGCAAATGATTTAGTATAATAAATTCAAATGTAATTTTAAAGTTGTTTTATATGAATTAATTTTAGACACATTCATTTGTTTACATTGTTAAAACTTGGTCATTATGCTGTATCTTCACTCTCAAAAATGTTAAAATATGTTTGGTCTTGTTTTCTGAATTTGGCAATATTATCAATCTGTAGCATAGCCTTAGAATTTTATAAAGTATGGATATTTTATTAACTAAATCATACAGGAAACTGTTATACTCTTTTTATGGACTATGTTTATGGGTTTTTTTTTAAGGCTCCAACTTAACAGAGATAGAACCTAAAGTCTTAAGTCTTTAATTGATGATTAACAAATGCAAGTTACTAGTCAGTCATCTTGTAGATCCTCAAGTCCTTTACAGTGTCCAAAAATATGTTTAGAGTCCTACAGATGCAGACACCATTTCACTGCCATCTTAACTGAATAGCTGAGGTTAGTCCCTGAACCCCTATACAGGAGTTGGTAAAGATGACTTTAGAGGAGCCTTCCCAACAGTCTCAGCTGTAGCAAAAAACTATGCTCCAGGCCTTGGCTGCTGCCCTTTGACTGTTGGCATTCCTGCAGAAGAAACAAGAGGTCTGTGATGCCTCATCACATAGGATTCAGGCTAACTCAACTCTGCCAGAGACCTGTTTCAGACGCAGCCAGGAAGGACACTGGTCCCACAGCTGCCTCAACAAGCCATGTCATGCCTGCCAGAACACTGGCCTCTGGAAGTCAAAATGCTCCTATGCAGGCTTATCCTCTCTGCCCAGCTGAAACACCACCAGCTCCACAAACACTTTCAGCCTTCAACCTCCTTGGCCTGGCAGAGGATAGATGACTCCAAGATTTAGTAACCTCCACCACCCTCGCTGAGCCCAGGGCAATGCTGCAGGTCTCTTTTAACCTCATACTTGGGTCCCACGGTCATATTGCCAACCTCTGCCATGGGAGGGTTCAGATTCCTTCATCAGTCCTCTTCATTTGCAGGAAACCAGGCCTTAATCCTCACTCCTAGTCCTGCTACTATCAGGTTTAGACAGAGTCTACTTTGTTACCAGACTCAAAAAACAGGTCTCAGATGTACTGTTTTACCGTTCCTTTAGCTAAAGGACAATGAATGTTGACAGCAGTTTCACCTATGTATCGTGGTAAATATTTGTATAAAGGCCTAATGATACAGAAGTTTAAGTTATGGGATCTAAGAAAATGTTTGAGGGTCTAAGAAGATGTTTCAATGTTGGTAAATAAAAGTTATGGGGAAAGTTATGAAGGAAAGTTTCTAAGAAAGTGAGGGTCTAAGGAAGTGTTTTAAAGTTGGAAAGTGAAAGTGATGAAGGTTGGAAGGTCAAAGGTGATTTAAGGTATTTAAATAGATAAAAATGCTTCATAAGTCTTCCTCTTGATATGCTACTGTTACATTAACTGTCCAGAGTTCTGACATTTGTCCCTAGAGCTCTGATTTATTAATCCAAATCTGGTAAAACATTCTACTATACAATCCACTATCATGGTTCCAAGCTCAAGATTTTAAATCTCCTTTGGTTTGTCTTTTAAGTATAGACTTAAAAATTAGTTCTCATTGTGCTAGACTTATATACGTCCAACGTTCTGAATAAAGAAATTTTCCATAATGTGTAATCATTCTAAAAGTCAAGATCAAGTAAGCCTTTGCCTCTTCTCCTTCACGGAAGGCCTTCTGGTTTCCAGAGCTCCATAAAGAGTATTTATGCTGTTAAAACAAAGGTGTATGTGTATCTACTGCCTTTTTCAGGATGTATATTTCACTGCAGATTTCAATGATGAGGCTAACATGTCTAAAGTTTACCTCCTTTGTACAACTGAAGAGGGATTTTACACTACAGGAAATCTACCTGAATCAACCTCTCAGGCTAAATGGAATCCAGATAAGCACTGCCAATCAACAAACAGCTCCAGGTTCTCCCAGCATTCCTCAGTCCCTATCTGCTACTGGGCATGGCTGGCAAACTCTACTCTCTACCCTGAACATTCCAGGAAAAGAGCTTTCCCTTCACCATATAATCTGGATATTTTGGTGTTCTTAGTTTTGTTTTGTTTCTCTCTCTCTCTCTCTCTCTCTCTCTCTCTCTCTCTCTCTCTCTCTCACAAACGCACATACACAAACACACACACACACCCTTACCCCCTTGCATGGCGACCAAGAGCAGCTTCCAGTGAACCTACATTTATATACTTTAACTTGCCTTGCATAAGAAGCCATTCAATGTCCTCTTTCCTGCCTCAACACCCCTCCCTATCTCCTCATTTTTTTAATTAAACAAAAAGGGAGGAATGTTATGTTGTGCAGGCAATTCAACTGTCCTATCCTTAGGGGCCTTTAGGGTCCTGAGAACATCCTATGTCACAACCTGTATCTTACATCATTACCTGTATCCTATGCCATTACTTGGGCCAGGTGCTTCAGATATAACCTGTCATTCCCACCCACTCCCTTGTCTTGCACTTTCTCTCTCTCTCTCTCTCTCTCTCTCTCTCTCTCTCTCTCTCTCTCTGCCTTGGTTTATCTTCTACCCCCCTTCTCTCTCTTCTTCTCTCCCCCTTCCCCACCTCCATCCAATAAATCTCTTTCATATCAGATCTGTTGTATGTGGCATTTCAATATATATCCTAACTCTATGGAGACACACAGACTATGGGACTGTCCACCTTCATACTCCCCTTGTCTATAGCGAGCCAAATTGCTGGAGTGGGTAGGTGGGAGAGGGCTCCCCTTTTCCGAGGAGTGGAGGAAGGAGATAAGGGGAAGATGGAGGGTGGGATGGGACCTAAAGCAGAGGAGGGAGAGGGCTATGATGGGGATGTGAATAAATAAATAACTTTTTAAAGTTCTTCCTTACGCACAATCTGAGCTTTGGGCCTGGAAGATGGCTCATCATGTGAGATAATTTACAGATACAAAGACCAGAGTTCTATCTCTAGCACCCATATACAACTTTAGGCATGGCTGACACTGTGGCAGGGGTAAAGGGCATGTGAGGATAGACAAGACGTTTGCTGAGGGTTGGGCATTGCTCACTAGGAGCCTGTTTTCAGGTTTGGTAAGGAGACTGTCTCAAGGTAAACAATGATAGGTCTCTCCGCTTCAGACTCTGGCCTTTGTATATCCCACAGGCAGGCACACCCATATACCACACAGACACAGACACATACACACACACACACACACACACACACACACACACACAGTTATCTCCAATGTTTTGGGACCCACACCAATTCTGTTGCAATCATTACTTTCAGTGGAGGCTGCTAGGTCTTCTCCCTAAAATGTCTACTTCTTTACAAATGAGAGGAATTCTTTTTGGCAGCCACTTAGCCTAACCAATATAGCTGTAGGGACCAGTCTTTTATAAACACAGTAATGACAAACCTTTCCTTCCAGATTCAGACCTACAAAGCACTCCAAAATAAAATGCAAGTGGGGAAAAATGACAATCAGGGCAAAGGGGAATGGAGAGGATGTGGGTGTTTTGTAGCTCACAAAGGCTTCAATTAGGGTGAGTCAGCCAGAGCACTCCCAGCACTCTGAGCTTTAATCTGTTCTTTCTCATTTCTACTGACTTTTAATTTATAGATATTCTCACACCAGAATAATGACAGCCCCCAAAGTATTTGTTACATTGTGGAGAGAATGCATACCTTGCTCAAAAGAAACACACACACACACACACACACACACACACACACACGCACACACACACACTTTGTCTTGGTTGTCCTTAGACCCATCTAGAAAACTAATAAAAAAGCCTGTATTTAATAATAATATATTGTATATTATCTACCTCAGGACCAATTTTCTATAACAGTAAGACTGTGAATTGTTTTGAAAGTTGGTCAAGAAAAAACATTCAAAGTCAAATCCATACCGTCCCATAATTGGCTAGCTTGGCTCTCTTAAGACAAAGGTATCTGGGAAACATTTCCCTATAATAATAATACTCTCTATGGAAATAACCTAGAGAAAATATTTTATATGCTTACTTTATGTATGACTCTTCATGTCAACCTTTTGTCAACTTTGTAAGTTTGACACTATAATACACACTGGCTTGACAGAACTGATGCTCTCTGAAAATAAACAGAACAAAACAACAACAACAAACTTGCTTCCACATACTGAGTATAAATAGTTGTATCAAGAGTCTGGATTCAATTTAACTAGCTGTGTATATACCATCCTTGCCATTTATTTGTATCTACCACTGTGGAAGTTGTATGAAGGCAGTCAAATTAGGGATAAGTGTAATGATATTACATTACTTGGAATCTGCACATGATCATTAAGTGTTTTTCTTTTCCCCCTCACTAATGCTTCAGAGGTGAAGAAAGTGAGTCTTGGGGCCAAAGCAACTGTGTATCTGACTCCAGAGCTCGCAAAGTTTCCCCGACCCTTCTTCATTCACAAGTACCTCAGTGACTCTTTTTCTGATATATTCAATTTCCATCTCTCCTCCCAGTCCCACCCTCCCTCTCACACCCCCTCCTCCCTTTTCTCACAATATGGGACCCTCCTCCCCAGATACTCCAGCTCATCTCTTCACATGAGGACTGAGTTTGTCTTCCTCTCCTGTGGCCTGGTAGCCTTAAGGGACCTCTGGGACTGTCCTCCCTCCTTGGACATCATTGCTGTCGTCGATACTTGTATCTAGGCCTATAGTAATTACTGACTGGTGGTTCCTCACTATCAACACATACCTCATGACAATGATATCAATTCTTTAGTAAAGATTCATAACTACATGTATCATTTCAAATTTTATTCGTACTGTAAAATTCCTCAGATTAAAAATAATATATATCAACTTCTGGAAAAGATTGACCATGACCATTCTAGAAAAATGTAAGTTTTTGAGTTAAGAGGTTATAATTCAGTGGCTGAGAGCAGGTGTCATGAAACACATGCAGATTGTTGTCAGTGGAACAGCGCAGAAGGCTGAATCATGCTTGGCAGGTGCAGTAGAAGATAATCTACTGTGTGGCGAAATCATAGCTTGCTGCCTATAATAACCTTCCCTAACTTACCACATACCTTTGCATTGAACTGGGATGCTCTTACAGGGCATGAAGGGCAGAGAGCTTTAAGTGCATCTATAAACTTGAGTATCATATCTTTAAGATACCTCCACCCAGAGACTTCTTTTTCAAACTCAATAGGGACAAATTTTCAGCAATCCATTGACATTCTCCCTGAAAGCATGTAAGCAAGCAAACCTTTTTCCATGATGCATCAACTGTCCGTGGAGAACTTTAAACTGAAAATTCCAAAAGGTGGAGTGAGTCTTGCAATTAGATTATTGCTTTTAGTCTAAAAGATTCATGCAACCATGTTCGCTAAACTAGCTTCATAGAATTAAAATTGACCTTATCAATAATATTAACAATAATTCTCAATGCTTACCAACTTTAGCCTAGTTAATATCTGCTGATTATAAGTGAAGGAACTATGTTTATAGAGCTGAATGGAAAATTTTTAAACAAGGTTAAGCCTGTTATGTTTCTGATTGATTCTTGAGGCTGCCTTCTTTCTAGACACAAACACATGAAAATATTAATAACATAATATACTTTAAAGTCATCATCTTTGAAAAACTTATTACCAACAAGTAATATGTTTCATAGCAATACTATTCAGAAAATTGTTTGTGCATGATTTGTTTGTTGGGGGCACACATGTACCAAGGCATGCAAATAGATAGAGAAGAATAATGATAAAGATCAATAATAAAATAAAATTTTAAAACAATTTAAGACATTAGATACTGTACTCTAAAAGTAAAAAAACATCAGTGTGTTTGTTTTTAGAAATATTTAAATATTCTTCTAAAGTATTTTTGATTTTTTTTAATTTAAATTTTTTTCACACATATGAGTATTTTGCCTGCATGTTTGTGTGTGTACTATGTGAATGTAGTGCCTGTGGAGATCAGAAAAAGGTATCAGATACCTTAGGACAGGAAATAAACCCTGAATGTCCAGAAGGGCAGCCAGTGCAATTAACTACTGAGCCACGTCTACAAGCCCTAAATAGAATTATATGAAGGTTGCATGATTTTCAAATGCTCATGAACACTGTGAGTATTTTGAAAAGAACTTAAGGCAGGCCAAGGGAGATGACTCAGTGGGGAAGGCATTTGTCATGGTACCCTGAAGACCTGAGACCAAATCCCTTGAATCCCTAGAATGCACAAAAAGTTGGGCATGGTAGCATACTTTCAGAATCTCAGTAGTCCTGTGGTGAGACTCAAGAATCTCCAAAAGCTCTCAGGCAAGCTAGCAAGCAAGGAAGCAGACAACACCGGGGCGGGGGAGGAAGTAATAAAAAATTCCCAAGTGTTTCAAAAATGTTAGAAGCTAAGGACAGACTCCCAAAATTGTTCTTTGACTCCCACATATAAGCACACATATCTACTCACAGACAAAAAATTTAAGGCAGTTCCCCTAGACTATAACTGATGTGAAACACAGTACTGGACAGCACGAATCTTTCTTTCTAGGTCGTGATTTTGAACTGTCCAGTGTTGTATTTTCATTTCTACATGTCTCCTTGACATAGAGGCGCTGTTTTCCTACAGCATTCCTACATGGTGAGCGCATGCCTGTGAAAGCTCTTGTAATCATGTCCCTGCTTGCTGGGCTCCATATTGCCCCTTGAGCACCTGCCAAGTTTCTTATACAATGCGTTTGATATCTTTCTCTAATCCGGAATCAGCATAAAATAATGTATTCATTGTCCTTTGAGTATTGAGCAATGAGAAGAAAACCGATGATACTGTCAACCCACTTTATCATAAGTTACAGTGATCCTATGCTCGTTAGGACTGTAATTACAGCCTTCTTAATTACTACCATTTTTCAGACAAGGCACCTGAGTCAGAGAGGTTAAATAATTTGTCCATGGAACTCAGCAAGGGGATAATTGAGGCAGGGTAAAGCCTAGAGACTGCACATCTGCGCTTTCATATCTAATCTCACAACCTGATGAGTGACATCTTTCATAACTTAGAATCCTCCAGCTGGAGTGCCTACAGGCTTCTCCAGCTTCCCGTTTCACACCTTAGCATGCAACTCACAAAGACTATAAGTTCAGGAAGAAAAACAAAAACCTTCATTTTTATTTTCACCATTTAACAAAATACTATGTAAGTGTGTAAGGAAAGGGTGCCACATTCCTATGAAATTGTAGAAAAGAGCAGGAAAGAACTCAGCCTCAGAAGATGGGGGTTGCTACTTTGTTCTGAGTTTTTGAGACGGGAGTGGAAACATTGTCACTGTTAGTAAGCAATGAATTATAAATATCCACTGACTATGTATGTATGAGTTGTGGGGGAAGGAATATCTTCTTGAAGTTTCACCATGGTAGTTGTGGGTTGTCCTTAACTCTGCTTTTGAAATTAAGAATCGAATCACTTCATTCCTTTTATGGCATTGAGCCGGAGCCATGTTCCTCACCTTGCTGAAACAGCGTTGATGAGTCTACAATCAGCGTGTTATTAGAAACAGGGCTTCCAAGTGATATCCATTCTGGGTGAGAGCACTTGTCTTACATGAGGAACTAAATTGTACCCCTTCCAAAATTATACTCCTTTTCTTTTAATTCCCTGAATTCTGATGACCCTAATGCGCTCAGTAAGTATCAAGAAATTCCCATACTTTATGGTGACCAAATATAACCTCTGCTTCTCTACCAACACACAGACAAAAAAAGAGTCTGAAAGTACATCAGATTTGCCACATGCAATCAAACATATGGTCCAGACCCCAATTGGCTACTCCTGGGGGTCTTTTGGGTCTCAGATAACCAAAGGAGAAAGGGTTAGCGAGGCGGTGGTCACTGTAGATAGAGAGCATCTGGTACTGAATTCACCTTACAGGTCTCGGGTTTCCCCAGCGAGTCAGTATCACACTGTAACACACCACTTCCCATTTCTTGGATCCGGGTCACAGTCTCAAGGGGGAAAGATGAACACAAACACTTCCTGTCAATTACTCCCTGAGCAATATCCCTTTCCAACAGCCCCACAATGCTTTAGACAAAGGGAAACAAACCCTCTAGACAGGTGCTAATAAATGCTCACTGTTTTTAAGTTAACGTCACAGGTCATTTCACTTGATGACATGAGAGGATAGAACCCCTAACATGTCATCTCTGAGCATACTTTAAACCCTCATGTTCACTCCTCAAATTCAAACACTATAAGTGAATATAGATTCACATCCCCAAACTGTGGGAGTTAGCCTCTCCTTGAGAGCCGCAACTCATCCTCCTAGGAAAAAGAAAGGCTTAGCTTTATCCTTCCTTGGCTCTACCCAGCAGTTCTTAGCACAGAGAGTTAATCACTGAAGGTCTCCAGGACCTAACTCTGGACAATTAGATCCTAAGCTCTGTGGCTTGCACCTGACTTCCTAGGCTATGAATGGGCTCTCTGCACACCACGTGGTAATCTCACCAGAGTGCCATTCAGCAGCCCAGTTGGACCAGCGAACGCAGCCTTCCTTGTCCTTAAACCCAACACAAAATGGAGGAAGAACTGTTCTTAGTAGCTACAGCGAAGGCTAAAGATTCCTTTGGCCTTTTCATCCTCCCACCAGAGAAGCAGGTAGGAGAGATCCAGCTGCTGGAGAGCCAGGCTAATCTTGCAGTTCTCAAAGCAGCCTCAGCTTTCTGACTCTCCTGCAGGTCTAATATTCGATCATTAGTCCTGGAATCCTATTACTGAAAAGGTTACATGACTACGGGTTTGAGTCACATGCCCTATAATTGCCTGAGAAAGAGTGGTGTTTTCCACAGACATAGACTCAAGGATATCACACACACACACACACACACACACACACACACACGGTTACAAAGAAATTTTAGTAGTGTTGATCTTTAGCCAGATCTCTGTCATTCTACAACACGTGGTACAGGATAAATTACTGCTTGCTGCTTCCTAAGCAAAGTGCTGAAAACCCCACTGCAGGGTTTTTAGGAGAAAAGCTAAGCCGGTTTCGTATACAGAAGAAAACGCTGAGGCAATACTCCCCTCTTGTGGCAACATGAGAGTTTGCAAGCGATGTGGCCATTTAAAAAATGCTTATCAGCATATGAAGTGTTCATGTTCAGTACGCCTTTTTCAAACAAAATTTTGTTTCTTTTGCTTCTCTCTCCAGTCTCCTCCCTACGCCAAACCTTCCCTTGGGTTCTTCCAAGCCTGCTAGACCGGTCTCAAATGCTTTAATGCCAAATACACCATTTGGCCCTTCCGGGATCCCTCCTGTTCCTTAGAATACTCCGATCTAGTTTTCTAGAATATACACATTCTCATAATTTTCAATATTTGCCTGTGTGAAAATTACAGTAATTAACATTTAGAATCTCCAACAGACTCATGTTTTAGGGCCTAGAGACACACTGCCCCCTTTTCACTCGCCTGGAAGAAGCCCACTGATGTCATTTCACCACTTTGGAAATTATCACAGTTTTAAAGGTCCTCCAATAAAAGTCCCATGACCTCGCCTTCTGACACAATCCAATGTCTAGTTGGCATCCAATAAACACAGAACTTACAGCAGCGTGTGCCCATTTCTTCCAGTCAGACCTGGTTGTTTGGTTGAGGGGGAAGCATTCTCTGGCATCTCTGTTCTTTGGTTTACTTATACAAGGTCAAAGCCAGAGAGGCAAAACCACAGCAACTGTGGCTCAAGTAGAGGGACTAATCACAATTTACTCAGAAAACCTCAAAATTGGGACCAGCAATGCTACATATGCCGGCTGGGAAAAACTATTTGAACAGATCAAAATGCGCAAAGCCAGCATCTTCATCTGAAGACCATGTTATCATTGTCTCAAGAAGGCAATTTCCTGATGCTGTGAGCTGTTAAACAAACCCCTTTCCTTAGAGGACGTTTCAAATAGTTAGAGCTTCTGAAAGATTTTTCTATCCACCTAGCCCCTTACCCTTTGCTAGCCACGCAACTACTAGATACATATGAAGAGAAACCTTTCATTCTTCTCTTTTGTCAGTTTAAACTCTAGTTAACCAGTTATGTCATACCCTTTATCATTCATTCCAAAGCTGTGTTGTGTTTTTATTTCCATTTTAGACTTTATCCCTAATATGTTGTTTTCATTTTTTAAGATTTGTTTTTATATTTTTAATTATGTGTATGGGCTCGTGTCTGTGTAGGGGGGTGTTCATGGCAGTGTATGTGCCCACTGAGATAGGTCAGAGGCATCCTTTCTCCATGAAGCTGGAGTTACAGGCATTTGTGAGCCATCTGAAGTGGGTACTGGGTGCGCCTGGGTGCAATGCAAGAGCACTATCTGTCCTTACCTGCTGAGCTAGCTCTTCAGTCCGACTCTATTTAAATTAATTACTTTTTTTTTCAAATATTTTAAGGCATGAGTACGTACAACATTTATGTGTATCGATAGATGTATATGTACATATTCATGCAAATGTGTGCAGATTCATGTAAATGTGGGCTCACTCATACCAAGACCTTTGTATAGGGATCAGAGGGCAAACTCAGAGGTTGATCTGGACCATTCATCTTGTTTGAGACAGGGTCTGGTCTATGATGGTAACAGCCTGAATGTTCCCGTCCTGTCTGATCTCACAAGGTGAGCAGAGGCAGAGCTGGTTTAGTATTTGGAAAGGAGGCATAGTCTCTTCACTGCATATTTCAGGCTACCTGGTTCAAATTGTCTGAGGGGTCTCCTTTCTCCTCCCTCTATCTCTTCATAGATTACAGACACTCACACTGTACATACAGCTGTACGTGGATCCTGGGGACTCAAACTCGGGGACTCAAGCTCGTAGAAGCACTAATTCACAGATCCAATCCTGGTGGTTTTCTAAGGAAAGACTACATTTCCCAGCTTTGCTTGCAGTCTATAGCCCTCACTTCTTTCCTATAGAAGCCAGCATCCCACTGTGTAGATTAAAGCATTTCAGGTTGTTTGTTCTCATCTACAGATACAGATAAATTGGTGTGTGTGTGTGTGTGTGTGTGTGTGTGTGTGTAGATCACTGGGTTAAAGAGATCCAAAAGTGTTTTAAGTGTTAATAATATTGAAAACTTGTTTTATGCTGTCCTGTTCTGCTTAGAAGGCTAGCAATGGAGTTGGCATTTGGCCCATCTGTCCCAGAGGCAAAGTTTCCTCCAAAGTCTCTGTCCTGAGACCAGAGGCCAGCCATCTGACTCAATGACAGGTAAAAAAAGACAGAAAAGCAGAATAATCCAGGAAAAGACATTTTTGCTCTTGAGGACAACCAAGAAGTAAATGATTTCCTACAGGGGTTACAAATGTCAAGATGTTTAACTTTCTGAATTCTACCCGTCATTTTTCTTGGTTTTGTTTACTCTCTTTACAGCATCTGTCAAAACTTTAGCTTTCTGTGTTTTAAGATTTGCAAGTTCATTGAGTATGATTTAAAAAGAGTGTAGAGATAATTTTAGTTTGCTATAACATACCATGTCTGTAACATGGCCTCCACTGTTGCTCAGGAAAAGGATATGTGCTTGATGAACTGACTTTGGAGGGCCACGAGGTTTGCTGCCATCTTGGCTGATGATCTAGCATCCATCGATTGCCACCATCTTGGCTGGTGACATCAGCATAGGAGTATGCCATGTGCCATGTGACTTTACTGACGTCTTGGTTAAGGTGATCATTTGGTACCTCACTACTTATCATTGTACCCCTGTTTTTAGACTAAGGAGGCAACACTAGGCATCCAGGATGGTTTATTTTATTTTATGTTTCATATTTTAAGAATGCAACTATGGGTCTCCACGATATTTTACATTATCATGGATATTTATATGATGATATTTGTCCTGAGAAGGAAAAAATAACAGATGAGAACAAAACCATGAATAATGTCTATGTTTAGTATATTTGATGATTAAGGTTTATATATTTCTAGGATTATCTTTGCTATTTGTATTAAGCTTTAGCTATTTGGAGAAAGTGAGTCATTAAAAAAAAACTGTGATATTTTGTAAAGGTGTATTGTGAAATGGTCTGGAAAATGAGGTTCCTAGTCTCTCTGTGAACTGAATTTATGGTTTAAATTTTATTTTGATACTAAAAGATATGTAATTTAAAAATTTTTTAAAAAAGCTCAAACCTAAGAGGGATAAAAGTGTAAAATCCTAATCTTATAAAAGATACCAACTTGTTTTAAACTGTTAAAGATAATCACAATATGCAAGTTTGTGGTCAGTCGTGTTTAGCAGAAATGTAATTCAACTACAGAGACAAGCTTATAGGAACAGGCCAATTTTATCTCCCACCATAGACTAAGTATTCTTCATACAGTGTCAAAATGAAGCCGAAAGCAAGGAATTAAAAACAAGTTTAAGGTATATAAAATTGGATATTGAAAGGTTGCTTGAGTAAAGGGGCTTAATTTACAATACACTTGCCTGGCAGGACATTTCAGGCTCAAGCAGTCCACCTGGGTGGAGCAAGGCTTCCAGGTGATTCTGCCTGATGTAGGAGTCTGATTTAACGAGACAACCGAGACAGCCAATTACAGTTGCCTTATCTTTCTGCAGAACTCTGGTATATGGTCCAGACAGTTACACAATCAAACTCAACTCATGTTGATATTCGTTTAAAAGTTTCCATGTAACTTTGTCTCCTAATGTTCCCCACCAAGTTGTTCAGTTATTACCTCCTGACTTTATGTTGTAGATTTTTGCCAACTGTTAAGCTTTATCGTGGCCCCTTGGATGGGCCTTCTTCTGAAGTACTCTAACCGCAGCTTCCTTGTCCAACTTTCTATCAGCCTGGAAGCAGTTACCGAGACGTTGACGCCCCAAACCCTAAAGGCAGTTTGTGTGACCTCTAAAAGAAGACTAATGGGCCATCGACCACTGAATTCATCGA
The DNA here is from genome assembly GCF_030254825.1 of Meriones unguiculatus. Lineage (NCBI taxonomy): Eukaryota > Metazoa > Chordata > Mammalia > Rodentia > Muridae > Meriones > Meriones unguiculatus. The sequence continues at coordinate 67,457,490 of NC_083362.1, read as the reverse complement.
TCTTCTTGCCACTATGGCCATTGTTTTGGGGACTCAGAACTAAAACAGATGGGCTGAAGCCTTCTGTGTGTCACTTAACCTTGCTAAATCACCAGTTCAGATCGGCTCAGCATAGCTCAGGGAGAGCTTGGCTCCCTGACTGCTATTGTATTCCAAGACTAAAAAGGACTAGATCTGACTACTGGGATGGGATTTGTGCTCTCCTTTACCAATATGCTGCCTCCAGGCCAACAAGTCCTAACTCATTTGAAATGAGGCCTAGAGACAACGAACAGAAACAGGTCAACTACAAGCCTTCTCCTATGTGTGGGCTTCTGGTCCCCCCCCCCCCCAACACTCCAGCTTTCCATCTTTATCACTCTTTCTTTATTATAATTCCAACACTTGTGTTTCTACTTGGTCTCTGGATGTTTTACTTACTGAACTTTACCCAATGCCCAAACCGAATGTTCCAAGCAAGCTCTTCCAATAGCTTTCACCCTGCAACAGCTTCATTTGCTCCTGAAACATCTGAATAAAGACCTTATAGATGCCTCGGATAAACTCTGGATAAAAGAGACCTTCCTCCCTTTCACCCCAGGCCAGATACAATTCTTCACATTAGTCCTCTATTTTCTCCTGTCCCTTTCCTTTGACGCCCCGCAGCAACCTGCTACTTCTGCTAGCTCATTTCAGTGCAACAGTCCTGGCAATGGGACCAGTCACCGTCACCGTGAATCAAGTCTATGCTCACGTCCTCTCACCTCTGCTCCTTCCTGCACCTCCATCTTTCCAAAAAATCCTTCAGTTCTACTTTGTAAGGAAATCACCTGCTTATGGCCTCTAATAATCACTTTCTGATTCTCTTCAGGAATGCAGTGGCAATCACCTGACCCATCACAGCCAATCAGGTTAAGACGCTCCCCTTGCTTCATGCCCCATGGACCCAGATCTACCCTCTGACAAACGCTTTCCTCAGCAGGAAAAGCTGTAACACCCCTGCCCTTCATCTTTTTTATATCCTTGGGGAGTTAGGAATGATTTTCCTGATAAAGGAGCATGTTTGCCAGCTTCCCCTGCAGGCTGCCATTCCATCTTTCTCTGTTAGACATTTGGGCCATCTGCACACCTGACGGACAAGATGTTCATTCCCTCAGATCACGCCTGTCTTTCTTTCCAGTTTCTGTCTCTCCACAGCTGCATTTAAATTGATAATCCAACAAAGTCATGGCTTCATTGAGCCAACTCCCCAGCCGCAATTGAGAGAGAGAGAGAGAGAGAGAGAGAGAGAGAGAGAGAGAGAGAGAGAGAGAAAGCTATCATGACTTTTCGGTGATTTTTCAAATGTTAGAACAGACAAAACTCCTTCTGTTACTTTCTGAAGCCCCGCTGTCACAGGACTGTATTTTTTTTATTCTGCTTTAGCCCTATGGCAAATGATTTGTCACTATTCTTTTATGTAATTAAAATGTAGGCTTATAGGTTTGTCTCCAGGTAGGATTTAATTTTGCAGCCCATAGTCAGTGAAAACATACAAAGATTAGCTTTACCCTATATTAGTCCATGGGAGTGAATTTTAAAGGGATGAATTAAATATAACCATGCTTCACTCAAGGGAGATAAAGATGTAATGCTGTCCATGGTATATTAAGTAAAGATGATAAGAGACTTATTTGAGGGAGGAACTTAATTTTAGACTAATATGATATAATAGAAACCAAATTTATATTTCCCAATACTTTTTTAAAAATATATTTCTTTTTAAATAAGAAGAGATAGGCTTGAGGAAAGTAGCCATTACTGATTTCATATATCACATAATTTATTCCTGTAAGTTGATGGTACATACTGTAAACATCCATATATAAATTAATAAAGATCATGGGCTCATACACTGTACGTTTGTATTCATATGTATTCTTAATCTTGTTGCATTGTATTTATAGTTCATTATTGTACAATATACTTTACAAACTACATTAACAAAGAAAAACAGAGAGACACATTTGGGAGACAGTGATGTTTCCATTGTTTTGTTGTGTGTGTATGTATGTGTGTGTGAGAGAGAGAGAGAGAGAGAGCGAGAAAGAGAGAGAGAGAGAGAATTACTTTGTAATAAACTTAAAAGAGTTCAAGCAAAGGCAGTCATGTTAACTTTAAAGGTCCTCTCCCCCCCTCTAGTGGTGATGAACTGCATAGGAAATTTGCAAAAGGCATTTATTTGCTCAAGAACTCTGGTGGGAATAGACTATATGGGCTACATACAGCCTAGAGCAAAGGTTCTCAACCTTCCTAATGCTGCAACAGTTTAACACAGCTCTTCTTGTTGTGGTGACACCCCCCCCAACCGTAAAGTTATTTTTGTTGTTACTTCATAATGGTAATTTTGCTAGTGTGATGAATTGTAATGTAAATATCTGTGTTTTCTGATGGTCTTAGGTGACCCCTGTGGAAGGGTCATTGTTGTGACCCACAGGTTGAGGACCACTGACTTAGAACATTACAGGGAGAGTGAGAGGAGAGGAGGTCCAGTCCTTGACCTTCTGTTATATGCTGTGTGAATGTGAGATGGCATTTGACCTGCTGCTACTCAGCTGCTTCTCTGAAAGAGCACTGATTTGCAGGACTGTTGTGATTACTAAGAAAAAAAAGCATGTAACATCAAATTCATACACAAAAGAACTAATACACAAGAAAACAAATCTCCCCCTTTTCTTTCTAGACAACATTCAAGAGACACACATTTTTAGTCAGTGGATTATTTGATCCTGTTGTGGGCAGGCTCTCATGAACCTTTGTCTCTGCCCCTTGGTACAGGAAGTATTTAGAGTAGAAGATAATGAAAAAGTGAGGCAGCCAGCTGACCCTGGGTACCTGAGTTCTGGCACTGCTGGGAAAGCCCCCATGTAGCCTTCCTACCAACAAACATGAATATTAATCTAATTGCAAATGAACAAACAGAAAAATCAAAACCAGAAAAAAATGCTCTGGCCCTGAAAAGGTCATTCCATTGAAAGATAGAAAATATTCATGACAGAGTTACAACTGTGGGCTGGAGCGATTAGGAGCGCTTGCAGCCCTTATAGAAGAGGACTGGGGTTCTGTGCTCAGCATCCATTGCTTCTTTCTCAGCCATCTGTCACTCATGTTCCAAGGAATTCAGTGCCCTCTTCTGACCTTAGTGAGCACCATGCACACAAGTGGTAAACATATACAAATGAAGGCAAGAAACTAGGTAAAAAGTTCTTTACAAAAAAGAACACTTGCTGAGAGAAAGAAAGAGGGTGAGCGAGCTCAAAGCGCTTATGGAACTAAATCTAATGTACGCACCAGGTTTGATTTGGGATACTTTAAGGGCTTTTGAGATTGCCATTTTTAGATTTGAAAATAAGTTTCATATTAGAGCACAAAATTGAATAGTTATCAGTTACTCAATTGCTCTTTTTATAGGTAGGTGGAGGTGTTTTAAAAGGATACTTTGGTACTGAAATATTCAGAGACTCCTTATGGTGAAAAGAATGTTAGTCTGTTTACCAGGATTCACATTTCCCAACATAAAAAAAAAAAAAAGAAAAGTGAAGCAAGCAGGTGAATGTCCTTCGGAAGCCCACCCATTTGGAGTTCTTTCGAGCTATCAGTTTCCCCCTTTTGTCATGCTAATTGTTTAGTTTAAGGCTCTCTTCCACAATCTTGTCATCTGGTCCTTAAGGATTATGCACAGAAGAGTGAGCATTTGAGATCTAAGGAAGCAGCTCTTGGCAAACCTATGCTGAAGATCCTAAGCAGGCAAGTTGCTTTACTCACCACTTGGAGAAAAAATGGCTGCTCTTACGGTCTGGGGGATCTTAGACACTTGCTCTTCATCCCTTCATAAATTTCCCCCAGCCTTTCCCACCTCCATGACTGTAACTCCCCTCATGCTAGTTGCTTGCCTTCCACTGACAGGTCACCTAGCTTATGGATCTTCACTCCTTTGCAATCCTGATGTCTGCTCTAATGACCTTTTCCTCTGTCTTGTTAAAGTCTCCATCCAATGCCACTTCTTCCTTTTCTAAAGCTGCACATGACCACCCTCAGTGACATCTCCAACACCGGCAATTAATTCCTCTGTCTTCCGTGTATGTGCTTCTTAATTCTACTGACACACATAACTGGTCTCTTTAATAGGCTGAAGCTCATCTGAATAGGAGGTGGATCAACAGGGTTGCAAGCTAGAATGCCTGAGACTATACGGTGTCAGAATCCGAGCAATGAGGGTCTGCTGCCTGAATGCATGAAAACCATTTGTGTAGTCTAACATACTGCTGAGCATGACTCATGACTGCAAAACAGCATGGCAGCTACACATGCCAGTTATCAAGGCTTAGTCAGTGGCACATAAGAAGCCAGGCTACACAGGAGATAAGGGACCATAGGGAGTGGATATTTTTGCATTAAAAACGGATTCCTTTTTTTTTTTTTTAGAGTGCAAGAGTTTAGAATGAGAAGCAAAAATTAAAATGGCCTCACATTGCTTTTATCTCCCCTGCACTTTTGCAGAGCTCACAGCTACTGTTTTCAAGCCACCCTGGCACATAAGACCACCTGAGCTCTTCTCTGTCCAGCAGATTCCTGGCATCCTGGGGGAGGGGGTGCTTTCAGCCACACACTGGGCCTGCCTGAGAGTGGCTGAGAGGAAGGGGGAGGAGTAAAGGAGAAGATAGAAGAAGCCACAGAGGAGGACATTGCAGCCAGTCCTGATGAGACCTGATTAAACTAGGGTCAGATGGAAGGGGAGGAGGACCTCCACTATCAGTGGACTTAGAGAGGGGCATGGGAGCAAAGGAGGGAGGGAGAGTGGGATTGGAAAGGTACGAGGGAGGGGACTACAGCTGGGATATGAAGTAAATACACTGTAATTAATATAAAAAAATAAAAATTTAAATAAAATTTTAAAAAAAATTTTAAATAAAAATTTAAAATTTAAAAAAATAAAAATGTAAAAATAAAAAGAAGAATATGGCTTCCTCTACTCCACCTTCTGGGCCTCACTCCTCACCTCACTGTGCAGCCCTGTTTTTAGTAGTTGTACTGAAAGCTGTCAGTGCTGCTGGGACCTGGACAGTCAGTTCATCCCTGCTCAGAGAGAGGGGGAAAGATGAGGTGCTGCCCACCTCTGGGTGTTAGTTGCATGGCCACCCCTGTGAGTTTGTGCGGCCACGCCTGTGAGTCACGTTGAGAATGAAGATAACAGCACAGAGAAAATCTGGTGGAATCAGGTCAATGGGCTGTCACAGTGAACAATTGCCTATCTTTATGACATTTTACTCTTTTTGAGCTTTTTCTCTTTAAATTTGCCTGCCGAAGTATTCTTAAAAATTTTTCAAGCATATAACTAATGAGGAGCTATGCAATAAGCAAATGTTCATGTGTCCATGTGTATAAGGCTGTGATAGAACAACAATAGATAGATAGACAGACAGAAAAGGGAAAAATTCCAGCTTCAGTTAATTCTCTGTCTCTCTCTGTCTCTGTGTCTGTCTGTCTGTCTCTCTCTCAATAATATTCTGTACTGAATTTTTTCGCGGTGACAGGCCCCTCACCACTCTGTTCTCAGGAACTCTACAGGTCTTCATTCACTTTCATCCACTGTACATCAGAGTTAATATTCTGCCCTAAATACGTATTTGTAGAATGTCTTTCTATAATGGAACCAGCGATACACTATTCCTCCTTTTGTTGACAAAGCTGATTAAAAATAAACTTCATGCCCAGGAATGAGTTTGATGGGGATTTCTTTCCTGTATGAGTTTGACTATTATGTTACTTCTCTCTGTTGGCACTGCATTTCTATTATCTTTCTGACTTTTCTTGGGCGCACTCAGCAAGCATTGGGCTCCTCCAATGGAGGGGTACAGGAGAATTGTGAGAACACTCTTGGGAGTTCCCATGTTTCCACCAATCATTATCACAGCTTGCCGCAGGCTTATCTGTTATACCTTAATCATGAATCGTTCCTTCAATACATATTAAGACAGCTAGAGCTTTCTAATTGAAAATATATATTTGTACTCTTTTTTTTATTGATGCTACTTATTTATTTTTTAGACCAAGCCTTGACTTTTATCACTTTAAAAAGCTGCATGTTTATTTATTTATTTATTTATTTATTTATTGTTTTCTGAATCTATGCTTGTGCCTTGAACACTTTTTTTTTTTTTCAATACAGTTTATTCAGGAACCTTGAACAATCCTCGGACCCTGGGGAAAGCCAGCCCACAGCTTAAATAGCCTCTGGGTAGCCAACCCAGGTGTGCCACGTGGGCAATGCAGATAGGTCCACATACATGGAAGCAAGCCAGATCCTCAGCCTTATCCAAATGTGGAATTGTTCGTGACAGAGAGCACTCACCATCGGGAAGGTGGAAGGCGGAAACCAGCTCCATCTTTAAGGCATAGCATTACGCAGCTCTCTACAGTTCCCCCTTTTTGTTTTAGACGCATCAGGCAAGAGTAGAGGTCTGATCTCTGATATTAGAAATAAATATTTGTACTCTTAAGGAACCTAATCTAATGAAAATACTTATGGCTACAGAAGAGAAATGTGATCTCTCTTTCTCTCTCTTTGTCTCTCACTCTCTCTCCTCTCCTCCTCTCCCCCAAATATCTGCTATATTGTTATAAATTTAAAACTTTTATTGTAAAGAAATTCAGCAAAAGTTTCTCATGCTCCTTGATTGGGTAGACATAGAACAGACCAAGTGTGGTAGAACTCGTGGTCTTTGTTCAGGATGATAGATAAGGGCAGGCGAAACACTAGAGGAGAAACCAGGCAGAGCAATGTTCCTGAATAAAAGAAAATATCTGACTTACAACGTTGGGGGTGGCATCACATGATGCCATTATGATCAACATAATGTACCTGCCAGAAAGCATGGAGGAGCCATCAGTAGAAACTGGTGAGCCACGGTATAGCAGGGCTTCTTAACTCTCAGTCTCAAAGAGAGAAAGGAAGAGAAGTTGGGGCAGACAGACAAGAAGAACAGGTGTGGCCTGTTTTCTTCAGGCTTCCGGATCCGGTCTCTTAGAGTGAGAAGCCTGTTCAGCGGACAGGTCCATGATCTACAGTGACATCCTTCAGCCAGTGTCACTATGAGGTCAGTTAGATTGTGAAAAAGAGAAGGAAGGCACTCTTGGGGTAGTAGGAACAGCTCCCTCGACAGCAGAGTGCATCTGACCCTGGCCAGAGGATGAACTGCTGTTACTCCCGTCAACACCAGGAGAACATTTCCAGAGACTAGGCCCTATGCGACCTTTGTAAACTCCCTTAGAGCACTAAAGTGTGAGAGGGATTGCCTGGTGGAGAGTGTAAAGTGGACACCAGGAGTAGTGGAAGGATATGAATAAGTGGTGGATAATTAGCTGAACGAGACCTGGACCAACTCATCAGGACTTTGCAATCCATGGAGTAGTGTGCTTTCTACACTGTAGGCAATGAGGAACTCTACAGACTCTCACACAGGGACGTGCACACAAGTACATATAATTACTCTTTTATAGGTGTGAAAAAAAGATCTGGAATAGAGATTGGAGTTGCAAAGATAGACTAGAGGTAATGGTCCTGTTATAAAAGTGCACAGCTGTTTTCCAAAACACATCTAGATTCAAGAAGCAGAAACTCAAAGAACAAAACTGGTGGTGTGGTTGGTCCCTCTGGTGATCTGCCCACTGCTTTGTTCGCTTGATGCCTGTGCTGAGAAGAAAGAGACAATTCTCCTCATTTCTGTGCTCAAGCAAAATGATCAAAGGGGCACACATGAACAAATGAACGACAGAAAAAGAACAATGCTACTCTCCAATATTCTAGTTTAAGATGTGCTTTCAAATCCATTATCTTACTTCATAAGAATTCAGAAACCAAAACACTTGGGGGTTCCACAGGCTTGGCAACACCAAGATGTGGTTGGTGTGAGTGTCTCTGCTTCCCAAGAGCCCCTTGTTTCATTATTTAGGTCTTTGTTGGTAAATGGCACAGATTGGGAATCTACCCAGGGTGCATTTGAAAGATGAGCAACTTTGGTTCTTTGAGCTTCTCCTGGAAAGCCTCCCTCCCTTTCATATGCAAAGTTGTGTCAGGTAGGATTACTCTTGACACTCTTTGGTCTTTCAAATGACTTCCTCATTTTTAGGAACAGAGCCATTAAATGCAGCATTTCAGACACCAAATACCATCCCTGTCAAAATAGCTGACAACCAGGGATTATTAACCAGCTCTAATGCAGTCTTTGCTTCGTGAAAACAAATGCTTTGAACTGACAGTATGGTTATTTTTTCCCCCTTTAATGTGTCCGTTTATGGGATGGCTGTAGAAATCCAGAAGCCAGGTAAGCCTCAATGAAAACATTAATGTCTGTTGTGAGCTGTTGGCTAAATCTGCCCCCACACTCCTGAAGCTGATACTTTCAGCTGTGTCCTGGTGTGCACCTTGTTTTCAGAATGTGCAGTGTATTAGGTGTGCACAAGGCCTATTCTTCAAAGGCATGCGCACTCACATACATGTGCATGCATGCTTATGCACACTCATAGCAGCACGTGTTCACTTACGTGTGAACGAACATCCACACACTGAATGCTCACACTGCCTTGGATGAGCACTTAGGTGTTGTTTCAACATGGTCAGAAGTTTCTCCCAGCCCTAGCCCTGTACTCCATAAAAGAATGTTGCAAACCACACTGGATTTCTTCTAGCTGTCAAGTAGTTCATGCATTTAGTAGGCATGGAGATTACTGGGCATGGGTACCATCCTTATAATTGGCAGCTTTTAAAACTAAGGACTGTTACTACAGAGCTCTGATTATTTTTCAGCAGAATGAAATTTAAATCATATCTCTGGCCCTGGAAAGGAAGCGTGGCATTTAAACTGCCAGAAGTTCATTAACAGATTACCACCTAAACTACCTAAATTGTTCTCTAGTCAAAGGCTTTCTGATTTTAAGGACATCATTACCCGCTTTCATAAAAGTTGGTTTAAAAGGGTCTGCCAGCTACTTGGACAGGAAAATACTGCCCCATCCTTCAAATGCTGAATGTTCTAGAGACTTTAGAAGTTATCTGAAGCCAGTTGTAGTGGTGTGAAAGAGATAGCCCTGAGTCTCAGGCATCTGAATATTTGGTCCCCAGTAGGTCCCCATTTGAGGGGGCTTAGTAGGTGTGGCCTTGCTGACAGAAATATGACACTGGGAAGAGACTTTGAAGATTCAATCTCACATTGTTTTCAGTTCGTTATTTCTGCTTTTTGCTTGCAGTTCAGTATGTGAACACACAGCATACTCATCCAACTGGCTACTGGCTACCCTGCTTCCCTGCCATAGTGAACTCTTATTCCTCTAGAACCATAAGCCCAAATAAACCCTCCTCTCTATATGCTGCCTTGGTTATGGTATTTTATCATTGCGATGGAAGAACATCCAATACATGATCCTAAAATATAATTGGGAGCAATGATCTCTTTGGCCATCTCACACTTCCATCCCTTTCTTCTGCAATGAATTCTGTCTTTTACACTCTGTTCTCTGTGTCTCTTCTGAATTCTTTTGATGGAGAACACAAAGAGTGGGGATCCAAGGGGGAGTTGAGAGTCATATCTCAAAGACTGTCACATTGCCAACCCTGCTTCACCCTTGGAGTTTCTGGTCACAGGTAGGACCCTGCTTAGTTGAAGTACTGCTGAAATCCATCCTCCTCTACGCAACTTCTATTTAAGAATAGTGAACATGGGTGGTCAGTCTATGATACTCTGCACGTTTAATAAGTCCGCGAGGGAAAGAGAATGCAGAGAGCAGTTGAGAATGGAGCATAAAGAAAGCAGCTCTATGTAAGGTGACCTGGGCAGCAGTGTGAGACAAGAATCAGAATTTAAATGGACAACGACACTGTAGCTCCAGCTTCCTCACTATAGAAATACTACGTCTTCTTACTAGATATGTCAGAACTGGGGAACTTGCAGGAAGAACACAAATGTTGTGTATACCTGCTTTGTTTAGAAAGGTGCTTCAACCTGAAGGGTATATTTATTTGTAGCACAGAAGAGAGGGGAAGAACTCAAGATCTCCAGTATTTCTTCAGAAAGGCATGCGCTGTGTGACCATATTTATTAATTAAAAAAAGCGGGGCTTCTCAATCTGTGTTTCTTGACCTCTTTGGGGGTCACATTTCATATATTTACATTATGATTTCTAACAGTAGCAACATTACACTTATGAAGTTGCAATAAAGTAATTTTGTGGTTGAGGGGTCACCACAACATGAGGGTAGAGGGTCACAGCATTAAGAAGGTTGAGAACAACTGTACAAACATTTCTTCTTACTCTGCTCGTCACCTAAGTAGGAGGTAAACTTACCCACTAGATAGAGAGAGAATCTCTTTAGGAAACATTTTTTAGGCTAATCAAACCAAAGACTTCGATGGCAGGAAAAAAATCAAGAAGATAATCTTCCATTTGTTGAATTAAAGCTTTTTTCTGAATTTTAATTTACACCTGTTAAAGAAGGGTAACTTTTTTCCCCTCAAGAATCAGATTGGATAAAGATCATTAAAATGAAGGGAAGGTGTCATAGAGCCCAGTGAAATTAGAATTTACTTATTCATTTATTCATAAAGATGCACAGCATTGGTGGAACATTGTATGTAATTCCTTATATTTCTCACCCAAAAAGTAAGACTCTGGATTAAAACAAAACAAAACAAAAACCCTTTTGAAGAGCAAGTTGCAATATATGTTTCAGTTGCTAGAGGGAGCCATGTATCCATTTAATGCATTTAACTTTCTCCAAGCAGTGTGGGCAGGTCATTTGAAGCCCTTTCATTTCAATTGTTAAACGTGTATTCCAAAATGCATATGCTGGTGTTTAAAGAGAACAAGGTATTTGAAACAGTAGAGAGCTAAAGCAAGTTGTGACCTTAGCAAAAATGTGTCCCGTGTTTCTGCATGTTCTTTTTTTTTTTTTTTTCCTAACCACAAGGGATAATAGCATCTTTTATAGCTGTAGCATTTCTGCTGCATTCATCATTTAATTCAAACAGAACAACAAATGATATTAGATGACAGATGAGCTGAAATGACACCTATAGTCAATTTCTACTTATCTTGCATCCAAATCGCACATGGTAAGTACAAGACAAGAAAAGTTGCTACTATATAGCACATTCTGATTGTTCAGTTTTTTACTGTATTATTAAGTCTGTAATACTGGGGTAAGCCAAAACATCCACCCACATTCACTTTCTTTATCATACAACTGGTTAGAAGTATCCTCCTTAGAATCTTACAGCAAGTAGAAAAATGGAATTATTGAGAGAGTAAAATGATGTAAAGCAAGAAGAGAAAGAATTAATGTTCTTCTAGTAAATATTATTTGCCTAGTCCTTTTCATATATAAAATTTTACTTATATTTAATATGTAATTATATTAATTATAATAATATAGTTACTATTTATAAATTGAAAATGGTATACAAACATAATTTATATGTAACAAATTATATATCATATATAACATAAATCATATATTTTATATAACACATTTTTAATCATATTGATTCTCAACAACACTATTAAGATACTTCCTGTATTCTACAGATAAGAAAACAGGCTCAATAAAAAAAAAATAAGTGACATGTTTAAGTGTTTCACTTCATAGGATCTAAAATCCCATAAGCAAAAATCCCTGAATGGGCTATGTCAGCCACCTCACACTGGCATTTTCAGTTCTACGTGAGACAGTAAGGGAAGGTATATGATGTCCCCTGATACAGGAATGCTTTGCACATGACTGTGTGAGTCCTACATGCAAGAAGGAGAGATGAGCATGAATGACAGAGAACTGTCACTGTGCCAATGTCACGTTAGATACTTGCATAACTTCTGTGCCTTTCATGCAGTAAAGAATATACTTCAGCCACTTTATAATTTTTCCGTTAGGCTGATTCCTTATATTGACATCCTTGACTTCCGAAGATAAGGATATAAAGGTCACATCCAGCTACAGAGGGTCATAGGGCCAGGTGGTAGACACTTGGAGTCCTTTGATCTAATTGCCTCCCCATGAATTTGTTTATTTAATTTTAACTTTTAGCTTTATTTAATTGTTTGCTTTATATTCTAATCATAGTCCCCCTCCTCCTCTCCTCCTCGTCCCCCTTCCATTTTACCCCTACTACCCTCAGAAAAGGGAGACTCTCACTAACCCGTCCCAGTACTTCAAGTTGCCTCAAGACTGAGCGCATCCTCTTCCATGGTGGCCTGGCAAGTACTTACCACAAATCCAGCCCTACAGAAGATACTAAGAAGAAAAACTCCAACCCAAAGAGACCAACGACACCCATTAAAACACAGGAAATAAATAACCCCACATTAGCAAAACCAAAAGAAAGAAAGCATGCACACACATATACACACACTCTATTACCACCAACATCAAAAAACAAAACAAAACAGAAATTAACAACCAGTGGTCATTACTATCTCTCAATATAAATGATCTCAAAAACAGGTCCTATAAAAACGGGACCTATCTTGCATACATACCACAGGCAAACCAAGGAGACCAACACCAGAAGGCCTGCTAACGCTCCCATGCCCGCCCATTCGTTCAGATGATTCATGGCTGCAGCAATCCATGATGATAATCCTGTGGCAAGATTAGAGTCTCACAACAGCGTAATGCAGCCATTACCATTCAGGCCTTTACAGCCATTGAAGCAGGTCAGTCTCCCCAAGCATGGGAGCTAAAATGTTATGCTCAGGATGCGAGGCTAAGCACTGCACTCAGGGTCAGCCGCTTTGGACCCAGAGAAGAGCATGTCTGATTGCATGCGGATTGATGACCCAGGTTCCGCCTCTGAGAAAAAGGTATCGGACGGGTCTGATGCTCTTTGGGTGGATGACACCTAAATGAACATCAGTACAAAGTCCCAATTTATTTCTAATATCAGAGATCAGACCTCTACTCTTGCCTGATGCGTCTAAAACAAAAAGGGGGAACTGTAGAGAGCTGCGTAATGCTGCGCCTTAAAGATGGAGCTGGTTTCCGCCTTCCACCTTCCCGATGGTGAGTGCTCTCTGTCACGAACAACTCCACATTTGGCTAAGGCCGAGGATCTGGCTTGATTCCATGTATGTGGACCTATCTGCATTGCCCACGTGGCATGCTGGGGTTGGCTACCCAGAGGCTATTTAAGCTGTGCGCTGGCTTTCCCCAGGGTCAGAAGATTGTTCAAGGTTCCTGAATAAACTGCATTGAAAAAAACAAAAAAAACCAAAAAAAGGGACCTATCATTCTGCTCCATACAAGAAATATACTTCAGCAATAAAAACAGACATTACCTCAGATAAAGGACTGGAAAAGGTTTTCCAAGCAAATGGACTCAAGAAGCAAGCTAGAGTAGTCCATTCTAGTATCTAATAAAATAGACTTTCAACCAAAATTAATCAAATGAGATGTGGAGACACACTTCATACTCATCAAAGGAAAAAATCCATCAAGATGATGTCACAATCCTGAACATCTATGCCCCAAATACGAGGTTATCCACATCAGTAAAAGAAGCACTACTAACCTTAAATCATATACATGAATAGTGGGAGACTGCAAACTCCACTTTCTCCAATAGACAGATCAAGACAGAAACTAATGGGGAAATAAAGAGCTAACAGACATCATGAATCAAATGGACCTAACAGATATCAACAGAACATTTCACCCAAACACAAGAGAATATACCTTCTTCTCAGCACCTCACAGAACATTCTCCAAAACTAACCATATACTCGCTCACAAAGCAAGCCTCAACAAATACAAAAAGACTGAAATAAACCCCTTGTATCTTATCAGACAACCGATGTTGGAACCCAACAACAACAGAAACAACAGAAAGCCTACAAACTCGTGGAAACTGAACAATTCCCTACTCAATGTCCACTGGGTCAGGGAAGAAATAAAGAAAGAAACCAAAAACTTTCTAGAATTCAATGCAATGAAGCCATAATATCTCAAACTTATGGGACACAATGAATGCAGTGCAAAGAGGAAAGCTCATAGCACTAAGTGCCTTCATAGAGAAATTGTAGAGTTCTCATACTATCAATTTAGAAGAATACCTAAGAGCTCTAGAACAAAAAGAAGCAGACACACCCAAGAGGAGGAGACTGCAGGAAATAATCACAGGGCTGAAGTTAATAACTTAGAAACAAAGAGAACAATACAAAGAATCAATGAAACCAAGAGCTGGTTCTTTGAGAAAATCAACAAGATAGACAAACCCCTCATCAAACTAACTAAAACACAGAAAGACAGTATCCAAATCAACAAGAGCAGAAATGAAAATGGGGATAGAACAACAGACCCTGAAAAAATCCAGAGAATCATTAGGTATTACTTTAAAAGCCTGTATTCCGAAAAATTTTAAAAGCTAACAAAAATGGACAATTTTCTTGGTGGATTTCACCTATCAAAGCTAAATCAAGATCAGATAAGCAATGTGAACAGACTTATAACCCCTAGGAAAGTAGAAACAGTCCACAAAATTCTCCCAACATGATTTCCTTGTTTTTAAGTGCTGAGTAGTATTCCATTGAAATTTGCTGGCAAAGGTGGAAATTAGACAAGATCATCCTGAGTGAGGTATTCCAGAAGCAGAAAGACACACATGGTATATACTCAATTATAAGTGGATATTAGACATACAATATAGGATAAACATACTAAAATCTGTACACCTAAAGACGCTAAGCAAGAAGGAGGACTCTGGGTAAGATGATCAATCCTCATTCAGAAAGGCAAATGGGATAGAGGGAGAAAACAGGGAACAGGACAGGAACCTACCATAGAGGGCCTCTGAAAGGCTGTATCCTGCAGGATATCAAAGCAGATATTGAGACTCCTAACCAAACTTTGGGGATAGTGCAGGGAATCTTATGAAAGAAGGGGGAAATGAAAGACCTGGGGGGAGGGAGACAGGAGATTCACAAGGAGAACAATAGAACCAAAAATATCTGGAAACAGTGGTCTTTTCTGAGACTGATACTCCAACCAAGGACTATTTGTGAAGATAATCTAGAACCCCTGCACAGATGTAGCCCATGGCAGCTCAGTGTCCAAGTGGGTTTCCTAGTAGTGGGAACAGGAGCTGTCTCTGACATGAACTCAGTGGCTGGCTTTTTGATCACCCCCCCCCCATGGGGGATCAACCTTACCAGGCCACAGAGGAAGACAATGCAGCCAGTCCTGATAAGACCTGATAGGCTAGGGTCAAAGGGAAGGGGAGGAGGACCTCCACTATCAGTGGACTGGAGGAGGGGCATGAAAGGAAAAAGGGAGTGAGGGTGGGATTGGGAGGGAATGAGGAAGGGGGTTATAGCTGGGATACAAAGTGAATAAATTATAATAAATAAATAAATAGAGAGAGAGAGAGAGAGAGATAGATAGATAGATGCATAAATGTAAAAAAGATTTCTCCCAATCAAAAACAAAAACAAAAAAAAAACCCAGGACCAGATGGTTTTAGCATAGAATTCTACCAGACTTTCAAAGAAGAGCTAATATTAATATACCTCAAGCTATTCCACAAAATAGATATAGAAAGGACACTACCAAACTCATTCTATGAAGCCACCATCACCCTGAGACCTAAACCACACAAAGACTCAACAAAGAAAGAAAATTTCATACTATTCTCCCTGATGAACATTGATGCAAAAATACTTATTAAATATTTGCAAAACAAATTCAAGAACACATGAAATACATCATCCACCATGATCAAGTACACTTCATTTCAGGGATGCAGGGATGGTTCAATATACAAAAATCCATTAATGTAATCCACCATATAAACAAACTGAAAGAAAATGATTACGTGATAATCTCATTAAATGTAGAAGAAGCCTTTGACAAAATCCAACAGCTCTTCATGATAAAAGTCTCGAAGATATCAGCGATACAATGTCCATACCCAAACATAATGAAAGCAATAGATAGTAAGCTGATAGCCAACATCAAATTAAATGGAGATAAACTAAAACAATTCTACCCCATGGATTTAAGTCTTCTTAGAGTTCTAAATCCCTGTTCTCTGTCTCACACCTGGAAGTAATCCAATGGTAAGCCTGTTGGGAGCAGGCTTGACTTTGTTGTATTCTGCTCAGTAACAGATTTCTTGAGGTGTTGGTTATGAGATTAAAAAAGGGGTCTCTAAATATCTGTTACTTAAAGCATACAAATATAATGGCCATGCAGATATAAATTATATGCCAAAATATCCATGACATAGTTGGTTATAAAATATAATCAGAATCCCAGCTGTCTGAATTCCATGTATGAATGTAGAAATCAAATAATTCCAACATTTCAAGATCCAGCTGCCATTTAAAGGTAATCTTTTCCTTATTTAACTCTGACATTAATTAAACAGAAGAGAGAACTCTACAAGAAAGTAAAGCCTTTCATTTTCCTAAATCAATCAGACAGAACTATTGAGAGTACATAGAAGATAATGGGGATTTTTGTACTTCAATTATGCTAATGCAACATCATCATAATGCATGGTTATAGGTTAATTTAGTCACCAGTCATCTTATTACTAACATTAATTTATTCCATATTTCACAGAGCTAGATACCATCTTCAATAAATTTCATTGAAACAAGCATTATTTCTGTAACACACACATTGCCAATACAATTTCTTTTTCAGTTTGAAGTTAGTACAGATAAACATTTTCCCAACATGAGCTGACTTCATCTAATGATCTTTGTATCTGTTTTAATGTCCCTCTGCTGGGTTTTTCTGTATTTAGAAAATTAAGCTGGGCTAACCTCAGGGTAAACTAACATAAATGACAGATGCTATTAGCCCTATCTCCTGCATGGTCCATAGGAATCTCTTCTGCAGGGAAGCTCTGTGTTCAGGAAAAGATCAGCTTTGGTCACCTGCTCTGTTTTGGTTATTTTTCTCGTTCCATGTTATATAACCATAAGCATACAATCAAATCAGACAAGTGGGAGACAGAGTTTCCTAACTGTGTTGGAAGACACTAATCTTCATATTACAGCCTACGACCCTTTTTCAATATTTGAGAGATAGTAGAGAAGGGGTCCTTTTGTCACTGTGACTCAGGGGCAAGTGTCCTCTGATGACTTGTCTGTCTTGTCATCCTGGAAGTAGTTCAGAGGGACACATTTACTTACAAAGGCCTTTAGTGGTTTAAATTAAGACACAATAAATCCTAAATGACACTTGAGATGCACCTGAGAGAGACAAGTGTTTGTAGATATCCATATATGCATAAATTAAATACTGTGCAGAGTTTAGTCAGACAATAATACTAAGAAGCACAATGCCTCTCATTGCAAATTGCAAATACTCTCTTAGTTATGTTCTTAAAAGATCCTGACATTCAACATACTGGTGAATGTGCAATTTGATGATTAGTGCGGTGCAGTTTCCTAGAACATCTTATCATTAGTTTTATAACTTCCTGTTTCATCAGAGCATTCTGGAGGCAAACACAGAGCTGAAAAGCAGAACTACTCCAAAGTGACGCTGTCCTGCTTAATAACCACAATACCTCAAAGCAACAATGACTAAACCTCACCAGTTAAGGTGAGGTATTGGGTTCTTATTGTTTGAATTAAAAAACAATATTTACATGTAGTGATTTTCCATGTTCTTAACTCCCATTCACAGCCATGTACCCAAATGAACATGAAAACAACATATTATACTATAAAGTAATAGATGGTATTTTAGCTTATGCCTTTATTTCTTATCTTTTTTCTCCAAATGATAATGAAGATCTCATTTGCCATGCATAGACACTTACATTCTCCTTTCTGAGAACATTTCTGATAGTGTTGGTTTAAGAGAGAGATGCCATTTATTTAAAAGCTTGCCTTATTAATCTACAGCTGTTGGTAAATATCTAAATTATCTGCTTGGCTAATTTGTCTATCTGGCCTAAGAATAAAGAAAGACTAGCTGCCACATTCAATCCAAGGAGTTGATAAATATATGAATATTTATAAGAACATCAATATTGACATTGTCTTACAATCATGCTTGAAGCTAAATAAAAATTTAAGTAAATTACCACAAATGTTACAGTATAGTAGGGTAAGTTAAAATATACGTACAGATTCATTGACAACATCTGTGCAAATATTGTGGACAAAACATTTAAAAAGAAATTTACACAAAAAAAGTAGACAAATTTATCAAATGTTGATAAATTTTCAAAGACAGTATAAAAGTACACAAAACATGGAAAAGAGAACGATTTTTTTTTAAATAGCCACTATGCCCATACATTTATATTTCAGAAGGATGGAAACCAGAGACATAAAACAATTCAGTCACAAACAGCAAAGAGACGTCCACCAATCACAAAGAAGAAAGACACTCTCTTGGGGATGAAAACACAGACGCTCAACTCCTCCCCTACCGGTACCCACAGAGAGCAATCAAAGCGAATGCAAATGTTGTGTACAGCAACACAGGACAGACAGGTGGGAAGCATTTGGTATGCTGCATCACAGGAAGTCAATCACGATTGGCTAACGATGATGGTACCTGGCTCTGTTGTAGGTCACTGGCTTGCCTGAGAGGAGTAACTGAAGGAGGAGGAACTCCTGATGTAGACGCAGACCGGCCTAGCTTGCAGCTCACTTTAGGTTCTGTGAACAGGGGAGAGACAGAACATTAGCTGAGCAACATCACTGGTGCTGGAGAGGCCCTCTGCCCCACTCCTGTTTTGTGACATGGGGGAAAGTAGAGAATGCTTCCGGTGTTGGCTAATAATTATCCTGGGGATAAACATTTTTATAACTACTCGTTCCCACAGGCACTTTATTAGCAGATGAGTTCCTGGGGAGTACAGAGAGACTCCCTTCAAGCACAGGCTTTGTTTCTCTGCACAATTTACCACATCAGAATTAGTTTCCATGGAAGAAAAATACCCCATTCGGGAGAAAAGCAAGTGACCCTGTTAGGACGGATGAGATCCATTTTCAGTTTTAGTTCCTAGGACTCCATGGCCTCAATATGTCTTATATGCCTTCTCAAATTAACTGCTCCCCCTCTCTTCCTCCCTCCCTTCTCCCTTCTTATTCTTCATCAGGCACAGTGATCTGGCTCTACCCTTTCCCTCGAGTTGTTTACATGCATTAACTTTCCATCAAATCAGGGCTCACTGTTCCCTGAGACTGGTAACCATCCTTTGATCTTGCTTCCTTTCCAATCTTCGAAATCTTTAGTATGCAGTCAATGTTTACTCTACTTCCTGTACTTTTGAGAATTTTTTTTATTGGCAGAAAACATAAAGTATTTTTAATATCTCTCTCTCTCTCTCTCTCTCTCTCTCTCTCTCTCACACACACACACACACACACAGCCACTCAAACTCACAAAGATGAGCTCAGCACTCTTCTAAATCCACTGAACACAGAATATGTTGTGAGACCCGGTTTCCAGGCCTTGCTTCCCGCCACATTGACACAATAATTCTCACTCAAAGGGTTATGACGCTCTTAGACCCTCTTTGGAAAACTTCAGCTTTGAGTATATGATGTGAACTGAGGCTATTTGTTACCTATGTTATATGAGAACGTAGGTAAAGTCTCACTGTAAGTTATAATCTAACCTTGTTCACCAGGAAGCAGAAATCCATGGTGAATTACATAGGGAATCACATTTTATCACATTAAATAGCAGGTAAATCTTCCATCAGAGGTTTTGGTCAGTAATGTCTCTATGAGAAATCATTGTGTCCCCATATCCCCTTATCTGGTAAAAAAAAAAGTTCATTTTTTTTTCTTATTATAACTTTTCACATACTATTTTTTTTTACTTCAAGGTTCCTCTCACATTTATAATGATAAGATTATTTGATAAAAAAGAGACTTTAAATCACACTTTAAGGCCTTTTATACCATCTAATAAAAGGATTAATTTCCACTGCTGAGATTTTTCAATCCAAACCTGGTTTAATCAGCATCTTATGTAGTCACGGATCTCTCCAATAGGCAGGATAAACATCACTACAGTTCTCTCTCTCTCCTTCCTTTTTTCCCTCTTGAAGTGTCTCTGAACGTTGATATAGGAGAATCCCCAGGAGGAGGGCACTGTTTCATTGTTGATTGATGGTCTTTGCTTTCAGAAAGGCAGATGACTACCTGCATGGCCTTAACAGATAAGCCCATTTTCTCTTAAACAAATAAATAGATAAATAAATAAGTGATAGATCTTACTTTCACCTAGCATCAAAGAAGAAAAATCAGTCAAGCTTGGGTGCCCATATTTTCTCCATTTTGATATTCCTTTCTGCGGAACATGTACTAAGAGAGACATGCCCTGGTCCCCAAGTCAGTTCTACTGCTCAAAACTGCCCATCAGTAGCTCAACACTACATTGCTTGTATAGAGTAGCCTTCCCCTAGTACATCAAACTGTGTTTACTACAGACTCTTATCTCTGCAGAAGATAACTTTGAAATTAATATGTATGTTATTTGAGATGAATTAGCAACTTAATAATAATGAGATCTTGTGATATGTTCCAGATACTTTTTAAAACTTTTGTTACCTATCATAGAAAAAAAATATTAAGATGAGCTCAAGCTACAAACTAAATCTAATTTTTATGCACACTCATATATTAATGAATTTTAATAACTTGTTTTTAATTATTGAATTTCAATTAACCCTATTGTGATTGGCTACTAGGGGAGTCCTGAACTCATGAGCTTCTTGCTTCACCATCCTGTCTGAGATGATAAAATGTGTGCCGCAAACCTAGCATTATACACCAGACGGGACAAGCTAGTATAGAACGTTTTTCAAGAATGAAGGCATCTTCATCTTTATCGTTGTAAATTTAATAACTTTACCTCATGGCACACTGTACTTGGTTTTTACATTTTTGTTACTGTGAAAATGGCAGCTTTTTGAGTGTGTGTTCGTGTGTGCACATATGCATGCTCACAAGCATGTGTCTCCATGTGAAGGTGAGTATACAGTAATATGTAGGTTCATGTGCACATATATGCATGCGTGTGGTGGCCAAAGGAGAGTCGCACTTGCTGTTCCTCGGGTGCCTTCTACCTTATTATTATTATTTGAGATGGTGTTCCTAACTGGCCTGGAGGTTGCTATTAGGCTAGACAGGCTGGCTGGGCAGCTTTAGAGATGGTCCTGTCCCCTCCCCCAGATTCTGGGATTAAGGGCGCACACCACTACACCAGCTTTTATTTTAAATAGATTCTGGGGGTCAAACACAACTCCTGATGTTTGTGTGGCAACCGTTTTCATGACTGAGCCACCTTTCAAGTCCGCGGTTCTGTTCTGTTTTGGTTTTCTCGTTTCTTTAAGATCAGATATTTTGGTAGATCTCGGAGCAGGTGATAGACCTGAGTGTTATGGTTGTTGCACAGAAAAGAAGACAAATCTGAAATTGCTATCACCATTTTGTGACTCTGGAGTAAGGGGGAAGTGTCTCCAATTTGTCTGTCATGGAAGAAGATATTGTCTCTCTCTTTATCTAGATTCCCAAGGAATTTTCCTCTGAGGAAGCAGCAGAGATGCATGTACCTTTGGTTGACTCCCAGTATCCTGAACCAGCTGGCTTCAGTGTTCTCTGAAGGGTTAAATAATCCAGTCACTCTGACTACTGTAATGGGTAATAGCTAGGAGTATCAGAAACCTGATAAAACCTAAATTCCAAATAATATTGATGTGTGATGCTTGTGATCTAAGAATGAATGTAGACAGTTCTCAGGCTGTTGTATATAAGAGAAAGAGAATCACACACATATCCTGGTGCAAAAGTTTATTGCATTCCTTCTAGTGTTTTGAAGACTTAAGATCTCTATTCTCCCATTCTCTTCTTCTGAGAGAATATAAAGCACACTGTTTCCTGTAATGAAAATATTCAAGATGCTGTAGCTTCTTACAGAGTGGCAAAATGGAATGTGGCACAAACACATTTCAGCCTCTTTTGGAATAATCTATAATTTTCAAAACATCCCAGACATCTACGTCCCTTCAGATGAATGCAAGATGAACTTTCATTTTAAAAAGTTTATTTATCTCAAATTCTTAAGTATATATGTTTAAAACAACATATACAAATATATAAGATACCATGTAAGGCAAATTTATCAGTTGAGGCATGAAAGTCAAAAGTATATGATAAATTGAATCAGGATGGAATACACACACATACACACACACACACACAGGCAGGCGAGTAAAAATTTCATTTTGTGTTATGAAATTTAAACAATAGTAAATTAATGAATAAATCACTTCCCTTTCATCTCCTTGATTTTAGCAATAAACTAAATTTCAACTATTAAAATAATAGTGTATTCTGCTACAGAATAACGAAGTAGAAGAAAATTTAAGTTTTTCACATCACTTAACTTGTTGATGAAAAACTATTTCTGTCCGAAAATTAAAATTAAAATTGGCCATAATACTAATGGTATTTCCTTTTTATCCCAGTGGATTTTGTAGTGGGCTAATGAGCAAACATGAAAGTGTGAGAAGGTATTATGAATTTCATGCTCTATTAGAGACATAGAAATGGAAATGGCGTGTTGTACTTCAATGACCTCCGTCTCTATGCTGCTACCTTAACGACTCTTACAGATAGCAGCAAAGGTACGTGCAGCTGATCGAGTTCCTTGCAGCAGCTTCCTTCAACCTGATTCTCACAACAGACCATTCTTGTTTACTCTACAGCAGAAGTTCCAGGGACCCTAATTTCTTTTAGGTATCAGAGAGTGATCTCAAATCTCTACTTATAAAAATATTAGGAATTATTATTCACTTATTGATGGATGCATCAAAACCCCAAGAGAGATGCTCAAACTTGCTGTTACTTAAGCCCATCATAGTAGAAATACCAAACTGTCCATGTGCTGCTTTGTTCCCTGACCCACAGGCTTTGGTAAGTGACAACTATTTTCTTGAAAATTAATTCAGAGATTCCATTGGTCCAAAGAAGATAGCCGGCAACATTTGTTCAAAACAGTATATCAAGCGTTCAGGCAAAAAATTAATTTCGAATACCATAAAATCTATCACCATGAGCTCGAGAATAGCCAACGTCTGGAGGCTTTTCTTATGAGATCAGTGTAAGTATTAATGGATGTAATATATTGATTTTATAATGGAATGCCTCAGCCTCTGAGCATAAGCACTGCACTTAGGACAGTCTTTCTTAGTGAACTGATACTTTCTAGGCACATGAGGTTATAAATCACAGTAAGTGAAAGTTGTGCTTTGTGGATCAAGAGACAGTGATGGATTTTAGCATGACAAAATTATGATAAGCTTATTGATATGAGAAACATTCTACCTAACCTTTAATATGCTACTTGATCTCAATGTTCATTGAGCTTGAGAAGGATACTGAAGAGGAGTGTTCACAATTATGTAAAAAGGCCACTTAAATATTCTTCCCCCCATTAATTACTTATCTATCGATGGCTGAATTTCCTTCTTATGTTTAATCTTAGCATGGTCATGAGTGGTCGATGCTGGGAACTCATTAAGTGTTTATGAAACAAATTAATTCCAACCATATTTTAAAGAAGATGAATATAAAATGAGTTATTTTATACCTCATATTTATAAAATTGAATTTTCTCGATTTTTTAAAAAAATATCACATTTCTTGAGAAAAATAGTGCCAAAATATACTGTGAAACCTTCAAATTAAAGGAGGGAGAAAATAAGACAGCAAGAGATAGAGCACTGGGAGGGGGGTGAAATGGGGAGAGGGAGGAAGGATAGGAAGGAAGGAGGAAGAAAATGTTGATTTGGAGGTTGTAGTTCCTGTCTTGAACAGTAGATGGCAGTGAAAACACTAAGCTTCCTGAACTACTTCCCTTTCAGTACCTTCTGTTATAATAAATGTCTTCTATGACTATCAAAGAAATAGCTAGCGCGCTTTTTGTGAGTGCTGTTGGTACAGTGTACCCCTGGGACCTTTCCAAGGATAGCCAGGTGCTGCCAATAGGAGCACTATCAAAGAGGGCATCCCTGCAGGGTTGAGGAAGAAACAAGTGCCAGCACATTGCCAGCACAGTCCTCAGGCAGCTCTAGTCTTTTACCGAGACAAGTAAAATAAATCTACTTTCCGTATCAGCTGATGAACTGTCTCTGGCTGGTTACTTCTCCTCAAGAGGCTCAATTAAGATTAGCTGGTAAATCCAGGATTTCTTTGACAAGAATGAAATTATTACCAAATGACCTTTTTCTGTAGTGTTCAGTTATCTCTAGAGTGCACAATATCATCGTCTGTCCATGGTTTTTAGTGGAAATCGAGTTTATGCAAGACGTATGCATACAAAATAATATGTGTGATGAATTACTTTAGGGTTCCCATTTATAAAATGGAATTTTCCCCATTTGTTACTCTTTACTATCAGAGAGAGAAGGAAGGAGTTAGGAAGAAAGATAGAGAAAGGAGGAAGGGAAAGACTGAAGAGGAAGGGAATATGATGAGGAGAGGTTGGCTGCCATTATAAATTTGGCCAGGTAAAACTCTACTCTAGCTTAAAACTCCAAGTGGCACCATGGGCAGGTACTCCCATGACCACACACAGATATAAGTTAATATCACCCAAATCCTTCAGGCTGCCATCTGACTGTCATTAATACCTTACTTTTCCCCCAAGTTGGAGTAAGAATATAATAGCTTAAGGGAAATTCTATAAAACTACGGGAAAGCAAAGACCATTGTGCCATTTTATTGAACGCTGCTTTTATCCTCAGAGCCCTGGGAAAGCAAGACCTGAACTCCTGGATTTGATGGGTCACCTTCTCATCATCCTAGGGCCTAAGCTTCTCACAGATGTGTGGGAAGTACACACCCAAGTACACACCACTTTCTTGTTTTGTATTTTTGTGAACAACCAGAAACACACGAGTGACCCAGTTGCTCAGACCTTCAGGAATTAACATTAGAGTAGAGCGACACAGTAATGCAATCAGCCACAAACACCTCCTGCTTGGTTACAGAAACAGAAATTGCACAGGCCGAAGAGCAAAGAAAACATTTATCCTTTGGTTTTATAAGGCATGCCATTTGGGACAGCATATTTATCTCCATAATGCTGTTGCCCTCGGTTTAGGAGGATGATAAATTATAGGCTCCTGTTGATCACATAAGCCCCAGTTTTAAAATCCATAAATGGCTTCCTGTCATTTTAAGGTAAGTCTCAAATCACAAATGCAGGCTCTGAGCTGACTCTCTGCCTTCCTTTTAGCCCTTGTATAATATGGGACATCCGAACTTAAAGACACAGCCCTTCCTAGTCCTCTTGTTTGCATGTAATTCCTCCTAATTAGCCTTGAGGCCTTAATCTCTGCATCATCAGAATGCCAGACAACATGCTCCAATGGAAGTGCTGTGGTTAGAGGTTTACTTCTGCCATTAATCACGCCCAACCCCCGCCACCAGCCTCCATCACATACTCAAGACTGAATAAATTATAGGACAAGGGCTACACTGAAGTTCAAAAACCTGAAAGTCTGTTCCTTATTTTGAAAATGATACTGGACAAAAAACAATCCTGAAAATCACAGACTTTTGTTTGAGGCTTCATATTTTTTAAAAGAACATTTAAGAATACCAGCCCATACATGTAAACATGTATGGGCTTTTGTGAAGTAGATATGGCATAATATCAACTTTAATACATTATATACAATGCATAGACTATAACATACATTGTATATGGCATTATTTCAAGTGTACCATAAAAATCCACAGAGGTAATTAGGCTCAATTCGGTAATTTGGGTTAAATATTATTTGTAAAAATTTAAAATAAATTTTTTAATTGTCTTGAATTCTATTCTCCTAAACTAGTGTATTGAACTGTTTTTTTTTACACATATAAAACCTTACATATAATCAGAAAATATCTTAGTTTCTATTGCTGTGATAAAATATTTTGACCAAAAGCCACTTGGGAAGGAAAGGATTTATTTCATCTTATTCTACAGCAGAGTCCATCACTGAGGGAAGTCAGGATAGAGAGAGAAAGGGCAGGACTCTGGAGGCAGCACTGATGGAGAGGCCAGGAGGAGCACTGCTTACTGACTTACTACTCATGGCCTCCTTCTTTATAAACTCTGGGACCACAAGCCCAGAGCGGGCTTGTCGCACCACCCCACAATACGCTGGCCCTTCGTCACCAATTTTCAATCAAGAAAGCACACCACAGGGTTGCCCACAAGTCAGTCTGTGGGTGCATCTTCTCAATCAGTGTTCGCTTTTGCAAAAATGACTCTAGCTGGCGTCAAGTTGACATAAAGCAAGGTAACAGAGAAAACAGTGTCATTCTCTTCTGTGTGCAAATTCAGTTTCGTTTGTCTGGTTCTTTCTATTACGTGTATCACAGGCTGGAGCTTAGTGTTTCTGTTTTTGATAACAGGAAATCATTTGTTTTGGGGCTGCAGAAATGGCTCAGTAGTTAAGCTTACTTGATGCCCTTCCAGAGGACTTGAGTTTGGTCCCCAAGCTAGGCCACTTGCACCCACCTGTAGCTCCAGAGGATCTGAAGTCCTCCAGCCTCTGTATGAACTTGCACATATGTGGCACACACACACACCACAAATAAACTACTTTTTTAAAGAAAAAAAATCATTCAGTATATACAAGCTAAAAAAACAATTGTCATGAGATTGTAGCTTAAACATCCAAATGACTTGATTAATCAAGAATTTGATCATAATTTGAAGAAAGTACTTCTCCCTGGCTGTAAAGGCGTGTTCCTGGCACAATTAATATCCTTTTCCTTACTTATGCCTCTGTCTCCTGCTGGACATGAAATCTCTGTGCCCATCAAGGGAGAGATGAAGCTTCCCCCCCACACACACCTACACAGTAAATAAACACAATCACACTCTATCACATATATATAGTCTCACAATACATACATATGTTGTGATATCCAGTCACAATAAATCCACACATATACATCCACACATTCGCACACGATCACATGCATATAGTCATACATATATTTGATCGCAAGACAATCAATCATATGTACACAACCACATATACAAGTCACATGAAAGTCACACATGATCATATACAAAATCAAATACACCCAGTTATCAGAGTCACACACAGAGAGAATCACACATATAGTACAGTCCACAATTAATCAAACATACACGGGCACAACCCCATTGAGAGTTCATTCTCAGTCACAAATAAAGCACGCATATACCATCACAGAACATTCACACACTCAAATGGCATATAACACCACACAAACACCACACAAACAACCACACAAAGCCATCCTAAAATCCTGTCTAACGCTAGGTTCTGTCTCTACCTCTAACTGCCCTCTTAGGCTAGAGATGAGAGTTCAGATGAGGACACTGACATTTATTTTGCTAACCTCCTCTGCAAGTTCTTCTGTGGCTTGGCTTTTGTCTTGGGATATGAGCGGGGTTATATTATTTTGTAATTAGCTTTTTGCATTTTATACCCCGTTTACTTCCATTCATAGTCTATTAAGGCGCACTCTGACCACTCACAGTTTTTAATACACTCCCATTTCTCCTTTTCTGGTTATTTCCCAGTGCTGCCTCAACACTATCAGGAAAAACACAAATAATAGCAGTTTTCCGGTTAACACAAATTCTGGCGACAGGCATTACGCTTTCTCACAGAGAAATAGTGGATCCGCTGGGGATGTAGCTGACATGACTCTCCAAAGACTCCACATGAGGTTTGGACCATGTGTTTACTACTAGAATTCAAAATGGGAGCGATCAGAGCTGAGGCAAGCGTGGGCAGAGCAGCGCAGCAGGAGCAAACAAAGGGTTCCCGGAGGAACTCAGCAAGCGCAGGAAGTGGGAAGAGAAGCATGTGATGAAAGTTGTCTTCCGGTCCGTGAGCCCACGGCCCAGAATGGCAGCCTGGAGGGTTGTAAACGCTGCCGAGCCACAGCTGTGCGGGGCTGCTGTGGAGTCAGCAGGAAGCCAAGTCCACCTTAAAGTGAGATCTGCCAGCGTGCCCGCTGCTCTTGTTTCAGAAGGAAAGGGAGCGTTAACGAACTGGCGGGTCGGTCAGACTCCATACTCTGAGAGTTGCGGGACTAGCTCTACATTTTCTTTGTAAATCTACTTTGCTATTATTTCCCCTTTTTGTTACGCAGCAAAATTAAAGCACTTCATTTGGGAGAAAGACAGGGAAGTCAAAGAACCCGTCATGCCTCAGTTACCCGTGCTCATATTCTCAAGCTCTGGGACTCACGCCTTCATTATTTTTTCCATAGGTCAGTGAGCCAAGCAGACAGGGTTTTTGCTTTGATTTGATTCTCTTGTTCGGGGAGCCAGGTGTGGGGTGATGTTTGTGTGTTGTTGTTGTGTGTGGGAGTATTTGTGTGTGCGGTATTTGTATGTAAGGGGTGTGTGTTGTGTGTGTGCTGTTCATGTGTGTGTGATGTGCACTGGTTTATTTTCTTATTAATGTGGGTTGTGTGGCAAAAGGCTGGGAACCTCTGCTTCTCTGTGTTGGTTTCACCTCTCTGCATGTTAGCACAGGGTTGCTCACGCTCCCTGAGACTGAGACCCTCAAGTCCTGTCCAGTAGCTTCCATCCCACGTAAGAGGCTATGAAGGCAGATTCCAGAGGCCTGAATGCAGGGCTAGGTAGCAGCTCCTAGGCCCTAGCATTGCATGAAGGCACAAAGGAAAGGAAAAGGAAGAGAATGCCCTGTAGAAATTATGATGTGACACTACAGCAGGCCAACGTTAGCTTCTCAAAGACGGTTTTACCCGCACAAGTGAGCCACAGCAGTCTAGATCCTCATTTATTATTTATTGTGCCACTACCACTATATATTATGCCGTTTCCAAATTTAAAAAGGAAGATTCCAGAAGCCCCTGAAATTGCCTTCTCCGGAGCAAGGGGATATCTCCCAGCATCTAGACCTCACATGATATAGAGTAAATACCAACTATTGTTTTCCAATACAATCCAAACTAGTAAATGACTGAGCAAAGGTTGAGTAGGATATTCGTCAGAGAGGATAAATTTTTGTCTGTATTTTCTTATCCTTATTTTCCTGTCAGCATAGTTTTATATCCTATCCATTTTACTGGGCAGAACAGAAGTAGTGTGATAAATTAAAAAAAAAAATTTAGCTGGGTGCAGTGGCATATACCTGTAATCTCAGCACTGAAGAAGGCAGAGTCAGGCTTATCTCTGTCAGTTTGAGGCCAGTGTGGTCTACAAAGTGAGTCCAGAACAGTAAAGGCTACACAGAGAAACCCTGTCTCAAAAAACTAAAAACAAAACAAAAACAAAAAAACAAAAAAAACCCATAAAAACCACAAAAAATTTTTTCTTAACTTTTATAAAATTCATTGTATGTTTGTGTATGAGCCTGTGTGTGTGTATATGTGTGTATGAGCATTTGTGTGTTTGTATGTGGTGTGGTGTGTGTACATGCATTGTACACACATTGCCTGTGTGTGTGTGTGTGTGTGTGTGTGTGTGTGAGACAAGCATGGTTGCAGGAGTAATTGTGCCATGCCTTAGGTATGGAAGTAAAAGACAATTCTGAGAGTCCATTCTTTCCTGTCACCTTTTGGGACCTGGGAGTCAAATTCATGTACAAATTCTTTTACCTTCTGAGCTGAATTGATAGCCTAAAATTCTGTTTTGATAGCTGGGTACAATGCAGTAACAAACTATGAGGCACGCCCGTGATCATGTCTCTCCATTCAATCTATGGATGCACACTCAGGTGAATAAAGAATGACTATGCACATGGTCTAGTCGTTTTCTAAAACACATATATGCACGTGTGTGGTTGCACGCATGAATTTGTGTGCACGACATGTGCACACAAGCAGGCACACATAGAAGTCGCTTAGAGCATTGCAACCAGTGAGTGCTTAGGTAACTAAGAAAATCTCTTGGATTCTATGTTCTGTTCTTTCCAAATAAAACATTCTGTCTTAATCTCAGGACGAAAACCACGAGAGCTTTCAGGTGAAGTTGAAAGGGATTCAAATAGCCTCAGTCTATCAGCGACTTCACGTGGGCTTCATGCCAGACATTTCTATGCATTTTTAAAGTTCTTAATGACATAGACAATGAGATTTCCTTTTATCTTAGATTTGGATGAGAGCAGAGTTCTATAATTTCTTCAAGTCATTGCCATCAATATGTTATTTTATTAATCTTGCTGCCCAACATGGTTTTCCTCGCTGAAGGTAAAAAGCTATACCTGTTCATTACAGTTTGGCAGGAATTATTGTCACAAATGCTGTCACAGTCCTCAGTCCCATGATTCTAAGGTGTAGACCTTTCTGCTACTTTTTTAGTTGTTGGGATTCTTCTTGAATACAAAGGGGAGACAGGACTGTTAGTTGAGTTAGAGCATCAGGATGCTCATCAGAAGAGTTTTCCTACCTCTTCAGCACCATCAAGTGGCAAATATCACATCATTTTCATGAAGAAAGCATCTTCCTGGCAAATCAATGGATGCAAATTCCATTTTCAAAGCCAGGCTTCTTGGAATCCATTCTGAAATCACAGTTTTCTGTTGCTCAGAACAATGTGACTCCATTGCCCCCCAGCTCCTTCCCATCTCTCCAGGCTTTTTGGAAAAAAACTCTCTAAATATCTGTGCTATTTTCCCAATTTCCAAGAAGGCGATTGGAGTGAGAATGGCAGCTGCAGACAAGCTTATGAGCCGTGGCTTTGGTGCATGGAGTGCGAGCTCTGGAGCGCTCAGTCTCCCAGAGGACAGCACATTGCTCCTGCCTGGCTGCTCCCCTCCTGCTGTCCTTTGTCTTTCTTTTGTCTCATTTTGATGCTTATCCAAATTCTGGTCAGTGAAGACCCATCTCAAATTCACCTTCTCATAGGAAACATTCCTCCATTGTTCCAGGCTGATGGTTTTCTCTGCTTTGGTGGAAAGACCTCTTTAATATTCAAGAATCCACAAGGGTAACCCTAACATTTATAGACAATTCATTGTCTATAATGAATGTCTACACTCAGTGAATTAATATTTGCCTCAATCAATCCTTATCTTTCTTAAAATTTTAAATATTTAAAAATTTTTCTGTTTAATTTATATATATATGTGTAATTTATTTATTTGCTTGTGAGCCTAGCTTTTATCATCTGAGATATATTTACAGCCATTGTCTTTAATGCTGAAAAATCTTTCATGCTAGATACTATTATCATCCATCTTTTATAAACAAATTTTAGGAAGATGGAAGAGTCTGCCCACTGTTATCATCACAATGCTAAACAGAATCAGGACTGAAATCCTTACTGGCTGGTCATCCAACTTCTGTGGCTGACTACTGCAGTAAGTTTATGTGTATTTAAAATTAATACAGAATTCGCCCCACAGATGTGGCTTACAAAAAAAATAGAATATTCTGATTTTTAAAATGAAATTCGATGTCCGTCTTGTTTCATTTCTTTGAAATTGGGACTCGTTTTGGAAACAGGGAAGACTCAGATGTGACGGGAGAGCATACCTCATCCTGGCAATGACTGTTGAAATGCCTACACCTGTCCTGCAGAGGCAACTCTACAATATTGCCCCTCAGCTTCTAGCTCATTCTGCTTACCACCGCACAGTCCCCCGTGCACCACAAAGAGCCACTTGAAGCACCAAATTCCATATCCGGGAGGTCAAGAGAATAGTAATGTTTAGGCCTCAGTGAAAGCTGGAGGCAAATTTTTCCCCACCCACTCTCCCTGTCCATTCAGAGGCCTGGGCATTTTGGCAAGGTTCCATGAAAGACTAGAGGGCTATGTTCACTATTGGTGAACATCCAGACCTGCTGTCTTCTGTGATATTCTCTGTCCCTGTCAGACCATGTAGAGTAGTGGTTTTCAACCTTCCGAATGCTGTGACCCTTTAATACAGTTCCTCATGTTATGGAGACCTCAACCATAAAATTACTATTTTTTGTTTCTGCTTCATAATTGTAATTTTGCTACCGTTATGAATTGTAATGTAACTATCTGTGCTTTCTGATGGTCTTAGATAACCGCTGTGAAGGGGCATTTGACTGTAAGGGGATCGCGACCCACAGGCTGAGAACCACTGATCTAGGGCTACATCTCTCTCATCTCTATTCTTTCTCTCATGGCTTTCCTAAATTACTGTGGTTTTTGGAAAATGCAGACTCAGAGGCTGTCGTGTTTGCTGCACTTCTGCCTTCTTTGGATTGTATTGTGCTGTATGGTCAGAACCCATGACTCCATCGAGCAATCAAGCTTGACATTATGAAGTGGAAAACACATACAGACAACCCTCAGGTCACATGCAACTGGAGGAAGGGAATCATTTGACTCAATGCTTTCTGATGGCTGAGCTATGCTTAAACATTGGGAGCCTTCACATAATCAAAACTGCATCTGGACATTTTGGATGCTCATTAGCAGATTCTTGGTAGCTTCTGTCTCTTGACATGATTTATTATTTCTAAGTCACCCGCATGCTTATCGTTGCATCCTGGGGTTCATCGGCTTGAAATGGCTTTTCCTTCTTTCTCACCCAGAAGTATGTTTTCATTTCTGTATTTCTAAGAAATGTGGAAATAAATAGCAAAGACTAAAGGCCTTCATACTTCAAGGAAATGATAAAAATAATTTCCTCTGTGAGACTGATACCTATGTTTGTTGGCCTGCCTCATGTGTGAGCAAAATCCTGTTGGTGTAGAGAAAGAAAACGCTCCTGCTGCTGCAGTTGCTAATGTGCCTGCCTCTCCTCCTACCATCTCAGCTGCCATCACATCTCTGACCTATCCCATCACAGATTCATTCTGAAAGTGCTTCAGTCAGGCCATCCTGACAACACCAAGCCGGAAACACTACCAGCTTCAGGTCATCTTTGTCCCATGTGCAACACTGTCCTTTAGTCATCTGATGAGAACAATGGCTCTTGAGAAGATCTGAGATCTCTCTGTGTCCTATTTAACCCATCATCATTTTTGAGGTCTGTATCTTTTTATTTTCTCAGAAGGACTTTTAGATGAAAATAGTATGTAACCACGAAAATAAAATATTTGGTTAGTCAAATTAATGTATTATCAGCAATTCTGTACCGTAAAGAAACAGAATAAGATTCTGGAGAGCAGAGACCATAGCATACAGTCTGCCGTACATACGTGTGAATGTGTGTGTATCCCCAGAAATGGCATCAGATACAAGCTATGGAAACTGACTAACTGATGGGGTCTGAGATTTTGTTAATTCTATATTTACTTGTATAACTTCACCCACATTCCCCCTTAGTTTCATGAGTATATGGGTCCCTGTTCTCCACTGCTTTCGGGAAATCACTCTCTGGGGATTTTCTGACTCACTAAACAACAGTGGTTTAATAAACTACTGCAGCAACCAGTGGCAATGTTAATTAGAACTGGGATCTCCTGACAAGTTTTCTTTACTTCAGCAATTCCTCCTTTCCTCAACAGGGCTGTTAAGAACAGCCATTCCATGGAGCTAAACTACTTTGGGTAAAGCAATAGTTTATGGGAATGTGTGTGTGTGTGTGTGGAAACACCTAGGGCTGTAGGTGTATGTATGCATGTGTGTGCCCGTTAGGGACACTTCAAAGTACCAGAGAAAGAACACTGATGCTAAAGAGAGAAATGTGTACATAGAACATGCTTCCTCCCCATGTGAGATATGGTATCACTGACAATTATGCAACTGAGGAAAGAGGGTTGTGGATTACCATTCTAGCATTTCTTGCAAAGTATTAGTGGCCCAACGACTCAACAACCTGTAGAAAGTAATGAAGTGTGCAGAAGGAGGGACAGTTAGTATTGGCTTGTTTTCTTCTCTTTCAAAACAGCAAGCCCAAATGTTCTTCTCATGCAGCTACTTTCCTATTACGGACCCAGGCCCTCTCTGTGGGAAGGTAAGCTTCAGGTGGTGGCTAGCTTGCTTAAAACATCCAGGGGGGTGAATGGGACATGGTTTCTCTGCAAGCCTTCACCGATGGAACTATGCTGCTTTTCAGAACATATATGGCACATTTAAACTCTTGCTGTTCCAAAAAAAAAGGAAAGCATAAAACACATAAGAAACACCTTTTCCTCTTTTGCATTTGTTTTGCAAAAAACAAACAAACAAAAAGAGTGGAAGGGAAGACTAAACTCTTGCATGTGAAAGTAGCAATTTTTGAATCACACTTTCACATGCAGAACCCGGAGGAGTGCTGCCACTAAATTCATGCCTTTGCATGTGCTTCCTCATTGTGTTTGTTTGTTCTTGAGCCATTGTCTCACTTGTGTAGGAGTGGTTGGCCCAGAACTTGCAATGTAGGCTAGTCTGGCATTCAACTAACAGAGACATCACCTGTCTCTGTCTCCCAAGTGCTGGGATTAAATGCATGTGCTACCACCTTCTATATTTTGTAACTTTTAAATTATGAAACTAATTTTTGACAAAGCCCCCTTTTCTACTATATATGTATGTTTCAGAATCCACAATAGAGGGCATCAGGGATCAGAATTATGTTTGCGATTTCCTATGATCACTAGATAATTTCCTGCTCTGTCATAAGACTCAGAAGAACAGGCTTAGAAGGATGCAAACCAAAGTAGATGCTTCAGGAGCCTGAGGTAGAAGAACAAGGAAAATTGGTACAAAATTTGCTTAAGCTCTAATCTTATTAGGAAGGCATGTCAGAGTGCTAAAGAGCATAAGGCATGTGTTTGCCAGTCTCTGTGCAACTTGCTGTTGAGAGTGTAAGCATTCACCTTAAAATTCTTTTGTTTCCTCTCACAGCCTTGATTGCTTAAAGCGCTAACTTACAGACTCCCTGGATCCTAACTCCATTTCCTTCTCTTTCATGTCTCTTCTCTTCCTCATGTGTATGGCTCACACAGCCTATGCTTGAAAAAGTTCCTCAGGCCTCTAGTCCAGGACTGAAGTTCTGCTTAATCTTATTAGAGATAACCTCGTTATCTCTACTAGATGTAAGCTCTCCTTTACTGAGGGGAGAAAGGTTCTTGCTCCCTCAGGGAAGGCCCTTTCCAGTCAGGAGTTGGTCTCACAAGTTGTCTTCCCAGTTCTAACCAACTGGATGAAAATGAGAAGGTTTCCTGGGGCATAATGTCCCAAACTTCAGTTTTTAGCCCACAGCTATGAAAAATAAAATAACCTTAAGGAAAACAGAGCAGAATACTGAGTGGGATAGACATGAGGATGCCATCATGAGGAAATGATGGCATCCAGGAACAGCTGTAGAAGACCTGTAGATATGCATCTCCAGCCTCAGGGCTAAAGGCACTAGTGAAGCCCAGTGTTTTATGGTAGAAGCATTTCCAGTTAATACATGGGGTTCTTTAGATGCTTATATACAGTAGTAGATACGCTAAACTGATTTTTTTTTCCTTTTGCATCCTGAAGATTTTCAGCTTTCATCAGAAAGTATGCTGTTTTTCTCTCCCCTCTTTCTGGTGAGCCCCTAGAAATTACTGTCTTATCTACCATAACACACAATTCTTCCTTCCAAAGTCAAAGTCTCCCATGAAGAATTAACTGATTTACATTTCACATTTAATTTATATATCAACTTGACTGAGCTAAGGGATCTGCACATAATTGGTAAAGTTATTTTTTAGTGTATCTGTAAGGAAGTTTCTGCAAGGGATGAATATTTGAATCAGAGAAAATCACCCTCAAAATGTGAGTAAGCTCCATGCCATCCAGTGAAGGTCTAAAAAGAGAAGGACAGATCCCTTCTTTTTTCCTTGAGCTGGGATATCCATCTTTTCCTAGCTTTGGACATTACAGCTGTGTTTTTTTAAACCTCTGAGCTCAGACTGTGGTTTGTACTATCGACACTATGTTTGAACTGCAACTACTCCATGGCCTCTTTTTTTTGACAGAATTAACAGGTAGTCCAAATTTCACTTCCAGTTGTTATTTCAGCATACCTTGACAAAAGCAAATTTAAGAGGAAAGAGTTTATTTTAGCTCACAATGCCAGGTTAGCAGGAATTCAAAGTGGCTAGTGACATCCATAGTCAAGAGAGAATGAATGCATGCATGCTGTCTACTCAGCTCACTGACCTACTCATAAACTGCCCAGGGCTCAAATCAAGAGATAGGGTTACTTACAGAGGTCTGAGTTCTCCCACACCAATCAATAGAGTCTGGTAAATGTGTAGAAGTTTTCTCCTGCCAATTTTCAACTTGTGATTTAAGATGAGTTCCTCACAGTGTACACGGGATGGCTTCACCATCAAGCTTTATAGTATTCTCAATCTGGAAAGTCATGGCTGGGTCTTTTCCTAGAAACCTCTCTTCCCAAGGACAAAGATCAAGACCCTCCAATGTTTTAACATAGCTATGTCATGGAGTATATGGTTTAAATTTGTGTAAATTGCTTTTCTAGATGAGTATCAAATTCGAAAAAATATTAAAGGGCTGGTCTTTTCTTAAGAGCCCTAGTACTCTTCTGGAACAGAAATCTGAAAACTGCAGGATCTTCCTTGATTATTCACTGTTTATTTTAATCGACAGCGCTCTATTAGTCCAACATGTAGATGAATCAGATCAAAGCAAACATATGCCCCTTTAAAAATGATGTTTAATAATACTTATGCGTTACCCATGCAGGATTGTATTGCACATTTTAATCTCAAGATGTGAAATTGAAACGTACATTCATGTTTCTTTTTGAATTTGAGAATTCATGCCATGTCACATACCTCTGCGACTAGAAACTGTGACTAGACTGTGTGACTAGAAACTGTTTCTCTCCCTTGTGCCATCAGATCATTGTTGCTATAATTTTATCCTCAGATGTACGTCTCTTCAAATTCTACCAGTTTCCATTAATAAAAAAAAAGATCACAAACAACAAATTGAAAATTTTTCATAAATGGAAGTGGCTTGAGTTAAGTAGTCATTTTGAAAGGCATTTAGTAGAAAGGTTTTCCAAGTGTAGACTACTGCATGGCAGAGCTTCAAGAAGCTTCCCTCAGCAGCCATATCTACGAGAGTAGCTATACAGTGGCATACAGCGAGGGACTGACTATTCTTTCATGTATGTTCTGGGGTGAGGGTCTGAATGGAGGCAGACTGATCTGGGGTGATGGTTCCCTAAGTAATGAACAGACTTATAAAGCCATATGGAAAAACAGGGTCCTGCTTACCTGAACTGTGGTTTCCGGCCAACAAGGTGGGGCTCACAGAGCATCTACCCATTCTGCTGGTGGTCACAGGCGGACCCGGTGTTCCATCCCATTCTTGAGCCTTCACTGGCTCTCTGGAGGAAGACGCTCCATGATGACCTCGATCTTTGCTGTCCAACTTTGGTAATGGCTCCGTGCTGTGGCTTCGAACTTTTAGCTCCTCCGTGGATTCTGTGTATTAATAAAATTACTTGTGATTTAAGAATTAAATCACCCCTAAACTAAGTTCAGAAACATGGGATGTCTTACAAGTCTAAAGTACTTGTAAGATATTGTTGAAAACAGAGTTGTTTTGCAACTAGCATTAAATATGTAACAGAGAAATGAGTCCCATGGGAGGTTTTGTTTTGTCTGTTTGTTTGTCCATGCTGTGGGTATATCAGTATTACTAGTAAGAAAACAGTTTTATTTTATTTTATTTGACACAGAATATCTCAATGAATCTTGAGTCTTGTCTATTAAGTACCCCCTTTTTAATCTTTAAAGAATTCTCTTAAGGAGCATGTTGCATTCCTTCCTACTTCTTTCTTTCTTTCTTACAGTAGACCTATTTCAGCTTTTTCTTTTCTTTTTTTTAATTTATTTACTTTGTATCCTAGCTGTAGACCCTTCCCTCGTCCCCTTCCAACCCACCCTTCCTCCCTCTTCTCCTCCGATGCTCCTCCCATAGTCCTCCTCCCCATGGATAGGGGAGATCCTCATTGCCTTCCATCTGACCCTGGCCTATCAGGTCTCATCAGGACTGGCTGCATTGTCTTCCTCTGTGGCCTGGTAAGGGTGCTCTCCACTCAGGGTGAGGTAATCCAAGAGTCAGCCACTGACTTCATGTCAGAGACAGTCCCTGTTTCCATTACTAGGGTACCCACTTGGACACTGAGCTGCCATGGACTACATCAGATGTAGTCTACATCATTATCTCGATGAGTGGTCCTTGGTTGGAGTATCAGCCTCAGAAAGACCCCTGTGCCCACATTTTTTGGTTCTGTTGCTCTCTCTGTGGAGCTCCAGTCCCCTCTAAGTCTTTCACCTCCCCCTTCTTTCTGTCATCTTTCCTTTACTCTATTGTGGCATGAATTCAACCCAACCATTCTCTAGTACTGATTTTGCAAAGAAAATATAATAGATTCTATTACTTAAAATATGTAACACAATTCATAATGATTGGCAAATCTTTTCAGTTTTTTTTTTCACAATTTATTTATTATATATCCCGATTGAAGTCCTCTCCCTAAGCTCCTCCCAGTCCCACCTTCCCTTCCTTTTCCTCTCCCATCCTCTTCCCCTAGTTCATGGAAAGGGGGAGTTCTTCTCCTTTGCCATCTGCCCATAGCTTGTCAAGTCTCATCAGGACTGCTTGGATCCTCTTCCTCTGTGGCCTGGTAAGGCCTCATCGCGAGAGGCAAGTGATCAAAGAGCTGGCAACTTAGTTCATGACAGAGGCAGCCCCTGCTCCCCTTACTAGGAAACCCACTTGGAAACAGAGCTGCCAATTGACTATATGTGAGCAGAGGGTCTAGGTCCTCACCATATATAATCCCTTGATTGGTAAATCTTCTACCACTAGCTTTTATGTATTTAATTATTTTGGTTTCATAGGTCCTTCGTTTTATTTGTGCATTTTGTTCTATTAAACCCCCTTTCTGTGTTATGTGTAATTTTCGTTTTCTACACATCCCTTATACACTGGTCATCTCTGAGACAATAGCTGAGACACTGTCCTCAGTTACTATATACTCTTTTGTAAGTTTTTTTATCTTTCCTGATTCAACAAAAAATCATTTAATTCTTAATAATTTCCCAAACTCTTCATCAAAAGGTGAGACCTTTCTCCTTGCTTTTAGGTTCATTATCTAGAGGATGCCTCATCAATATACATACTTAACACTCCTGGTACTGTACAGACATTTCTTACTCAGCTGATGGCTCTTCATGTCTATCCATCCATCCATCCATGCCGAGAGATTGTCTGTCCTTGTCCATAACTGCTAAACTTCAAATTCAAATCTGTCACTGGAAAGAGTCTACTGACTGTTTCTGAGCCTTTTTTCTCACCCTTCTCTGCTTGGTATTAAGCCTACTTCGACAACCCTAGTTCAAGCTCTAATTATTTCTCTTGAATTATTACAACTGTTTTCCTTGACTTTGTCTTTGGTACCTGAGGTACAAGTCGCGGCCTCCATTTACAATGTAAATGTGATCATAAAGTGTTACTGACAAGAATAATTTGAGGAGTCTCCTGCTCACAAAGCAGTAACTGATTTCCTATTAAGAGTCTCTGCCATATTGGCTTTTCCTCTCTTCCTAACAGTGTCCTGATAATCCTAGCAACCAGGAAACAATGTCAAATGGTCACAGCTTCTAGTCACCTTCCTCTACTCCTGAGGAAAAGAATGTTTTCTTCTACAACTTCAAAGGCTGCCCTCCCCCCTCCCCATTCTGACTACACTTAAATCTCGTCCTTGGTCTAGCTGAACAAATAAATTCACGCACAGTGACTCCACTTCAATTTTGGGTTTGTTTGTTTGTTTTAGCTTTATCACCTCCAGAATCATACCTTCTGGTCATCTGTTTTTTTAAATACCATATTTCTTCTTTGCCCCCAACCCCAAATTCTTGCAAGCCCCGTGCTTGGATTTTTCTTTTCTTAGAGCTGGTTCCCCTAGCAGCAAGCATCCTGTTTAATAAATATTTTACTTAATTTACATAGCAGGATTTTTTTTAACTCTTTCTACTATGTTTAAGAAATACAGTATATTTCTAACAGAACTAGAGAATCAAGTGACAATGAATGTACTAAAAGTTTCCAGAAGTTGGTAGTGATTTTTTTAACGTGATCATTTGATAATAATACATAAAATTTATCAAATTATAAGTATAAGTCACATGCAGATTTTTTATAAACAGTAACAATTAAAAAATGTATTTTTTTTCTGTCTGTTATTTAGCTTCAAAGGTTCATCAGCTTTGAACAGGGCTAAACACAAATGTCATGTTTGGCTCTTCATTATCTTGCTATATGGGAAAAGACCAGGCTTCTTTGCGTTGAGCAGCAATGGTCAGGGTTCTGAGGGCCTCAGGGGCTCCACTTGGCAGTGCGAGCAAATGGTAATTATAGCTAGAAAGGGGAAGTGGTAGACAGAAATAGACTACTTGGTTATAGGGCCTGATGTGGACATGCTGTGTAGTGGCAGCCCACGACTGGCTGATCCGTTAACACTCTGCTGTTTGTTCAAGGGGTCGCTGTTAAGTGAGGGTGCAGTTTGTTTACACACGAGTTAGATTAGAAGGAAGCACCTGTGGACGAGAGTTAATTTCACATTTTTTAACCGCGTTGCTTTCCCATTCCTCCGCCTGCTGTGAGTCTCTGCCAAATGAAAGCCTTGAATAAACAGCCTTTCGGTTCATATCGGTCTGTTCTTCTATTTTCTCCCTAATCTAGCCCCTTCCAGCTCCAAGAAAGCATACAGCTATGTAAATACAAGAATTGCATTTTATGATGTGAACAATCCCGGAGGGTAGTCGGATCCAGTAGCAATATCAGAAAGAATTCAGGTCTCCAAAGACACCTGTTAGAAAGTTAGGTCACAGTTACACTGTACTCAAATGTAAGAAGTCAAAATATTTTAATGATAACATAGTTAATGATAGTCATTAGGACAAGATCATTTAACCAACACTTGCTCTTCTATGCCCTGAAACAAAAGGAACAAAATCAGCACCAGACAAGATCAACACAGGCCATTACCAAGCTGTTTATTCTGTCTCAAATGAAATGAAACTATGGCTTCTGAATGTCAGGGCCTCAAATCTAAGAACCCATCTGTTTCACCTGAACTTCTCTTCCATGGTTTAACCCAACTACTCCAGTCCTTATGCTGTGATCTGCACATGAAATAAGAGCTGCCTTCTTCCCTCATTTCTTTCTCCCTCTCTCCCCTTCTCTCTGCCACCTGCTCTCTAAAAACTTGTCACAAATACTAGAGTCTCTGGAGTCAGAACTAGCCCAAATATAAACAAGTGGCTAAAAACTGCAAATTTAAGGCTGCATCCAATACTGTTGTAGACATTTTAAATATGAAAAGAGATGATTTGTGTGAAGGCATCTCAGACAAAGTCAGCATCTTTGTTCTTATTCAAATCACTCTACTGCAGATCTCAGTGGAGTGTCATGGAGGCCTAGAGCCTCAACTATTTGAAAGCCGACTACAGCTTCAGAAACAAAGAGGAACATTATTTTTCTTCTTTGTGTCTTTCTCTGTTTGTAATTGCCAAGAGTCCGTTTCAGAGAATGTTGACAGGTGTATTCAGAGAAACTTGAACAAAAGAAGCGAAGAGTCTGTGCTGTTCAGGATTAAATGTATGTACCTTCATATATGCCTTTCAATTAGAAGGCAGAGACAAAATATTAGTAAGACAATCATAAGAGTATTATTCTTTTTTATTTTTGGGTATTTTTTTAAAATTTTTCATCAATTACACTTTATTCATTCTGCATCCCCCCATAAGCCCCTCCCTCCTCCCCTCCCAATCCCACCCTCCCTCCTCCCTTTGCATGCTTGACACTCCCCAAGTCCACTGATAGGGGAGGTCATCCTCTCCTTTCTGATCTTAGTCTATCAGTTCACATCAAAAGTGGCTGCATTGTCCTCTACTATGGCCTGGTAAGGCTGCTTCCCCCAGGGGGAGGTGATCAAAGAGCAGGCCAATCAGATTATGTCAGAGGCAGTCCCTCTTCACATTACTATGTAACCCAATTGGACTCTGAACTGCCCTGGGCTACATCTGTGCAGGGGTTCTGGGTTATCTCTATGAATAGTCCTTGGTTGGAATATGAATCTCTGGGAAGTTCCCTGTGTTCAAATTTTCTTGTTCTGTTGCTCTCCTTGTGGAGACCCTGTCCTCTCCAGCTCTTACTATTTCCCAGTTCTTACATAAAATTCCATTCACTCTGCCCAACAGTTGCCCATCAGGCTCAGCATCTGCTTTGATAGTCTGTAGGGCAGAGGCTTTCAGAGGCCCTCTGTGGTAGGTTCCTAGGTTGTTTCCTGTTTTCTTCTTCTTCTGATGTCCATCCTCTTTGCCTTTCCGGATGGGGATTGGACATTTTAGTTAGGGTCCTCTCTCTTGCTTAGTTTCTTTAGATGCACAGGTTTTAGTGGGTTTGTCTTATGTTGTATGTCTATATGAGTGAGTATATACCATGTGTGTCTTTTTGCTTCTGGGACAACTCACTCAGGATGATCCTTTCCAGATCCCACCATTTACCTGCAAATTTCATGATTTCCTTATTTTTCATTGCTGAGTAATATTCCATTGTGCAGATGTACCACAATTTCTGCATCCATTCTTCAGTTGAGGGGCATCTGGGTTGTTTCTAGCTTCTGGCTATTACAAATAGAGCTGCTACAAACATGGTTGAGCAAATGTCCTTTTTGTGTACTTGAACTTGTACAACCACTCTGGAAATCAATCTGGCGCTTTCTCAGACAACTAGGAATAGTGCTTCCTCAAGATCCAGCCATACCACTCCTGGGCATATATCCAAAAGAGTATTATTCTTAAGCTTTTATTTTGTAATAAATCTGCTTCCCATGTTCACATTCAAGAACTGCTTTCAAAATCTGTAAGTTTTCTTATTAAAATACAGAACTTTTCAAAATAACTGTCAAAAAGAGACATGGAAAGTGGAAACCCGAACTAAAAACTTATTGCACTAAGGCAATTGGAATACCAGCTATAGAATTAAGAGATATTGCAGGCTTGAAGTTGCCACTTCCTTTAGCCAGGTGGGACTTCCAGTGGAAGGAGGGGGCCACCAACCCACCCATAAAACCCTGGACCCAAAATTTGTTCTGCCTACAAGAAGTATAGGGATAAAGAGGGAGCAGAAACTGAGAGAATGGCCTAACAACAACTGGTTCAGTTTGAGACCTACTCCATGGGAGAGAGACAAACCCTGACACAATTAATGATACTCTGCCATGCTTACAGACAGGAGTCTAGCATAACTGTATTCTGAGAGGCTTCATCCACCACCTGAAGGAAACAGATGCAGAGATCCACAGCCAAAAAAATAAAAACAATAATAAAAAAAAAAGAGCTCAGGAAATCTTGTGGAAGAGTGAGAGGAAGGGTAGAAGGACCTGGAGGGGTCAAGGACAAGAAGACCAACTGAGTAAACTAACCTGGGCCCATTGGGGCTCACAGAGACTGAGTAACTAACCAGAGAGAATGCACTGGCTGGATCTAGACCACCTTCACATATGTAGCAGATGTGAATCTTGTTCTTCATATGGGTCCCAGAACAACTGGAATGGGGCTTGTCTCTGACTCTGTTTTCTGCCTTGGGATCTCTGTCTCCTAGCTGGGCTGCCTTGTCTGGCTTCAGTGGGAAAAGATGTGCCAGGTTGGATTGGTACCCATGGGATGTGCCAGGTTGGATTGGTACCCATGGGATGGTTGGGGTGCTGTTCTCCTTCTAGGATGAGAAGGGGAGAGAGATAGGGGGAAGGGATGTGACAGTAGAACTGGGAGAAGAGGGAGGGAGCTATGATCAGGATGTATATTGATGAAATAAACAAATTAATGGAAATCTGTTCAGAACGTAAAGACAGTCACTTTTATCCAAATATCTTGATGTCTTTTAAGGCCAATTGAATTTAGTAACATAGATTGTTCACAAGATCCTTCTTATATACTATGTGGAAACTCTACAGATTCACTG
The DNA here is from genome assembly GCF_030254825.1 of Meriones unguiculatus. Lineage (NCBI taxonomy): Eukaryota > Metazoa > Chordata > Mammalia > Rodentia > Muridae > Meriones > Meriones unguiculatus. Next base: position 67,413,521 of record NC_083362.1, on the reverse strand, counting down.
TGGAATCAGTGCTGACAGTGGTAGCTCCTATTTGTAGAAAATTAATAAACTAATAAACTGTGTTCTACATACCCCTCTCATTCAAGGAATAACTGTGCTAATGCTAACTGGATAATTGGAAAAGAATAGATACTTATTTTTTATATTTCAGTGGCCTGAAAGTCCAAGACTGGAAGGCTCACAACTAGTGAGGGACTTCCTCATGTCATCATACCTTGAAAGGAAAGCAAACAAAGAAGAGGAAGGACAGAAAAAGAGAAGGAGAAATATATAGAGAGAAGGGATGGGAAGGCAATGAGGGAAGAGGAAAGGACAAAGATAGAAATAGAAAGACAAAGAGAAGCAGACTCACTCTTTTATAAGAAACACCCTAACAAGATAATTAACTCATTTCTGTGACAATTGATCATCTATAGCAGAGATGTTCTCAAGGTCTTATTCATCATTACTACTGACTGAGGATTTAGTAAAAGACATATGCCACCAATCACAGCAGGATGTTTGTTTCTGAAGCAATTTAGAACTAGCTTCTTCCTTCCTTCCTTCCTTCCTTCCTTCCTTCCTTCCTTCCTTCCTTCCTTCCTTCCTTCCTTCCTTCCTGTCTTTTTAGGTAAACACCTTGGTGATGCCATAGTGAAGCTATCTATCTCCCATTGGCCATGTCTTCCTTATAAAACAGATGAACTCTCATTCTCTCTCTGACCCTACCCTGAACTCTAATTACATGTTATTGTGTCTTTCAAAACAGTGCTATGTGGAGCTGAGACAGTTTACCTTCGAGTCTAGACAAACATGAGGTTTTTTTGTGACCTTCTGTCATCTCATTTCCTGAATCTCTAGGGGGGAATATGGCAAAAGGTCTCCTGTCTCCACAATCAAAGGGAAGGACAGGTCAGGGGTAAATTTTTATTTCTTATTGTTCCTCCACTCTTGTGTGAACCTTGTCATTTGCAGTCAGTTTAGACATTCAAGGAATGCCTTCTCTTCAAATACATATACAGAAAGAGAGTAACAGGCCAGCTATCTACAGATCTGATGGTTGTAAATAAATCAGGAAGGCCAAATTTATTTTTTAATGAGATACACAAGAAGAGGCACACTGAAACAGTTTACTTTGCACCAAACCATAATGAGGGTTTTTGTTTTGTTTTGTTTTGTTTTATGTGCTTTTTGTTTGTGTGTTTGTTGAAGATGGGGCCTAAAGTATCAAAGTGCTGCTCATCAACTTGCTATGTAGACATGAACCTTGAAATTCTGATTTTCCCATCTTCACCCCTCAAGTGCTGAGATTACAATTGGGCACCATCTCAATCTGGGACATTAACCCTATGTGTCATGTGTGCTACGTGAGCACACCATCAGTTGAACCCCTCTCCTGTCCCACTTCTAACCAACTTAACAACTCCTCAAAGCATGCAACTCAGTAATGCTCACAAAGTGGCAGTTGGCCACAATCTCCTTGAGAACCCAGGTACTCCTGGCACACCGGAGCTCTGCCGCTGACTTGGAAATCAACTCATCCTTTTCCTTTGGGTGCAATAAAATCAGTTTAACAATTATATTTACTTTCCCAGGAAATCATTCTTATTTTTCCACTTTGGACCATGTTTGTTCTTAAGAAATTTCTTCAGCTGCACAAGCAGATGATCGAAGCCTGTGACAGTGATAGAGACATAACTACCAAGTCACTTCTATTTAAAGATCACCCACCAAGATCCCCAAGCAGCACTGAGGTACCTCACTATTACATAAAGCTTGCATCAAGAAAGCCTAGCAGTGCAGCCCAGAGAGGTAATACACTGGAAGGATGCCACTTACAATTGCCTTTTGCTCATGTTATAAAAGCTAAGATCCCTGGGCAGAGGCTACATGCAACATTTTTGAAAAGAAAATATAGAACATTTCAATATGATAATAATTTAGACATAAGCTACATATTAAAGAAAGGTTAAGTGTAAGCTATTTTTTTCCCACACTTGTGTGGGCTTCTGATGATCTGTAGTTGATACTCTGCTTCATTCTGTAACCTCCCCCCATGAACCTCAGGAAGTACCAATGACTGTATTTTAGATTTTCCAAATAAAATAATAGGTTTGGAATAAAACATTCCTTCTTTCCTTTCTTTTTTGGAATCACTTCTTCTTTGGAGACTTTATTTACCACTTTCATCCTTTCTCCCACCAACACTCAAGCCATCAAAGCCATTAACAACTGGAAACAAGGTCAGATTAGCCCAAGCAGCTGCTTGAGCATCCTTGCCCTGACCCAGATCAGCACGCAGCCACTCGGGAGCCTGGAACTACAGATCCCAACTGCCAAAGGGAGGGCAGGCCACCTCCAACTCCACAATGATTTGCCTGGAATTAAAAAAAGACATTTCTAAGAGCCCTCTAAGTGTCACATGCCTGTACCTCTATGATGGTTCTGGAGAAAAGCAAAATAGCCAAGGCTTCAATAGTACCATAACTCAGCTTTAAAGTGCATGTTTAAGAACTACCTGCTTTGTTACCTCTGTTTAGACATTTTATTTTTATTAGTTAATTTATTTATTCACTTTACATCCCAATCATAACCTCCTCCCTCATCTCCTCTCAATTACCTCTCCCTCCCCCTCTCTCCTTTCCACCCTCCCCTACTCCTCATAAAAGGGAATCCCAACCAACCAACCCCAGCACATCAGGTCAAATCAGGACTGAGTACTTCTTCTTGCCAGAGGGAAGTAATCAAAAGGCAGGCCACAGAGTTCATATCAGAAACAGCATCTGTTCCCCTTACTAGGATACCCCCATGAAGCCCAAGTTGCCCATCATCTACATCTGTGTAAGTCAAGCACTTTGATTTTGAGCAATTAGACAGTGAACCAACATCATGACCACCTTGCAAAAGGGACTTTCTAAGACAGATAAACATTTCTATAAAGTAACACAGAAATCAAGTTCTGATAAGATTCACAAGCAGAGATGTTCACTGCAATGTGACTGCATCATCCTCATGATAATGAAGAAACCAAAGCTCACTCAGGTTTTGTTAGCAAGAAACACCTGGCTGGTGGGCAACTAGAGGTAGATGTGACCTCCAGTTGTGCTGACTGAAAACAGTGCATTGTTGCCTCTAGCATACTAGTTTTTTCTAATATCACATTTCTTCATTTCTGGCTGTGGTGTGTCACACCTTTCTAGACCACTTTTAGAGTTCTTTCTAGATCTCAAGTATTATCACGTGCATTTACACTTTACTATCACTGGCTTCATGTATTTGACTTGAGGGAGTTGCACCCTTCCACCCTTGACATCGCCCCATGAAGATCTGAGTTCTTACTCCTTTTCTATTGCACCTTCACAATGGAGTGAGAGACCTGTCAAGCCACGTGTCTGTGTCTGTCTAAATGCCCAACCTCTTTTTCTTCACTGCTTCTGCTGTTCCCTGGACTCAGAACTTCCCAAATGAATAGTTCTGTGATAACTTGCACATCCGTGGATGCCCTTTGCCCAGGAAGGCACTGATGTATGAGAATCGATACACAGACACATAGGAAGTGGTAAGCCAAGCCCTGGGAAATGCCCAGCAATATCAAGCAGCATAGGCCAGATTTTCAACAGTCTGGTGAAAGGGCAAGGGTTCGGGAGCCACAAAGTGTTTGCTTCTTGCTGAAAATAAGCTTCATGTGGGGAAGAATGTCACCTGAGCTGGGTAAGGTGATATTATTGCTTTTAAAGAGAATTTTACCCAGGAGAATTAGGTAAGATCAATCAAAATGAGGACATGTGCAGTTACCCAAGTCGGAGGCTCAGGATCTTGCCTGCTTGATCGCTCTCATGAAACCCACAGAATGCTGTGTTGCTGCCTGTCATCAAGTTCTAGCATGTTCTTTGCAAAGGGTTGTGTAGTCTAGGATGCCAAGAGGTAGGACTACTAAATATTTACTGGTGTTTCATCTTTCTAAACAACACTTAGTGTTTCTATTTAAAGCAGGTGACTTTATGGCTATCTGCAAAAAAAAATAAATAAAGAAAGAAAGAAAGAAAGAAAAATTATTTCTTTGGAATTAGGGTTCATGGGAATCTAAGTCTCTTACAGAAGTTGCATTTTTGTGCATATCTCCCTACTAATTTCCATTGTTTTTCAAACTATGACGCTAGCCTGTCCGAATAAGGTTTTCAAACAGTTGAATCATTTCTATCCATAGACAGAATGTAGGTAGTTTTATACAGAACGGGTGGTTAAACAGAATGCTTTTAGGTACTGCCCGTAGCTAGGAAACTCCCATACCCAGAGTGCAGTAGAGATGGTGCAAAATGCTGGAGAAGTAGCAAGGAGATGAACAAGTTAAAAAATACATGGCCATAATTTTGATTATTCAAAAGAAATTAAAAAATACTGGCATCATTTGAAGAGGTTCTGCTTACTAGTATGATGAGAAAAACAATACAATAATTATCTGCTAAAAGGATTTCAAACAGACTGATTCGTTGATAAGAAAAACATAGGATCCTATTGATGCATCTATGTACTCTCTCTTTTTCCTCTACTTTTAAGTGATCAAAGCCGAAGAATCCATTGAACAGGAGGAGACAAAGAAACTGACAAGGGAAAGGAAGGAAAGACCCTGGTAAAAGGTATTTTAAAAGCTAGAAGGACTTTGGTACTGGAGAGTGATTTTATATATTACAGAGATTGTAAATTACTATTATTTATGAATCCAAATCGATGTTCTTATTGCATGGGTTATTACCATATAATTTAGAAATGACCTAAATGTTCTTGGAGGATATAGAAGCAACATTAATAGTGCAGAACATGAATTCATACCTGCTATCTGGGAACTGTGTGCAGGGAGTCCTCCCCCTCAGTTCTTTGATATGGGCAGCCCCAGCCACAAGGTGGTAGAGTAACAGTGTTGAGGAATTGTCTTGGGAGTAATAAACACCTGAGTACCAGGTTGGACTTCGCCCCTAGTTCTTTCTCAGGCCTTGCCAAATCACTGTCCTCTTGTGAACATCCATGTGCTTATCTGTAAATGAGGCATTTAGACTCAAGGGTCTTCAAACCCAGCAGTCTAACGGTATGTGCTAGAATAGAGTCTACATTGGATACTCTGATTCCTTAATGCTTATTAGAAAGGCTTGGGGGTAGTTTTGTTTGGTTTTTGTTTTGTTTCTTAAAGCACTGCACCCTTAAGCCACAATTAAATTGAATTTCTAGAGTTGGTCTTTAGTGTGGGTGTTTTTAAAACTCTTTTGTTATTTCTAATATTAAGATTCAGAGCCACTGTTTAATAGTGGGGGAAATTTTGAGCACTGTTTAAAATAATTTGGGTTGTTAACTTAGCTAAGTGCTTTTCTTATAGGTGCTACCTATTTGTAGGTGAAAGTATCCTAATATTCCTGTTTTCTCAAGAGAATGGGAAAAGCAAAAGATAACATAGGTTGGTCTATTTTACAATTTTAGAATTTTTTTTCTTTAGAAATGGGTATAGAAAGAGAAGAAAATGCTTGATTACTTCAAAATTAAAGATAATCTCTATCATTTATTTATTTGTTTTGTGTTATTTTGTGTTTACCCCTCTAATAAGAAAAGATTAGGCTGTCAAATATTAGAACATATAAAGGCACATAGGAATGTGGGCAGTTTCTGTTTGTTTCATTGGCTGCTTCAGCTATGGTGTCTCCTAAAAGAAAAGGAGACAATCTCTGCAGGGAAACAGCTTCATTACATTCATTACAATCATTAGGAAATAAAAACGTATGCGACCTAAGACAATCAAAAAATGCCTTACTTAACATTTCCCAATATTTTCAGTGTTGCATGCCTATGTACTTTTAAAAGAAAGGTCATAGTTCAATTCATTTAATTTTGAAAGAAAGGTAAGATTTTCCACTGGTAAGTGGGAAGTGTGTAGGTAGTTGAATGCATGCACAGGTGCGATCAAATTTAATTAAGACAAATCATTTTAACAGACAGATGGAAGAACCTTCATCTTAAAAGAATTAGGAACATTCAAGCTCTAAAAATATTAATGTACAAGAAAAAAAATACCATGTCTATTCTTCCTGAGAGATGTGACTCTGAAAATACATTCATAAATGTTCCTGAAGCAAACATCAAATGCTAAGAAGAGTCGAGAATGGCACCCCACCATTTAGTATTTAATTTCTGCTAAAGCAGAGAAACAAATGGGCATTGCTGCAATCACAGTTTCTAAAGGCTGTATCTGAGGGAGAAGAAGATGACATTTATATGAAAAAATTCTATATAAAAGAACTGATGGCCATGACACTTAATTTACACAGAGCTGTGTTTTTTCTGATTTCAACGTACCAATTCTCTAAAAAAATATGGCTGGAGAGAGTAAGGGTGTTTTGGAACTATTCCAGGACAATATTAAATATGTCAGAGTTTCTAAGGGAAGAAATGCACATGGAAATTCAAATGTGGTAAATGTTAACTGGGTTTGGTTATTTTTCCACAAAGGGACATCTTCTTTTATTTTATTATTTTATCTTTTATTAATTAATTTGTTAATTCAGTTTACACCGTCAGCTCCTCCTTTTCTTCTCCCAGTCCAACCCTCCTTTCTGAGTCCCTCCTCTATTTCTCAGAATAGGGGAGCCTCCTCCCTACCCATATACCCCAGCTCATATTCTTCCCCTGTGGCCTGGTAGGGAGGTCCCACCAGGGGAAAATGATCAAAAAGCAGGCAACATAGTCCATGTCAGATATCTGCCCACTCCCCTTACTAGTGATCCCACATGAAGCCTGGTCTGCCCATTGGATATATGTATGTATATATATATAACCTAGGTCCAGTACATGCATTGTCCTTGGTCATTGTCCTATGCTTTGCCCAATGCTTGGCTGTGAACCTGAGTATCTGTTTTGAAGCATTGCTGGGTGAAGGCTCTCAGAGGACAACTCTGATAGGCTTTTCTCTGCAAGCATCTCAAAGTGTTGTTAATAGTGATAGGGGTTGGCTTTCTTCCTTGGGGTGGATCTTGGGTTGGGCCAAGCACTGACTGGACATTATCTCAATCTCTACTCTATCTGTTCTTTGTCCCTGCAGTTCTTGAAGGCAGGGTCAGTTTTGGATCAAGGTTTTTGTGGGTGGGTTGGTGTTCTCCTCCCTCCGCTAGGTGTCTTGTCAAGTTAGAAGGTGTCCTCTTCAGTCTCAATGGTCCCTGCTACTAGGAGTCTTAGCTAGAGACCCCTTTATACCCTCCAAGAGGCCTATTCTAAATTAGATCTGTAGCTTTTCACAGAGATGCCCCTATCCACCTTTTCTCTTTTTTCTTCTGCCCTCCTGCCCCTGCTTTCCCCAGGTCTGATCTGATCTCTATCCTAATTACTCTCTTTGTTCCCTCTTCTGCCTCGTTCCAACTCTTCAACCACTCCCTCTGTATATTCTATTTCCCCATCTGAGTGAGTTTTATACATTCTCCTTTGGGGCCTCCTGTTACTTATCTTGGGGTCAGTGCATTGTGTTATGCTTATCCTGTACTAAATGACTGAAATCTGCTTGTAAGAGCACATACCATGTGTATCTTTCTGGGTCTGTGATACCTGACTCAGGATGATCTTCTCTAGTTCCATAAATTTGCCTGCAAATTTCATGATTTCCTTGTTTTTAATGGCTAAGTATTATACCATTGTGTAAATGTGCCACATTTTCTTTATCCATTTTTGGTTGCGGGACATCTAGATCATTTCCAATTTCTAGATATTACAAATAAAGCTGCTATGAGCATAGTTGAGCAAGTGTCCCTGTGGTATGATAGAGCATCTCTTGGATATATGACCAGGAGTGATATAGCTGGGTCTTGAGGTAGAGCTAGTCCCAGTTTTCTAAGAAAGCACCAGATTGATTTCCAAAATGGTTGTACAAGTTTGTGCTTCCACCAGCAATGGAGGAGTGTTTCCCTTTTTCCACATCCTTGAGAGCATGTACCAACACTTGAGGTTTTGATCTCAGCCATTCTGACAGGTGTAAGATGGAATCTCAGAGCTTTTCATAAAAGGGTACCTTAAATGAAGTTATTTTAGATAAAATCAAGCTACAGACCAAATAGAAATGTATGATATACATGTAATTTTTTTTGTAATTATAATTACATAATTCACACTTCTTTTTATTTCTTCTAAGACCTCCCATATATCGCTACTTGCTCTATTTTAAATTCTTAGCCTCTTTATTTATTAGTCATTAATGTCTGTTATATACATATGTGTACATATATGTATATATTATATATGTATATATATTCCCAAATATATAAATACAACATTCTCTTTGTGTATAATGTTACTTGTATGTATGTTTTCAGGGCTAATGATTTGGAATTTAATATTCAGTTGGTAATCTTCACTAGCGAAGACTGTTCGTTGCCTGTAGTTCTTCGTGTAGGGTTGAGGCCTTGTGATGTTAATAATATATTATTAATTCTTTGAGAGTTGTATTCAATATATTTTGATCATATTTATTCCCCAAGTCCTTCCAGATCTGATCTACTCCTATGTCATACCTAGCAATTTCATGTACACACATACACAAACACACATACACAGACACAGATGTGTGTGTACAGGACTCTGCCTTCTAGATCAGCTATCAAAGGCCAATAGCTCCTCACCTACATGTGGGACTTCATGTCCACTTCTTCTTGCCCATGCTGGAGATTTTTTCGTCTGGTTTGAGTTTGTCCGTGCTGTCACAGTTGCTGTGAGTTCATATGTTGAAAAGCCCTTTGTGTCTGAAAAAATCCTGTTTCCTGGAGTTCCTCCTCGTGTCTGATGTTACCATTTTTTTTTTAATCCTGTCTTATCTTTCTTCATGATTAGCTAATAGCAGACTTCTTTTGTGGCAAGTCTGATTGATTAAAAAAAAAAAAAAAACCTAGGATACGCAGTATTCAAGATTAGCAAGATGAGGCTCATAGGTTAATAAAAGAGAGTAGGAGGAAAAATATTTTAAAAGAAAGACATAGGTGGAGAGGGATGGGGTACAGTGTTTGCATAACAAAAATCTCCTGATAAGGCCATTCCTTATAGGCTTTCCCGTGGATGCTGAACATGAGCTTCTGAGTACAGGAAATGTCCCAGTGTAACCAGAAAGATTCACTGTGAGAAAGAGAAAATCAAACTCCTTTCTAAGGAGTCTTAACTGCACCTATCTTCCTTCTCGTGCTGGCTTGTGCAACAAAGACATTCTCTGCCACATTTTCCCCCAGAAAAGTACTCTGTCTGTTATAAATACAATGCCAACCTTCATTTCTTTTTATAAAAACATTGTCTTACATTGTGACACCCTAGCGAAAAAAAAAAAGAGAGAAAATTCTAAATGGCATTTGAAAATGAGTTTTGACTTTAAAAATATAGCACAAACAATGAAAGTAAAGTGAAATAAATTAGACTAAGTTAAAACTGAAAGATTATATGAATCAATGGGTGCAATCAGCAGAATAAAAAAAAAAAACAGTCTGTAGAGTAGAAGCAATGGTTCCAGGCCATGTATCTAGAAAGGGATTAATAACATATTAGGACTAGACAGGTTGGCTATTGAGCTCTACAGACTGTTGCTTGTTTGTTTAGTGTGTCTCTATCTATGTGTGTGTGTACATGTGCCACAGTCACCATGTAAATCACAGGATTATTTGCTGGAGGCGGTTCTCTTCTCCTACCATGTAGGTTCTAAACACACGTCACCCAGCTTGATGGCAGGTACCTTTACCTACTGAGCCATCTTGTTCTTCTCCAAACCTTTAAAGAAGTTCTAACATATGTATGCCTTGATTGAGTCTAAAAAATAGGAAGAGAAAAAAATACCATAAACTAATTTTAAAAAGCTAGTATCACCTTCACACCAAAAATAGAGACACAACTAGAAAGGAAACAATAGGCCAATTTTCCTGATGAGCGTGAATGCAAACATTCTTTTTTAAAAAAATTAAGCATATGCTGAGACTTATAGCCAAACTTTGGGCAGAGTTCAGGGAATCTTATGAAAGAAGGGGGAGAAAAAAAGACCTGGAGAGGACAGGGGCTCTATGAGGAGAGCAACAGAACCAAAAAATCTGGACACAGGGGTCTTTTCTGAGACTGATACTCCAACCAAGGACCATTCATGGAGATAACCTAGAGCCCCTGCTCAGATGTAGCCCATGGCAGTTCAGTGTCCAAGTGGGTTCCCTAGTAAGGGGAGCAGGAGCTGTCTCTGACATGAACTGATTGGCCTGCTCTTTGATCACCTCCCCCTTAGGGGGGAGCAGCCTTACCAGGCCACAGAGGAAGACAATGCAGCCACTCCTGATGAGACCTGATAGACAAAGATCAGAAGGAAGGGGAGGAGGACCTCCTCTATCAGTGGACTTGGGGAGGAACATGGATGGAGAAGTGGGAGGGAGGATATGATTGGTAGGGAAGGAGGGAGGAAGCTACAGGGGAGATACAAAGTGAATAAACTGTAATTAACAAAAATTTAAAAAATAAAAAAATTATTATATTTATTTATTGTGTATGTGTGGGGGAAAGCATGTGGGAAGCAATTTTCTCCTTTCACTATTTGAGAATCTGAGGGATTGAACTCAGGTCATCAGCCTTAGTGGCAAGTTCCTTTATTCACTGAGCCATCTTGACAGCCCCAAATCATAAAGTTGTGAACCAAGAAACATTTTTCATACATGTTTTTGTTGTTATGCTTAGAAGTAGGGCTCAAACCCAAGTCTTTGTGTCTGCTTGCCTGGTCCTCTAACATTGAGCTACATCCCCAAGCCTGAAGTCAACTGTTTTCAATAAAATACTTGTGAAGATGGCTCGATTAACAAGAGCATTTGCTGTGCTAGTTGGACCTGAGTTCAAATCCCTGGTACTCATATAAAAAACTGTGCATGGCCATGCCATTGATGGCTACAAATCCAGTACTGGTGAGCAGAGACAGGGGATTTTGGAAGCTGGTCAACCAACCTAGTTCTAACAGAGATTCTGGTTCAATGAAAGAAACATCATTTTGAGAGAATAAGAGAGTAAGAAAAGAAAATCCCCATATGTCCTCTGCTTTTTGCATGTGTGTGCACTTGAAAATGAAATATGTACTGTCACACACACACACACACACACACACACACACAAACCATGCATGGATTATGTATAGAATATTCTCAGACTATACACTACAACTTTAACTTGTCAATATCTTAGGTATGTATTCCCCTATGGATGATATGTAATGGCTAGTAAATGCATTCAGAATTCTCAGCACCATTAATCATTACAGAGATACAAGTCAAACCCAAAAGATAAAACTTCAGTATCATTAATATTTTTATTTTGAAAAATTAATAAGAGTTGGCAAGACTGTGGAGTAGTCAGAACTATTGTGTGTTACTGGTAGGACCGAAAAGTTCTAGTCACTTCAGAAAATGCTAGCAGCTCCTCAAAAATGAAATAGAGAATTGATACATGACCCAGCAACTACTCCCATACTTAAAGGCTGAAAATCCGGCCTCAACTGGGTAATTGTACACCTGTGTCCCTCACAACATTGGTGACACAATGAAGAGGTAGAAGCATCCCAAAGGACCATGATGAATGTATAGATAAGAGTGCTGTTTGCGTGGACCGTGAAATAAAAGAAGACTCTGCAGGGTTGATTGTTGAAGACAGTGAGCTGGGAAATGTATCCCAGGCAGGGAAGGGAAAACCTGTGTGCTTGCATTTAGGTGAGTTAGCCAGAGCAACCTGAGAAACCAGAACAGCAATTGGAATGATGCCAAGACAAGATTGGAAGTTACTGTTTAGAGTTTCAGTTAGAAAGGAAGAAAAAGAAGAAGATCAAGAAGAAGGGGAACAAGGACAAGAAAAACAAGAAGAAACATCTCTTGAGATGTTCAGTGGTGATGGTTGCACACTGACCGGTATTTACAGTTAGTAACATCATAAGTTGAATGTTCCATAGACTTTATCTTAATAAACACATCCTTGTACTTGTACTTAATGTGAGTCATAGGATTGACATGAACAAATGGGGAGCAGTAAAGCTGGTTCCTCACTTTAATGTTTGCCGTGCAGCTTTAATAAAAATTAGAAGGCCTTTGAAGGCTCCCAACAGCGATGAAGCAGCTAGCTGCATTTGCGCTCTTTTCCCCATCAGCCTCTAATCTGGAGTAACTACTGTGTAGTTTAGCATGAGTCAGTCTCTCCAGGATCTAGGGCAGAGTTCACACACCCTTGATGGGCATCTTCATATTCACCTACAGAATGGCCCCTGCTTTCATCTAGACACTGTGGGCTCCTCGGTGTAAGAAGGACCATGACTCTTCCATCTAGCTGGAAGGGTTCTTGTTCCTACTCAGAAGGCCTTGGAACACTAAGTATCTGAAGGCCTTCTGCCTTTTTTTTTTCTTTGCCTGTACTGTAGTTGTATGAAAGGAGTACTGAGGGTTTAGGCTTTTGTTCTCCTCCAGTCTCTGACTGAGGACTTGTCAACTAGAAACCACTTCATATGTAGCTGAACTCACAACTCTCTGGGGGCCCATAACTGTGTCATGACTTCACTTCTAGGACTCCACACCTACTACAGCCTTCTCTGTTGTTAGAATAACTTGAATGAAAGGGGAGGGCATGAGGACAGGGGAAGGAAGAAAACAGAGAAGAAATGATGACCGAAGCCAGCCGAACATATTTAACACCACCACAGATTACAAAGTGGCTTTCTTAAAGGCCAGCCACTTGCCAGTCTTTTGAGGCTTTCCATTGATTTCACAAGGAACTAGGTCAGGCCTGCTTTTAACTGGAGAGGCCTCGTGCTGCAGGTTTTATTTTACTGTGAGGAATGGATATTAAAAATTGATGAGGAAAGCAAGTCTCTGCTTAATGAGCATCTGGATAAAGACATAGTGAGGAAACCCATGGAAAAATGAGTAAATGGGCAAGTGTTTCCACAACTGCTTTTGTGTCTGTAGCTTTGCCCTTACAAATATTATTCTGGAAGGCCATTGGTCATAAAAGCCTTCTCTGTGTCAGTTAGTCTGTACGTTGGAATTTGGTGTTAGTTTTATGCCTTTGTGGTGACACAAGCTTTTAAATAAAAATTGAGTGTTTGCTACTTCTTCTGAGAGTTCTTTTTTTCAAATCTAAGCTTAACTTTGGAGGATAGAGACATTTAATGTAATCACATTAAAAGGAAATCAAAATATGTGTTACATTTGAAAAACGTACTAACATTTGGATGTTAATGATTGTCATTCTCCTTGCTGCATGAGGCTTGGACCTCTATGTCATGAACACAGCCTGTTTGCTCTCAGAGTTCCTAAGGGAAGGTGTGTCTATCTGCAGGATGGCTCTTCACTTTTCTCCACCTCTCCGCACTTCCCTCTGCCTCTCCCCACCTTCAGCATCCTGCAAGCCGCATGGTTCCCATGGGAGCAGAAAATGCCTTAGTCGTCTTCAGTCCTTTATGCTCCAGACGTCAGGTACCAGGATTATTCACTTAAGATGTCAGGTCCTTCATGCAGCTCTAACTGAAGAGGAAGGTGCCCAGACAACAGCAACGACCTCTGGCATTTTCACTCCTTTTCATCTCAGTCACTTAAGATGAACTGCATATTATTTCTAGTTATATCTGGAGTCCTGTGTTCCCCCCTTTAATGTGCATAAAATTAATGTCTTATAAGAAACGTCCATGTATTACATTTTTTTTAAGTTGCAACAATCTTTAAGGTAAATTAAAATACAAAAAAACCCACCAAATAACAACCAAACAAAACAGCCAAAAATCTGTGACTGCAGGAGTTTTTCTTACCTTAAAATACTAGCAGTTAGTTGGAAGTTTATATGTTGCCCCAAAACATTGGAATAGTACTCTTTTACACACACACACACACACACACACACACACACACACACACACACACGGACACTTGTACACATATACAATTTGAATCCCCAAACTATCTTATATTACATTAAAGTTGTTTTAAAGCTATTTGAACAATAACTTTTAAATAAATGCATGAAAATAAAATATTCATGCTTTATCTTTTTGATTTTTTGTCTTCAATTTTCTAAATATTAAACAGTAAACGGGCTGTACTCAATGCCACCTGTAGCTGGAGAGATGGTTCAGCAGTTAAGAGCACTGGTAGTTCTTCCAGAGGATCCTAGTTCAATTCCCAGCAGCTCACAACTGTCTGGAACTCCAGTCAGGAGATCTGACACCCTCACAAAGATGCGTGCAGGCAAATCACCAAAAACATAAAATTGAATAAATAAATTATATTTAAAAACCTTTAGATTTGAAAAAAAATCAAGAACTCCAGTATCAACTGGTAATGTAATATATATTATTTATAGTAATATACTGTAAAATATACTCATAAAGACCATGAACATGGACGAGCACAGTATATGACCCTTGAATTAAAAAAAAAATTACCATGTAACTAAGTTCATTCATTCACTGCACATTCATTCACTCAGTCTTCAAGATCAACATACATTTTACAAGTTGTCCCTGGTCTAGGAAAAGTGCTAGCTTTTACACTCACTCAAAGTACACAGTGTGTCCTGATCTCCTAATCATACCTTTACGCATACATCGTTACAATACTGTCATTCTCATGCCAGAATAGCTTCTAATACAGAGAGGAAGAGAGCTTTCATAGAGGAAGAAAGGGCTGAGTACAAAAAGGGTCCTCACAGAGGATGTTTTATGGAATGGGTAGTAAAAGAAAAGCCTTAATGGGAATAATTGACAAGGTCAGTATGTCATGAAAAAAAAATGTATTAATTTGCTGCCTGTTGCACTGTCCCAAACTGGCTATGGTAAGGAAATGGTTTATTGAGCTTCAATGCCTTGCCATAGTTAACCACTGTGGAAAGTCAGGACAGGAATACAAGAAAAGACCATAAAGGAAAGCTACCTACTGGCTCTTTTTCTCTGGCTTTCTTGGCTACTCTTTCTTCTTTCTTTCTTTCTTTCTTTCTTTCTTTCTTTCTTTCTTTCTTTCTCCCACACCACCTGCTCAGGGATGACAGCACCCACAGTGGGATGGACCCTCCTATATCAATTAACAATTAAGAAAATGTCCATATACATGCTCCAAGGCCAGTATGATGGAGGCAATTTCTCAACATTATTGCTTTCTGGGTTAGCATGTCTCTAGTTAGCTTCAAGTTCAGAAAAACTAACCAGCACAAGGGTAACGGGAACCGAGATGGAAAACAGACCAGAGTCAGAGAACGAGTGAGAAGGGGTTTATGCTTTAGGGCCAGTAGAGAGGAACCGAGGTTGAGATAGGGTAGAAGAGGAGAGCTGTAGACACCACATGCAGACCATGCCCTTGAGTGGAGACCCATGGCTAGATGTAGGGTAAGCCTTTTATATCCTTTTGAAACATTAATAGGATCTTCTAATGATCTATATCAAGTCAAAATGAATTCTTCACCATTCAAGTAAGATGGTCAATAAACTAGTAAAGAAACAATGTGAATTTCCTAGGTTTGAAATGTCTCAGGCCATTTTGCCATTTTCAAGCTTTCATCTTCTGACAGCTCTCTCTTGATGTTAATCACTAGTAAGTGGCTAATAACTAATCTGTCAAAACAGTGAAATTAGCATGCCTGTATAAAGGCTAATTTGACATACAGAATGTGTAACTCGAACAAAGCAATGCTTCCCCTCAGCTCTCGTCATTCTCCTGGGGGCCGCTAACAACTAAATCCTTCTAGCCATTTGGAAATTTTACTCGTGTCATCAGAACAAAAAGACATGATAGAAGTATCCATCCACACTACCATGTAAGAGTCCGTGTTAGACCACAAATGGGTGTTATGGTCTGATCTATTCTTGTTTAAAATTATTACTATTATTTATTCTTTCATAATCACATACATATATATATTAATATATATATATTCATCATATACATATATGTATATATTGTGCACATTGATCACACTATCCTCCCTCATCTCTACTCTTCCTGAATCCTTTCTTCTTTCCAACAAGGCCCTTCCTACCATCATGTCGTGTGTGTGTGTGTGTGTGTGTGTGTGTGTCCAATTATATTTAATTAATGTTAAATGAATGGATATGGATGAGAGTTATTTTTAATTGAGCAAGGGCAATCTGAAGTGGCTACCATTGAGGAATATGACTCCTCTTCCCCAACTGACCGTTACCTACCTGGAGTTCTTAAAATCTGTTTGTTCTCCTTTCTTATTCGTTCTTGTTTAGTCATTAATCTTATATGGAGAAAATAGAAAAATGTTGTCTTTCTGAATGCAACTAAAACTGGAGCAAGAGAAAATGTAGGGAGAAGTCTTTCCTATGTTATCAGTTGTCAGAAGCAAAGCTCAGATGTCTCAATTGAAGTAGTCCACCCCATGCACACACTTCAGCTCAAAGTTTTTGTGTACACTTAGCTAGATAGAATGCACATATTCAACATCCATGTCACCAACACTCCTTGCTCTCCTCCCAGGTACTCATTAGGACTTTCAGTCCTTTCCTTTGGGAATAACAATGGCCCAGATTCTCCAGTTGGTTGGCTTTTTTACTAGGAGTGAAGTATTTAATTAACCTAACTCCCATCAGCAAGCTGCAATAATGGGCTTGCTTCAACCACGAATCACCACGCACGGCTGCAAACTCCTTATTAAATCTGGAATTGTTATTCATTTACAAATTTCTGGGGAAAATAATTTTTAAAAAATATGAAAAGCTTTTAAAATATTTTATAAGTGAACTCAGTTTTACGGGAGAACACACACACACTCGAACAGCTAGTGGCTGATCACAATAGTTCCCTAGGTTTCCACACTGCTTCTTTTCAAAAGGATTAAATTACTTACTTACAAGAGGTTTTCATTCTTCTATCTGTGTTCAATAATGCATAATATTAAGCAGATTGGAATTTCTTCTTTAAGGTGTTAATCTCTTACTTTCTTTTATAAATGCACCTTTAGAAACATTCTAGACATCTGAAAGGGATCAATTTTCACAGCTCATTCATTGGTCCAGAAGCTGATGATGATTTGACAGCTACAGAATGGCTCATAT
Source organism: Meriones unguiculatus (assembly GCF_030254825.1). Lineage (NCBI taxonomy): Eukaryota > Metazoa > Chordata > Mammalia > Rodentia > Muridae > Meriones > Meriones unguiculatus. The sequence continues at coordinate 67,396,471 of NC_083362.1, read as the reverse complement.
TTAAATGCTTCATAGTTATAGTCTTTATACTTTAAAAAAATATTCTAGTTAAATATGCCTGAATAGAATGGTTCTTTAAATCATGCCAGTTAAGAGTGTAAGCAATGGATGCAGTATTCACCATCACTTCTTTTGTTGAATGACTATATTGATTTCAGTGTGACATTTTCTAGGTCATAGAAGCTTACTTTTAAAAAACTTAATGGTTAAACAATTTTATATGATTTCTCCTGTTCAAATTCAATAGCCCTCTTAAGTTATAATTCATATTCACTCAAGTTCAAATAAGAATATATCATGCTTTGACTCTGAGAAATGCACAGCAGACCAAGTATTACAGGAAAGAAGATGATTGTAAGGCATAGCCATAGTCTACATGCGTTTTGTGTTAATAATATATTTGTTAAGTTATGAGACATTATTATACGTTACAAATCATCACAGAAGTACAATGAAATTATGCAAAAGCACTATCAGAGATAAAACTCTAAGTTGATGGATTCTGGGTAGAGACTGCACGGTGAAACTAATACTGTTTTATGGGATTTTAGAGGAAGCCCTTTCAGCAAGTAAAGACTTCAGACAAGAACATTCAGAGATTGGTCAGGGAATTGTAGGTCACCCAGAATTCAAGAGAAGCACAAAACACAGAAACAGAAGAGACCTCAGTTTTACTGCCTAGTATTTTTATTTGATGAGTAGGAGAACTATGCCATGAAAACCCTATCCAAAATCTCAACACTTTTTGGCTGGTGAAGGGATTCTGGCTGGCATAAGCATGGCGAGCATGGTTTTGCCGGCCTTGCCCTTCCTCTACATTCCCTCTGCTTTGCTAAAAACAGTTAGATTATAGTCCTGAAGCTACCTCGCAAAGTCTCTTTTCTTATTTGGCCACTTACTTCTCCTGAGGCTGACTACTAAGATTCAGTTATCAAAGTATTGCGGTCCAGCAATCAAAAGCCCCCTTGGGTGCACCTCATTGTCGTGGCCAATCAAAATATTCTACTGAATATTAGCCCATTCTGACAGAGACCTCACCCTTCTGCTCTTTATAAAAGTTACACCTGTCAGGTCATTTGCTGCTGTTTTTCTTCCAGAGCCAGAGAGCAATCCCTTTAACTTTCATCCCCACTCAATAAAGGATATCTCTGTGAAAACAGGTGTTTGGGTGTGGTTTGTGCCTAATACCAGGTCTGGAGGGGGACACCCAGCTTTACAAGTGTCTCCTTCAATTGGGCCATTTGGAAACTACTTCTTCTGACATCTAGTCTTATTCTAAATCCCTAGATCATTTAGTTAAGTAGAGGCCATGCATCTGGAAACTTCATATTGCACTAGGAACCCTTTTACCTAAATATGAGTTTATTAATTATATCTGTCAAAGCTCTCAAAATCCATGAGAGTAAATGAAACCCAGGTAATAAATTTTCTGTTGCATCTAAAAGAACAGGAGGAAAAGAAATCAGTTGGATATTTCACCTGTGTGACTTAGGCATGACTGAGAGAGCCTTAAAAAAAAATAGACCAGTGTAGTTAATGTCTGAATTGTCAATGTGGCTGCGTTTTGGAGTCTAAAGCAGCAAGGGTTCTTAATGGAGAGAATTGGTGGTTAAATTGCTGACAAGAAATTGCACTTAAGATTCAGCAGCCAGTGACTATAAACACTAGGGATAAACATGTCTGCTTGTATCAATCAAAGACAGCTGCAGCAAACCCCCAGAAAGGTGAGCAATTATTTATGAAATTATGTTTTCTTCAGTGATTCTGAACCGCGATTCTAGGATAAACTGCATGAGGAAAACAGACAATGTCACCAGCCCAATTACCAAGGAGTGGAGAGAATTTTCAAAATCAAGGAATTTTAGTCATTCTTTGGTTAACCTTATCATCCTGAATAGACAGTCTTTTGGGTTTAAAGTAAGACTGATTAAATAGACCAGGCCGACACATTCTAAACTATGCTGTCTGATTTTAATTTTAAAGGCAAGTATCTGACTGGACAGATCCACAGATCTAAAGACAACAAAGGTGCTCTTGAAAGCATTCACTTTCAAGAATGGTCTGTTGGACTTCCTTTTACCCAAGTTAGTTTCTGGACCATTTACTATGAGGCTGTCATTGCCTTTAGCTCTTTCATTGTTGCTGCTGTTGTTATTGTTTGTATGTGTATGACATATGTGTGACATATGCAGAGGCCAGAGGAGGACATTGAATATTCTGCTTTATCACTCTCTTTACTCACCTAATACAGAGTTTCTTACTAAACCAAAATGTAGGCAGATAAAGAAAGAGGCCCCATGGATCCTCCTGTCTCTGCTACTCGAAGCGTTTTTATGATTAAAGGCACCTATTCCCAGGGTTTTACATGGGTGCTAGGGATCTGAATACAAGTTTTTAAGCCTGTGTGGCATCTCTTGTACCTTCTGAGCCATTCCCTAGACATAGCTTAGGTTTTAGATGGTTGTTTTAGTTTCCCTTGGTGGAGTCATGGACCATCAAGCTATTTTATAATGGTGACCATAGTATCAGCAGCCAAGGACAAGAAATGCTAGATTGCTGAGGTCGATGTACCTAGTGACAGGTCAGGACTGAAAACCTCACTGTTGATATCAGGTTAGTTTGTGAGCAGGTCCGTGGGGAAACTTTTAAAAAGTTTTATTTCTTTTTCTTTTGAGTGTGTTTGGTCTGCATGCATGTATGTGTGCCACGTGTAAACCTGGTGCTCATGAAGACCAGAAGAGGGCACTGGATCCTCTGGAAATAGAATTAGGTGTAGTTGTAACATGACTGCTTGAAACTGAGCTTGGGAACTTTAGAAGAGAAACAATGTAACTGAGCCATGTCTCCAGCTTCTCTGAGGAATTTTCTTGTATGTGAATTGATCCAGATGGAAAGGGCTCACCATGGGTGGCACCATCCCTTAGGAGGTGGTCCTGGGGTGTTTAAAAATCCTCGATAAGTGCACTGGAAAGTGAGCCCACCCAAACAGTGTTTCTCCAGTTTATGCTGTACTTCCTTGGCTATAAACTGCATCCCTTGGCTAAAGATGATGCTGGTGAAACATGTTAGCAGGCTTACCTTCAGGTTCCTGCCTTGCTTCCTGCCTTCACATCCTTCAATGATGAATTGCAACCTAAAACTCTAGGTCAAAGGAATTCTTCCCCTCCTTAATTTGCCCTGTGCCAGAGAGTTTTAGTACAACAACAGAAGCCAAACAAGAAAATACAGGATCTCTTTTATATTGTTAAAAGTAATGCTTAAATGTATAAATTTTATTTATACATTTTAATTGATTAAAACCAACAAGATTCTTTTTTTTATTATTATTAAATGCTTTATAGTTACTTGGCAAATAAGCAAAGGGGAAGGAATCATACTTTTATTCCCTAAAATATAAAATAATCCTAGAATATTAATTAAAAAAACTTAATTACATGCACTAAGAAGTGGGAAATAGTAAGATCTGGAGAGGACAGGAACCCCACAAGGAGAGTAACAGAACCAGAAAATTTGAACACAGGGGTTTCCCCAGGGACTCATATTCCAACCAAGGAACATGCATGGAGATAACCCAGAACCCCTGCACAGATATAGTCCATGACAGCGTAGTATCCAAGTGGGTTCCATAGTAATGGGAAGAGGGACTGCCTCTGACATAAGCTGATAGGCCTGTTCTTTGATCACCTCCCCCTGAGGGGAGAGCAGCCTTACCAGGCCACAGAAGATGACAATGCAGCCATTCCTGATGGGATCTGATAGACTAAGATCAGAAGGAAGGAGAGGAGGACCTCCCCTATCAGTGGATTTGGGAGGGGCAAGCAAGAAGAAGGGGAGGAAGGGTGGGGCTGGGAGGGGAGGAGGGAGGATCTTATGGGGGGATACAAAGTGAATAAACTGTAATTAATAAAAAATAAAAAAAGATAAAAAAAAACTTAATTACGCTTGAGTCGTGCATCTTTCACTACTTTGTGTCTGCATTCTGTGCTTATGATAGCAACAGGTGTGTCCCAGTCTTGTCAGGCTGGGCTGAAGGAGAGAAACTGTCCCAGAAGGTTCAGTGACAATCACCAGCTCACTGGTCTTCATTAACAATTTTGTTTCTAGTGCATTACATGATGTTTCTAAGAGCATTCCTGATTTTTTTTTAGCACCAAGTAATAATTGTTCTATTTTACTCTAAATTCAAGGAAAAATAAAATTTTGATTATTCATTCCTACTCCTCATTCCCCCCTCCCATTTACGTAGAACAAAATGCCAGGGCTAATGAAGCTCAGAGCATGACTCTTTCTGAAGGATTGAAACACAGCTGATAAATTATGGAAAGGGACCTTGGCTCCCAAAGGCTGCAAAGGACTAGGCCATTCTCCCATGCACAAGCTTTAATTGCAAAACATGGAAATCCCTTTCCAGGTCTCATAGGGGTGTCTCTGATAGGTAATCCATGGATTGATAATAACAGATGGATATTTTTTCCCTGATATAACTTCATTAGTTAATTGTCTCTTTTACACATAGTTTTTCCAGCTAATTGGCACAGCTGCCAGCTGGAGGCGTTAAGGGTCTCCCAAGGAAGCTGATATGTAGGGAGAAAGTCCAATAGTTTCACCAATTCTAAGTGAAACTCCTGAAAATTTCACAGGAGAATTTTGTATCTTAGAAGTGAATAATTTCTTCACATTATTCTCTTTTATCCTAAAAGCATTACTTGGTGTGGATCTGTGTTTTGGTGCGTAGTGTTTGATTATTCTCTACAACCCCAGTCTGTCTTGTAGACAACAGCAGCATTCCGGAGTGCCAACCAGTGATTTTTACTAGACATTGACAATGTCAAAAATCCCTGCAGGCAAAAACTGTTGGAATTCACAACTGGTCTATAGATAGATTGCTCCTAGAAATGTTGAGGGTATATATGAGTGATTTGAGAAGTTGAGGTTACAGGCACCTATAATTTGTGTTTTCTGTATTTAACATGAACTACAGAACCCCTCTAATTTTTAAATTCAATGCTTGGAATAATTTAAGAGAGTATATATGTGCATATATGTATAGATATAACTCAAGTATGTCTGAGGTATCAAAAACTACTGCTTTTCCATTATGACATAAAAATATGGGGGAGGTATAATTTGATTAACTAATGCATTTATAAATCTTTCCAAGTAAAGGAAGTAAAATCAGAAAAAGTCACTTTTAATTACCCAGTAACTATAGATTATTTGAGGATGCCATGATCATCTTCAGTGTCAAAAGTGTTGGAGAGTTCTTCTCTTCCTCATATAAATAATAGAACCATATAAATAGGTCACCAAATTACATGGTAGGCTCATTTGACATCTGTTGATTAAATAAGTCTAGGTGCCTTAAGCATTTTAAATCAAAACAAACAAAACGAAAACTAGTGTAACTGAATGAACTAGACATGGAGACAGTTGACCCAGCTCATCCTGAGACATTCTGCAGAATTATGGCATCAGGCATGCAGGGCTCATGAAAGAGCTATGGCACCCAGAGACTGAAGTTTCCTGGTCTTTAAAGCTCACTAGTGCCAACCGTTTTCACACTTTAGTGATAAAAGATTTATTTTATTTATATTTGTGTCTGTGTGGTATGTGGTATTGTGGTGTTAATGTGTGTGTATGTTTGTGTTTGTATGTTGTGGTGTGATGGTGGTGGTGTGTGTGTATATGTATGTGTGGTGTGTGTGTGTGGGTGTGTGTGTACATTTGTATGCTCTGTGGTATGATGATAGCAGTTGTGTTGTGTGTGTGTGTGTCTGTGTGTTTTCATGTGTTTATAGTGGTGTGTATATGTGTGTTGTATATATGGGTGCAGATTCCAAAGGTCCTTGAGTAGGAAGTAGAGGCATCTGTGAACCACACAATGTGCAAATTATCTTAGCTGCTGAGATATCTCTCCAGACCCTGCCATGGTGTGTAGTAGGGAAATAATGTGTCTCTTCTAGTTGACAGTGAAGGGAAGCCTGTGATAATATGAAGTGTGTAGACAGAAGTATTCCTTACAACATAAGGGATATAATATAAATCTTATATTAAAGGAAAGAAATCCAAACTTTGTCCAGTTTGCTTTCTTTCCTGAAAGATTTTTCTGGCAGTCAAGTTTGAGCAATCGTACTATAAACGGTTAAGTTTTGACTTTGAATAATTCTCAGTGAGAATGGTTGGGCTTCTCCAAATCAGACCTTTCACCTAAAAGTCTTATGGTGTTCACCATTAAACTTTTTGTGACCATTGTAAGAATTTTAATTTTAGCCTTAAAATACCTGTTTTTTTGGGGGGAGGATGTGTTATAACTGCGCAGGCTGCCATTTTTAATCTTTGTGCTTAGTTCCCACTCAAAAGAGACTATTTCTTTTATCATGCCGAAATTAAAAAAAAAAAAAAGTTTGTGCACTTTGACATTGGAGCTAAAAGGACTCGAAAGCAAGCCCTGTGAGCTTTGCGTGTGCCTAAGGGGCCTTGCTTTGGGTTTGAGGCCAGCACAAGACCAGGTTGTTGCTCAACTTACTTTCTGCAGGCTCTTTGGACCTTCGGCCGCTGGATGACTTCCGAAGCAGGCTCCGCCCTGAGGTAAAAAGGCTGGTGAGCTCCTCCAAAGGACTGGTGGGAGTCCTGGACCTGGAGCCGCTCTGCACAGCACTGTAGGTGTTCACGGCAGCGTTGACCATCTTGGCCCCATCTTGCGACACGGGTCTGGGGGTTGAGTGAGGCACTGAGGGAGAACTCCTTGAGAGGCTGCTGGAATGCACAGCGTCATAGGGGGGAGGCCTCTTGAGGCTCAGGGGTGTCAGGGACCTCCCCATGCTGACGGGGGACGGGGAAGTGGAATGACTTTTTGGATAGCCGTGGGGAGACTGGGTCCTGTACAAAGTGGATGGCGGCGGAGGGGATGAGGAGAGCACGGACGCTGTAGGAGCAGGGCCCAAGGCGCCACTCTGGTCTTTAGCATGGCTGGAGCTATGTGATGGCAGTGAGGATGGACACACTCCAGGTGGCTGCTTCATATAAGACACATTTTCCAACACAGGAAGCTTTGTGACCTCCAGAGGGGTCAGTGGAGACTCATCAGAATTGGGAGAGCAGTGGACGGGGGCTGGTGGGAACACCAGCAGGGGCGGTCTATGAGAAAGCAAGTTGGGGAAGGGCGGGGGTATCTCGCAAAGCCCCTTAGGAGTACATGGTCCTGAAGACTTGACGAAGTCCAGGTCAGGCACCGTGGGCGTAGCACACTGCGAAGAACAACTGTGATGATCAAAGTCACATTTGGAATCATGGCCCAGGTCGTCAAAAATGGGGTATTTCATCTCCTCGTACACAGCCTCGCTCTGGTCATCATCTTCCTTCCTGAAGTCTCTGAGGATGTTCCCCACCATCTCGATGTACACAGGCTCCTCTTCTTCCGGGTCCGCAGCGGGGCTGCACACCTGGGACAGGGATGAATCTCGAGGGAGCGACGTCCTCCTTGGCACATGCTTTTTGATATAAGTTTCATCGAAAGATGTACTAAGTTGAGTGTTGGGATTCCGTTTCGGTTTCGGAGGGGGGATTTTCTTTGAATATTCGTCACTGTGGGGTCTTGGCTTGGCAGACACTGAAAGAAGAAAAAAAAAAAGAGGGGGGTTTTAGGAGAAGTAAAAGAGGTGAATATAATAGGAAAGCTTTCAAATTTGACCCGTGTTTGGGTTTTCTGCAAAACTTTGATGCAAGGAGTAGTCAACTTCGCTTTTAGCTCGAGTCTTAGTCAAACAGAAAGTCTTGGTGGTTGAATTGTACCAACTCTCAATTTCAGACTGTTACCTTCTTAACCAACAATTGATAAGTGCGTTAGACCCGGGGCTGGTTACTTCTTTGCTTTGTGATGAGGAATGGAACACTTACAGGTTAGGGTTCTTGGATAACAATGTATTAAAAAAAAATAACTCAGAAGGATTGAGTGAGACTGAAATTGGGGGTTATGGGAAAAAAGTGATGTATGTTCACACAAATGGTCATCAAAAACAACAGAAACTGAATTTTTTTTTCTAGTGTGACTGTAACAGCTGCTCTCACCTTTCATTTAGGAAGAAAAAGTCTTACTCTGCTGGAGTTAATCTCTGTGCTGATGTAAATAGATAGCTGCTGCGAAGACGGATCCAAGACCTCAAAGAAATTGCTATGGAACATCTTATGAGTCTAGATGAGTCACTCTCTCGCTCGCCTGCTACACTCTAGGTAGTTTTCATCTGCTCTTGTTCAGAAGAGATCTTTGGATATCCCAAATGCTCGCTTGACGTGAATTTATTAGTGATGTTCCGCTCTCACATCTGAATTCCCTGTTTGTTCATAAGCTTCAGTAACTGCTGGAAACTGGAAACTTGTGGCAGATCTTTATAACAATGAACCACCTCCCTCTAGGCTGCAAGTCCTACCCCTGCTCCACATCTTTTAACAGAAAATAAACTTCTGACATAGTGCAGTAAGGCGGATCCAGGTGGAAAATGTCTGCAATTAAAGTCTGGTGTTTGTCATGCAGGGGAGATGCTGGAGTCTTGTTACTGTCTTACTGTCTCATAGTTGATGGGTACTTATACTGGTTGTTCCCTGGTACAATGTGTCAGAACGAGTCGCTTAAGTAGATGGTAGCACAGAGGTAAGCTGACATCAGAGTTTACAGGTACCAAACTTGCAAACAGTTAACAAGACTATTCTGTGGTTTGCAGATTAACAAGGGGGTCAAGTCACAAATCAAGAAATATTGAATTCTCCTTTGCTGTTTTCAAATCACATTGCTTATGATACAAAAGCTTTTCTAACATTCACTAAAATATAGGAATACTTCTAAGTGCTAGTTATGTGGCTGCATCCATCATGTCTTTAACATGAAACTAATCAAATATTCTACATTGACTATGTAGTTCATTTGTCTGGGCATTTCACAATTTAATATATTCTCTTCTATTCGCCATCATGATGACTATACTCAGCACAGTCATCTTTTCAAATAATGTTTTTAGTGCCTCTTGACTTTCTCTTTAAATCTTACTCCCAAAATGTTGTATAATTATATATTAGACTCCGAAAGGCTTTTATACAATGGCTAGTTCCCAAATAATTTATACAGAGAGACTATAATTTATTTTTATAAATTTTAAAACACTAGAGCAGGGCAGATACCAACCCTCTAAGTTATTTTGCTATTTCCCAGCTACGCATGTCACGTTACTTGCTTTAATCATTCCTATCTGGGTTGCTCCTGTTCTACCAGTCTGTCCTTGTAGCCACATGCTCATGGTCCATTCTGCCCCACCATGACTTCCTTCTCTCTGGCTTCCTCTCCTCATGGTACATCATCTTCTTCCTTTTCCTCTCTCACCTCCATCAACATGATCCCTCTCAAACCCAGGAACTTAAGCCCAGGAACTTAAGTCCTGCCTACCTCCCTTCTGCCCATCCTAGGCTACAAGCAACTATATTAACTAATCAGGGATAGTTGGGGAGTGAAGGTACACAGCATCATTTGGGGTATGTGAGAATGTGCTCTTTTGGGGTATAACCAGATCTTGGGGGGAGGCAGTCATTAGCAATTAAACAAAAGCACCAGACCAACACCTGAGACCAAAATTGTAGTTATTCCCCAAGGGACTAGCCTAGTGGAAACCTTTATTTTCCTATGTAAAGTGTCTACAGACATAATGAAGTGAAAAGTAGCTAGTCAGTTCTGTGTAGAAGGGACCAAAACAACCACTAGCTTTTCCTTCCATCATTCAACTTGGCATGATTCTTATTGCATTGAAAAAAATAAATCAGATTATGTACACACACACACACACACACACACACACACACAAATCCAAATTGGAATAAAGTAAAGCTATCCATGAACAAGGCTAACTAAGTACTGGAAGGATTTTTGAGAGAATGAAAACTTCAAAGAAAGTCTATTCAGAATATTCTTTGAAGATTATTTCCTGTTACCTTCAACTACAAGGAATCACTTAAACAAAAGACACATCTCTTTGGATGTTGGGTTCTAAAGAAGAGTCTGAGACTGAAGAGCCCTAAGAGTAAGTGATGAAGCTGAGTCTCGAATTAGGATGGTGCTACCACCAGGACGGTAATCTCAGTTCCTTGTGATCTGACTCTACAGTCTCTGATTTATGCCCACACATAGACTGCCTAACTGATCCACTTTCTGGATGTTCGGTGCTTGTTGCTAGCACTCACTTCAACATTCTTAGGCCCTGCACTTCCTCAGCTCCCATCCAGAAGAAGTGATTCTCTGGCTAGCCTTTCCAGGGAAGACCCTCTGTTATCAGGAGGCAAGCTTCTTCCCCCTTCCCTTCCCTGACTGGTGAAGAGTGCCCAACTCCAGCAGACTCACATACATCTAATAGTCATTTCTCTGCTTCTTCCCGAACTAGCACCGCACACTAAATTTGAATTGGGAGAGTAATGATTTATTTAGAGAACAAATAATTGAATCCATTTTCTTAGCTTTGGAGGGGAGGTGGTTCCTACAGTGTATCTTTACTCCATGAACCCCCGGAATCTCAGAACTCATTTTGGAAAGTAAAATTAGAATCTTACTTATTCTCTAAGGATTGAACTTTGCTCCTCATTTCCCCATGTATCATAGGGTAGATCAATGATAATATGTTTCAACCATCACACTTTTAAAGTATATCTATCTATGGAAAAGTTTGAAAATTTAGGTAACATCGTCCTATAATTTATTCTACTTTAATCTATTTCTGCTGAATTAAAAAGTAAAGAAAATTAATTCTTGATGTAATTTTTAAAAACCCTTAAAATAGTCTTTAGCTACATATACAGATGTAGAATTTTTGCTAATTGAAGCCACACACATACACACAAGAAGATAATATGAACTGCATTTCAATTCTCAACGTCTAACTGAATTTAACCATAAGAAAAGGGTGATTTTATCATTTTAAATGAATTTTAAATTGTTTCTAATAAGCCCAAATATAGAAGCAATAAATCCTGTTCAGCTTCAGAACACAAATTTTAAAGCTTAAAATAGCATAATGACAGTCTCATTGAATGAGCAGAAAGTGACATTTTTGAAATGTAGTACCTGAGCACAAAGGTTATGCATGGCTTTCAGTCATGCCTAGATGATCTGTCTTTCACAGTTAATTTTGGAAATTCACCATGTCCTTTGTCAACTTACCCTTCAGAAATACATCTTTTGTGTGTTTTTTAAAAGGGTAATATAAAAATATGCTTTAGGATCTGTCAGTGTACACAGCCCATGAGATAAAATAGGGACACAGCACAGGTTGTGTTTCTCTCCATGGAAACAGTCTGTGACCACAGAATTCCAGAGTTTGAAGGACAGTTAGAGGTTTTCAGCCCAGACATTCATTCATTTAAGGTTTATGTGTATGTTTATCATTTGTTCTTAGACAATCTCACATGTCTACATAATGTATATTATCCATTCTTACCCCACACTTTCTGCATCCTTACCTTCCATGTTCAACTACCTCTTTCCCCACTAATCTCACATGTTCGTGTTCATTCCTTTTATTCCTTTTATTTTGTGACTCACTCATTCAGGGCCTTTTGTGTGGCTATGGGTTTAGAACTATCAGAGTGTTGCTGTGGGCACACAATAGAAGACACTCTTTCTCCATCTCTCCAAATCTATCAATAACCCCTAGTTTAACAGGTGGGACTCTCTAAACCTCTCCCCCTTCCATGACTGATTGTAGGCAGAGTCAATCTTGTGTGGATCTTGTGCAGGTAACTAGAGTTGCCGAACTACATATTGCTGAAAAGCAAATATGAATTTCTTACCAACTATGTTATTAGAGAAGAATATTCCAAGCTCAAGTTAATATTTTATACCTTCAGGGACAAGCAAAGCAATATGGGAATTCATTATTATAACGCTATGTAATTCATTATCATATCTATGGTGTACTGTAGTGTACTGTTTTAAATCCATAAAACAAGCAGAACCAAAGTGCTTTATACTTTATTGTAGAGACTTGTTTAAGTAATAATTCAGCCTGAGAAATAATGTCCACGCTGTGTGATTCTGGCACAGGTTGATTTTGAAGGTGAGAGACACATTTCCCACTTGCAGGGGGAATTGTGCTCACAATAACTCTCTTCACAACTCACAATTCCACAGCTTTGAGAGATATTTTTATTTTCACAGTCACAAGCTCCAAAATACTATCAACGATTTTTTAAAGATGTTTGCTAAAGGATGAAAGTTGCAATGTCTTTCTTTGGTCTGCTTATGGGAGGAACAAGAAAGCATGATAAAGGCATAGGGCAGATAAAGTTTGAAGTTGTAGGGTCCATGCTACCCTTCCAGATAAGGTGCCAAAACAAGCAGAGAACTCAGATTAGCATTTGAGTGGATCCAAATAAACCAAGCCTGGCTACTGGTTTAGCAATGCCTTCTGACTTTTAGAGACTCGCAGCTGGGTGGGGCCTTGAAGGAGCTTTGGCTTAAAATCGAAGATGGGATTGTAACCCAGCTAGGATTGGCTTGAGATCCATGACTATAGGGACGTTACCTTAAAAAAATGTTTTTCATTGACTTCTTTTTTCGGTTGATATTCCTGGGAGGCCTGCTCTTTTCTGAGGATAAACTGATAAGGAGTGGATCTGGGGGAAAGGGAAGTGGCTGGAAGGGGAAAGGGGAAACTGCTGTTGGGGTGTAATATATGAAAGAATAAATTAAAAAAAATAAAAATAAATTCTTTCCCCCTTCTCTTCCACACATATCTTAAAATGTGTGTGTGTGTACATACTTTGCAAAAGCCAAAACAAACAAAAAAAGACAATGCTATTCTACTCCCCAGGCTACTCGTAGTAAAATAAACTTAAGCTCTATCACTTTTATTTTAAGACAAAACTAGGGTAGGTTTGAAGGTGTAAACACATTTTATATGATGAGGGTCAAGGCTTCTTCTTGATATTATACTTATATTGAGGTATGTAGACATATCCCATGCCACACATAATTCTTACAGGAACCTTAAATTGGAAAAAAAAAAATCTCTGATAGTCTCTAATATCAGTTTCCTTTAGTTCTATCAGAGCATGTTGTTTCCTGACCAGTGAAGTCTTTTTCTACCTTCTTTCAAGAAATCCACCTACCACGGAATAGGACACCTAACCTCTCTGAGCACACTATGCTGGCAGAAAGCCCAGGCTACCCATAGAGAGAAGAAAACAAAAACAAAAACAAAACAGTACCAACAATGAAAAGCCAGCAGAATGAGCCCAGTTAAGATGTCTTGCTCATCTCACCCCTGCCTCTGAATTATTCCATATAAGGCAGAAGACATTCAGTCATATAATGACCATCCCCCACCGTGCGCACTGGTGGATTTCACCAACAAAACCATGAGGAAATATGATCCTGTCTGTATTATCACTAATACAATACAATAATAATATTATGTCAGACATGTTCAACCTGTTTCCATGAGCTGCAGGTATCAATCAGAGGGTAGTCATGAATGTAGCGCAGAAGAAAATCATGAACTTACTTAAAACATTCTGACTCAATTGTGCATTTATCTGGTGTCAACTTTGTAGATAATAAGAGGTTTTGTGGCTCTTATACACCCCCTTAGGACAGTTCCTTATGCAGTGATACATACTTGAAATGATTATCTGGAGTAATACTGGTCTAGCCTAGACTAGCTTCAGGACTTAAAGGCAGTAAAAGCTTGAAGGACAATGTGTCAGATAGCTGCACGGTTGTTAAGTAAATTGCTACAGAAGGTAGGAAAATGGGAAATCTGTGTTGCAGGTTGAGGAAAGATTAGGATGATTGTTGTCCGCTGACAGAGAGAAATACAAAATGGACATAATAAAATTATGGAGAGATTCAGAGGGATATGGAAGCACCAATGGGCTTCTTTTAGCTATGCATGATAAAGGACAACACTGAAGAAGGTTGCTGAGAAAGGAGCTGCTATCTCTTCAGGTTGGGATGAAGGGAAATATTTCTAGTGCTTTATTTTTTGTCTTGAAACCCATTCTGGGCAGCGAAACATTCTAAAGAAAAATAGGTGTAGCCTAACATCAAATTCAGAGCCGGACCAGCAAAATCTTGCTATGAGGATTAAAAAAAAATCACAATTAAGGCTATACAACCCATTGTTGAAACTTTAAAATATTTTAGATCATAAAGTCAGGGATTTTAACATCTTATTAGTATTGTACAATCGAGTTACCTAGCTCAATTTTTTTTTTTGCTTTTCATTTAAAAAGCATAAAAAGCATAAACCACCCAGATTTGCTGGAAACAAATAAAAACTTAAATAAAACAATACTTTTTGAACTAAAATGTGTGAAGACTGCAAGTTAACATAAAACCATTTACTGTAGATACCAGGGCACTTCTTATGAAAGAATAATTTGGGGAGAGAATTTTGCAAACCAGGAGGCAACTAATAAGCACAGAAATCTAAGATTTAGTCAACCAATGTTTTCTGACATCAGAGTATAAGCAATGACTACAAGTTATTTCTGAGAGGCTGTGGAGCATTAACTTTTAGGTATCTTGACTTGCTTTTCCTTTAATTTTTTTTGTCCACAGGTATACACAGGCAGGTTTCTTATTTCTATTATGCCAGCATGGTGGGTTCACATAGCTCAGGTAAATTTTACTTTGTGTTCAAAGGCTTTTCATAGTAAGAACTATAGCCAAGGAGCTCCCCCTGAGAAGCTTTGTCAGAGGAGACTGAATTCAAGCCAATGTCACAGTACTTCTGTATTACCACCAATATCAACTTGAGGATATTTTATCCACTAGTTCTGTTCAAGCTAGAAGGCAAATTGTGGGAGACAAATAATCTTCAAAGACAGCCATCTTTAATTTCTTTCTTCCGATGAGTCATTAATCAACAGGTAGGGGTTGTCTCTTCTGCCTCAGGCTGGAGTTGTACTTCCCTTGACCAATAGAAAGCAGTAAAAGTGACTTATTGGGTCTCAGAAGGAAATACTCTTCACACTCCCAACTCATTTCCAGTGTCATGTACGTACATCCAAATGAAAGGCCCTAACTAATATCACAGGGATTAGAAGAACCTTTCATAGAGGTAAAATCAAGTCTCAGAGTAATGAGAAATAATAAATTATTGTCTCAGCTATGGCATTTTGAGTCAGCTTAGCATACAATTGATAGATGAAATAATCCAAAATTAATATCCTGTGCATGGAGGTATCTCAGAAAAAGGCTATTGCCATTTTAATAGTATTGAGATACATACTGTACTCTGAGGATACAGAAGGCATCTTTCCAGAATATAGAAATTAAGGAAGTAATATTTCTTCCTGAATATTATCAATTTACCAAAGGGTGACTCAGAGAAGAGATATAAAAAGAGGTTACATACTCTCCGGACCAAAGGCCTAGATTAAAATCAGAGTGAAGGAATTAACATAAAAGAAAAGAGCAAACCAGAATAGAGCTAGTTATACACAGAGAATGAAAAGCGTAAGACTCACAGAGCAAAGCGTGGGGTCCAACAAAAGTTCCCAGTAGCTCTGGATATGAAATATATCTCTGTTATGGGCACAGCATGCTGGCTGAGACCTAAGTTGTATCTTTATAATTCTTATGGGGCATTTGTTTCTTAACTTAAGATTTATCTCTGGAGATTTTAATAGTTTTAATTACTAAAGTGCATGTACGTTGTTTTGATTTAGTAACTAGCATAGTTGAATTCTGCCTTCATACAGCCATCTCTTTTGAGCTTGGTTATTAGGAGTCCCACTGACTGTGTCTGGCTTTCACACCATCATTAAGTCAAAACATCAAAAGGGAAATGATCGTACCTGAATATGGCTGGTTCCTTTGTGTTATTCAGACATCAGGTTGAATGACACTTTTTCAGAGTATTTTTCACACTGACCCCAGCAGCTACCAGTATCAGTTTCTTCTCTTGCTTTCTTGATTAGTTCAAGTGAATTAGGCATGACTGTGCAAGTATTTCTCCTTACCACACTTAACTCTACTCTCTATAGGACGATGAATGGTTCTATGTGTGGAATAATCTTTTTCTAATCACTAAGATAAGAAGGCTGGGTAATTGTAAACATGTCTGTGGTCAGTGTTTTTCACTGTTGAGTGAGTGTGAGACCTGGGACATTCTTACTGTCAGCTTTAAGAACTCAAGTGTTCTCCACTTGAGTATTCTCCAGCCATGAGGGCTGGAGTATCAGTCTCAGAAAAGAACCCTGGGCCTAGATAGGAGATAACCTAGAACCCCTGAACAGATGTAGCCCATGGCAGCTCAGTCTCCAAGTGGGTACCCTAGTAAGGGGAACTGGGGCTGTCTCTGACATGGACTCAGTGGCTGGCTCTTTGATCACCTCCCTTATCAGTGGACTTGGAGAGGGCCATGGGTGGAGAAGAGGAAGGATAGGTGGGATTGGGAGGGGATGAAGGAGGAGGCTACAGCTGGGATACAGAGTTAATAAACTGTAATTAATAAAAAATAAATAAAAATTCAAAAAAGCCATGAGGGCCCCTAGAGTTTGCCATGTTTTTAGGCATTGTTTGACTCAATGTGTAAGATGATGAGACCAATGAAGAGTTGGCAAAGGAATTGTATGAATGAGGGAGGGGTTAGTGAAGGGGCACTCAGATCATCCATGAGGTGGAATAAGGAGGGACAAATATTTTATCTGCCAAAAAGAAAGGCTAGCAAGAAAGGCAATTCTCCTTTTTCAGTCACCGTCAGACTCTAAGGAAAGGCCAGAGAGAAGCATGAAGATACAATAAAAGGGAAATCAAGGTGGATTCTGTAATGTGTAGGGTCTGAGGATTTGTTAAACTATGTGCTAGGAATCAGGAGTCCTAGTTGCCATTTCCTGGAAAAAGCTTTTTGTTGATATAAAGCTTAATATAACAAAGCCCCTACAAAAAATATGGCACCAATGTACTATATATTCCTTTGTATCTACCATTCCATGAGTGAAAGTGACACTTTGCTGAGATCTCTGTGTGGTAGGAAAAAGAATACAGAATACACAACTGCCAACATGATGTTATCTAATAGCATATCAGAGAGAGAGCTAGCTCATCCCTAGACTGAATTAATATCTCTGTTATTCCATAGACATCTTTAATTGTTCATGTGTTCTTCACATGAGCTAAAGCAGACAGCCATTTCTTCATGCTTCTCATCTATGTGTGTTCACAAGTTACACCGTCATTTTCTTCTTTAATGTCTTCCTGAGATGAACCTTTCCTACGCTCTAAGGTCCAATTCAAATGACACCACCTCTTTCCTTTCCCCCTTTATAAATTCTGCTTTGTTATTTTTTAATTTTCCCTTTTCTATATTGTACTAGAATAACTGCTTCTCTCTCCTAGGTATTATGAACTTTCTAACAGCAGAATTAACTCATTCTTCAGAACCCCCAAAACTTAACACAGATTTGCTCCCAATAGACAGCTGATAAATAATTACTACCAATAACATTCATCAGAGAATGAACTATAAATGTAGTTTGTACAAATTCAAAGATTTCAAGTCCTTTTTCCTATATATATACCTTTAATTCATTTTTAAGCTTCTTTTCCATCTTCAGTTTTATAAATGAAACTTTGTCTTCCAAAAGTTTTTGGGAATGCTTAACCTTAAAAATGAGATGTATTTAGAAAAAAATGATTTAAATATATATTGACACATATTACTACAGCTTCTCCAACTATGAGTGCAGCAAATGGTTTTCTCTCTTAATAAAAATCACTTACACGCAGGGGCCATCCATCTATTAGGAACTCCAAGTTAGGAAGACACAAATTAAAAAGGTAGGAGCATCTAAGTTATTAGCTCACTAGTCATGAGCCTTTTTTTTTTTTTTTTTTGCTTTTTGCTTTAACCAAATACTCTTCAGTTATCTCTATAAACTGACAGTAGCTATCATTTGCTGCATCTCTGCCTGCAGTGAAAGAAGTCACCAAATAAGTTGATTTCCTGTCTTGAGGGGGAAAATGTGATAACATCAAAGTGCCCATGGAAAATGCATGGTCCTGAGCACCCAATAGACGCTCAGTTAATTTGGATTTCACCCAGGAGGATATTATGTTGAGGGGATGTAAGATGGCAGAGAAATCCGATTAACGATTAGGACATTTCTCCTGTCCCTGGGGCGACCAACCCTGTAGAAGCCAAGTCCCTGCAGTTCTACAGATACGGTCCCCTGGGGATTATCCTTTGTAACTTTGTCCTGGTTGTGATATAAAGATAGAAATGTTTGTGATCTTTGTAAGTATGTGAGATCACAGGGAAAGCAGCTTGAATTTCCAAAGCTGCAAAGCATTTTTTAACTACACTGAAGCTGTGGTGATGTTTGCTGTAAAGGAATTATAACTTCAAAGATGACTGTAATACCATTAAAATTATTATCATTGCAGAAACTATTTATTTGAATCCTTATTTCTTTTTAAAATTTATTTACATTTTAATTAATTTTTTATTAATTACAGTTTATTCACTTTGTGTACTAGCTGTAGCCTCCCTCAGTCCCTCCCAGTCCTCTCTCCCTCATCTACTCCCATGTCCCTCTCCAAGTCCACTGATAGAGGAGGTCCTCCTCCCCTTCTATCTGACCCTAGACTATCAGGTCTCATCAGGCCTGCTTTCATTGTGTTCCTCTGTGAACTGATAAGGCTGCACCCCCCTCAGGGGGAAGTGATCAAAGAGCCAGCCACTAAGTTCATGTCAGAGACAGTCCCTGTTCCCCTTATTAGGGTACCCAGTTGGAGACTAAGCTGTTGTGGGCCACATCTGTGCAGGGGTTCTAGGTTATCTCCACGCATAGTCCTTGGTTGGTTGGAGTATCAGTCTCAGAAAAGACCCCTGGGCCAAGATATTTTGGTTCTGTTGCTCTCCTTGTGGAGCTCCTGTCCCCTCCAGGTCTATTTGTTTCCCCCCTTCTTTCATAAGATTCCCTGCACTCTGCCCAAAGTTTGGCTATGAGTCTCAGCTTCTACTTTCATACCCTGCAGGGTAGAGTCTTTCAGAGGCCCTCTGTGATTCCTTATTTCTATCAGTGTACTTTTGCAAGATTTTTTTTTTAATTCTCATCACATCCCCCTGGAGTTGACATACTGTAAATTTTATGTTTTCTGACATTAAAATTTAGTTCTGAAAAAAGTTAAACCACATGCTCAAGTTCAGAATCTGGCTCTAAACCCAAGTTGTCTGACTCTGCTTGTTGCACCATCAAAGAATAACTTGCCTATGAGGATGATGGTTTATAGTGGTTTTGCAAATACAAAGATAAGTGTTGTTATGTAGCTATTTCTTCCCATTTAAAATATTTCCTCCTATAGGATGGATAGAGACTTATAAGACCCAGAAAACTAATGACATTTATAGAAAGCTCATGCAAACTTGAGGAGCTTAGAAAATTCCAAGATTCAGAAAGATTCTCTCCAATGTTATAAGAACAGTAAACAAGGACTGGGACAGAGAAGAGTCTTCAAGGGAACAGACTACACCAAGGGTGGCACTGTTGTGACCTGTCATTCATGCTGTGGTAGGCACTTCTGTGACACAGTACCTTTGAGATATTCACGTCCCTCTAAGTATTTTTACTTCACGTTCCTATAAGTGACTCCAGGGCATACATTGGTTCACCAAGTTGGACTCAGTTGAAACTGTCTTTGGTCTGCTGTTGGTGCCTTAACTGTGATTAACAGACATTCATTCACATCTCCCTAAGAAAAGTCACACAGCAGGCAGGTTTTAACCATTGTTAACCTGTTCTTTTGTGAACTGGCTTAGTCTTAATTTGCATCGAATTTAGCCATAGTATAACCTAGGGAAAGCAAAGAATAAATCCTTTAAGCCATATGGAATGAAACTCTCAAATGAAACTAGCAGTGTTTCCTCACATGGCCACGCGTGGATGTTAAAAGGTGCTGTATTGGAGACATCTGTCATACTATGTGTGACATAGGAAAGACTCAAAATGCAGAGGCAGTATCATTAACGATTATTGTCACTTTCTCTATAAAGCTCCTTCTGGCTGCATAGAAAACTGTGTAATGAGAGCACGTGCTTTCACATATATTGCACAATTGTTTAACATGGTGCAATAAAAATTAATGGTGCCAGTATCAAAGAACCACCAGCTCCAGGAAATTGTAAAATGAATGATTACCCAGATAAACATAGATTTTATGTTCATTGAACTGTCAGATCAATATTCCACTTTCCTTGTACAACAGGTTTCAATTCTGTGGCTGTCCACATTTTAGAACTCAGTTTACTGTGAAAAAATAGAGCATTCTTTTGAGATTATTTGCTATCAGAATGATGTCAGTGTTTCATCTTCCTGATTTTTCAAATAATGGAAACTATAATTAAGTATCTTTATAAACACTGCCTCACAGATTTTTGATGAAGTTTTAGAAAACACTGAGGTTTTTAGAAAACACTTAGGTTACAACAACAAAATAAACATGTATAAAACAATTCTTATTATTTTTGGTCAATTTTATACACATGCAGAATACATGCTGATTAAGCTCCCTTTTATCTCTTATCTTCCTCCAATACTGTCATCTACTCTTCCTCTTTCCTACCTGTATTATTCCCAGATTCATGACTTTGAATTTTTTGTCTATGTGTGACACATGTA
The DNA here is from genome assembly GCF_030254825.1 of Meriones unguiculatus. Classification (NCBI taxonomy): domain Eukaryota; kingdom Metazoa; phylum Chordata; class Mammalia; order Rodentia; family Muridae; genus Meriones; species Meriones unguiculatus. The sequence goes on along the minus strand of NC_083362.1, from coordinate 67,375,813 downwards.
GTTCGGCCCTGACCATCTGTGACATCACAGGATAGGGGCTATTTGTGGAACCTGAATAGTACCATGGGATTATGTGAGATCTAGTGTTTATTCAAATAGTTGTGATGAATGCACAAGGCACTATTTGCTAGGCTTTTAAATTCAGGTGTTAGGGGATAGAGGTGGTGAAAAGAGGGGCCAGGGAAGGCTTAATGGACATGACTATCCGTGAAGAAGCTGATTTTAAACATATGATATCACAGTTCAAGTAAAATTATGTGATGAGGATATAGCAGATCATATGTAATATAAAAGAAATGGGGATTGTACTGGGACCATAATGTTTAGGGAGTGATGGAGACAAGATGCTGAGAGAAAGGACACAAGGAGAGAATAAACTGATGTTGGTTTTATTAAGGGTCCTGTTATCAGATTTATATACATAGCTTGGAGCTGTCCCCAACCTTGATCAGAAAAATCTTCTAATTACAGTGGGTAGCAGTTAATACAGAGATGCATTGCTGTTCAAAGTGCTGAGAACAAGCAACCTTGAGTGCTTGGCCATAGATGGAACAAGAATAGCAATGCCTGCAAAAAAAGATTCATGAAACAACTTGGAAGAGGAAAAAAAAACCCAACAACAAAACAAAACAAAACAGGAAAAGCCAGAAGATGAGAATATGTGTTATGTAATGCAAAGATCTAGACATGACAAACACATAAAAAAATGCACATAGCAGTGATTACCTACACAAGACATGCACAAGATCAGTTAAAAGTTCCAGCATGCAGTGGAAGAGAAGGGAAGTAGATTCCAAGACTCCATCCCTAGCTGAAGACCCCTTGACCTTTGATGCAGGCAGGAGAGTCACTTTGTTTTTCAAAAGTATAATGTTTTTTTAAGATTTTATTTTATTTATATATTTATTTATTACAGTTTATTCATTTTGTATCCCCACTGCAGCCCCCTCCCTCATCTCCTCCCTGTTTCATCCACTCTCCCTCTTCTCCCCCTTTGCCCTTTCCCCAGTCTCCTGATAGGGGAGGTCCTCCTCCTTTTCTATTTGACCCTAGCTTATCAGGTCTCATCAAGGATGGCTGCATCACCTTCCTATGTGGACTGGCAAGGCTGCATCCCTCAGAGGGAGGTGATCAAAGAGCCAGTCACTGAGTTCATGTCAGATACAGCCCCTGTATCGCTTATTAGGGAACTGGCCTGGGAACTGAGAAGCTAATGGGCTGCCTTCGAACAGAGGGTCTGTCCTCTCCATGCTTTGGTCCTTAGTTGGATTATTGTTCTTTGCAGGGCACCACTGGGCCCAGGTATTTGGGTTCTATTCTTCTTGTGGAGTTCCTCACAGAGGGCTAATATACAGAATATATAAAGAACTGAAGAATTTAAACACCAACAAACCAAGTAATCCAATTAAAAAATTGGGTACAGAGCTAAACAGAGAATTCTCAACAGAGGAATATTGGATGGCAGAGAAACACTTAAAGGAATGCTCAATATCCTTAGTCATTTAGGAAACACAAATTAAAATGACCCTGGGATTTTACCTCACACCCATTAGAATGGCTAAGATCAAAAACTCAAGGGATGATGAATGCTGGAGAGGATGTGGAGAAAGAGGAACCCTCCTCCGTTGTAGGTGGGAATGTAAACTTGTACAACCACATTGGAAATCAATGTGGTAGCTTCTCAGACAATTAGGAATAGTGCTACCTCAAGATCCAGCTATACCACTCATAGACATATATCCAAAATATGCTCAAGTATACAAGAAGGACATTTGCTCAACCATGTTTGTAAAAGGTTTATTCGTAATAGCCAGAATCTGGAAACAACCCAGATGTCCTTCAGCTGAGGAATGGATACAGGAATTGTGGTATATTTACACAATAGAATACTACTCAGCAATTAAAAACAAGGAAATCATGAAATTTGCAGACAAATAAAATATCATCCTGAGTGAGGTATCTCAGAAGCAAAAGATACACATTTTATATACTCACTTATATGTGAATATTAGACATATAATATAGGATAAATATAAATCTGTACACCTAAAGAAGCTAAGCAAGAAGGAGGACCCTAGGTAAGATGATCAGTCCTCACTCAGAAAGACAAACTGGATGGACATCGGAAGAGTGAGAAAACGGAACAGGACAGGAGCCACCACAGAAGCTCCTGTCTGAAAGATTCTACCCAGGAAGGTTACAAAGTGGATACTGAGGCTCATAGCCAAACTTTGGGCACAGTGCAGCGAATCTTATGAAAGAAGGGGGAGATGAAAGACCTGGAGGGGACAGGAGCTCCACAAGGAGAGCAACAGAATCAAAAAATCTGGTCCCAGTGGTCTTTTCTGAGACTGATACTCCAACCAAGGACCATGAATGGGGATAACCTAGAATCCCTGCACAGGTGTATTCCATGGCAGCTCAATCTCCAACTGGGTTTCCTAGTAATGGGAACAGGGACTGTCTCTTAAATGAACTCAGTGGTTGGCTCTTTGATCACCTCCCCATGATGGGGGAGCAGCCTTACCAGGCCACAGAGGAAGACAATGCAGCCAGTCCTGGTGTGACCTGAGAGGCTAGGGTCAGAAAGAAGAGGAGGAGGACCTCCTTTATCAGTGGACTCGGAGAGGGGAATGGGAGGAGAGAGGGAGGGAATGAGGGAGAGGGCTACAACCAGGATACAAAGTGAATAAACTGTAACTAATAAAACAATTAAAAAGAGAAAATTAGGAATAATGCTACCTCAAGATGGAGCTATACCACTTCTAGGCATATACCTAAAAGATGTTGCACCATTCAATAAGGACATTTGCTCAACTATGTTCATAGCAGCTTTATTTGTAATAACCAGAATCTGGAAACAACCTAGATGTCTCTCAATGGAAGAATGGATACAGAAATTGTGGTACATTTACACAACAGAATACTGCTCGGCAATTAAAAACAAGAAAATAACGAAATTTGCAGGCAAATGGTGGGACTTAGAACATAGCATCCCGAGTGAGGTATCCTGGAAGCAGAAAGACACATATGAAATATACTCATTTACAAGTGGATATTAGCTATAATATAGGATAAACATACTGAAATCTATAGTCCTAAAGAAGCTAAACAATGAAGAGGACCCGAGGGAAGATGCTTAGTCCTCATTTAGATGGGCAAACAGGATAGGTATCACAAGTAGGAAAAGACAAGGAACATGACAGCAGCCTTCCATAGAGGACCTCTGAAAGACTCTACCCATTAGGGTATCAAAGGAGATAATGAGACTCATTGCCAAACTTTGGCCAGAGTGCTGGTATCCTTATGCAAGAAGAGTGAGATAGAGAGTCACTTTTTTTTTTCTTTTTTTGTAGGAGTGTGGCTACTGTGAGGTTATCCAGACCCAACTGGGTAGCCCAGTCATCTATCTCTGTAGTAGGAATTAGATTCATTGTGTTAAAAAAAATTTCAAGAAAAGTTAAAAAAGAAAGAGGGGCATGAAATTTGGAGGGGTGAGTGATAGTGGTTGCTGGGGGGGATCTGGGAGTGGGAATGAGCAATGAATATGACGTAGAAACATGGCATACATGTGTGAACTTTTCAAATAACGACTTAACTTTAAGAAAAATCAGAATGATGACATGAATACTCAGCATAAATTGTGAACAAGAAAAAAGGCATTATCACACCCAGACGGCAGTGCTGTCCAATCATTCCTTGCTAGTCTCTTCCAACTCAAAGTCACACGTTAGACTTCTAATGCAATTCCAGGTTTAACAACACCAAGGCTAAACCTCGACCTATAGACATTTTAATCAATGGTGATGTTATAATGACATGAGTCTAACCTTAATCTCAACCCATAATTTTTAAGTCACACATGTACACACCTCTAGAGATATCTTTTATACATGTAAAACCTTTATAGGATCATAATTTCCCCAATAAGTTAACCCTGACTCTGTCATGAATGTACTTCATATTTCGCGCGTGGCCACACCTTGAGCTCAGGTTTGGAGCTCTGATAGCCTATGTGTTAAAGGTTTGGGTATAGACAGAGGCTCCCTTTCGAGATGACTGTACCGTTAAGAATTGAGATGTAGTGAAATTGAGTTATGTCACTGAGAGCATGCCTTTAAGGAAGGTTATCCGGACTGTGGTCTCGCTGTCTCTTTTGGTTTTTGATCAGCACTAACGGAATGACATTCTCAACCATGTGTCACCTTGATACACCCTGCTGCCACGCGATCATAAATTTCAATCTCTGAAATCCTGAGCAGCGATAAACATTTTGTCCTTCAGAAGTACTCTGTCACGGTGATGGCAAGCTGACTGGGATGCCTGTGCATAACAGGACCAAGAAGGGTTGTCATTGCTTCCTTCAGACAAGCCTCACAGAGCTTGCTTCTGTGCTTACCCCTGCAAAGAGAGGGTCCTATCCCAGGAAGTCAGACCCCAGAAACCCTTTCCTGCCAGGTGCTGTTCCACCATCCTCTTCTCCTCTCCCATTCTCCTACTAAGACTTTCAGTTCCAAGTTGGTTTTTGGTCAAGGACTGCTTTCTGAAAGTTGGTATAAGAATAATGCTCGTTGGCATCCATCCCTTTCTTTTTTGGTCACCAGCTCTAGAGGCACATGGATTGTGTTACTGCTCATTTAGTGTTCTTCCTGACCTTTAGCTAAAATATCGCTACCTTACCTCTACAGTCCCTGCTGCTGGTTTGATATCTGCTTAAAAACAGAAATGGAAATTTGATAAAGTGACAGATGACAAGACATAAACTTTCACATTGCCCCTTCATTCCAAACACCTTGATAGCAATAACAATTCAAATAATATTGTGTAATGAGTGGATAGTGAATATCTTCCATCACCATCAGATTCCCCGTCCATACAGTGAATCTCTGTCGTGAAAAAAGCTATGGAGTTTTGTCACAGCTAAAATAAGAGAAAATATTCAGTCAAGAAGAAGCTAAGCCTGCTTCTCGGGCACAAATTGAAGAAAGGAGTGTGGTGCTGGAAAAATTCAGTTGGAGAGAAAATTTGTCTTAAAAGGATCAGGGTATAGAGTGATGCCTTGGGCAGCTCAGCAGGTAAAACCTCCATGGAACAGACAGGCACTTGAGGTAATTGGCACCTGCTCTGCCTCTTACATTTCTGAGACTCTGAATGTTCCCAAGCAAATTTGTCCCCATAATGCTTTCCAAATACCAAAAAGACTCACAGAAGGAGGACAAACTGTTCTCAGCCAATAAGAATTCAGTGTTACCTTGGAGATATCAGTCCTTTTCAATCAAATCTATGTCCTCAAATTCTTCCACAATCATCCGAAAGAACACAGAATTTAGACCAGAGAATAAGAGCGTTGCAAAGACACAGCCCAGCAAGTGGCTTGAAACAGTCACAGAACGTCTTAATGGTAGGAGATAATGGAGACATTGGGCACATATGGCAAAAATGACAGAAAACAGCAGCCTCTTGGTGTCTAGATTCTCAGTGCATTGCTGTGAACAGATTCCACTGGGAAGATTTACTTTTGCTCATTTGAGTATAATTTGTCATACACCCATAGGAGGCAATATGAAGAATTGTGCTTTTCCTCCAGTGAATTTACTGTTTAGAGGAGAAACAGAACACATGTAATTCTTTGCTATTTACCAGCAAGTCAGATTCGAAGCTGACAAAATGAGCATGGAAATGACCCATGGGTCCAAACTGACTCTCATAACCCCTCGAGCCCTACTTTGTCCCCAGATTTCTAGCAAGCTTCTCTTAATGTTCCAATCCTCTAGTTTCCAGATAAGCCCAGAACTTTATAGAAGACCAGAAGCTGGACTTCTGTCAAACAAGAACTTTTTTTTTTTAATCCCAGGACCTAATGCACCAATGCAGGCAGTTTATTAGTGTCAAAATAACACCATATTTGAAACAACAAAATGCCACTAACAGCCTACTGAAAGAAAAAAGAAAAACCTTAGATTTATAAGACAGTAATTTTGCAGTGCACTCACCTAGGTAAATTGTTACCCTCACAGCCCCATCTAAAGCCCTCTGCTTTGTCGAGAACAGCATTAACGTGGCAGAGTGTAATCTTCTCTGCCCTTGCCGGGTTCCGGGTTCCCCCGGGAATGCTCGCACCATGATGGCTACGCCTGGCTTCTTCTTCCTTCTCTACACAGAGTCTAGTCTGAGACATGTGACATCTCAGGTTACTTAACATGCATGTTGAATGGATGGATGGAAAGTCTCAAAGTACATTACACAGTCTTGTAACACTGGGCATGAACTAAACCCAGTCATGTTTATCAGTCATGTTTTCTCTTCCAAGTTCAGCATGGTCCACCCAGACTGGGCTCTTATAACTGTCTGCCCTGTTCTGGTTTCAGAATCATGGCGCTTGGAGAATTCACTCCTGCCTGCTATATTCTTATGCCTAACATCTATGTAGTGTCCTTTTTAAACTTTTTTTCTTTTGTAACTCTGATTATATGTCACCTAAGTATTGAAAGTTTTTTTTTCTGATCATCTTATCTAAAAACAGTTATGTCTCTGCCCATCTCCCTGCTGCACACTGCTTTATTAGCTTTCATAACATCCATATCCAACTGCCTTCTTATTAATTTATGTTTCCTGGCTTCCCTGCATTGCAGCATAAATTCCCCAATGGTAGGGATTAGCTTTTAGGCACAAGTACATCCCTCAGACTGGCAGCAGCACCCATCACTGACTGATTTCTCAATAAAAAGTTGTTGACAAATTCATGAGAAACAATACATAAGAATGTTTTGGGAAGACACTTTGTTGCCTGTATGTCTTTCCTCTCTGACTTGTACAGGCATTCATGCATAGAAGCTAGATTGAAATATGTGGACAATTTACACATAACAAGAAACAGGAAATTAGAATGGAACAAACAATAAATTACTTGTATGGAAAACACATCCCTGTTTCTCTTTCCACACAGACAAAATCTCAATAGTCTTGCTGAGAGATGAAATGTACAAAATTCTGAGCACATTACAAATCTCTTTCTGAGTCTTGCTTGCTCACAACAGCTTCTGTTCCCATTGAACAATTACACTCTCTAAAATACGCTAGTCATCCAGATCCAGACGCAAAATTCTTTGGTAGGATAGATTCAACTCAGTCACTCAGAGCCACATTTTGTTATGACATTGGATCCTGAAAGAAACCTCAAATGTGTAGATGTACAACTCAGCCTCACTTTTCAAATTTTTGACACAGTGCATTGCATTTGCTTACAAATTATACCTGTGTGCTAGGATCTCAAGGAGAAATTCAGTTACATATGAAAAGATAGCCAATGTCCTATTACTTAATGAACTTTTTCCTTTCAAAAATAAGTTAGAAAAAAGTACAAATGCGAAGAAAGAACATGTCCTTAAATTATGAGACATTTATACCCAGATTATGATTAATTTTATAATGCAAGTAATGTTCTGATAAAATGCCAGTTCTCATGGAAAAGTGGCTATGACTTTCAAATCTACAAACCTGTTTGTTTGTGTGTGTGCTCAAATGGGTACACCTGTAGGTGTGTGTCTGTGTGTCTGTATGTGTGCAAATATTTGTGTGTCTGTATGAGTGTCTGTGTCTGTCTGTGTGTCTGTCTCTGTGTGTGTCTGTATGTATCTATGTGTGTATGTGAGTGTGTCTGTCTGTCTGTCTGTGTATTTGTGTGTGTCTCTGTGTGTGAAGGATTCACGGAGAATTCCTGAGGAGTACTGGCAGTTTTTGTAGGCTATCTCATAGCCAGTGGGTGCTGGTCATTCTTTGTGTTCATATTGTTATGTTCATACCACGAGGAGTCTTTATGTTTAAGATGTAGAATTACAGTAATACAAATCTAGAGAGTAGATAAAGTTTGCCCCTTGAATTTATGCCATACATCCTTAATTAGAGAAAAAAACTGCACATGGATATTGTTCTTGAAGAAGTGGAAAAGTATATTATTTTTATGTATAAAGCCTAAATATGGATATAACACATAGATGGTTATTAGAAAGAATAGATCTTAAAAGGCTCCCTATGAGACTATTAATGACAGAGTTGCTGGAAGCCTTTTCCATTTCAGTCCAAATATTTGAAGCTCATGTTTATGAAGGTTTTAAATTTTTTTCTTTTTTTAATTTTTTATTTAACTTTTATTAATTACACTTTATTCATTTTGTATCCCCCCATAAGCTCCTTCCTCCTCTCCTCCTGATCCCACCCTCCCTCCCCTTTCTGCATGCATGCTCCTCCCCAAGTCCACTGATAGGGGAGGTCCTCTTCTCCTTCCTTCTGATCTTAGTCTATCAAATCTCATCAGGAATGGCTGCATTGTCTTCTTCTGTGGCCTGGTAAGGCTGCTCCCCCCTCAGGGGGAGGTGATCAAAGAGCAGGCCAATCAGTTTATGTCAGAGGCAGTCCCTCTTCCCATCACTATGTAACCCACTTGGACACTAAACTGCCATGGGCTACATCTGTGCAGGGGTTCTAGGTTATCTCCATGAACAGTCCTTGGTTGGAGTATGAGAAAAAAAATGAAAAAAAAAAAAAGAAAAATAAAAAATAAAATTTAAATTATTTTATTATTTTGTTACAAGTTTAAAGTTTCTTCTATTTATTTTGCATTCATTTGTCCTCATCATTTCCAGTAAGTGCAAATTAAAATTCAACCATAGACTCCAAAGAATAAGCCTTGTGTAAATTCATGAGTGTTTCTGAAAACATGTTAAGGAGGGAGGTTACTGATCCTAAATGGCAGGAAGTTCAGTTTAAGGAAATGTTAGCTCCAGCATTCAGTCAGCCTCATCAGGTCCCTCAGGAGGAATCCTTTAGAACACTTCTGGTGTTTTCTAATTGAGGTTAGACAATGGGAAGTTGCTCCAAGTCCCCAGACATAGAACTTTCCTCTTCGTTTTTGGCACTGGTACATTTTCACTTAAGACCTTCCTTAAGAGCACCTGCTCAGTGACAAATGAGCGCTGGGCTTGGCAAGCCTTTCTTCCATAATTCTCATATTTCAGAAAGGTGGGATTGTGATTTAAGAAGTACAACATCAAAGACAAGACCTAAACCAGTCCCTGGAGCAAAGGCAACTGAAATTAGAATATTTCAAGAGTTTCTTTCCAGGAGCAATTTTGAATCCATCAAAAGATAAAATTTCATGATGCTGAAACACATACACACACACACACACACACACACACACAGAGAGAGAGAGAGAGAGAGAGAGAGAGAGAGAGAGAGAGAGAAAGAGAAAGAGAGAGAGAGAAAGGAGGAGAGAGAGAGAAAAAAATTTAATTTTTAATTAGGTGTATATCTCTCATAATACATTTTTTTTCCAGATTGTCATAAAGTGTCCTCAAGAGCTGACTCAAATTCCAGGTACAAAAGTCCAACCAAATGAAGTTTTCCAAGAGCATCCAGCCCTTACGTTAAATGATTTTTTTTTTGGCGGGGGGAGGGGTTGGAAGATGACTGATATCACATTACAACACTTTTTTTTTTCTCACTCTCCATAATCCTCCTACTCTCATTAAAAATGGTTGTACGTGATGATGCTTCCCACATTCATGGGACCTAGGGTCATATCAAATAGAAGCTATGGTAGGCAGAATAATGACAAGGAAGATGTTAATGTCCTAAAATCAGAAATCTGTAAACTCACTGCTTTTTATGGGAGAGAAAATGGGATTTGGGAGATGTGATTTAAGAACTTTTAGGCAGGAACAACAGCCAGGATTATCTATCTGAGTCCAATCTAAGCACAAGAATCTTCAAGACAGAGAACCCATTCCTTGGTTATGGACTCACTAAAAGAGGGAACAAAAGAAGTGGGGCCAGAGAAAAGTGACATGGGGTCATGATCAGATAGTGCCAAACTCTGTAGATGGAGGCCTTCCATCAAGGATTCTATGTGGCTGGCAGAAGCTGAAGCCATGAAAAGGATTCTCCCTACTGTCTTCAGAAAGACACTCAGCTGGCCATGCTGACATCTATGTTAGTTCAGCAAGACACATAGCAGACAAGTAACTGCTATGTTAAGTTACTCAATTTGAACCATTTTACTGAAGGAGTAATAGCAAACAATAGCAAACAATGGTCTGAAATTAAAAGTAATCCATTACCAACATTTTTAGTTCTTAACTAAATACAATCCATACATCTTGAATATAGCAGTCATCCTTCTTTCCTCAGGATAATACACCCCCATTAAAAGACCATGCCATATTCCCTGTTTTCTCCCGCTTCTGCTTCTGATGTCTATCCTGTTTGCCCTTCTCAGTGAGGATTGAGCATCTTCCCTAGGGTCCTCCTTCTTGCTTAGCTTCTTGAGGAGTACAGATTTTAGTATGTTTAATCTACATTATATGTCTAATATCCACTTATAAATGAGTATATACCATCTATTTCTTTCTGCTTCTGGGATACCTCACTCAGAATGATGTTTTCTGGTTCCCAACATTTGCATGCAAATTTCATGATTCCCTTGTTTTTAATTGCTGAGTAGTTTTCCATTGTATAAATGTACCACAATTTCTGTATCCATTCCTCTGTTGAGGGACATTTGGGTTGTTTTCTGATTCTGGCTATTACAAGTAAAGCTGCTATGAACATGGTTGAGCAAATGTCCTTGTTGTATACTTGAGTGTATTTCAGATATATGCCTAGAAATGGTCTAGCTGGATCTTGAGGTAGCACAATTCCTAAATTTCTGAGAAAGTGTCACAGGAACCTACCACAGAGGGCCTCTGAAAGACTCTTCTGCTCAAGGTATCATAGCAGATGCTGCAACTCATAGGCAAACCTTGGGCAGAATTCAAGCAATCTTATAAAATAAGGGGGAGATGGAAAGATCTGGAGGGGACAGGAGCTCCACAGGGATAGCAACAGAACCAAAATATCTAGGCCCAGGGGTCTTTCAATGTACCCCATGGCAGCTCAGTCTTCAAGTGGGTTCCCCAGTAAGGCAAACAGGGACTGTCTTTGACATGAACTCAGTGCTGGCTCTTTGATCACCTACCCCTGGGGTAGGGGGTGTGGACTTACCAGGCCACAGAGGAAGACAACACAGACAGTCCTGATGAGACCTGATAGGTTAGGGTCAGATGGAAGGTGAGGAGGACCTCCCCTATCAGTGGACTAGGGGAGGGGCATAGTGGGAGAAGAAGGAGAGAGGGCAGGATTGGGAGGAGATGAGGGAGGGGGCCACCACCGGGATACAAAGTGAATAAATTATAATAAATAAAAAATTATAAAGACCATGTCATAAAATCAAACTAATCAGCACCTGTATTAGTTTTGCATTATGAACACAGTTCCCATGAAGAAATACCTGAGGCAGGCTACTTTTGAAGGCAAAAGGCTTCCTTACTGTTTTGTTCTGGAAGCTAACGGCCTAGAACGGGCAGTCCAAGTAAGCTGGTTTCTGCTTAGAGCTGAATAGCTGATGGCATCAGAACATGAGTAGATATGCAGAAAAAAAACCACAGCGTGGAACAAGAAATAAGGGATATCCTCTTCCCACAACACTTTTCTAGAGGAACACCCCTAGTGAGTTAAAGATGCCTGCTGAACTCCGTCACATATGTATGCTGTTGATGTAAGTGCAGCAAATCGAACCCAGGTCCTGTGATGATCCACTGCTCCAGCATCTAGACTGCACCTCTTAAAGTACTGACACTTCAGCACCTAAGCATTGAGCCCCAACATATGGGCCCTTGAGGGTGTCCACAGGAAAAGTTCTGACCAATGGAACAAGATGAGAGAGTCATGACTAAGAAGTCATCTCTTTCTCGATAATCACATGCACATTGATGATGAAAAAAACATGTAAACAGTGAGGCCGTAACACTTGTAGAAGCCTAGGAAACTGGATTATCATGTAGTACAAAACCATGCAAGACCCCCAAATACCCTTATGTAGACAAATCATTAATATCAGTAAAGTTTATTGGTAAGCTTCTGAAATTTAAGTGTCAAGAGCTGGATTTAACCTATGTAATATGATAAGCATCTATAAAATATTATATACTACATACTTATTATGCAACATGCCCAGGATTATTTTAAAACCAGAAAATGTTTCTATGACTCTAAAGGGATTTGCCTAAAATAAGTCGTCACTTTTAAAAAGAACTAGCACTCCAATATGATTTTCATTTAAGATAAATAGTAAAAATAAGAATAGTAATGACTGAGTATGCATAAAATTTGCTGAATTTAATTCTGCACACAAATTTAATGCATATTTAGATACTGTTGCTGATGCATCTCCATCAGCAAGTTCTTATAGAGTTAATATAGCACTAAGATTTAAACAATAGGAGATGGAGTGATTGTTCAGGGTTTAAGAACACTTTTTATCTGATAGGCCAGGGTCAGATGCAAGGGGAGTAAGACCTTCCCTATCAGTGGATTTGGAGAGGGACATGGGAGGAGATGAGAGAGGGTGGGATTGTGAGGGAATGATGGAGGGGGCTACAGTTGGGATACAAAGTCAATAACCTGTAATTAATATAAAAATAAAAATTTAAATTAAGAAAAGAATATTTGTTACTCTTGCTGCAGACCTAGATTTTGTTACCGGAACCAACATGGCAACTCACAACTGTGTGTAACTAAATTCTACAAGATCTGACACGTTCCTCTGGAATCTGTGGGAACCAGACACAAACATGGTGAGTATATATGTGTGTATATGTGTATGTACATATCTATGGTGTACATTTATGTGTATGTGTATATGTATATGTGTTATAAACGGGAAAATATAAAAGAAAATGAGTACATATTAAAAATTAAATAATAAGCAATAAGATTTTAGATTATGTGACTCATTAGAAAGTAATGGTTGTTCACAGAAACAAAAGACTGGTATTTGGGGCAGGGAGAGGAACACTTGGGCTACTTCTATTCATTTGATTTCTCCATAGAGTTACTAGAAAAGGAGGAAGGATCGTTTTCATCATCCTCTCCCATTCATATTCCTTACCTCCTACCAAGCTCATTTTGGAAGCTCTAGGACTTAACTTTCTCACAGTGACTGTCAACTTTTTAGGCTGTTCTTCCGCAGAAGCAAAAGAGGGGGAGGACTACTGAGGCTTAGTTTCCTGGAGTGGGGATAGTAAACATAGATGCACTTTCGTGCATCTTAAATTTTGGTTAAGTTTTTTAGGGCATGCTTCCGCATGCTCAGGAAAGCTTCTTCTATGCTCTCTGGTCCACTGGCCATGATTTTCAGTTCAACATTACCATGAGCAGCCAACAAAATGCAAAATCTGAAGATTTTAGTGATCACTACTCAACAGTTATGTGATGATTGAGACTATGACTAAAAGGTTTGACAACACGGAATCTTTGACAATGAGGGAAACTATGAAAGACGCTTTTGTTCACTGACTACCCCAAATTCGATTACTTTTTACGCACACACACACACACACACACACACATTTAAAAAAAGGAAGTAGAAATGATGTAAATTATAACTCAGGTACACAAAATATATATTTAAAACGTGAGAAACAACATGTTTGTCTTTCTACTCCCACCTTATGCTATATTTATGTTGGCTGCTATGTACCACCTTCCAAATGTCTGGTAAATCAAGTTCTTCTGGGATATCATTTGAAGATGATTATTTTGGGTCACAAATTATTCTGCAGAAATTATTCCAAGGCCAGCACAGTATGTCAGAAGTAAAGATACTTACAGCAAATCCTGGCAATTATAGTTCAATTTTTAGGACCCATGTGGTGGAAAGAGAGCACAGTGACGGCATTCCACTTATATACAAGTGAGCAAGTTAATCAATCAATAAATGTAAAAAAATGTTTAAATTGGTTACAAAAGCATTAGCCTATTTCATATAGAAACTAATTCAAGATGAAAGATAAGGAAGAAAACTGGAAATTGCCTGCAGTTTCTGTGTTCTGCTTTGATGTTGGCTTTGGAAAACTGATTATTTCACAAAAGTGAAACAGAATTCTCTTGATCTAAACACTGGATCTTATCAAGATGAATATTTTCTGATGACACTTCTAGAGTTGTTTTTGGATTGGAAATATTTTTCTATAATTCAAATACTCAATATTAAGACTACAGTTAGAAACAAGAAACACTTAAGCTATTTTAAACTATATTATTTAGCTGATTGTTTGTAATGCCATTTTGAAATAAAAAAAATTGCGGAACAGAAGATAAATTAGTCATGAAAGAAATAAATGAAATAAACAAGAGTTAATAAGATGTCTAAATGATTTTAAACTTTTCAATTCTTTGTGGCACTTTTTTATTATTAATTTTATTTTTTATATTAATCACAGGTTATTTACTTTGTATCCCAGCCATAGCCCCCTTCCTCTATTCTTCCCAATCCCACCCTCCCTCTCTCATCTCCTCCCTGCCCCTTTCCAAGTCCACTGCTAGGGGAGGTCCTCCTCCCCTTCCATCTGACCCTAGCTTATCAGTTATCGTCAGGACTGGCTTCCATGTCCTCCTCTGTGACCTAGCAAGGATGTTCCTCCCTCGGGGGTGAGGTGGGGGGGTAAAGGAGCCAGTCATTGAGTTCACATCAGAAATAGTTCCTGTTCCCCTTACTAGGGATACTCACTTGGATACTGAGCTACTATGGGCTAAATCTGAGCAGGGGTCCATACATGGTCCTTGGTTGGAGAAACAGTCTCATAGAGGATTCCTGTGCCCTGATATCTTTTGTCTTTGTGAAGCTCCTGTCCCCTCCTGGTCATAGTAACTCCGCCTTTTATTGTATGATTCTCTGCACTCTGCTGAAGGTTTGGTTATGAGTCTCAGCATCTGCTTTGATACGCTGCTAGGTAGAGTCTTTCAGAGGCCCTCTGCAATAGGCTCCTGTCCACATAACATTGATTTTTATTTTCAAATCATCATAAATCAGAAGTGAAAGGCATGCATACTCTTTGATGTTGGAACTTTTAAAAAATGGTTTTAATAACAAACACAAAAAGTGATTAACACACATCTGGACTTTCTTAGATGGTGGTCTCAAAGCAGATGATTTGTCATATAAATTCACCAAGACTGGTTCCCTTTTTTCTTACTTCCCCTTTGACACCACTGAAGACAAAGAAAGTACAAGGGTTATAAAATACTGGAACAGTTACTAAGAGTTTATTATTTACCTCCTGCCTCCCCTTCCTACGCTCAGCCCTGAGACTCTGGGATGACTCCCTGAATGTCATGCACCTGCTTGTCTAGAGTTGTTCAAATAGAAAGCAACTGAAGAAGATAGATTCCTGTCTACATCATTTCTCTCTGGTTTGTTTCTTATTTACCAACAGAAGCACCTGCTTCCATTTTCCTGGATCTTTTGTCAGTCTTCAAACAAACTCCATCATGCTTGACAGACAGTGGCAGCATCAGCATCACTAAAGTACAGTTCTTCCGAGCTACCCAGGCCTTGGCTTTCACCATGCTTTTTTCTCTCTCTCTTTCTCTTCTTTTTTTTTATCAACAGGCTTTTATGATTAAATAAACCTAATACTTTGCTTTGAAAAGATGCATTAGTTTGGCCTGCTGTAATAAAGAACTGTAGGCTCTGGGTGACTTACAAACAACAGAAATAGATTTTTCTCAGTTCTAAAGATTGGGATCTGAAACCAGGGTTAATACCATTGTCACCGTGGTAAGAGCCATCTTACCGCTTGTAGACTTCTGTGATAAGGGATCTAGGACCTTTGCCTCTTTGCTCCTAAGCTGGCTGGCCCAATATTATGGTTCATCAGCAAAGGGTACCACAAAAAAAATGTATTCATGAAGGGCTTTGTTTCACAGTCCCAGGTTCTCACTGGCCCAGCTCCTGTAGGACATACATACAGCTCCTGTATATCTGCTTCCTGCAAATTCTTTAGACTTAGCTTCTGAAATATCCCAAAAGCCTTAGACACCAGCTGACCCAAAAGTCATCTCATAGTGGGGGGGTCTCTAGTTTGAAATTTCTGCATAAACTCTTTCCCAGCTCAGGGACTGGGTTTCCAAAATTCTTCCCAACACTTAAAATGGATTTCCCACAAGTTCTACCTGCAGAGCTCCTCCATGGGCAATGTCATCCCATTCCAATGACTCCCATTAGTGCCCCCACCCCCAAGGTGATCTGGTCCTGAGACCTGAGCTGGATGCTGCTCTAGCTCAGCCCTAAGAACAATGCAGGGTCCTCATAGCATTCTTTCTGGCATTCTTTCCAGCTTGTTTTACTTTCCACTAACCTGGTTCCCTGTTACTCACTCCTCAGTTATTAATTCTTTGCAGAAAAAAAAAGTTTCCCTTTCCTTCTTACTCTAAGATTTTTCTCTCCTGATTTGGTTTTATCAGATGCTCAAATATCACGTTACAAGGATTTTTAATCTCTGAACTTAAAGTCTGTCCTCTCTACTTGTGAATCTGTTTCCCTTGTTCAAGATTCTTTCTTTGTCCATGTAGGGCATGAATTACTTTCCAACACACAAACACATGTATAAATATAATATGTCTTTATTTATTCATTTACTTCAGATAGAATATGCTCAATAAATAGCTACTGAAAAAACATCACATAGCTCACAGTAGCTGTTTCTGAAAAATGATCCCTTTGGCCACAAAAGAGACTTTGACTTGATTTGGGAGCATCAGCATTTTTATGTTCTTTGGGTCTGATAAGGAGGTTAATCCTTCTACTTATTATAGACAGATTATGGAAAGGTTTATGATACAGCCTTTTTCTCTCATAGCATATAAAATGTTGTCTCAACACTTCCAAATTCAGTTGACTGTCCAACCCAAATTAGTAACTCTCTATTCAGTTGGTTTTGAATGTGGCAATTAATTTTAGATGCAATGCAATTGTATTCCCTGTCAAGCTATTTTGCACATGTCGTTAAAGCAAAGATTTCACAAACATTGAAACGGGAACATTTCAATTAAGGAATAATCAATAGTCTTCTGGCTTCCTTGATCTGAGAACAAATACAGATGGAAGGTGTTTTTTTTTTTTTTCTTTTAAAGTTTATATAGTGTGTAAATTATTGTGGCCAAATTCCAAGGCCATAAAACAATTAGAAAAAAAATATTTAGTGTAATAAATAAAAATATGGGGCCAGAAAGATGGCTCCTGGTTAAACTGCCTACTACTCAAGCATGAAGGTACAGCTCCTGGTGCTTAACAACCATGTAAATCCCAGATGAGCTGATAAACCTGCAGCCCTGGTGATTCTGTGGAAGATGGCACTCACCACCCAGGTCATCTAGCCAAATCAATGAGGAGTTCGATATTGTGTAAAAGACTGTCTCAGATTTTCAAGTGACAAGAAATCAAAGAAGTATGGAACTTGACTCTCCTTTCCAATTGCATGAGTTAATATTAACACATGTTAACACACTCACACTAACATGTATTTACACCACTGCGAATGCAGGCAGGCTCACGTGCACACATACACACACACACACACACACATACACACACACAGCAGAGGCAAGTTTTCACTTCTCTTAGTAGTGCCTAAGTTTTTTTAATACATTCTGTTTACTCTTTAGAAGCATCTCTGAGTTTCCTCTTTGTGGACCCAATTTTCTTTCAATTTCAATGTTCACCTCCATACATTCTGTGGAGATTAGCAGACACAAGAGACAAAACAACTAACTGAACTCCTCAAGTAAAAATCATATGCTGAGTGCAGAACTTTGGCTATTCGCAAACCCAAACTTGTGACTCAGTTTTGTTGAGCAGATATCCTAGAATATAAAGACCTTCTCAGGCAGTAGCATTGTGTGTTTTCATCTTAAGCAGTTTTATAAAAAAATATTAGGAACATTTTGCATTCTGAGTTCCAACATTTTAAAACACTTCCTTTAAGAAGCAGTTTCTGATTCTTTTAGTTTGGGCTGGGTGTCTTCTAGCTGTACTTACCCTCTACCTGTACATGCCTTTATTTCCCATCTGAGAACTCTGATCCCTCAGAGTGTCCTTGTGCTTAGAAAGTTTCTGATGCCTTTTGAATAAGGGTGATATTTCTCTTTTGCCTAGCATCATGCTTTGTACCTAATAGACTAATAACACTACCAAGGGTATCAATACAAAAGATATCGATTTAAGGATAAACTTTTACTAAGAAAGATAAATGAAGTAAGCAAGGAAACAAAATTAATAAGCCTCAAAGCAAGAATAAGTTCAGTGTCTATAAGCAATGTCTCCCAAACTTGCTGTTCTAGTTAGATGAAATTGTCAGAAAGCAGAAGTTTGTGAAGGATGATCTATTTCCATGTTCTTCACCTTATGAAAATTTAATAACATTAATATCAAAGAATAAAGTTAAAAGGAGCTACTATCAAATTACCTACCTCCCACTCAACAAAGAATTTCATAGAAAGTAACTCATATTCTAGAAACTCAGTGCAGAAGCCATAAAATAAGAGCATTCACTCTACAATAACTGTATCATATCCTCTATTGAGGTCAATTAAAAGGCAAGTATATGCCTGTATGTGGTCACTCTGCCTTAACAAATGACTTGACACACTCTTGAGGCATGACTTAGAACTATTTAAATTATGGATGCCTATAAACCTGGAAAAGATACTTAATCTTAGGCGAAAGGCACAGAAAATATTTTTTGTAAAACAATAGAAGAAAATATATTAATAAAGAAGGAAATGCCTATCAATGTACAAGAAGCATATATATCACCAAGTAGACTGTATCAGAAAAGAAATCTCCATGCACAAATAACAGTCAAAGCACTAAATGAAAAGAACAAAGACATAGCGTTAAAAGCTGCACGGGAAGAAGACCAAGGAACATTAAAGGCACACCTATTAGAATAACACTGGACTTCTCAATGAAGACTTTGAAAGCTGGAAGGCTGTGATTAGATGTTCTATAAATTCTACAAAATCACAGACACCAGCTCAGACTAATAAACCTAGCAAAACTTTCTATCACAATAGATGGAGAAAATAAAGCATTTCATGAAATGAAAATATTTAAGCATTATCTACCTACAAATCCAGTTCTCAGAAGGCATTAGAAAAGAAAACCTTAATCTCAAGAGGTTAAGCACACCCAGGAAAACACAAAGAATAAACAAATAATCTTAGACCCAAAAAAATGTACACACACACACACACACACACACACACACACCACATCACCACCACCACCACCACCACCACAACAACAACCACAACAACAAAATTATCAGGAATCAATGACCACTTCTCATTGACATCTTTCTACATCAGTGATCTCAATTCCCCAATAAAAATCACAGGCTAACAGAATTTATGTGAAAACAGGATCCATTTTTTTTTTTTGTTAAAAAGAAGAAACATTTGTTAACATCAAGGATAGGCATCACCTCAGGCTAAGGGGTAGAAAAATAGCTTTTAAGCAAATTAACCTAAGAAGCAAGTGGGTGCAGCCATTTTAATATTTGACAAAAATAGACTTCAAACAAAAACTAACCAGGAAAGATAAAGACTGACACAACATACTTACCAAAGGAAAAAAAAATCCATAAAGAAGACATCCCAGTTTTTATCATCTATTCCCCAAACTCAAGGGCACATATGTTCATTAAAGAAACATTACTGTGGGCATCCCCAGAAAAGGGCTATTAGGGCTCAAGGCCTAGCATGACTTCTTGGGCAGTAGTTGGGTGGAGGGTTCATGGCTTAATGTTGGGGAGCCTGCTCTGAGACGAACAAACAGTGGCAGGCTCGGATATGGTGTGGAGAAACCTGATTGGTCACTCAAAGTTATATAACATGCTCTCTCTTCCAGAATAAAGGAGTCTGCAGCCACTAGCCCTTGTTTGCATCACGATGTCTGTGTGATGACTCTGCGCCTCTCACTGCCTCGGCCTGGACCCCCTGTCCTCACTCACAGGCTCGAGCATTGGGAAGATGTCAATACATATTGACGCTTACACATTGATAACAGTGGTCTGATATCCCAGCTGTCAATACACAGGTCATCCTGACAAAAATTAAACAGAGAAATGCTAGATCTCACTGACATTAAAAATGAAATAGACCTAACAGATATTTCCAAAAACACAAACACAAGCACACACACACACACACACACACACACACACACACACACATTCAAATATATTCATTTTGGAACCTCATGGAACTTTCTCCAAAGGTGGCCATATACTCAGATGTATAGCAAGACTCAACAGATACAGGAAAATCAAAATCCACCTTGCATTCAATCTGACCACCAGAAAGTGAAGCTAGATACAAACAACAGAAAGTTTACAAACTCACAGACACTGAAAAACTCACTACTGAAGGAGAAATGGGTTAATATATAAATTATAAACTTTCTAAAATTGAATGATAATGAATATACAACGAAAGTTATGAGACACAGTGAAGGTGTTTCAAATGGGCAAGTTCATAGCGCTAAGTGTCTACAAATAAATAATAGAGAGATCTCTCATACTAGTATTTAACAGCACAACTCAAAGGTCTAGAAACTCAGGGCTGAAGTCAATAAAATAGAAACAAACGTAGACAATAAAAAGAATGAATGAAATCAAAGATTTTATTTATTGAGAAAAATGAATTAGATTGACAAATTCCTATTCTAACTAACTAAAAGACACAAGGAAAAGATACAAATTAACAAAGTTAGATATGAAAAGGAGGACCTAATAACAGGTACCTAGGAAATCCTGAGAGCCATAGGGACATACTTAAAAACCAAACTGTACTTTACTAAATTAGAAAATTCAAAAGAAAAATTCTCAATACATAAAACTTACCAAAGGCAAATCAAGAGAAGATAAATAATTCAAACAGACCTACAACCCCAAGTGACAGAGAAATAGTCATTAAAGATCACCAACCAGAAAAGCCCTGGCCCAGATGGTTTTAGCGCAGAAGTCTACCAGACTTTCATGGAAGAGTTAACCCTAATACTCCTCAAACTACTTCACAAAATAGAATCTGAAGGAACATTGATCAATTTGTTTTACAATGACATGGTTACTCTGATACCCAAACTACATAAAGATTCAATATCAAAGAAAGAGAACTACAGACTATTTCCCCTCATAGATACAAAAATTCTCAATAAAGTATTTGTAAGCCAAAACCATGAACACATCAAAAATAATCATTCACCATGATCAAGTAGGCATCATGCCAGAAATGCAGGGATGGCTCAACATACATTAAACAATATATGTAACCCACATATAAACAACCTGAAAGAAGGAAAACAAAAAACAAAACAAACAACAAAAAAAACCATGGTCATCTCATTAAACATAGAAGAGTCCTTTGAAAAAATTCTCGTACCAGTTCCTGGTAAAATTGCTGGAAAGAAGGCTACAGAGATAGCTAAACAGTCAAAAGCACCAGCTACTCTTTCTGAGGACAGAGATCAATTCCCAGCACCTACATGGCACTCACAACTATGTGGCACTCCTGTTCTCAGGGATCCAATGCCCTTATACAGACATACTTGCAGAAAAAAAAATCAATACACATGAAATAAAAATAAATAAATCACTAAAAACTTTTAATGTTTTGGAGAGTTTAGGGATATAAGGGACATATCTCAACATAATAAAAGCAGTTTACAGCAAGCCTATAGTCACCGTAAACATAAATGGAGAGAAAAATCAAAGCACTTCCACAAACATCAGGAACAAGACAAGGTTGTCCACTCTCTGCATGCGTATTCAATATAGTACTCAAAGTCTTGGGTAGAACAAAAAGAAAACTAAAGGAGATCAAGGAGAAAGAAATTAGGAAGTAATAAGTCAAAGTATCTTATTTATTTTCAGATTATATGATTTTATGCTCATGATCCTGTGGATTAATAGAGTAAAAGTGGCCATTCTACCAAAAGCTCTTTACAGTTTCAATGCAATCCCTATCAAAATTCCAAAACTATTTTTCACAGCTTCAGATAGAAATGGAAAACAATTCTAGCTAAAACCATTCTGAATAATAAAAGAACTGTTGAAGGTATCATCATGCCATCTTCAAATTTTACTGTAGAGCTATAGGAATAGAAGCAGTGTGGTATTGCTAAAAACCAGGCATACTGATCAATGGAATCAAATTGAATACTCAGACACAAATACACACAGCTATGTATGTACACCTAACTTTTGATAAAGAAGCCAGAAATATACACTAGAAAATACAAATACAGTATCTTCAACAAATGGAGCTAATCAAACAGGAAAGCTAGCTACAAGTAAAAGAATGCAAAAAGATTTATATTTATAACCCTGTACAAAACTCAGTTCCAAGTGGATTAATGGCCTCAACCTAAAACTAGATACACTGAAACTGAATCAGGAAAAAGTTGGAAATAGCTTTGAGCTTATTTGCACAGGAAAAGACTTTCTGAACAGAACACTGTTATCCATAGCACTGATACCAACAAAGAATAAATGAAACCATCATGAAACTGAGCAGCTTCTACATGGCAAAGGGAACTGTCATTCAGACAAAATGGCAGCCTACCGAATGAGAAAGGATTTTTACCAATTACACACTTGATGGAGGGAGTTAAAATCCAAATATTATAAATAACACAGGAAACTAGATATCAACAAAGAAAATAATCTAATTAACACAAGTTGCAGATCTAAAAACAGAATTGTCAAAAAAGGAAACTCAGATGGCTAGCCAAGAAACACTTAAGGAAATATTTAGCATCTTAGTTATCAGGTAAACAGAAATTGAAACTGCTTTGAGTTTTCATCTTACACCCATCATAATGGCCAAGGTTAATTAAATAATCCCCATTCTGCATGGATGTGGAGTAAGGGGAACATTCAACCATTGCAAGGACTCCACACTTGTACAGGTACTCTGGAAATCAGTGTAGCAGCACCTCAGGAAGATGAGAATTGATCTACCTCAAGATGTACCTAGATCACTTTTGAGCATATGCACAAAGATTGCTTATTTCAACCATAAAGGAATTTGTTCAACCATGCTCACTGCTTCTCTGTTCATAATAGCTGAAAACTTGAAACAACCTAGATATCTTTCAACAGATTAATGGGTAAAGAAAATGTGGTCCATTTACTCAACAAAATGAAATATTACTCACCCATTAAACACAACAAAATACTGAATTCACAGGTAAATGATTGGAACTAGAAAAAAAGAAATCATTGTGAGGTAGCTCAGACCCAGAAATACAAATAGGAAGATGGGTATGGTGGTGCACACCTTTAATCCAAGCACTCAGGAGGCAGAGGCAGGTGAGTTTGAGGCCAGCCTGTTCTACAAAGCAAGTCTAGGACAAACAAGGCTGTACAGAGAAACCATGTATTGAAAAATAAGAAAGGGAGAAAGAAAGGAAGAAAGAAAGAAAGAAAGAAAGAAAGAAAGAGAGTGAGAGAAGAGAGAAGGAGAGAAAGAGAGAGAGAGAAAAATAAAAAATACAAATAAAGTATTTATTTGCTTATATGTGGATATTACTTGTTAAGTCAATGGTAACCAAGATAGAACCACAGGAGTTAGGTGTAGAGTTAAGGAGTATGGGGGATAGATGTATTTCCCCAGGAAAGCAAAATGTAATAGTTGTGTATGGACAGAGGAGGGTTAGGATGGAATGGGAGCATCAAGTGGGAAAGAGTAGGGAGAAGGGGACAAGGAGGAAATACAGGGAAAGACACCTAAAATTAAGGACCATTTGAGGGATGGTATGAAACTTAATACAATAGAAGCTTCCTAAAGTATACAGTTATATGAAGGTGACCTAAAAGATATTTCTAAATAATGGGGGAGGCAGAGCCTTAACAGTACATATCTGATCACAAAAAGGAAGCCTCCAGTACTAGGAATAGGTTATTATATGATAGGGATGCTGGACAAAAGGGTCCCACAGGAACCCTCAAATAACCCATGCCATTGCCAACACTGTGAGTTACTCTCCTCAAATGACGGCCAGACCCTTCTGCTGAAGACAACACTTATAGAACTCATTGATCATGGACAAGTCAAGCTGGTGTCTATGTTGAGCCTTAACTGTTACATGCTAGTGTCATTGGTACAGGAAAGTGCTCTGCATGTTACCAAAGGAGAAATAGAAACAACAACTTACCTACAAACCCTTTGATCTATATTGGTATCCCCTCTGCCAGCTATGCTGGGGCAACGGAGGCGCAAAGCTTATGGAAGTAACCAACCAATATTTGATTTGACCTAAGTCCCACTCTAGAACTTACACCCAACACTGATCAAGAACCTAAGATAAAATGAAATATTAATGTTCTACTATGAAAATATAGCAATAAATTTACCCTTAATGATATTCTGCTATATTCATAGATTGAGAGACCTTGGAACACAGAGCACTAAATGGATGCTTTCATCAAATACCTCTTCTCAGGGATCAATGAACCCTTTGGAAGAGGAGGCAGAGAAAGCATAAGAGCCAAAAGGTATGGAGGATACAAAGGAAACAAGGCTCTCTTAAGTACAACAAGATGGATACAAATAAGAACTCAGACAGAGGCCGCTTGTACAGTGCTGGCATGGGTCTGCACCAGACAGGGTCTTAGAGCTTAAAGGAGAAATGGGCACATGTCCCCATTTTTAACCCTGAAGCTACCTCCAATTGATACCCACTTGCAAATAAAATTTAGTTTTCTCCAAGAGATTCTTACTAGGGAAACAAACTACTCTTAAGTGTAGGCTGCAGGTCCTGCAGTAGATGGGCAACAGAAAATGAACTAAATAGCATTTTTGAAGGTTCTTTGTCTGTTAATGTCATGTCAGGGCTTACAAAGTTTTATCTCATTTAAATTATCTCATGTAATTTTTTTTATCTTTTTTCCCCCACAGTTCCATTTAGATATATTGTATGACTTCCAGTTTTTTAATGTAATTCCCAAGTATGCCAATAAATGAGTCCTGAGTCTGTATCTCTTTTATTCAATGTCTTTTCTTGGGCTTTTTACCTTCTTACCTTATTTGCTTTGTCCTATTTTAATGTGTTAGTTTTTGGTTTATTTTATATTTTGGTTTATTGTATTATTATCCCTTAGAAGCTTACTTGTTTTCTAATCAAAGAGAGAAAGAGGTCGATCCAAATGGGGCAGGGAAATGGCAAGGAACTGGGAAGATTAGAAGGAGGAAAAACAGAAATTAGGATATATTATGTAAAAAGAAATCAATTTTCAATAAAAAGAAAAATTAAAATACATACAATAAAATGCTGCAATGGAGCTAAAATAACTCAATAAAATATTGAAATGTAAGTATAAGAAAAATTAAAATTTGTATCTAAAAAGCATTTAAATAAAGAAATATCAGTTCTGTGCTGCACACTAATCAAGAAACATACTTTTTTTTGAGATTATAATGCTACAAGTCAAACATGCTTTGATTTGTATCATTCAGTTAAAGCAGAAGGTACATGGTGAAATAACATATTACAGCTTGTCGATTTTGTCCTTTCCTGCTACCCATATTGAATCTGTGCATTATCAAGATTCAAGGTTTCAAAACACCAAAAGAAATACAAGGTTTCTATAAACCTAAGAGTGAGCACAATCTCATCTTTTAAATCATCCCGAATGGTTAGTATGTCATAAACAAAGCTGGGGCTGAGAGATTGATGGAAGCACAATGAACAAGTTGTCTGAGGATCATCACTCACAGTGCCTCTCCTCTGTTCCCTAAATGCTTGAACTTCTTTCCATAGTAAAGATGTCAGAGAAAAGGCAGACATTCTTCAGAGCAGTTAATCTCTTAGAAGACTTACTTGTGAAACAGAACAGAACCAAAAAATATCCCAGAAGCAGAAAGACACACATAGTTTATACTCACTTATAAGTGGATATTAGACATATAATATAGCATAAACATACTAAAATCTTTACACCTAAAGAAGCTAAGCAAGAAGGAGGGCCTGGGTAAGATGAGTAATCATCATTCAGAAAGGCAAATGGGACAGACATCAGAAGGGAGAAAACAGAAAACAGGACAGGAACCTACCACACAGGGACTCTGAAAGACTGCCCAGCAGATGCAGAGACCCATAGCCAAACTGTGGGCAGAGTGCAGGGAATCTTATGAAAGAAGGGGAAGATAGAAAGACTTGAAGGGGACAGGAATGCCACAAGGAGAGTAACAGGACCAAAATATCCCTGGACACAGGGGTCTTTTCTGAGACTGATACTCTAAACAAGGACCATTCATAGACATAACCTAGAACCCCTGCAGGCACCTCAGTCTCCAAGTGGGTAGCCTAGCAATGGGAACAAGGACTGTCTCTGTGATGAACTGAGTGGTTGGCTCTTTGATCACTTCCCCTGATGGGGGAGCAACCTTGCACATGAGGCCACAGAGGAAGACAATGCAGCCAGTCCTGATGAGACCTGATGGGCTAGGGTCAGAGGGACTGTGAGAGGACTTGGAGAGAGGCATGGGAGGAGATGAGGGAGGGAGTATGGGATTAGGAGGGAATGAGGGAGAGCCCACAGCTGGGATGCAAAAGTGAATAAACTGTAATTAATTTAAATATCAATAAATTAGAAAATACCACCATTCAGAATTTTCTGTGAAGCCATACTGTGTGTTAGGCATGAAAGATACAGAGAAAGAGACAAGAATTCCGGTTTTATGGACTGCTTAAAACTCAGTGGAATATAAAATGTAATCAAATATTTTAAAGAAATGCAATATAAGATATAATGCAAAAACACACAATGTATAGTTTAATCATTGAAAATTAAAACACCTGTGTTAATCAAATCAGAAAAAAAAATAGCAGTTGGCTTTGGGTTTTGTAAAAATGAAAATTTCCCATACAGAGTGATGTAGGAAATAACTCTAGGAAGAGGGAATCTTATTAATAAATGAGATAGTAGATTTGATTTAGCTAGAGAAGTCCAAAGTTTGCATCTGCTGTGAGCTTTGTGGGTACTCTGGGGTCAGATAATAAAGGTCCATGATTAATAGGGAACCTTTTGGAGCCTGAGCTGCCATGGGCTACATCTGTGCAAGGATTCTAGGTTATCTCCATGAGTGATCCTTGGTTGGATTATCAGTCTCAGAAAAGACACCTGTGCCCAGATTTTTGGTTCTGTTAATTCTCCTTGTGGAGCTCCTGTCTCTTCCAGGTCTTTCTATCTCCCCCTTCTTTTATAAGATTCCCTGTACTTGTCCAAAGTTTGGCTATGAATCTCAGCATTCGCTTTAATAAGGGGAACAGAAACTGTCTCTGACATAAACTCAGTAGGTGGGTCTTTGATCACCTCTCCCGAGGCGGGGCAGCTTTACCAGGTCACAGAGGGAGACTATGAAAGACACAGGCCACAGAGGAAGACTAAGAGACCTGATAGACTAGGGTCAAATGGAAGGGGACAAGTTCCTCCCCTATCAGTAGACTGGGGAAAGGGCATGGGAGGAGATGAGGGAGGAAGGGAGAGAGGATGGGATTGGAAGGGGATGATGGTGGGGGCTACAGCTAGGATACAAAGTGAATAAATTGTAATAAATAAAAACTTATATTAATAAAGGAAAAACAAACAGGTCCAAGCTAATGAACTCTCCTTTGCGAAGAAGAGCACAGTGGCATGATCTGCTAAGGTCCCAAGAATTACATAGCAGTTGATGAAAGACTGGAAGAAGTCTGCTCCATCTCTGTGAGTTCATATGTCCATCACGTGGAATCATGAGGCTGTGGGAAGCCAGACCCCCTGCAAATGTCCCTGTGAAGATGGTGGCAGTCAGCAATAGAATAATAGAAGTGTCAGTGAATAGGGATGTTGAGATTCTGACAGATGCTAAGGAGACATCAGGGTTGGGGCAAAGAGCACATTCTAATAAAGCTTGTTACTTGAGCATCAAGATGGACCACAGGGAAGAAACCACTGGGTTAGTATGGGCATGAGTAGTAGGAATTTTTGAAGCTACCTCTCAGGAGACATGTATAAACATTCAGCCAAGGATCTGGAGGGTAAGTGTAATTTGTGACTTACATGTTCAACAAGGTTTAAATGAGCATTAAAGAGTTCAAACTTCATATACATCACCATTTAAGAAGTGGACAAAAGTACTACCTATACAGACGACTAACAGTTTGTATTTATGTACATATATATTCCTAAGTACATAAATATTTATGTATTATTTAAATACATATACATACAAATACATATGCAACAATAATTAATGAAATTTTGAGTAAGGAGAAGTATATGATAGTGTTTGGAATGAGGAAAGAGAATGGAAAAAAGATTGAAATTTTTTTTAGCCTCAAACAATGAAAGGGCTAATATATTTTTAAATTGTCTGAGACAACAATAAGAGTAGAAGATGTTAAAGGGAAATTGCAAAGGGTAGGGATGAAGGAACACCACTGAGAAGGCACAATGAAGGTGGAATTGTGGAGCAGAAAATTGGATGCATTTATATCATAAATTAGTGTTTGGGCAGAGAGTAAGCATGCACAGAAGGCCTTTAAATGACCACCTGAGCAAGAAAGAAGAGCTGTAGCAGCACAGTCAGAGGAGACCTCCCTGTCCATGAGTTAAGCAAGTCCTAACTGGAGGAGAAATGTACTACACATTAGAAAGATTCCATCCCACGCAACACAGTAGACACAAGATGAGGGCATTTCCTAAAAACAAAAGTTTAATATTCAGTAAAATATCAAATTCTTTATGGAATCAAATGGCAGTAGGGTAGGATTTCAGTACAAAGGGTTTCAGAAAGGCTTGAACAGAGCTTGGAAACATGGAAATGTGTTTGGCTATCTCAGGAAACATGCCTGTGAAAAAATTAGCGGCCCTCAAAGCTGACTTCTAACAATGGTGGTTTCAGTTCCTATTAAGACTCAAACACTGAACAGATGTCTGAAGGAACAGAGAAAAGTGATGGCTTTGAGGGGATGAGAGGTAAAAGAGGTGGATTACACTGAAAGACAGAAGGTTAGAAGCCGTCATTTCTCCATTTATATGAGAGTGATACTAATTAGCAATTTATCAATTAATTTGCTTTAGTGTAAAGGCAAAGAAAACATAAAACCCTCTCCAAATTTAAGGGCATGAAAATGCAGAAACCACAAAGGAAGTTAGACACTTATTTCATTTCATGTTCCATGTTTCCAATATTCATTTACCCATTACTGAAAATTGATAGGAGACAGATAAGAGAGTGTTATTGAGCTATGTGTGATCACAGCACCTGCTATATATGTATTTAACTGTCAAAATTAAGAAAATTGATGCTGTCCTTGCAATTGAAAAGCCATGTCACTTAAGATCATATAAGTTATGATCAGAACGTTACTGGCAGACACACACATATCAGAAGTTATAGAGCTTTCCTTACTAGAACAAACTCCAAAAAAATCAAGAGCTGGCGTTACTTATGGACCAAAACAATGGGGAGGACATTCTCTGTGTCACAGATGATGCTGGGCCAGACTTACCTGGTCTACAGCCATCTGGTGTTTTTAGTGGGAAGGGACTGGGCAGGTTAGCACACTTAGTCGAGAGATCTGACCAAGTAGGAAACTCAGCAGTGGGGCCTCACACAGACTGGTGTCCAGGGAAACTCTCATTGCAATCACTGGTGCGTTTCCACCAATGCTCTCCTTAGACCTCTGTGTTCTAATTCTTAGCCTGGTAGCTTCTAAATGCAGAAGTGTTTCCTCCATAAAGCTGAAGCCACCAGCAATGTGATGTTCCCTACTTCCATGCAATAAAATAACCCAGCTATTTTGCCACATGGATGATTTTCTTATATGGATAAAAGGGGATGGGGTTTGTTCAGCCGACATTTCATTTGTTTGGGCATTCTGTAGAATTGTGGTTTCTTTATGGCATTCATATTTACTTTCCGAATAAGACTTTTCGAGTATCCAATAACTGAATAGTATGTGGGAAAGCTATACACACCTACTTTCCCTGTATCACTGAGCTCTCAGAATTCTGGGCTGTCTATCAAGATTCCCACCCCTAAGGAGTATATGCCTCTTATGATTTCCCCTTCCAGAAGAAGCTGGGCTGTGAATTTGATGACATTTCATGCCTATGATTAAGCTACAGTGTATTTAAAATGTCCAAAGGATTTTCTAGTTGTACTATTGTTTCTAACAAGTTGACTAACTCAACCAACACTATACATAAATCAAGATGATCCTATACTATTCAAGTGAACTCTTTAAAAGAGCCAGTCTTGGTGCTGGGGGATGAATTAGTAGGTAAGGTGTTGAGGATCTAAGTTTAGATCCCCAGACTCTACATAAAGCCCTATGCACTAACACATATTTCTTTGCAATCTGCACACTCTTTTCAGAAGATGGTAGGCAGACATAGAAATCCTGAAGCACACAGGCCAGATAGCCTGGTGAACAGGAGAGATCCTTCCTCAAACAAGAAGAAAGTCAAAGACAGATACCTAAAGTTGCCATTTGATCTTCAGATCTGTGCATTGGCATGAGCACACCTATACTTACAAAGGCAGACATGCAAACACACCCACACACTCTCATACTACATTATACTTGCACACAACACAAGTATTTATATACCTAAAATAAAAGACCACCAGATGTCTCTGAAAGGGAAGAATCAGTTTGCTAGCGAACTCACTTACTGTTCTTTTTGAAAAGACAAGCTACTGTGTGCTCCAAAATTGTGACTAAATAAGTTTTAATGTGACATAAGCTTTGGTAGAGACCCTCCTAAGCCTCAGATGAGACCCCAAATCTTGTTGGTACTCTGAATGATAATCTTGAGGTATTCTGAGAACATGTATCTACCCAATGTATACTGTGAAATAATAACATCTTTTTTTTTGTTTTAAGCCACAGTATTTGTGGTGATTTGTTTCCAGCAATAGAAAAGCCTCAGAAATCCATTCCTAATCCCAACAGAACCCCCAAGAACGTTGGGCAGGTTGACATCTCAAAAAAAACAAAACAAAACAAAACAAACAAACAATCTATTTATGTCAAGAACACAGATCATGAGTCCTATGAGTCTGAGCACTTGGGAAAGGTAGGTCAGGCCGGACTCAGTAGAATACATTGGATTATACCATTAAGGCAGTTAGTACTTTGCATTAGAGCCCTAGCCATGGCAAGTACAGAGAGAAAAACACATTGCACAAGGCTTTAACTTGCAAATTGTTTCATTCATGAGCCTGGGGGTTCATTTAGAGAGCAATCACACGTGGTCGTTGTACAGCCCCATCTCCATCTGAACAGAGCCCGGTTGACAGATGGCTTTTACTCCAGGAAGCCAAGCTGCATGTGATTCTGCCAACCTGGAAAGAGAAATCCAGGAATGGAGGCCTTCTGCGATAACCTCGTACTTTCTACACTCATAAAATGAATAAGAACTATCCCACGTTAACAGGATGGAAAGCTCACTAAGGGTGTCTTTTGGTTTTCTCACTGTAGGCTATGCCGGGCTTAGTGCCCTTCCTAGAAGGATACTGTGAAGACAGCTGTCTCTTGTTATGTGTACACTGGGAGAAGCTGAAGGAGGAAAATGGCGGTCCCGTGTGATCTAAATGCACTGTGGACAAGTATGAAATTCCCAAAACAAATAAAATAGTTTTTGAACAGTTGGCGAAAGAGGAAAAAAGAGTGTGGAAAATATTAAAGAGCTTGTAAATCCAGACAGGGCTCAGAAGATACCCTGCATGTTGAAACATCAAGGTTATTCAGGGCTCTCCTATCTCATTTTTTTTGAAATGAGAAAGCTAAGCTGGGAAAGCCGAGGAAGAGTTGGCGTTAACCAGTCTCTGCTAATAACTTAGCCCATCCTGTGGAAGGAAAAGAAGCAAGGCTCCGCGGCACCAAAGAGTGCCACACAACGACCTAGGTACTCTCCTGCCGCGTTTATAAGATGTTCACTTTTCTAATTAACAAATCACAAAATTCCCTGCTTAAAAAAATATATTATTTCTTATCTCACAGTGCTACAGACCAGAACCCTGGAGACATCTGAAACCAAAGGGCTAAGCTGTCTGCTTAGAAACAGGGATCTTTGTATTGCCAGCAGCCAAAGAGTAACAAACACATAGATTAAAATGTGTGAAACTTTCTTCCCTCGCTAAACAATTAATTGCTTTTAAAAAAAAAAAACACTTCTGGGCTCTTATGGCAGGTTTTCTGGTTTTTATAATCCTTCCTTTAATCACTGCTTGCTCTGTGATATGGATCAAGTCAGAAAGACTAAGGTGAAGAATTAGAAAAAAAAGTAATACTAAAAAAGTAATAGTAATAGACTACTTTTGCTGGTCAAATCCCAAATACAATGTGGTAGACACATTCAAAGTATTTGCTGAATAGATGGGGGTATAAAAAAATAACATTATGATAAAGTCTACTTTTCCTTCTTTGACAGCCTTTATGAAGCATTTTGTTTGGTTTTTAAGATACTGATCATAGACAAAATTCTCATTCACTAGATTCTGGGTCAGTGATATAGTCCAGATCATTAGGGACAACTTGAAAACACTGCAGGAGGTATATCTTGTTCGCATGCGTGAGTCAAAAGAAATAATCTCACATTAGGTATGGAAGCCCATGACTTTCATGGCAGCATTTAGAAAAATGTATGGAAGTACTGGAATTTCAAAGCCATCTGTAGTTACACAGAGAGCTCTCAGCCAGCCTACATTATATTAGATACTAACAAAAGTAAAGTTAAATTAAAAGTATGAATGCACCAATCATTTCTGAAAGACAGCATCAGAAACTAGGACAATTGTACCAATTCAAAACTGTCTTCTCAGTGTTTTGTAAAGAAATAATCATAAGATGACACTGTAAGTGAAGCATTAAATAGAACCTGAGGCAAAAGGGTAAATGGATGCTGAAGAGATTGAATCATTTTGGGCAGTGGCTATCAACATTTGTGTCATGACCCTTTTGGCAAACCTCTATTTCCAAAAATATTTACATAACAGTTCATAACAGTAGCAAAATTACAGCTCTGAAATAGCAACAAAAATCATTTTATAGCTGGGGGTCACTACAACATGAGGAACTGAATAAAAGTGTTGCAGTATTAGGAAGGTTGAGGACCACTGTTTTAAGGGAGGCTGTCTGTAAGGTTCTTAAAGTTGAAAGCATGCTTTTTTATTAAATTTTTATTGTTAACATTAATTATCGTTTATTCACTTCATATCCCAGCTGTAGTCCCCTCCCTCTTCTCCTCCCAATCCAACCCTCCCTCCCTCATCTCCTCCTATGCCCCTCTCCAAGTCCACGGATAGGGGAGGTCCTCCTCCCCTTCCATCTGACCCTAGCTTATCCAGTCTCATAAGAACTGGTATGCATTGTCCTCCTCTGTGACCTGGCAAGGCTGCTCCCCTATCTGGGGTAAGGTGGTCAAAGAGCTAGCCACTGAGTTCATGCTAGAGACAGTCCCTGTTCTCCTTACTTGGGAACCCACTTAGATACTGAGGTGCCATGGGCTACATCTGGTAGGGGTTCTAGGTTATCTCTATGAATGGTCCTTGGTTCGAGTATCAGTCTCAGAAAAGACCCCCTAGGTCCAGATATTTTGGTTCTTTTGCTATTCTTGTGGAGTTCCTATCCTCTCCAGATCTTAATATCTCCCCCTTCTTTCCTAAGATTCTCTGCACTCTGCCCAAAGTTTTTTTATGAGTCTCAGTATCTTCTTTGATACAATGCTAGGTAGAGTCTTTTAGAGGCTCTTTGTGGTAAGCTCCTGTCCTGTTTCCTGTTTTCTCCTTTTTCCAATGTATGTCCCATTTGCCTTTCTGCATGAGGATTGATCATCTTACCCAGGGTCCTCCATCTATTTCACCTTCTTTAGGTGTACAGATTTTGGTAGGTTTATTCTGTATTATATGTCTAGTATTATGTGTGAGTATATACAGTGTGTGTCACTCATCAAAATGGCAAAGATCAAAAAACTCAAGTAGAACTGGAGAGGGTGTGGAGAAAGGGAACCCTCCTCCATTGCTGGTGGGAATGTAAATTTGTATAACCACTTTGGAAATCAATCTTGCACTTTCTCAGACAATTAGGAACTCAAGATCCAGCTATACCTGTTGTAGGCATATATCCAAAATATGCTCAAGTACAGAACAAGGACATTTGTTCAACCATGTTCTTAGCAGTTTTATTCATAATAGCCAGGACCTGGAAACAACCCAGATGTCCCTCAATGGAGGAATGGATACAGAAATGTGGTCCATTTACACAATGGAATACTACTCAGCAACTAAAACCAAGGAAATCATGAAATTTGCAGGCAAATGGTGAGAACTGGAAAACCTCATCCTTAGTGAGGTATTCCAGAAACAGAAAACATGTGTTTTATTCCTCATATTAAACAATATATAGTTCCCTATTCCTAAAACCTTATTAGGCGTGGGAAATATGTATTAATGCGTGAGAATTACTAATGGAATGTCATACCAATTTTTGTATATATACATTCTTAACATTCAAATTTTATTTAGACCTGAGATTGGAGATATGAATCAGTAGTTAAGGGTACTGTCTTTTCTTGCAAAGGACACAGGTTTCTTTCTAGCACCCAAATGTCAACTCACAGCTATCTACAACTCCAGATACAGGTAATCCAATGATCTCTTCTGACATCTATGGCACCAAGCATGCACATGGTACACATACATGAATTCATGCAAGACACTTCTATACATAAAACAAAAATTCAGTTAATGTACTTGTCATGTTTTACTGTGTAGGGTTGAATACGCATGTACTGTTGGATAGCTAAAAAATTATTAATATGGATGACTTCACAAAAGTTTTACTGGTAAAAACATTAATGTCTGGGCTGGACAGATAGCTCAGTGGTTAAGAGTACATGCTGCTTTTGCAGACAATCCAGGTTCAGTTTCTAGCAACTACACGTTTTCTAACAACAGTTATGTCCAGCTCCAGGGAATCCAGTGCCTTCTTCTATGCCTCTATGGCACTGCACGGTCGTGCAAATGTGCACTCACAAACACACATAAAATAAAAACAAATAAACCTTAGAAAAAAGAAAATGATAAGATCTACTGTCAGTGATGTGCAAGAATATACTGTAATTGACTTAGTTACAATTAATTTGCAGTTAATCTCTTAAAGCATTCCTCTACCTAACTTAAACTTGTCTCCTTTGGTTGCTATTCCCCCAACTCCAGCCATTCCCTGGTAACATCTGTTCCATTCTGCTTCTATCAGGTCAGATATTATCTCTCTACATGTAAGGGGGTTGGCACTGCACTTGTCTTTCTGTGATTGCTTTATTTCACTTAACATTCTAGCCTCCAGATTCCTCCACATTGCAGAAAAATGTTAACTGATGAAGGAAGATACAGTCTGCTGTGTGTATACACCCAATTTTCCTTATTCATTATCAGCCTCTAGACTTAGGATGATTCCATATATTGACACTTATGACTAGTAATGCAACAAAGATGCCTTTTATATGTATATCCTGTACTGGGATCGCTGGATCCCATTGTAGTTTTACTGTCAGTTTTGCGAGGAACTCCATGCTGTTTCCCATAACATCTGTACCACTTAACAACAAAACTAACAGTGTACAAGAGGTCCTTTTTCTCCACATTCTTCCCACATTCAGCAACTTTCATTTTCCATGTTTTTGTAGTATCTGTTTATGTTCCATGGTGGAGAGTGTGTGAATTCATCTTCTCTTTCCCTTCCATGTTTGCTTAGCACACCAGTGTTGCGCTAAGCCAAACACTCATGTCATTCAGGACTACCAATGGCATTTCGCACTGCATTGAACTTATATTTCTTCAGCAATTTATCATACACACCATTAGCATTGACACACCAAGCTATTGTAAAGGTATGGTGGAAGAATAGTACCACCTTGATTTCGGTACTGTAGATGGTACCTCAAAGATAAAGAAACAGTTGTCACTATTTCGTCACTTGGCCAAATTCAGAGTTTGCCTCTTGACTCTTGACCATGCTGAGGCAACATTTCTCTCATTGTCTTTAAGAAGGAATAGGTTCACCAGAGAAAAGAGGGTGACTAGAAAAGAGGGAGATGCTTAATAGCTGCTTCTTTGGTTGATCGACATACAAGAAACAGCTCACGTGACCTGTTTTTTTTTTGTTTTTGTTTTTGTTTTTGTTTTTGTTTTTTAAGAATTCTTCTCAGAGCGTCACTAATAGTGTCAGGGGTTGGCTACATCCCATGTGGTGGGTCTCAGGTTGGGTCAGGCATTGGTTGGCTATTCACTCAATATCCACTCTATTTTTGTCACTGCATATCTTGTAGACAGGGTAAATTTTTAGAGTCAACTACCAGGGCCCAGGAAGGCTTGGAGAGACTGAGGCATCAACCAAGGACCATGTATGGACTGGACCTAGGCCCCCTACACAGATGTAGTCGATGGAAGTTTGGTCTTCATGTGGGGGAGTAATGGAAGTAGGGGCTGTCTCTGACATGGACTCTGTTGCCTGCTTTTCAATCACTTTCCCCTGGTGGGGGTGCCTGGCTAGGCCTCAGGAGATGAGGATGCACTCAGTTCTGATACACTTCCTGTGTTGGGGTGGGGTGGTGGTGGAGCTCCCGTTTTCTGAAGAGTAGAGAAGAAGAGCAGGGCATAAGGGAGAGAGAGGGGGTATAAAGAGAAGAAACAAGGGGCTATGATTGAGATATGAAGTGAATAAATAAATTTAGAAAAAGGAGAGCCAACAAGCTATTTATGGATTGATGATTTCCAGTTTATGAAACCTACTAATAAAGTTTTAGAGATGTGACTTTTATAGTCTGAAGTGGCCAATGTGTATTTGAATGGGATAGAACAATAACAAACAGCAAATCTCACTCTTCCTTGTGTAATCTCTGTGTGTCTGTGTGTGTATGCATGCAAATTTCATCTGTTTTTTTTTTTTGTAGTTTTGAAAAGCTATTTTCCTTTTACTTTTATCCACAGGGAAGTCACAATCCTCTCTTTAAATAGCAGCCGGTTACCATGGAAATCATTCTAATGCCCCTGAATCAATATTTTGATTTTGCTGACATTTCAGGTAAAAAAAAAAAAAAATAAGAAAGAAAGAAAAAGAAAAAGAAAAGACAGGCTAAGATGTATAGAAGTCACATTTTTTTTCTGTTATGATGTTGACAGCTAAGAGTTGGTAAAGAAAACATGAGCTCTATAATAAGCTCCAGTTAGCTCCTAATTATAAAGAACTGGGGATTCATAAAAGATCAATCTACATATTTAAATAATACTGGATTTGAGTATGGATGTATGTGCCCATGCATTTAGACTCAAGAGGTTTTTTTTTTTTTTTTTTTTTTTTTTCCCATCTATGAACTGGACCCTGATTCAACCCTGTCATTATTATTCTAATAACCTATTAGAAAACAGTTGGCTATATATAGCTTTGAGATTATTGCTTTCTTATGAAGTCCAAAGAGAAAAGTAAATTTGCATAGCTAATGCTGTTCTTCCTTTTACTGGATCCTAACCATCATGAGGTCTATGTAAGACCCTTATACACCCACACAGCTAAGGGCGTCCCAATCTATCTTGAGAGTTCTTTTCTAAACAGAAATGCTGAATTTGGGCCTGGTGGTCCATAAGCATCAGAGCCTGTCAAGTAATTTCTACACCTAATTTAAATCTTTGCTACACAATCTGAGCCACTTTCTCATGTCTGCCTTAAAAAAAAAAAAAAAAAAAAAAAAAAAAAAAAAAAAAAAAAAAAACAATGATGACAGGCAGATCTCTGTACAAAGTGAGTCCAGGACAGTCAGGGCTACAAAGAGAAACCCTGTCTCCATTTTTTAAGGTAACTGACAGCCATCCAATGTTGCTTCTGCACCCCTAGTTTCACTCTTTGTACTTCACTTTCCCCTCTTCTTAACAAGACTGCCCTGGAGGTTTGTATCCTACATTCCTTCGAGGAGTTCATTGCATGACATGGCCTTGGGGCATGGCCCTTGCTATTTCTTTAGCTTGAGTTATCTCAGAACTTTCTATGTAGCCCAGGCTTGTCTCAAACTCCGGATCTTCCTGTTCTAATCTGCAAAATTCTTTAAGCCCAGAATGCCCCACTATTTCCACTTTGAGTTGTATAAAGACCTCATCCCTCAAATATTCCTGTCTTTGAATCTATAATTTTCTTTGGCAAGCAACCTGGTGTAATTGATGATGTGGTTCTGGCAGCATAAACAAAAGATGGCTGACTTCTGGACATGGGGATCACACAGAATAAAGAGAAATTGAAGTTGTCATGTTTAAATATTTGAGAAAATTTAAGAACAATGTTTAAAATGTTCCAAGGTCCTGTCACCACCCAGCCCTTATTAACAGGGAAACTAAAGGTCTGCTGTTTCCAGAAGCATAAAAATGTAGTGCTTCAAAGTCAAAGGTTCACCTCTAACTCTGAACAATGAGAGCAGTTCTGATTTTTTTTTTTCCAAGACAGGGTTTCTCTTTGTAGCCTTCGCTGCCCTAGACTCACTTTTAATGTGCAACCAGGCTGTTTGCAAACTCACAGAAATCCACCTGCCTCTGATTCCCTGAGTACTGAGATCACAGACTAGCACCATCACACTCAGCTAGAACTCTAAATCTAATGGATGCTAAGAAATGAATGTAAACACACACACGCACACCAAAAGCCCACTATGATATTCTTTCTTGTATCTAATCAAATTGGAAGCTGCACTGAGGATTACCAAGAGCATAGATAATTTGTACATCCTAGCTAGAAACATTTCTCTCTGTAAAAATAATGTTTCTTTGAGATTAGATGCCACGGAAGTTAGTTAGAATGAAGCACTGAAAAGGTGAGCCTGGAAATGCAGAGAACATACTGTGCTGTGGTCTGAAGCGCTCACACGTATGTGCACACATGGTGTGTTTTTGCTTATATCCGCTTGTTATATGCACATTCACATAGACATCTAGGTGTGGACAAACAATATTAAAGGTGAAAACTGTTCTTTTAAAATGGAAGGATTCGTTCTTTCTCCAGGTATCCATCCGCACTATTTAACAACTCGCTGAGACTATATCTGAGCAGCAATAGGAGGAAGATGTGAGAAGAATGAAGGGCGAGACAGCATGTCACCCACAGGCATTGTATCTCTTGAGAGTCAGGCCAGGAATCTCAGCTGGCAAAGAACTGGTACTTGAGGAAGCGGTGGCATGACTTCTTCTCCCCGCGAACAAACCTGAAATGTGGTACTGTGAGGTTCAGGGAAGATTGAAACTCAGGGACAGTTGGGTCAGAAAAAAGGCCACAGGGCTCAGCAGAATTCTGCTGTAGACTCGCCATTGGCAGCCCGGGGGACCTTGAGCTATACCTCACAGCTGACACAGGTGTCTGAATGGCTTGGAATGAGGGATAGAAAGCTATGTACCACAACATTAAAGTGCTGAAAGCTTAAGCTTACTGTTCGAGAAGAGGTGTCTTTGGGAGGCAAGAGGGACCCAAGGGGAGAGCCTCCCTAGACAAGATTGCTTAGCATTCTTATACTCGCTCCTACCACATATAAAGCATGTAATATCAGAAGACACGATTCCAAAACCTTGAGGAGGGCTTTATTTGGAAATCACGCTGGCTCCTGGGCTTTTCAGCAGAGCTACAGAAATGAATTACCACTCTTCATAAACAAGCCAGCCAACGGCAATTTGTTATAAGGGCCTGAACTGGGGGACGGCTGTGTCAAAGCCCACTTAGGACGCCACTCCAACCAAAGGGCTTTTTGAAAATGCTCAGGTAAGCTACGGGCTTCTTTATTCCAGAAGGGCTGAAGGGTTTGTGAGATGTAAGGCTAATGTGACCAAATTTATATTCATAACCCTGAAGGAGCTATGGTTGATTTGTGTATCTTGTAGCTGAGAGGAAAAAAATAAATAAACTACAAGGAAAGAAATCAGACTTATGAAGCAGAGACTGAACTCCTTAGCTGGTACATATACACAAGAAGGGGAAAAAATGTCAAAAAAATGGTCATTTCTAACAAATATGATAATAAATTTTTCTTCTTATATTTTCTACATTAAAGTCTCCTCCATAAGATTTTCTAATGATCATCCAAGACATCTTTCAACTATGTAAATAGGAAATAAACGCAAGTAAGAAGATATAAACAGCAGATATACTTCTAGGCAAAAGTAATTTTTGAATGACTCAAAGCCTTAAAGGGGCTGTGAAGCTTACAGATTGCTTTGTCCATTTTGTTTTGGTTTTGCACTGTGGACTGAACTGGGAACCCTCACGTACGACTGCAAGCGCTCAGCTACCGAATTGCACCGCCCGCCCTGTCTGGCTTTTCTGATTTCACATATTAAATAAGACTGTTTGACAACACACCATAATGCGTCCTACCCTTGTTGTTCCTTTCCTGGGACCCAGGGGAAGGAGACAGGTGCCCAGAAGCTGAAGCCCTTGGAGATGAGTGGGAAGTTGGCATGGAGAGTTTACCTTCTGCCCTCTCCAGAGGTCTCCCGCTCTTACTCGCTGCAGTGCTGTTGACTGTCTCCGAGGAGGTGCTAAGCTTGGTGCTGGGGTCTCGCTTGGGCTTCGGAGGCGGCTGTCTCCGGGATCCACAGCTGCTCTCGTCCTCAGTGCCCCCGACAGAGTGCAGGGACTGAGATCTCACAGTGAATCCACTGGAGCAGGGATGTGGGAGTCGGTCCTGAGGTGCAGGCATCGTCATGAACCCCATGCGGAAATGCTTGCCCGCGTAGCTGGCGTCCTGGCTTCGGCCTACTTCTCCCCCTATGCTGTAACAGAGAGCAGAGACCACATGTGAGGCCAATAGTGGGCCAGGATATACGTGAAAGCATACATACCGCCAGCCTGTTCTCGAAAGGTGAAAATTCTCACTGGTACATCATGTTACATAGGCCAGTCTTAAATGGCATGAAAACAGACTATATACTTTTAAATAAATTCCTAACAGTAAAAACAAAACAATTTGATTCAGCTCAGTGTAACATGTGTCCGCAGGCATCTTTATCTCCAGATGAACCTAATATCTTATGGGGGAAAATACTGTAAACTGTCTGCAGCCACTAATTTTTTTTAAAGGATGTTGAGGTAAATCTTGTCTCATGATTTAAGAAGTATATGAGAATTTGGTGACAACATACTCCAGACCAGCTCCTGGTGATTGACTGGGTCCCCATTGTACTCATCAATACCGTCTCTAATTTGCCTGCTTAATGTGTTGAGAAAAGGGACATAAAGGTTCCGTTAATGAACACTAGCAAGAGAATGAAAAAGCCAAAGGTGGAGGCTGGGGAGGAGCAAAAGGCAGCAGGATGGAAGAGAGAACAGAGAGAGGGAGGGACAAGGAAGACAGGGCAGGAGAAGGAAAGAGACTGGGATAGATCCTGGAGAGAGCAAGAAGATGGGAGAAAGGGAGTGTGGGAGGGAAGAAAAGAAGAAAGAAAGGAAAAGCTAAGAAGGGAGGCAGTAAAGGCCTGAATGATCATGGCTGCATCACACTGTTGTGAGACTCTAATCTTGCATATATACCACAGGCAAACCAAGGAGACCAACACCAGAAGGCCTGCTAACACTCCCATGCCCGCCCATTCCTTCAGATGATTCATGGCTGCAGCAATCCATGTTGATAATCCTGTGGCTAGTCCTGCGTCCACTCTGGTAGAATTTACTGTGACAATGGCCACTCTCAGCTGCTCCATCGTAGTATCGAATTCTCCAGTCCAATTATCTAAAATATAGCTCGACAATTGTTTAGACAGATTTGCAGCACAGGAAAAATTCTCATGTTGTATGCTAGCCATTGAAGCAGGACATTCTCCCCAAGCATGGTTGGATACCATAAAAAGCTAAAATGATACGCTCAGGATGCGAGGCTAAGCACTGCACTCAGGGTCAGCCGCTTTGGACCCAGAGAAGAGCATGTCTGATTGCATGCGGGTTGATGCCCCAGGTCCCGCCTCTTAGAAAAAGGTATTGGACGGGTCTGATGCTCTTTGGGTGGATGACACCTAAATGAACAGCTGTACAAAGTCCCAATTTATTTCTAATATCAGAGATCAGACCTCTACTCTTGCCTGATGCGTCTAAATCAAAAAGGGGGAACTGTAGAGAGCTGCAGAATGCTATGCCTTAAAGATGGAGCTGGTTTCCGCCTTCCACCTTCCAGATGGTGAGTGCTCTCTGTCATGAACAACTCCACATTTGGCTAAGGCCGAGGATCTGGCTTGCTTCCATGTATGTGGACCTATCTGCATTGCCCCCGTGGCACGCCTGGGTTGGCTACCCAGAGGCTATTTAAGCTGTGGGCTGGCTTTCCCCGAGGTCCGAGGATTGTTCAATGTTCCTGAATAAACTGCATTGAAAAAAAAAAAAAAAAGAAGGGAGGCAGGAAGGCAATTGAATGGAGGAAGAAGGAAGAGGACAGAGTTCTGGAAGAAGAGGAGAGGAAACACATTTCAAACTGATGACTGAATTGTCTATCACTTCGTTTTCTAGGAACATTCCCACCCCGTGATGTTTAAAAGATGGTTCCATTAAGCAGAAAACCCCACCTCATACAGTAGAAACTTTTAACAGTGAACAAATGACCTATCCTCATGTGACTAACTTCCTAAGTATTGAGTTGTAAAAACTTTCCAAATTTACTATTTTTCAGATTCTACATGGGAAAATATTCAGGTTTGACATGGTAAGATTTAGAAATAAGTAACCCTCTCGGTTTGAAGTTAGTTAACTACAAAGGAAATACTTTTGGGTGTCTCTTTCTATACCGTATGCAATGGAAAGTCTATGAAGAAAACAACATGAATATATATGTAAGCTTTCAGAAGAGAAATTATTTTAGAGCTTTCTCTATATATTAAGCTCATTTACTTAAAGGAAAACCTAATAGAAAAATCATGTACAAAATATTTGCTTTTCACTGAAATGTGTCAATCATGAAAAGAAACTTGAAGTATATGAATTTTGTAAGCTTGTTGAGTCTGCCTTTCTTAGTATATAGATTTATTTAGAATTATTACATTTTTATTTTATCTTAATTTCCATAATTAATCCAATTCAAAGTTAGATATTTCATTTATTATGTCTTTCACACCATTATGACATTCATTGCAACTCTAAAATTTCAGGGCCGTGAATATATTTTAGTAGTAGAATACTCCTTTTGCATAGATGAGGCTCTAGGTTCAATTTCAAACACCAATAAATAAGCAAACAAATGAATAAATCAATGAGTAAATAAGTCCATACATTTTGAAATCCAAACTGTGATAAGAACAATAATGGGAATTGAAATGTTTTTCTTCTTCAAATGAGAAGTATATGTATATTGTGGGAAAAGCTACAAGAAGCCACAAGATTCCAATAGTTTTTTTCTAGCATTTACTCAGAAACTAATTCGCTACACCAACATAATTTTATATCATTTCTTGCTTCATATTTTGAGTTAGTGTTTAGACACTACATGTAG
This sequence comes from Meriones unguiculatus, assembly GCF_030254825.1. Classification (NCBI taxonomy): domain Eukaryota; kingdom Metazoa; phylum Chordata; class Mammalia; order Rodentia; family Muridae; genus Meriones; species Meriones unguiculatus. Next base: position 67,332,383 of record NC_083362.1, on the reverse strand, counting down.
CATAGTAACATGGATGCCAGTGATAAAGAGGGGCCATGGACATGCAAGAGCTCAGACGGCCTTAGCATGTCAGTGAAGTGAATTTTTACATAGAAACAATAAGCAACCTGTTTAATGTTTCTGTGCATTTTTAATTTCTGTGTTTGTTTCAGGAACATCAGTCAAGACACAGATGAAAGGTTTGCACAGAGTGTTTTGAGAAAAAAGTCATTAAGAATTTCTGGGAAAATGAGCTTAGTGTTTGGGAGGAGTCTTGACAGTACGGGAAGATTGCAATCTGTGATGACATGGCTTTGATGTTCCCCACAGAAGATGATGTATTTTATTTCATCTAACTTTGCCTTAAATTATTTTTTCATCTACGTGTCTCTTCCTCATTTCCGTTGTATCTCTGAACAAAAGCTGCTATAAAGATTTATGCAGACAGCTGCCTCTTTGCCAGGAACACACTCACCTGGGGAGATCGATGCATGTGTTAATGCACACAGCCATTTGCGAGAGAGTTACTAGAAATAATTGTATCAGCAATTTATCTGTTACCTTTGACCTAAATAGAGCCTGCCTCTTTTCCCAGACAGATAATTACCTCTGCTGCCTCATGACACGATTATCTATGTATCAGCACAGAACAATTTTGTATAAGGCTGCTTTTGCTTATAAATTTCCTTTCACACACAGTGTAACACTTCTTCCAAGTGGAGTACAACATGTGCTTCAAACAATAGCAGGTAAAGATACAAGTTTAGTCTGACATGGCAGGAGAACACACAGTGAAAAAAAATGTGACTAAGAATGAGCTACATATGCATGGGGCCTTTGTTTATGTCAAGGTTAAGGACGAGCAGTAAGGATAATGACACAGCTAAATGCAAGAGACGTAGAAGGAGGATGAGTCCATCGCACACTGGTGATCATGGAATGAAGCACATTATCCACTTCTGGATCTGCCGAATATCTGCGGGTGTTTTTTAAAAAGTATGCCAACTGCAAACTACCCCAATCCCGAGGGTTAAAAACGAGTCGCATCTGTTGCATTAGTGTCTGTAATGACCTATGAGTTTGTGCCTTTAGAACTTCGCCCATGTATTCTAATGTAGTCAGTCCAGAACCCTAGAGAGAAGGCTTCCATCAACGAGAAAATAACTGTTACAAAGAGACAGAAGAAACAAATGTGAGGCAAAATGCCACAGATTTATCAGACAGATCTTTTTAGGTTATTTTGAAGTAACAATGGTTCATTACCTGTAGTTCTACCTCAAATTCTGTCTTCATTCCACTGTCAGCCCCTATTGGGTTATAATGTTCTTCTGACAGGAACGAATGGCTTTGGCAAAAACACAGTGACCACTAAGACCATTGTTCATATGCGGTGTGTAAGCTTTCTTTTATATCTCGCTAATTACAACTAGTGATGTACTTTGTTACAGGACAGTGTTGAAAGTAGGTGGGTATGTATGCCCCTCCTCATAAGTAGAGAATCAAATACCTCATATGACAGAGAAATGTCATGTGTGGTCGAGGTCTCCCTGGATCAGAAAAGTTACAAAGATGGATGAAGTTAGTTACAAAATAACAACCAGCCTACCTGAAGACTTTGTGTTTTCAATTTGCTGTTCATTGGTTGTGTTAAAAAAACAAAACAAAACAAACTTATATGCTGGAAATGCAATCCCCCATTGCATTTGGGGACTGTGTTGGGAAGTACAGTCCAGTGCTAGGCATTTCATCAGAATGGTTCCATTGAAAAAGGATTTGTATTGATTATAAAAAGGCTAAAGATTTGCAGTTTAACGTATTGTACTCCTTTCTTTCTGTGATGCCTCAGACCGAGTTATAATGAAACCAGAAAGCTCTTGCTATATGAACCCCTTTGATCTTGGAATTCCCAGCCTTTACAACAGTAAACACCAATCAGTGTAAGTTCCAACTTTAGTGAAAGGCTCTGTCACAAACAAAGAAACAAACGAACAAAAAGAATGCAGAGTAATAGAGGAAGACGCCTGATATTGACGTCTGTCTTCCACAGATATGAACACGAGTGAGTCTATATACATACATCATTGGATACAAATAAATAAAACAAGAAGCATCTTCACAGCTCATAAAACCACAGACTTTGAAAGTCAGGAACAGGTAGGATGGCTTTTCCAACCAAGAAGTGAAAAATATATACGAACATGATAGGTAGTTTTGGGCATTTCTTGGAGTTTTGGCCATGAGCCTTGGCCTTTAATAGCTGAGTTATCTTTCTATCCCATTGTGGTGTCTCTTGATCCTCCCTTGCTCACTTGGTGACTTTGAGTGGTCACATGCAGCAACCTCAGTTCGTGGAGGTCACGGTCCCAAGAAATTCCAACTTATCATCAAAGAGACTAATCTTGTGACCAGCAAAGCCATCAAATATGTTCACAATGGTCCAGTTAATTAATCAGCAAGGACAGGATGCTGAGGATGTGGCAGCCTCTATGCAAGCTGCAGTGGTTGTGAATATAATTTAAGTCACTGGCTGCGTCCTTCTCAAATTTCACTCAGGAGTCAGATGGGAACGAGCAAAGTACTGAGGGGTCACTTCAGCTGCACCTTGAGGACAACATGTGGCTGCTATGAACCAAATATGATTCAAGGGGAAGTCTTCTCAGAGGTGATCAGTTGACTCCCAGCATCCAGCTACAATCTTCAAAGCATACTGTAGTCTTCTAGTCTGGAAGCTCCTAGCCAGTGGACAGACATGTGAGCTGTGAGAGCTTGCTCCTGCTCCATATGTGAAATCTTTGTCTCTGTTTTCCCATAGCTACAGCATAGTCTCAGGATCTTCCTGTCCAACTGTCTCTCCTTCCTATTCTCCTTTTGTAGGTAACAGGACTTCAGCAAAGCTGAGCTTATATCACCACCCTTGTATCTCCTTCTCTTCATCTCTCTCAACCAAGCTCCTCAGTAAAACTCAGTTTCTGCTTCCTTGGGAACCCTGATGTAGCATATGACATAGTGAAGCCAAATTTTTTTCAGACCAGGTTTTACACTAAACCTTACAAAATTATCATATTAAAAAACAGTTGGGAAAGAAGGCTGGGAACACATCTGCCCCCACTAAATCAGACCAATGCCATAGGCACAGTCTAGAGTGTCTGAAGGTGATCCAAAGTAAAGACTTTGACTTATTTATTCATTCATTCGTTCATTTATTCATGCTGTACTTTGTTGCACATGCTCTATCAGCACTCTGCCAATAAACAGGAGCTCCAGCCCTCACTATAAAGGCAACACACACTTCCCTGGGTGGTGATTTAAGATGCTAACAATACATGTGACCTATGAAGTCATATGTAGTACCACAGGTAACAGTATGTGCAGAGAAGCCTGCCCACTGTGACATAAAAGTCCTGGCCCTCCGTGCTGCATTACCATAAGAGCCAGTGACTTTTGCTCTGTGTGTTGCCGATACTCCTCTTTTCTGGAAGTATACCTTTCTCTAATAAGCTGCTCTACTTCCTGTACAACTGTGTGTCTCTGTTCATCGGGGACACAAGAACCTGGAGATCCTCTGAGAGATCTGTTGAACCCCAATGTCCACCACTGTTAATACGACCTGTGAAACTCAGAAACCAAACTAGCAACAAAGAGAAAGCCTAAAAGCAGATGTGAGGCTCAGAAAGAAGAATGTTTCTGTAAATAGGTCGCTCTCCTGTCTCAGACTGAACATAGATGTGATGTTGATAGAGTGAGGAACCAGTTCTACTGTAGGGCTACTTGGCTCCGAGGGAAAGCTACGTGGGCTGAAGAAAGAAAGTCTTTTGCAACAAGACTCCAGCACTCAAGATAGACTGAGCCTGACACATCTTATGTTATAAAAATAAAAACAAGTTTCATAATCTTGAGTTTAAACAAGTCTGTTTCTTCTCACACAGGGAAAGTAAAGCGGCAAGATCAAGTTGTCTTTAGTCACTCTGACTGCCATAAAACATTGAGAAGGAAGTGTGGCTTAAAGCAAAGGGTAATGGATTTTTCCACAAATAATGGGCCACATACTTTTAAACTTCTACCCTGTAGCAGTTAACCTTAATTGTCAACTTGGCAGGACTAATAATCACCATGGAAACAAATCTCTGGGTGTGCCTGTGAGGAAGTTTCTTGACTCTGCTGGTTGAGGTGGGAAGGTGTATGCTAGCATGCAGACAGCCCATTCCTTGGCCTGCAGTTCCTGAATGAATAAAAAGGAGCCAGAGCTGGACAACAGCATTCAAATATCTACTCCTTAACCACAGACACAATGAGACCTGCTGCCTCAAGCTACCGCCACCAAGGCAGTGACTTTGCCTCATGATTCTCCTTACCCTAGAACTGTAAGTTGAAATAAACCCATACTTCCTTAAGTTGCCAAGTGTTTTCTTACAGCAATAAAACAAGTAACTAACACACACAATAAAGGAACTATCATGTAACGGACAGGCCTGGACATTTGAGTAACACACACACACACACACACACACACACACAAACACATATACACAATAAGATATGTTTATATGCATGCATGTATGCATGAGTGTGTTTGTGTGTGTGTGTAAGAGAGAAGGTGAGATAAAGAGAGAGACAGAAATGTGATGTGTTCATTATATATCCTAAGATTATTTCCCAGTAACTGAATATCTTACGTCCTGAATTTTTACAGTCATTTCTTAAAATTTATTACCTACCTGTATTTGTCCCATAAGCTCAGTAGCTGTTCCTATGTGCATCTGTGAAGTACCTGTAGCATAATCTGATGTATGGCACAGTCTATAATCTTAGCTTTAAAGTACTTTCTTTAAAACCTTGTCTTACTGAATCCTCTAAATAATATCACCACTTTCCTGGGGAGTCCACATGTGTAAAGTGCAGCATATGGTATCACAGAACCTCAAAAAAAAAAAAACTTCATGCAAAGAAAATCAAAACAAATTCTTATATTTAACTGCAAGTACCAAGACAGCCTAGGCAAATAGAGCCCTTCTGTTCAGAACATTCTCAAATGCTTGCTTCATTTTCTCAAAGCACTCGTTGATCAGGATTAAAAAAGGAAACTGAGAATCATGAACTTTGAAAGTATTGTCATCACCAGGATGCTCCTCTGCCTGCCCATCTTCATTGTTAGGTTTGAGAATGGCTGATTTTCAGACAGTAACAAACTCAGGAAAGGTGAGTTCCCGAGATCAGATGTCAACTTTAAAAGTGACAAGGCTATGGCTCCTGTGTATAATTTAGAAGCAAACATACCAGTATTTTTGCAATAAAGATTTCTTTGGCAACAGCTGAGAAAATGGAAAAGAATGAAAAGAAAAGAATACAGAATCCTAGTCTCTGTGCACATGCAACATGCATATTTTTACAAATCTGTCTAAAAAATCAGTCAGCAAACAGAAGGGATAGTTGGTGGTTGGACCTCTGCTTCCTTAGTAGATGTTTTCTGCAGTGAATCTGTAGAGCTTGGCTCATGAATCCATTTCTGATAGTGATTTTGAATCTAGTATATTTCTACCTTTGCAAACACCTGAGGCCCTGAGACATTTTTTGTCTATTTGCTTATCTGGTAACAGGGTTGGGGCATTTCCAAGTATAAAGTAAATGAACCCATTTGAAAGAAAAGAAGTTGGTCATTGCCCTGGTTAACAACACTGGATTCTTTCACATGAGGCATTTCTTTCACATTAGGTATTTCACTGTGAATGAATTGTAAAGGTACCAACACTGACTGTTCAGGAAAAGAATGCCTAGAGTATCTGTATTTGGTGTGTATATCGCCTTCTCCTTCTATGCATGAGAGGAAAGGCAGACCCCTGCTTTATTCTGAAGCACTGCCCAGCCCACTCTACAGGAGGCTCATGCTCAAAACCAGGGCCTCTTCCTGTTGTGATGGTCAGCTACACCCATCTGTGTTTAGGAGAATTGGATACAGAAAGTGCCATGTGGCTAGTAAGTGATATATGCTGGCATGCCTCAAACCAAGTCAGACAGAAACAGGCATGGTGAACCCTGTCTGTCTCAGGGTCTGGCAGCTGGTAACTGTAAACATATAGTTTGCATACCATGTACAGCCAGTCAGAAGTAGTGAACAAGCTGACTGTTCCCAGCCACCCATCTACAGCATTGTGAGAAATTCTTCCCCTTCATGGCAACAGTTACTAACTGTCTTATTCTCTCTTCCTGTTGTCATGCTACAATATGCTGAAGAAAGTAACTACGAGGAGAAAGGGTTTATTCTGGCTCACAGATCAAGGAAAGAGGAGGAAGAGTTAAGGTAGTAGGACCTTAAAGCTCATATCCATAATCAGGAAGCAGAGAAAACGGAATGCATATTCAGGATTCGAACAGGAAATGGCAAGACCCACAGAGGTGGGTCTTCCCACCACAGTGGGAACATCAAATGTGGACAACACCAAAGGCCGGGCCGGAAGCCACCTCCTAGGTGATTGTAGAGCCCATAACATTTACAGTTAGATAACACACTAGTAAAGTCATGCTCAATGAATGGAAAGGAAATGAAGAAAGGAAGTCTACCTAAGACGTGGCCTGCGAAGGGCTTCTAGAGTGAATGTACACCATTTCTTTCAAGCATTGGTATTGTCCCCTCAGACAGGTTGATAGCAGAGCCTCTAGTCACCATGACTGCTGCCGGGATTGGCAAATGTTTGTCATGGGCAAACTGTCGTAAATCCTAAGTGTTGTGATGGAGGTTTTGACTTCCCTTTTGAACATGGCGGGGGGGGGCAATAGTGGGATCCTGTGTTGCAGCAAATCTGTGCTGGAAGCTAGATCAGGCCCAAGACTCTCCCGGCATGTTAACTGCTAAATTTTATTTTATTTGAGCAATCATGTTCAAGTTTTATGACCTTTGTGTTGCAGGAAGTTCCAAGTGGACCAAGGTGATGTTTTCCAAGAAAGGCCGATAACTTGACAGAAAAAGCAGCTGGTTTCAGGAAAGGACCAAAATGACAAGAAGTGAAAAAACAGCACAGTCTACTAGTGATTTGTTACGTCCTTCTTATTGTAACCCAATGCATAAGAATAATTAAGTGCCTGATACTCTTGCTTTGTATATACTTTTAATTCCACAGTCTACTGTGATGTGGAAACTTGGCTCCTGTAAAATTGAGCTGTGTTCATATTTTCTTCTAAATTATTCACTCACCATTAGCCATAATGTCTTCCCTGAGCCCCACTTGCTCATTCAAAGCCATAATCCGCGGCTTTCTTGCCTTAGGCCCAAACATTCATTTTCAGCACTTCATATCCTCTATTTTATCTGTTTTCTGCTGTTTTGCTTCTAATATCTTCACTTTCCTAGGTTCTTTTCCAGACATCAATTTCCTGTGTCTGGCTGTTCGTTGATGCTTCTTGGATGCTTAAGTCAGGTGTTAAAGTGTGTGTTTTTTTTATACACTGCGTCATTTACTGTTGTAAAAGATAATTCAAGGAAAAATAAAAAAAAACAGAAAATTTGTCCCAAAGACAGGAAACTGTTTCTATTAGCTCCATATGTTATATTTAACATTACGAAGCACCATATTTCTTACTTCTTGCTGGAATATTTCAAATACATCCAATTTTTTTTATATTTGAGAAAAAATAAGAAACATTCAATTAGTTGCCTTCTTAATAATTATGTAAATTAATGTAAGAAGTATATATATATTTTAATTTTTCATCAATTACACTTTATTCATTCTGCATCCCCCCATAAGCCCCTCCCTCCTCCCCTCCTAATCCCACCCTCCTTCCTCCCTCTGCTTGCATGCCACTCCCCAAGTCCACTGATAGGGGAGGTTCTCCTCTCCTTTCTGATCTTAGTCTATCAGTTCACATCAAAAGTGGCTGCATTGTCCTCTACTATGGCCTGGTAAGGCTGCTCCCCCCCAGGGGGAGGTGATCAAAGAGCAGGCCAATCAGATTATGTCAGAGGCAGTCCCTCTTCACATTACTATGTAACCCAATTGGACTCTGAACTGCCCTGGGCTACATCTGTGCAGAGTTTCTGGGTTATCTCCATGAATAGTCCTTGTATATTTTTAATTCTCAATTATTACCAATGTAATGGTCAAACACTCATCAGCAGTGTTATAATAAATTTAAGCGGTATCAGGCATTTATAAATTACCTACCAAGATGGTTGATATAGTTGTTATAGGCTGAATGTTGTGCTCAAAGGCAACTTCCAAAATTTATAGTTTGGATTCTAACCTTCAGAGTAAAGGCATTTGGAAGTGGGGTTTGGGAGATAACTAAGCCAGGAGACCAGAGATCTCTTATGTGGCATTAATACCATTATTAAAGAGAACTGAACAGTCCTCCATCACTGCTTCTGTCCTGCAAACCCATAGTAATATGTAGGCTCCCTGTGATCCAGGAAGCAGGTCCTCTATGGACCAGGAGACAGAACCTCTCTGAGATCCAGAACACCCGCTGTAGACACTGAATCTACCAGAGGCATGATGCTGGGTTCCCCAGATTTCAGCACTATGCAAAATAAGCTTGTTAATAAGCTGCTGAGTCCTGGCACTGTTGTTGTTATTATTATTGTTATTCCTCTTCTCTTTTCCCCTCTCTCTCTTTCTCTTTTTCTCTGTTTTTCTAGGTGGACTAAAAGTCTACACATATATTATATAACTCTCTAAAATTTCCTTTCACTCATTCTGAATTTCTAAAGAGGCAGGCCTGTGATATGGTTCTTAGTAAGACTCAGACAAATTCAACCATCTTTAAGACTTATTAAGGCCTGAACAAATTCCATCATCTTTAAGACTTACTTAAAACCTGACAAGTGCTTTTAAGATTAACATATGTAATTGCCTACAGTACTTTAGAATCTAAAATTAAAAATTACTTATTTCGATACACAAATAAGATCTCCATGCTCCTTAAGGTGCTCTAGCTTGACCAAGAGCAGGTATGTTGAAAATAAGCCATGGTTAGCCTGATTCAGTTTCAATGTAGTTTGTACAGGTTTTCACTGTGGGAGATCTATTGCAACAGTTCAACCCCAAATGATGAGGAAGTTCTGAAACGTGTTATTTTATTTGTGTCATGAAAACCAACATAAACTTTGAATACAGTTTGAGAACCTGCCAAGTTTCTAGAGCTGAGCTTAGCTAGCCATATGTGGCTTCTTTTCCTCTTCTAGAAGTAGAAACCAGAGAGAAATGCTAATATGATGGCTTTGACCTTCCTCTGCCGAAGAGGCTAAGTTAAGTCACATTTTAAGTGCTACAATAACTGGCTGAACATTCTGGAGTGTGACGTGTTTTGTTTTTTTGTTTTTTTCCTTTGTTTTTTGAGACACCATATTTCTGTGTAACCTTGGCTGTCATGGAACTCATTCTGTAGACCAGGTTGTCCTTGAACTCAGAGAGATCTGCCTTCCTCTGCTTGCCTCCCTTGTGCTGGGTATCAGGTGGGACAGCTCTGCTGTGGAACTTCTTGCAGTTGTTCACTAAATACTAAAACAAACAAACAAACAATCAAACAAAAAGTTCAGGTCACTCCTGGCTAGACGATGAACAAAGCTGATACTCTGGCCAGTGACCTTAGGGAACAAGAGACTATACAACCATCATGAACCAACATCACGTGGTCAGGACTGTTCTTACAGGAAGTACCATGTCCACAAAAAGAAAGCAAACCTTGGGGCCTTAACCACCACTGACTATCCAGGAAATCCCATGACAGGAAGTGGCTTTTTTAGCCCATGCAGAGCATGAGTGAGATGAAGTCATTGGGTGCTGACACATGGAATCTGAGAGCTTAAAGTGTGACATGGCTAGCGAGGCAGAACTTCATGGAAACTTGTTGCCTTATAGCTCTATTGTTGTCACAGAGCTTAGCTCAAAGGGACAGTTATTAAGCACATGATAGGAAAATGAATGAGGTGTACGTATTTTGGAATAGTCAAGAACAACTCATAAAAGTCTTAAGCAATGAGCTGTGTGTTGTATTTCTAACTGATGTTCTTTATTTCTCCCTTTCCTTCCCGGGGGGGGGGGGGGGCAGCCTTACCAGGCCACAGAGGAAGACTGTGCAACTACTCCTGATGAGACCTGATAGGCTAGGGTCAGATGGAAGGGGAGGAGGACTTCTCCTATCAGTGGACTGGGGGAGGAACATGGAGGATAAGAGGGAGGGAGTGTGGGGTTAGGAGGGGCTGAGGGAGGGGGCTACAGCTGGAATACAAGTTGAATAAATTGTAATAAATAAAAAATAAATTAATTAAATAAAATGTTGTCATTTCTCTATTAGTGATGGAGAAGACAGAGAACTTTGAATGCTTGTGCACTGTTCATCTGCTTTCAGAACCCCTGACTTAAATTCAGAGATCTGCATAATCCCATCCTTCTCATCCCTCTTGCCCTGCTTTGGGCTTACAGCACTCATCACTTCTAGGCTTAATTAATGTCATTTCCTCTTAGCTGATCATCCCTGTCAGTGATGCCAGACTCATGCTCCCAAATGCAGATTTGCTCATGCCACTTGAAATAAGAACCCTTGGAGAGCTTTTCTGGTACTTTGGCCTAATTCCTCACACTCTTCTTGATATATGAGATATTTTAAGGCATGTATCCTCTGCATATAACCCATATTTTCCCATCTTGACCCCAAAAATCTCCTAACATAATGTATCCCTACTCTACCATTGTTTCAGGTTGTTGTTAGAAAGAACATTCAAGATCAACCAGATGTCAAAGTGTTGAGTATAAATCACAAAAGATCAGGTCATTTATGACCTCAGCCAGTGGCCACACAGCCCTCTCTGATGTTCCTTTGGCTAAGTCATGTGTAGGACTTTGTCCCTGTGTAGTTTGTTTGAGGAAACCCTCCATCATCAGACAGGTTTCATTGAGACCAGACTCCACGCCTCTTCTCTGCTCTTTTTTTGAAAATTCTGCTTCTCCTGGCTGGAGACAGGAATAGTCCAATAATCCTTGTGTCATTTCTCAAAATCTATCTCTGGGTCTTAAATGTCAGCACACAACCCCACTTTATCAACCCCTTAGTTGATCTGCTCCACTGATCACCAAGTCCCCTGTGGCATTAGAACATGACTTACTTGCAGCAAATAAGCAGAAGAACAAAATAGTTGAAGCAAAGCAAACTGAGAAAAATACCAGTTATTTTCAAAAACCTGCCTGGTTTTGAATTCTTCTGGCCTAGGCAGTCTCACACTGTCATTGGAAAGAAGCTGTGAAGATTCTGAGGCATGGGGGATTAGCCAATCATTATTTTATTATCTGCAAAATCATATCTTCAAATGCTATTTCTCATATCCCAGTGGCCAATTTGCAAAATTAATACACCTAAAATTCAAGATCTGCAACTGACTAGCTCTGTGTCCTCAGGGACATTTATTTTTTCAACGTTACTTCTCTTATCACGAAATGGGGGTTCTCAATATCTGCCTGTCATATGGTTTTTATAGATAATTTAGATGCCTGAGATAACACGGTAAAAGTTCTAAACAAATATTCTTTGAACCAGTCTCTGGAGTGGATCTCATTCTGCTTTAGCTCTGGAAAGTACTGTAATTGACAGCCATGGCATTCTGAGAGCAGCAGCCACGAGTCTGCTCTTTGTTCTGCCCACACACTTATGCTCTGGAGATGAAATTGTATGCTTATGAGAATCAGTTACATTTGCTCTCTAACTTCAAGGCAGCTTGTACATGATCCTTGGATGAGGAATACACTTTCCTAATAGTGGTAACATACAAGCAATGCCATGGATTGGGGGTGGGGGGAATTATGGAAGCAGCAGATGTCATGATGTTCAGTACAATTTCACTATCGCTATTTCCAAAGCAGTGTTAGCACCAGTTAAAAGGTAGCTTGTGACTTTACAAGCTTAGATCATCACATTCATCACAAATTAACATATCATCATCATCACCATCATCATCATCCTTGCTTTGTGAGCAAAACCAGCAAAATGTCTACTCTATTTTGTAAAATCTGGATTTCCCATAATCTTGGCAGAAAAAGGATTGCTATGACCCAAAGTTATTTCTGGCTTCAAATTTCACAGCCAGAAAAAAATGAGTTATCTTGGAATTTGTAAAGCTCCCAATTATACTGCCAGACATTCATTGACCTTCTAGCAGAGAAATGGTATAATTTGCCAAATAAAATCATAGGACTGGAATGAAGCAAGGCTTTAATGTCAGTTCTGTCTCAAATATAAGGTGTCGGCCTTCCTTAAAAATTTATAGGATGTGCTTCTTCAGACCATGGTGCCTTGCAATTTAAGGACCACTTCAAATTTCTTTGGTGAATGCCTAAAGACTCTATAGAAAGTACCAGGAGATTTACTGTGCTCGAGCATGGTGAAATACTACTTGCAAAATAATATCAAAAAGCATTTTTAAGGTTTAAACCAAATTATGGGGAAGAGGGAAAAAATGTACCTTAAAAAACCATGGTCATGTATATGAAAAACTAAGATTGAAAAACTGAACTGCTGAGAACTGAAGACATACCAGTTTCATCCACATTAATCCGGTGTCTCTCTACAGCATCCCTTACAGTTAAGATGTGGCTATAGGTCTAAATGCACACAGCTTGTGATGACTGAGAGATTCAAGATTAATTGGTTTGGTTAATTCAAAACGTAAGCACTTCAAAGCGCATTTCACTGAGAAAAGATTGTGTCCTGGGGCCTTTTACCAGTCTTGTTGCCTTTATTGAGACCGTCTTCGGCAGCGCCCCCAGGCTTTCTTCATTCATGATGACTACGAACTTCTAAGTGTTTGCTCATTTCCAAGAATTTGACACCGATATTCTAGTTAGGTATTCAAAACTACCGTATAATAATTCCTTATTCTTCTATCAAGCATTCACACATGCTGTCTGTTTTCCAAACTCTCTCCAAGGCTTTGCATTAGTGTTCGCCTGTCAACAATACATTGATTACTTTTCTCATTTCTGTGACCAAGTACCTGCCAGCATGCAACTTAAGCAAAGGAAAGATCGTTCTATTTCATAGCTCAAAGGTGTTCTGTTCCTCATGGTGGGAGCGCATGCCACGCTCTCCAGGAGCTAGAGTCTTCAGGAATTCTAGACTTCCTCTAGTGACAAACAGATTAACCACCTCACCCACTCACATGGACGCCTCGTTTTTCCCTAGCAATAGGAAAACACTCCTAAGAAAGAAATAGGATAAATTCTTCCCCTTTCCTTAGAATCTTTGGGCTTATCCTCGAGACAGCACAGCAACTCTGTAACGCCACGGAAGCTTTGTGAGAGTCAGGTCGTCCTTCCTTTGCATTTCATTTTCAACTCATATGATCCTGCTTCCCTGAGGCCTTATCTTTTTCAGACTACATCTCCATGTGAAAAAGCATCTCAGATTCATCAAGACCCGTATTGAATGCCACCCATCCTCTAAAACTTCCATCCATTGCTTCTTTTTCCTACAGTTTGAAAGCCTTGTCTGCTGCCACTTTGTGTTTTTGTTATAGCTATCCTACGAAAACTTAAAATTCTAGAAATTCTGCCGGAACAGCATCAAATACTGTATATCCCTTTATCTCCTACACATCCAACATGCTTCTATAATATAAAGATGTAGCTTCAACATATAAGGCATTTCAATGAAATTCAGACCCACATTAAAACAAATCTATAATTTTTGTGACTGATTTCTAGACGTATATTAAAGGGTCTCAACTGTCTAAAACACATCTTTAATAGAAGAAATATAAAAAAAGCTGAAATATTGTAAAGCAGAAACAAAACTTGGAAGAAAACAATAAGGCAAAATATGGAGAAGTATATGTCATCCTGAAATCCCCAGCTTCTAAAGAGAACAACGAAGCCACTGGCTTTCCAGGAAGAACCTTCAAAATGGAAAAAGTAAGTCATCTGTAATCTGTGTGTCTGCAAAAAAGAAACTGCTGATCACATACATACAAATGCACACACTCAAATACACACCCATTTACATACATGCAAACATACATTCACACACACACATACACACACACACACAAACATACACACAAACACACACAGAAGCATGCAGCACCTTACCTTCTCTGACATTTTTTCCATCCTCCTTAGAAAATGTTTCAAATTCTGTTCCTGAATCATGTAAGATGATTAGTAATTTATTTCAAAAAAGGCTCATTCATTCATCAGACAGGAGTAGTACTATCTTAATGTAAATGGAGATCAGACTTTAGTCACAAAATATTTTTTTTCCTATTTAAGAACAAAAAGAATTTTGCAAATGTTTTCACTGTGCGCATTAACATGGTAAACACGTGAGCTGAGAAGCATGCGTGAAGGCACTTTTCAAGTCCACTGAAAATCATTCATGCAATTGTTAAAACAAAATGTCCATCCTCCATCCTGATAATCATGTAAATATGAATTACAAGAGATACTGCTTAAGACTCAAATAGTTATTCGTGGATGTGTTAGTGCCCATAAATGGACCCATGTTCCATCTTTATGTACAGAAGGTTCACATCTGCTTAATGCTACCAAATGGAGTAATGGGATAGGCTGAAATAAAGATGTCATAGACGACCTTCTCGGGGGCCAGAAGTCTGGCAGCCTGTTTTTCTGGAATGGTTTTCCGGGAACAATGCACTCTCCATGATTGGTTTCCTTTAGACAAAGTAATTGAATCTAATGCTCTTGTGTCAGTGAAAGCGCTTGGATTATCTGCTTTATGTGGTAGTCCCTAAAGGCTCCAGGGTTTGGTGTTAAAACTTGCCTTTGATTAAACTTCATCTTTCCCTATACATCTTTATGCATAGCAAATTAAAAGCTTTCGTCACAATATATTAGCCACAGTTTTAATGTCCTTGATGCTTCTAAAAAATTAAAAGAAAACAATTCCCTACTGTAATGGGTGCACTCTCTTAGTTGGCCTCACTATAATATTTATCATCTGTTATATGTTGCACAAAACAGTACAACAAGCCTGTGCTAAACAAAAGAGAAAGATCCAACCCCCTCAGGCTTTACAGTATAGTGGAGAGCCAAACCTTCCTATGCACATTGAAGGAGACCAGGGAGTTTGTGGCTGTCTAATTGAAAAGAGTTTCTATTCACTACAGCATGTTTCAACTGAAGGACAATTAACTAAATGATTCTTTGGGAAAAGGTCTTTAATTGTCATTTATGGATATCTGTTTCAGTTTTCTCTTAAATCACATTGACAAATCCTGGAAGTACAGAAACTGAATCTAGCAAAGAATCACCAAAAGAAATTATCTTTGCAACATATTTAAAAAAATTGAAGCTTAGGATAATTGTGTTCTCTGAAAACACAATTTTCAAGAAACTTTTCTTTAGAGACTGCTGTTGTTTCCTGCTTTGACCACAACAATATGGTTTTAATGTGAACTTTGGGATTACCAAACTTTACCCTCTCCAAAACTCCAATTTTAACCGTAGACTTCATTGATTCCCAATACTTTTCTCTCTGACACACTTCCTCTGTCTGTTCAACTCATCTTTGCTGCTCCTTGAAATTTCCATCTTCTCTGTGTTCCTCCCATGCTGTAAATCTTGTCTGTGTGTAGCTAATATTTTACAGTCAATTATTATTGTCACTGCCTGGTACATCCTCTTAATATCCTGTTCCAGCTACGCCACTATCATGGGATGAGGGAATGAGCAGAGCTGTGTCAGCTGCAGAGGTCAAGATCAGCCAGTTTTTCTCTGTAAAAAATGTCCTAAAGAAGCCAAAGGATTGGACACCACTGAAATAAAACATCCCCTTGATTCAGAGTCAAACACTTAAAATTGTTTTGTTACATGGCAATGCTAAGCATGTCCATTTTCAGGCCCAGTCTCTATTAGCCCATAAGAGAAACAACACATGCCTGGTGACTAAAAACCTGGGTAGGTACTTTAATTTAGGGTTACCTGAGCTAAATATCTCACTAGGCCATTGTCATTCAGTGACTGTGGGCAGGATACTTTCTCCCTAAAGCTTGAAAATGTGATGGTTAAAATTGCTATTATTAAAAAAAAAAAAAGGTGGCTAGAAAGAGTGAAACATTAATTCTTCCTGTAGACGGGGGAATGAATAAATGATACATTCTTCCAGTATAGGATATCTTTCCATTTTTTTAAAACTTGTCTTCCAAGGACATGGAGAACATTCATGTGACCATGGGGTTCTGCTTCTCTCAAGGATAGCTATTCCATAATTGCCTCAGCTTCCGAGGCTTCTAGACATAAATGAAATGGATTGTTCCCTGAATCCCTGCATTGTAAAATATTAATTTTTTATTCCAAAGCAAACATTTTGTTTTCATTTGTTTGCTATGTTTTGCGATGCTATCAAACCTGGTCTATAGCTTCTGTCCTCAAGTGAACCTTTTGCCTCAGTTTCCCAATTCTGCCATTATTGGAATGCCACCTGCACCCAACTAAAATAAGCATTATTAAAGCTAAGAAATAACTGGTGTTTTTATCTTCTAACTACTATAACTCTTGATCATAGGAAATGAGGCTGAAGTAGCATAACTAACTGACCCATTAATATTTACTCATTAATTACTAAATGATGCATACATGCAATTTTTTTCAAGAAAGAAGCCGCATAAATTCTACAAATTTTATTCAGTGTGATATTCAAAACATATTGTTTTGAATCTATTAGTTAAACTAAGGGTACATCAATTAATATTATGGTTTGAGCTAGTATTATTTCTTTTTTAACTAGAAATATAATGGGAAGCCTACATAAATAATGTCTAGAGTTTCCTCCTGTCTTATACATATTAACATTTATGTGAAGTCCAATAAAATGAAAAATAAAATCTTCCACAAAGATAAAGCTGAAATACAAATGAATCAGGCACACAAACTGCAGATAGGCACCAAAATAAACCAGCCTTCCCCCAATTCCCAAACGTAACTAAGAGTAACATTCCTCAAAATAATGCCACAGAGTTCAGAAAATAATACAAAAACACTACATCCTACTTCAACACATCAAACATGTCTGAGAGATCTGTTTGTAAGCCAGCTCTTCCCAATAACCCTCAAACTCTAAGAATAATTTTCTAGAAGAAAAAGAATTGCATACCTGGATACCTGATATCCTTTTCTCAAAAGCAAAACAAAAACAAAAATAAAGACAAAACTACTGATGAGGTCTGCTGTGGGGCTAAAATGAATCGTTCTTTGGAAGAAGAAGGTTTATCTTGCAGAACCAGTGGTCACTTCAGAGTAATGTATGTGTGACCGATCCTACTCAGTTCAGAAGGCTGGATGTGATTAACTGCATCAAGGCAAATGATTCATCCTTGCCATTGTAAGTTATTTTCAAAGCCAAGCAAAGCAGTACTTCCTCTTTCCCTTCAGTTATAGTGGCCAGTCACAGTACATCAGGTGATAGAAACTTTTGTTCCTGTCCAGTTTTGTGGGAGAAGACAGTCATTGAGTAATTATCCAGCTCAATGAAAGACTATGTGTCACATTTTCTCACATTAAAGGAACTTCCAGTATTCCTACAAAGTTGGGTTAATCCAATTCTTTCCTAAAGAGTGCTGAATGCTTTCATGCCTCTTATACGATGTGTTGCAATTGATGCACAGCCATTTTACAGATCAAATCATGGAACACTAAAAAAGAAAATTATGTGCTGAAGAATAGACACTAGCAAGGATAGTAGGTCAGGGATCACTGAAAATGTGAGTTTGATTCATGGGCATTGCAAAGACTTGAGTAGGAATGGCTTGAGAAATCACCGGGAAGAGTTCCAGTTGTGTGCCTAAGCAGGATCACATTGACTTGGCAGGGAAGCCTGGGCATCTCTTCCCAACCAACTCCAGTGAGATCTTGAAAAGAGCTGTGGGGAGATAATAAAATCCAGCAAAGTCCACTAATCAAGTCTTTCCCTTTGCCTCTATAAACAGTAATCATGAAATGCCCTGGGAGATTTTAACCAAAGAGCAGCGTCTTGCAAACCCAGTTCCAAATGAATAACAGAAGTAGAGGGTGAGACCACAGGCTGGGAGCTCTACCAGGAGGCTGAAGCCATAATTAGCACAAGTGAGGGCTGAGTCTTGGATACCTATGGGAGAGACAAAGGGGAGTTCTGTTTAAAGTTCCATGCTAGGTAGACAATTCTGCTGGCTGCTTTGGGAAAGCATAAAAATCCACATGTTTTATACAGTCTCCTATTTTGTATGCTGTCCACACTGTACATACCAGGGTTAACCAGACTGGAGGAAAATCTCTCTTTGCAGATCTGAGATGATGGCCCTTTGTCAGCTCTGACCTGATGCTGAGACAGTGAGCAGAGGCGCTGTTCTTTACTAACGTGTATTTGCAGAATACGAGTAAATTCACTTTCGTTTAAAAGAGAAAATATTCTCACTTTATCTGAAACTATTTGCCCCCAAATAAAACTATGGCATGAGTCACCTTGTGAAGAACAGCTAAATAGAACAATTTAGAAGTCTGTGAACTACATTTCTCATTCTTCACGTCATATATTTGTTACAATGTCCTTATGAATATCAAGCACAGTATTATTTTACCCATCTATGAAGGTAAAAACAGTCTGGTAGGTACATATACTTACAGGGTCAATTTTGAGACATTCCACTTCTAGAATAATCTACATCTTTGGGAGGATTTCTGTAACACATTTGAATTCAGAAACAAGGATCCAGATAATTGATGTTATTGTATAACTCAATGTAGACATTAAATTGTTGACAGCAGTACTTGTGGTACTAAGAAAATCAAAATACTCTATAGTCAAGGCACTACCTGAGGTAGGAACAGACTCTGCAGAGTCCTGTACCAGGAGACTATAATTACCCCATTTTTCAAATGGACAGATGAGTTGTAAAGAGCCAGTCACCTGTTAAAAAAATTTCATAGCTATGACGTGGGCATTTTCTGAAGCACATTTACCTAACCTGCAGCATTATGATTAGACATTTAAGATTCTTTCGAAGAAACAATATTGTAGGAATAGAGTCTTAGAACGTAAATGTAATAATGGATGCTTGAGGTTTCCACATTTGTACAATAACTTGTTAGAACCGTGTTATTTCTGATGGTCCTTATTCATGTCTTTCCATCACTTAACAGGGATGGAACAGTCACCATGGCATGTGACTGTGTCATGACACGCCCCTTCCTATTGCACCTCACTCTGCATGGATTAGCTCCTGACCTAAGCCTCTCAAGGACATCCCTTTCTCCTTGGCCTCCTACAACTCAGATGTAGGTTCAGGTAACACGCCTTTTGGTCCATTCCACCTCCTTTACTCCAGCTTAACAGAAATTGGTTCTGGAATCAGATAGGGAGTAAAGTTCCAGACTTGTCCTGCTGGGTAAAAAAATAAGACAATGCATAGTAAAAATAACAATGATAAATTACCAAAATATGAACCCTTTACAGCTTGGGGAAATGCTCATTTCCTTACAGGAAGTATCCTATAACCAATGATTTTCTAGGGGATGATAATTGCCATGTTGATCACCAGCCAGCAAGTATCTGCTACCAAGATTCATGGGAACTATCTCTCATGGCTTGAAATAGTATTAAACATGATGATATGATACCTATCAGTCAACTGTAGCAGACAGCTCTGCAACACAAGTGTGGGAAGAGGGCATGTAATTCTTTCTAAAGACAGCTCATTTCAGGTTAAAAATATAGAGGACATTTTTTGCAAATGCATTGTCTCTTCTTGAATCTTCCAAATTGCTGAGAGATTACCAATGCATAGCTGCTTCAGGTCTGATTTTAAATCCATACAGGAAGAAAAAAAAAGTCAGCAAAGACAGAGTGAATGGACAGTGTTAAATACAAAATGTTACAATGGATAATAGAGAATGATGGATTCAGGGATCCAGAAGAAGGTAGGAGCTCCACTGGCAATAGGATAATTTATTTCATTACAACAAGGCTACATGGTTGGGACCCAATTCTGTGTCCCTGAACCACCCATAGCTTAGCAACCAGGTAGTAGAAATGGATTAGGCTGACTAAGACCAAACGTACAAATGAGATTATCTTTTCCCAAGTGCTCTGGGAACTGGACAAGCAAGAGGGAGCCTGATTTTTTGCAAACATGCTAAGCTACCTATCATTGGAGCCCTAATCATACGAGGGCAAAGTGCACCACCAAGCTAATGAATCCCTGCTTACTGTGCCTAAGATGTAAAAGCTCTTTTCCAGAAGTAAGTGATGCAGTAAAGGAGCACTGCGGAGGGTCCAGGGGTTCGTTGCCTGCACCCGCAGCAGTAGGTGGCTCTTAGTAACCTTGTCAGAACAATGGCCACTCCTGTGTAGTCCCTCCTTTATGACTTACCCACTGATGGACATCTGATTTGGGTAGAAAATTAATCTCTGTCTCTGTGTTAGCAAGTTCTAAGAAACCTTCTATCTTTCATTTCTCTTTTCAGTGTAGGAGCTTTCCTCATTGCTCCAGCATAGCTAGACTGTGGACACTGGATGATAAACAGGTGAAGAAATGTAGTAGCTCTGTAAAGAGCAAGTTTTTCAATATGGGTTCTTGTATTTCACAAAATGAACCACACATTGTTTCTATAATTAACCTAAGGGTCATATTCTATATGGAATACCCTCTTTCAGAGAGCTTTTTTCTTTTATAAAATGTTTCTTTGTCTAGAACTTGTTAGGCATCACAGGAAAGTACATTGTATAGAGTAGATGGTATTTAGATGGACTCTAAATGATGCCCATCATGGTTTATACTACGTCTCTATCATCTAATGCTGTATGTAGAATATAAGTTCTTTCATGTATTACTAGGTAGACAATGGACCATGTGAATAATTCCATCACATCAGTCAAGAGTACTGTGCTCCTTCCACGTCAGCAAACCTGAGAAAAATCAATAGCCCCATCCATCCATTCTGCAGGTACTCAGCCCCACTCAAGATGGTATCAACTACTGCCAACACTTAGGACAACTGCTGATAACTCCACACTTGAAAACAGGCAAGTGCGCACCCAAGGTTGTGATTTACACTGTTACCTCCATCTACTAAACCCATTCCTCTAGACCTGTGCTCGGAGTCATCCCTGCTCAGACTCCCTTTCAGTCTCTGGGTTGGTATTCATCATCAAGGCATTTATACCTGGCTTTAGCTTGTTTATCATTTCTTCCACTCAGGAGGTGTGTCTGAAGAATATTAAACACTACTGGTGAAATATAATTTAAAAGGAGGGTCAGGCAGATGCATTTAAGGAAAATCCAGTTTTCTTCAAAGCTGCTCTGTCCCCTCACTTAGCAATATATGTTTTGGACCAATGATTCTGAGCATCATCCATGGAGCAGTCTTCAAACGATAATGATTATGGGTCTCCTGCATCCTTGCTAATGGAGCCAAGCAGGAGTCTTTATGTTGTAAGTAATCAAAAAACTACCTTTGGGACATCTGCACATGCTGAAAGCAAAATAACAGAACAGAATGGAATGGAAATTAAGTCTCAGAATTAGTCACTGCCCAGAATCTCTAGAGTATTTGGTGTGATGATTCTCTGAAGTAGTCTGGCAAACAGAAACTCAGAAACTCCTGGAATGGTTGAGGTATGATATACAGCAGCTTCATGGTCATCAGCAGGTTTCTTGGCTGTAAGTCATATGAATTAACAGTATGCAGATATATATTATGAATAGCCTGTAATGGCTTTCAGTATTGCTTATACTACTTTTTGGCAGGAATCACATAGAAGTGTGTTCATTCTCTGTGAAATAGACTTATTATTCAGTAGTCCTTACCCATGGCTGCATATTGGATTCACACAGGGTGATTTTAAAAGAATTTTCTTTGAGATACATCTCCAGGGAGTTCTATCATTTGATCTATATCAGGGTTCCAAAGTACCAATGATCAGCCAATTTTCTAGGGCTTTGTATTAGGACAAGGGTTGAGAAGCTAAATCTTGTATGTGTCCCAGTCTCATCCTTTTAAGAGAGGGACACCTTACTTTATTGAACATCAGATTTGACAGGAGAGCCCTATATTTCTGGGTAACAATGGAGATCTCTGAGTAAAGCAACGCTAGTACTTATTTATTAAAGGAGCAATGTTATTTTATGTGCTTTTAGTGGACAAGTAAGGATCGATGTTTTTATTTGATGGAGAACTGTTAACAACACAAAGGCCCCAGAAAGAAAGGAAGCAACCTGTAATAGATGGGAATAGGATCTACAAAGACTTAATTGTCCTGTGCAGATACAGACTTGTGCTAGGGATGGGGAGGTGGGAAGCATGGCCAACCTTTCCTATTGGAAGTAGAGATTGTCCATCACCACACATTTCATAGACAGAGCTGAAACAGCTCTTCCTCATAGCTTCTCAATGAGGCAAGTCTGGCAAACATTCCTTTCCTTGCTTGAGAGGCAAATTTCCCTCTTTATCGTATGATTTTGAGCTAGATTGGTCCTGAATGGAAGTCCCTGTTTCACTACTACTGATGGCATATTTAGTGGCATTTAGTTCTGTAGACTCACAAAATCGCTCCAAAACCAGCTTCATTGGAGAGAAAGAAAGTATGAGGAAGAAAAGTCCTATCAAAGAGACAAAATGAAAATTTCACTAAGTTTATATGATTGACTTACAAAGTGATCAACCTAACTTTCCCCTAAATTAAACAAACAAAATCTGCTAATTATATTTTTAAGGCCAAGGATTATCATTTTTTTTCTTTCATTTATGGCTTCATTAGGTGTATGCTGCCTAGCTTTCCCCACCCCCCTCTCTTCTTTGAGCTGTGGAGAACAATTAAGATTTTCTTCTGTTGTTCCTTTTTTGAAGCAGCAGTGGGGTTATAAAATAAAATTCAATAAACTTGGATGTAACTAGTATAATGGCCAATGGGTTGACTTAAGAGAAAAGCTTGCCAGTACCTAATGTAAGCTTTATTTGCTAATTACAAATGGGAACCCTTCCTTTTCTCTCAGATCAAGCATCCCTTTCATAGTAAAGTACAGGCATTGAGCGCTACAAAGAGATGTGCAGTTGTATACGGAGAACGACAGCTGTGTGTCTGTTTACAATCACTCAAGTATGGAAATGCAGCCATTTTACCCACTTGATCACACAGGTCTATTGTTTCAGATTATTTGATAGTCCACAAGCCATGGGGAGAGGTGGAGAGCACCCCAGTACTAGGATCTGTTACTCAGAGGGGCTCCTTGTGTGTTGTACTCCTTACTCTTTTTACTTCTTACCGAAATTGGAGTGGGAGTCCAGCGCCTCTTCAGAGTTTATCCCAGGACAAGACAGAGAAAACGCCGCTGTTAGAGTGAGAAAGAAGCCCACACATTCCGTAGAGTGTCCAAAGTTGTGGAATCCATAGGAGACATAAGAAGCTGGTAGCTGGCATTGATAATAGACAACCCTTTGGGTTTTGTTCTACCGGCGATTGCGGAAGTGCTCGTCATGTTTTCCCTGCCTCTGGTTGTTCTTGTATATCTGGCTAACATTTTCTTAAAAGTAAGGCTCCTTGTTAGAACTTTTGTATCCTGGGAACAGCTAGAGATCAGATGTGCATGGATGAGTAGATAATGGTGAATATCAGACAGTCTACCCAAAAGGAGAGGACTATGGGAAGCTGAATTTAGAAGGAAGGAGCAGAAGTGAGAGACCAAAGGATTTCATATCAGAACATCTCTTCCAACCAAATTACTTCCAAAATGGGCTCTTTAACTTAACTATGATTGCCTTGACATCAGATGATGAATTTAGATGATCTATGTCCAGATACATACCCAGAGGTCATTTCAAAGTTCTGTTATGAAAGCAAATATCTCCATGGAGAATGTCAGTGGCATTTGAAAGAAGAAATCGTACTTACCTGATATCATAAGCCCAGTTCCAGAGTGCCTCACAGACTGGCAGCAAATACTGTTGTTCTCTGCTCACACAGACCTTCAGATGCTCAGCAGCATCAAAGCTTGCAACATCTATCACCCACAGAAATGTTAATAGCTGGCAGTTTTCTTTTCAGCTCATCTACTTCCATAACTCCCACCCTTGGCTATTTCTCCAAAGTGATCTGTTGCCAGGATAAGAGCACTGAATGTCCTTAAGACATCACTAAATATCTCTCACTTTTTATTTCTAGTCCAGGAAAAGCAATGGAGCTTCTCAAAAAATCCAGGGTTTTTCTCATCACTCTGGTCAGAGAATAGCAGAAGTATCAAGGTGCAGAGAGTAATGGCTGCTCCCTCTCTAGCATCATCAGTGGTAGAAGATGCCAACCCAAGAGTTGACATTAAGGGAATCAAGGGAAGGAATATCCCAGAGTGCTAGTTCTCAACAAAAGCACAGAAAATCCTAACCTCCAGAAGACATTTGGCAATGGTTGAGGATGTCTTTGACTGTTATGCTTTGTAGCAAGGGGTGCTATTTACACCTACTGATGAGAGGTCACAGATTCTGCTAAACATTCTAAAACATACAAAAACCATCACTCTACAAGAATTATTCAGACCCAGCTATTAGACATGCCTCTGCTGAGAAGCCTCCAGCATAGTTTGCTGTGGATTTAACGTCTCTCTTTTGCTTTGACAAAGTCCTTTACTTGTTCCCCTGAGAGTCAGGTCATGCTGTTCCATAAGAGGGAGCTGAGAACAAATACACTCATTATAGTTTTCCATTCAAGCCTGAGAGCAACTTAACCTTCTAGGTCATTCATCCTGCCTCCTTCTTAGATAATCTCTCAATGAAAATGGCTGTCAGGTCAAAGTAAGTAGAAACTTGACTTTGGAATAGAAATTACAAGGCTTTTTGAAGAGCCGCTGACCAAATGGTGTAAGGACATTAGCATGGGTCGAAAGCAGGATGGTGATGCTATGCTCCCGAGAACCAAAACTCACTCAGAAGTTTTGGTTAAAAACAGATGAGAAAAGGATGAGCCTTCATTGTTCCTGAGCCAGTAAGACTGGACCACACAAAAGCCACAGATGTCAACACCAAGTAACCAAGAACTGATGAAATGTCGTGCTTCTACCTAAATACTGTTTTTCATGAGATTTATAAGCTGGGGAGAAAACCAGCTTTCCAAGAGATCAAAAGGATGTAGCCTATAGACAGAGCTAAACTAAAAAAATAATAAAGATATTGCGTTTGACAGAAGCATGTATTTACTGCTTCCTCCTAAAAGCTGCCAGAAACAGATGGCTGGGCAGGCAAAGGTGCTTTCCACTAAGGTTGGGGTCCTGAATTTGATCCCAGGAACTCACATGGTACAAAGAGAAAACTCGCATCACCAGCGTTTCTCTGACCTCCACATGTACACTATACCACACGTGTGTGTGTGTGTGTGTGTGTGTATAATACACATGCAAGAATTAAATAAAATAAAAAATAAAATGTAAGGAGCACATAGTCTCCTTAAGGCCTCTTTTCAAACTAGGGTAGGGACTGTGCACTGTGGTGGATTAATTTAATTTCCCAACTGTGTTTTTTCAAAATTTATCTGGACCGACAAAAAGCCGAACACATGTATATGTCAATGAAAATAGACACATGGTAATAGAGTTATCCTTGCAAGTTGGGTCATAAGCCTATTTATGACCCCTCCCCAAGTCTCTGAGTTTTCATTTATTATACTTAACGTGTGTGATAAATAAATCAGAAATAAAGCTGTCCTCTTGGTCAGCTTTCACGTATATAGTAAAGTGCCAGTCACTGTAACACACTGCTATTGCTTGGTTTATAAACATTTGCCATGGATGAATTTTGTATTATTCATTGTCTACATATAAATTAATAATGCACAAAAGCACACAGGCACACTATAGCAACACATGTATTACAAAAACAAAATGTGGGCTTTGCTCAGAAAGAGATCAAGTATTTACCAGCTGTCAGAAGAGGTCCTGAACAGGCCACAGAATCCCTGAAATAATGGGTCCTCAGGCTTCACTCTTCTGCTGTGGAGCATTTTCTCCATTTCTTTTAATCTCTTGTTTTTCCCAATTTCAGGAAGACTGCACATTTGTTTACCTAAGTCATTTGCTCAGGGTAGAGCTGGCTGGGGAAAAGGCCACCTAGGGAATGCAGCTAGGAGACCAAGAGGAGAGAATCTGATGATTCTAGACTGGGAGAAAGAGAAGACAATGGGGACATCAGGCAGCAAAGCAGAAAGAACATAACATCCTGGAAGGCTTGGTTTCCTGTTGCATTTAAGTAAAGACAGAAAAGACCATCGTGGGATATCAGCATTATCTTTCAACTGAAATGATCACTCTACTCATAGTCTGTGGCTATACTTTCCTCTTTAACAGTCACTGACATACTAAGGCAGATGTTAAATATATTTAATATTAAAGATATTAATAGCATGGTATTGATGTAATTCCTCATCTCTGCTAGCAAAGTAAGACTAGGAAAATCTACAGAAGGACGCAGAAGCAGTTGAGACAAGAAAGATCACCACAATAGCTTGAGGCATCCTATATTAATCCTTTGTTGTCTCCTGCAGCCATCATGGACATTCATGAATACAGAGCATAAGGACGGTAAAGCAAATAGTTCAAATTTTTATAGAGAAAAAAAAAAAAAACAGACTGAAAGATGTTTTGTTTCTTAATGGGTGCTTTACTGTAAAATTTCAGTACAGGGGCTTAAAGGTACTTCCAGAATCTCACTTGAAAGGGAGAGTTTATGATGAAATGAGAACTCTCACCATGCTTTCTATGTATAGGAAAGAGACCTTTCTGCTTTTTTAACTTTATTTACATTGCGGTCTTCTATATGATTACTAATAACTGCTTTTCATCAGTGTTCACAGTTATTGCTGCATGTTTGTGTGGAATGTGCAACTTTGTGTATATGTGTGTGTATCTGTGTCTGTATCTATGTGCATGAGTTTGTGTGTATGCATGTGTCTATGAGTACGATTGTGTTTACTTGTTATTGTAACTTCTCTCCTTTTATGGATGAAATCACAAAGTTCAAATGGTGTGGATTTAACCTCCCATTCTTAAATCTAGCACTTGGCAAAAGTTTGGCAAAGTTAAAAATTAAAAAAAAATAATTTGAATAAATGATAAATGACTGTGTGGGAGACACAAATAGACAGGGAGAGAGAGAGAGAGAGAGAGAGAGAGAGAGAGAGAGAGAGAGAGAGAGAGAGAGAGAGGAGAGAGAGATCTGTCTCCCAAACTCCCATTTGGACCAAGAAGGTAACATATTTTATCTACTTTACATATTAGTCTTCAGAAACATAAAGCATTTAGCTTTTTCTTTTGAATTTTCTGAAACATTGTTTCAAAGTATTGCATTATGGGGAGTGCTGACTCAAAAGTAAGCACTATTAATTTCAGTCAGTCAGTTGACGTTACAGAGATAATTAACTGGTAATTGGCACCGTGCCTGTACTTTTCATTCTGTTGTTCTCTAATTTGTTCGTCTCTTTATTAAAC
This sequence comes from Meriones unguiculatus, assembly GCF_030254825.1. Lineage (NCBI taxonomy): Eukaryota > Metazoa > Chordata > Mammalia > Rodentia > Muridae > Meriones > Meriones unguiculatus. The sequence goes on along the minus strand of NC_083362.1, from coordinate 67,304,968 downwards.
AACCAAAAAATTGTGTGCAAATTTGCATTAACATTTAATACAATAACATGAACCCAGTGAAGGCATTGGCTGAACTTAATTGGTGTTTTTATTATAGGGCATTTGCAAATGAATAGAAAATTCATTAAATTAATTGAAAACAACTAACCAGAAAAAGAAATAGTATTCATTTTAGCTTGCCTGTTTAGTGAAAATAACTGACCATTGAAGAAAACACTGATAACTCAGAGGCACCAGAGAAACAAGGATAACCTGGGTATTTCTTGAGAAATGGTTTATACATAAGATGATAAAGATTACTGAAAAAAAAAAGAGACATTCTGAAAGAAAGAGGAACCAGGGATCAGTAGCCTTCAACTGTAGTTACTCAGATCCAGATGTTTTATCAAAAAAAAATTAAGAGTGATTATGAAATGAGAAATGAGAAGATAAGAGAAAGTTTAGTTTTGTAGCATTATATTGAACACACCAAAGACATTGTAAAGAAGACAAAATATAGAGTTAATGCTGAAACAGGTAACACCAGTCACATGCTATTGAAATAAACTATCCCAACTTAAAAAAAAATTCTTGTTCAAGTTTAACAAATTAAGTACATAAGGAAGAAAACCAAAAGCTCTTTATTCCTTGTCTTGATCATGCCAAACAAGTTTTAGGTCTCCTTTATAGCCATAATTGTAAATGGAATTCTGACTCTTTGGTGGGCTCATAAGGGCATTTCTCTTGGTTTTCTGTTCAGATTTCTCCTAGGTACTTTTTCAGCCATCATTGTGCAGTCTTCTTTGTGCCAATCAAACTAAACTTCTGTTCTCCTATAAAACCTGTAGAGTCATATTTTATAAAAATGCTCTGCACTATTTTTCCCCTTTGTACAAACTTTGCTTGTGGAGCTCTGGTCCTTTCCAGGTCTTTTTGTCTCCCCATTCTTCCATAAGATTCCCTGCACTCTGCCCAAAGTTTGGCTATGATTCCCAAGTGTCTGCTTCCATACCCTGCTAGATAGAGTCTTTCAGAGGCCCTTTGTGGAAGGCTCCTGCCCTGTTCCCTGTCTTCTCCCACTTCTTATGTCCATCCAGTTTGCCTTTCTGATTCAGGACCAGGAGCTCCACAAGGAGACCAAGAGAGCCAAAATATCTGGACCCAGGCAGGCCTGCAGAGATTTATGAATCAAGTGACTACCATGCATGGAGAGGACCTAGCCCCCCTGCTCAGATGTAGCCCATGGGCAGCTCAGTTTCCATGGGGGTTCCCTAGTAACCTGCTCCATGGGGGAGCAAGGCTAGTCACAGGCATGAACTTGGTTGCCTGCCCTTTATCAACTTCTCCTGGCAAGGAGGCCTTACTAAGCCATAGAGAATGAGGATCCAGACAGTCTTGATGAGACCTGAGAGTCTAGGGTCAGATATAGTTGGGGAGGAGGACCTCCCCATTAGTGGACTTAGGGGAGGGACATGGTGGGAGAGGATGGGTGGGATCAGGAGGAAATGAGGGAAGGGGCTATGGCTAGAATACAAAGTGAATAAATTGTAATAAAAATAATATAATAATTACTATTTTTTAAAAAGAACTTTGCTGGTCCCACCAAAACACACCTTTTTCAGAATGATGCTTTATGTGTGAAATATTTATTATATCTCCCTACTAAGTTAGCAACTATCTGCTCCTGTCTATCCCCTCTGTGCTTCTGACTGTTTTTAAAATTTATTTATTTTCTCATATATTACATCCTGACTACAGTTCCCCCTCTCCCCTCCCCCCACAACCCACTCCTCCATCTCCTTTCAGAAAAGGGCAGGCCTCCCAAGAATATCAACCAAACATGGCATATCAGGTTGCAATATAATCAGACACATTCCTTTGTCTGAGGGGGAAATGCTCTCAAAGCAGGCAGAGGAATCAGAGACAGCAGTGTACCCACTGTGAGGTGTCCTACAAGATCAGGCTACATAACTGTAAGATGCATGCAGAGGGCCTACGTCAGTCCCATGCATGCTCCCTGCTTTTCTTTTTAATTTTTTTATTATTATCATTTACTACAATTTGTTCAGTTTGTATCCAGGCTGTGTCCCCCTCCCTTGTCTCCTCCCAATCCCACCCTCCCTCCCTCTTCTTCCCCTATGCCCCTCAGTCTCTATGAGCCCACATGAGCCCAGGTTAGTTGATTCTGTAAGTTTTCTTATAGTTTTGCTTGGCACCCTCTGGCTCCGAAGATCCTTCCTCCCCTTCTTCTGCAGGATTCCCTAAGTTCCACCTAAAGTTTGGCTGTGGGTCTCCGCAACTGTTTCCACCAGTTCTGCCAGAAGACTCTTTGAAGATAGTTGAGCTAGGCACCAATCTATGAGTATGGGTGAATGTCATTAGGAAATATTTCATCAATTTTTTTCTTTTTTCTTTTTTTTTTCTTTGATTACCAGCCCTGGGTCTCTGGGATATCCAACCATTTTGGCTCCTGGCCCTTCCAAAAGTTTCAGGGCTGGACCTTCTCATGACATGGCATGGATCTCAAGATGGACCACTCATTCATTGGCCACTCCCACAATTTCTACACCTCCTTTACCCCAGCACAGGCTGTTGGCAGGACAAGTGTAGGTTGAAAGTTTTGTACCTGGGTTTCTGATCCTTCCACTGGAAGTCATGCCTGGTTATAGAGGATGGTCTGTTTGGGCCCCATATTCCCTCTTCTTAGCTAGGGTCACCCTCAGATTCTGGAGAGTTTCCATTGAACTAGGCTTCTACCTAGGCCCTGAAATGACCCCAGTTTCAGTTGTTACTCCCAGAACTCTCTCCCTCCATTCTCTCCCTGCCTGACATTACTTGTTATAGTTACATAGAATATTTACTTCCAGATTTATTTCTGCTGATGAAGATTTATAAAGCAGAGAGAAAAAGGTGTGTGTGTATGTGTGTATATTCTTGGTTTCTAAAATATGTACTTAGCCAAACCTGCCCTTTTCCTTATATCTATTGAATGTAAACACAAAATTGGCAAGTTTGTAAATCTTATAAAGTTATTCTCTAAAAATTAAGTATGTCTCAGGTTATTAGAAACATTGATCTCAATGAATAATTTACCATTTTAGAGCAGTTTAGATTGCATTAGAAAATAATACCTACTTTGCTTTAACTTTTATCAAGGTTGCCTGCTTGAAGTCTAAGATTCATCAATAGTTAAAGAATTAAAATTTCTTAATATATATTTCCCTTTGGGATGGGTTGGAAATTGAAGAGTGGAATATAGAAATGGAATGATATTTGCATTAGGAAGGTTTTTTTTTTTAACACAAAACAGGGCTGGGAGAAAGGAGACTGCAATGGGCAAATTTGGGTAAAATTATTCATTCTGAGAGAAAATGAGATGCTTTATATGCATTAACAACTTAACTTTGACCTCTGAATACTCTGAAAGATGTCCTTAGAGGAACACTGGTCGCACTGTGTGACATTCAAGGTGGTTGCACAAGTAAATGCATTGAACAATTGTTGGTAAATTAAGAAGAAAAAAAAATAGTACTTTGGAATTCTAGGCTTTTCCATAGTGTATTGGAAGAGATTCAACAAAGCTTTTATAAGTTATTATCTTGGCTGGACTATGAGTACCAGCTGAAAGTTGAGCCTTTGGCAAACTATACTGTTTAATTAAGGAACTATTGATATGCATAAAAAAGCAGTGTCTTTTAACTCTCCCAATGGGTTATTTAGGGTGGTTCAAACTGTCTGGACTTTATTTATTTAGTTAGTTATTTTCTAAATAACTAGGTCGCTGCTGTACTTCTGATACACTGAGGTGTTCTGCTAGTTTAGGACAACTTGTGTGTTAAATTAAAAACAACAGACCTCACTTTACAAGAACAGGAGACCCTCATGCAAATTATTATTCAAAGGTCTGATTTTTTAATTTAATTTTATTTTATTAATTATACTTTATTCACTTTGTATCCCCCCATAAGCCCCTCCCCCTCCCCTCCCGATCCCACCCTCCCTCTCCCTACTTCATGCATGCTCCTCCCCAAGTCCACTGATAGGGGAGGTCCTCCTCTCCTTCCTTCTGATCTTAGTCTATCAGATCACATCAGGAGTGGCTGCATTGTCATCTTCTGTGGCCTGGTAAGACTGCTCCCCCCTGTTGATCAAAGAGCAGGCCAATCAGATTATGTCAGAGGTAGCCCCTCTTCCCATTACTATGTAACCCACTTGGACACTAAACTGCCATGAGCTATATCTGTGCAGGGTTTCTAGGTTATCTCCATGCCTGGTATTTGGTTGGAGTATGAGTCTCTGGGAAGACTCCTGTGTTCAACATCATTAGCCATTAGGGAAATGCAAATCAAAACGACCCTGAGATTTCACCTTACCCATCTTGGCCCATCAGAATGGCCAAGATGAAAAACTCAAGTAACAACACATGCTGGAGAGGCTGTGGAGAAAGGGAAACCCTCATCCACTGCTGGTGGGAATGTAAACTTGTACAACCACTCTGGAAATCAATCTGGCACTTTCTCAGACAACTAGGAATAGCGCTTCCTCAAGATCCAGCCATACCACTCCTAGGCATATATCCAAAAGAGGCTCAAGTACACAATAAGGACATTTGCTCAACCATGTTTGTAGCTTTATTTGTAATAGCCAGAAGCTGGAAACAGCCCAGATGCCCCTCAACTGAAGAATGGATGCAGAAATTGTGGTACATCTACACAATGGAGTATTACTCTGCAATGAAAAACAAGGAAATCATGAAATTTGCAGGTAAATGGTGGGACCTGGAAAGGATCATCCTGAGTGAGCTGTCCCAGAAGCAGAAAGACACACACGGTATATACTCACTCATATAGACATATAACATAGGATAAACCTACTAAAATCTGTACATCTAAAGAAGCTAATCAAGAGAGAGGACCCTGACTAAAATGCTCAATCCCCATCCCGAAAGGCAAAGAAGATGGACATCAGAAGAAGAAGAAAACAGGAAACAACCTAGGAACCTGCCACAGAGGGCCTCAGAAAGTCTCTGCCCCGCTGACTATCAAAGCAGACACTGAGACTTATGGCCAACTGTTGGGCAGAGTGCATGGAATCTTATGTAAGAAGTGGGAAATAGTAAGATCTGGAGAGGACAGGAACTCCACAAGGAGAGCAACAGAACCAGAAAATTTGAACAAAGGTCTGATTTTGATTATACTGGTTCCTTTTTGGCTGAAGAGTAAAAGGAAGACTTGTCATTGGAATTTCTTCCCCTCCCTCAACACTTCTCTTCTTTAAATGGTTTTTAAATCCTTTATAAATGTAATCTATTTCCTTGGCTTTCTTTCAATCACATGTGCTATTGAAATCTTAAAACATATTCACACCCCAGTGTTAGATCTTAGATTTCTTATTTTATTTTATTTTTCCCCAGAGACGAAACTTTTAGCCCAGGATATCATGAAACTAATGACCTTCCTCCCCCAAGCTGATATTCTAGGCATGTGCTATAATGCTTGACTCGAAGCCACATTTCTTTATTCTTTTCATTTATGTTTGAAACCATTTTCTCGTGAACTGTCCATAAACGTTATCATCCTATCACGTCCACTGTTTATATTTCTGAACTAACAACTCACAAGAGATAATTTTAAAACTTCCTTTCCGTTTCCCTGGGTCTTTGTTTGCTCCCTGTACCCCCTCCATCTCTCCTCTGTCTCCTTTATTCTTCTTCCCTCTAGTAGGATCTTGATTGCTTTTCTTTAATTACTCCAATTTCATCTTCCTATAGCTAGCTTTCAGGTCCTATACTTTCTACAAAAGACATCTCCTCCCCCACCTCCACCTCCTTTCTCTTCTTTTTCCTCCTGCCCTTTCTCTTCTTCCTCCTCCCCCTCATTCTCTTTCTCTACCTCTTCCTCCAGCTCCGGGATTGAACCTCGGGAAAGTGTTCCACCCATAATCTATATCATTGGAGATTTTCTAACATTTCTCTTTAGACAAGGTCTCACTAAGTTACTCAGGCTAACTATGAATTTACTGTCACTCAAGTTAGCCTTGAACTTGAAACACCCTTATTTTAGCCTACCAAGTACTAGCCTTACTACAACTTGAAATCTGTATTTTTAAAATTTATATTTCTCCAAGTAGTTCCAGAGATAGGGTTATACTGCCAAGGATAAAAAAGGTGTTCAAGGATTAATAATTAGAAATAAACATTCCATTTCCAGGATCTAAGCTGTAATGTGTTGGATTTTTTTCTAATAAATATGAGTGTGGTCAAAAACACACACTCAAGTGTGGTGTATATTAATTTTCACTAGTATCATAACCATATCATCTTATCGTCACAGTAGTAAATATGCCATCAGGAATTGTCTTTGAATCTCTTCAACTTTGAGAAAAATGGATTAATAAAATTTACATAATTTGTTTGCATACATGCATTTATGTGTGGTTGTGCATGTGGGGGGGGACATAGAGATGGAGAGTTCAGAGGTCAACCTTGGGCATTATTACTTGAGAGCCATCCACCTTGTTTACACACAGAGAGATTCTTACAGGGACCTGGAACATGCCAATTAGGTTAGTCTACCTAGTCACTGAGCTTCAGTGATCACCTGTCTCTATTTCTCCAAAGCCGGGAATAACAAGAACTAAAGAAGCCATCCCAATTGGTTTCTAGTTTTTTAATTAACTTTGGTGTGTGTGTGTGTGTGTGTGTGTGTGTGTGTGTGTGTGCTGACGCTACACAGCATTTACACATGTTTATTTATTTATTTTTTATTTAATTTGAGTTCTGGGGCTCAAATTAATATATCTTTTTCTTACTGAGATGATAGATGGATGGATGATAGATATGTAGATAGGTAGACAGATAGACAGACAGACTGACAGATAGATAGATGCTTACTGTTATTTAGTAAGTCTCTTAAATAACTAAGCAAAGTATTTCCTATTCCATATTTGATGTATGGACCAACAATATGTACGAACTTGTTAGCAACATAGCCTTCATGCCTCCTAAATCAAAATCTGTATCATAACGAGTGCCGAAGACATTTCCTTGCATGTTGAAGTTTGAGAAACACTGAACATACACAACACGTGCACCTTATGTGTGCATGGTGTGATTTGTGTTCCATGATATATATTTTAATATACATATATATATGTATGTATATATATGGTATCATACAAAGGAAGTATTATACTTCCTTTGTATGATACCTTATTTTTCTGAAAACATGGACAATACTGAATAACAGTACAAGTAGGCTAGTAAAGAAATTTAAATTTTCAGTACATTTCCAAGGTTTGTTAAACACAGCTAACTTTTTTGAACATGGTATATAAATTCATAATTTGATAACTCACAGGGAAAAATTATACAAAACTCTCTCTGACTATTGTAGTTATTTTCACTATTTCTCTCAAAATCTTTTAGGTTGATTTTGTTTGTCTGTTATCATGCTATATAATGGTGCATAGATTCCTTTTCTACGCGATGTTCAGCAGCCAATAGTTCATACCTTGAAATCAACTTTTATAATTTTGTTATTTCATGATAATCCACAGACATTCACAAGTCAAAGGTCACAAATTAAAGGCACACACACACACACACACACACACACACATATATATATATATATATATATATATTTGATATACAAAGATATACAAAGAAATACAAATATCCTAAAGGATCTGGTATGTATTTTCCCAGTCAGTACTGGTCAGAGCAACTACAAACAAAATGTCATTACAACAAACAAAAACCTAACATAACCTTTTCATAGAGTGGTTTTCAGATACCTATGAAACAAATTTGTTTTTCAGGCCTTTGTTGACTCTTAATTTGTGCTTAGTTTCCTTCCAAACCTTCCTGATACTCTCTAGTACCATGAAATCTTGAAACATTTTATAAGTGGGTTCTGGCATCACATGTTTCTTGAAAAGTTACCTAGCATCTCTGGTTGTTTGAAACATAAAGAACTTCTTTCATATAAACTGTTCTGTTTTCAGAATCATTATCACAGAGAAATATTATAAACAGGTAACTTCGTTCAATGCAGACAGGTGTCTTGAAGTTTCTAAAAAAAGAAGAAGAAGAAAGAAAGAAAGAAAGAAAGAAAGAAAGAAAGAAAGAAAGAAAGAAAGAAAAGAAAAGAAAAGAAATCCCAAATGTAGAGTATGACAGGAATTTTGTGCAAAAATCTGGTTACTCTGTGCTTCTGTCTGGTCAACAGCGAAATAGTCAGATAATATTAGAAAAAGTTCATTAAAACCATATACGTGACTTACGACTTCAGACAGCAAATTTCCCACCTGAGAGTCGAAGTGATTTCTCGGTCTAAAGCTGGTGGTGATTCTATACACAGGCAGATGTCAACATAAGTAGCCTGACCTTTCAGAACACGTTGAGCATAATAATTCTCTCATTTTATGATGTGGAATTTCTACTCACAGTGAATAAATGAATGTAGGCTTTCTTTTCCCTCTGTTTTTGTTTATGTTTCCAAAATCACTATTGTCACTAACATTACACAGAGAATCTCAAGTACCACAGAGGGTACAGTAGACCAAAGAAGAGCTGGTGCCCTTAGAGAGAATGAGTCTTATTGGTTCACTGTACTGCCAGCATTGTTCAGCTGCAGTGTGGAACTAGGCTTTGAAAAATATCCCCAAGAACTGTCAGTTTGGACAAGCTAATTGTCCTCAGTGAAATATCCCCGATGCATAAGATGAATATATTTGATTGAATTATCTATACCTTCCTTTTCATACATTTTGGGGACAATTTTCTCTTCCTTCAAACATGTCTACCACAACCAAGAATATAGATAGTACCGTTAAAAAGACATTAAAGGGCTCTTTTAGAAAACTGGTTTACTTGGAATTAGAACATCATAACAAGGATGTTAAATGTTTCTAGTTTTGCAGACTCTCATTCACAAGCAAAACCCAAAAGTGTCATAAAAATGATATTTTGAGTAAAAAAAAAAGGAATAATGATATATTTATCTATTACCAGCAAGGATAGAAATTTTTTAAATTTATTTCCAGAGAGAATTTATAAAAAATTTGTGAAAGATAATCTCTACTTAGATATTAACACTTTTGACAATTAAAAAGTCAGATTATAGTGAGAATTTTTGGTTTCTTTAAAAACACAGAAATATGTGGAAATATATTTTTGTTTTAATCCCAGGTGTAGGATGTGGGGCTCTTCAGGTGGTTCATAGCAGCTGACTATGATTTGCCTCATACTCTAGAAGGGGCATGATTTTGCTGTCTGAAGATAGGTCATGTCACTCTTCTAAATGTGAGAGCCCTGAGAGGAGCCAGCGGCACTCCAAACAGACAGCCGCTGCTCCCCCTGCTGCTCCTGCTGCTGCTGTTTGCTCTTTTTAAATTGTTTTTATTATTATCATTTATTACAAATTTTCACTTTATATCCCTGCTGTGGCCCCCTCCCTTGTCTCCTCTCAATCCCACCCTCCCTCCCTCTTCTTCCCTTATGCCCCTCCTCTAGTCCACTGAGAGGGTAGGTCCTTCAACCCTTCTATTTGAACCTAGCCTATCAGGTCTCATCAGGACTGGTTGCATTGTCTTCCTCTATAGACTAGCAAGGTTGCCCCTACACACACCAGGGGGAGGTGATCAGAGAGCCTGCCACTAAGTTAGTGCCAGAGAAAGCCTCTGCTCCCCTTCCTAGGGACCCTCCTTGGAGACTGAGTCTATTGGTTACATCTGAGCGAGGGTTTTAGGTCCTCTTCATGCACTGTCCTTGGTTTGGGTTTGGGTATCATTCTCTTCAGGGCCCCCAGGGCTCAGTATTTTTGGTTCTGTTGGTCTCCTTTTGGAGCTCCTGTCCCCTCCAGATCTTTCTATCTCCTCCTTCTTTCATAAGATTCCCTGCATTCTACCCAAAGTTTGACTATGAGTCTCAGCTTTTGCTTCCATATACCTCGATCAGTGGAGTCTTTCAGAGACCGTCCGTGGTAGGCTCCTGTCCTGTTCCCTGTCTTCTGCTCACGGTGTCTATCACATTTGTCCTTCTGAATGAGGATTGAACATCTTCCCTAGGGTCTTCCTTGTTGTTTAGCTTCTTTAGGACTGTAGATTTTAGCATGTTCATTCTATAGTATATGTCTAATAACTACTTACGAGTGAGTATATACCATGTATTTCTTTCTGTTTCTGGGTTACCTCACTCAAGAGGATATTTTCTAGTTCCTACCATTTGCCTGCAATCAGGGAGATGCAAATCAAAACAACCCTGAGATTTCACCTTATGCTCATCAGAATGGCTAAGATCAAAAACTCAAGTGACAACACATGCTGAAGAGGATGTGGAGAAAGAGGAACCCTCCTCCATTGCAGGCGGGAATGTAAACTTGTGCAACCACTTTGAAAATCAATTTGGCGCTTTCTCAGAAAATTGGGAATAATGCTACCTCAAGATCCAGCTGTACCACTCCTAGGCATATATGCAAAATATGCTCAGCTATACAAGGACATTTGTTCAACCATGTTTGTAGCAGCTTTATTTGTAATAGCCAGAATCTGGGAACAACCTATATGTCCCTCATCAGAGGAATGGATACAGAAATTGTGGCACATTCACACAATGGAATACTACTCAGCTATTAAAAACAAGAAAATCAGGAAATCTGCTGTTTGCTCTTGATGTTGTTGCTGGTTGCTGTTTGTTGCTGTTTGCTGTTTGATGGTTGGAGATACCCTGGCAAGAAATATCAAACTCCAAGAGCCCCATGCCCCCAGTCAGCAGGAAGTAGTCTAGCAATCAAGCAACGTCAATGCACCCTTTCCCCTCTACCCTTCCTTCCCTCCTACCTAGTATTAGGGGGTTGGAAAGGATAGAAACCGTGTGTAGGGAAGTATGAAAAAGAACCCAATAAAAGTATGGAAATATCCAAAAGTGCGGCATCTTGATAATTTGGCACCCTCTCTCTTTTGATTACTTTGGGCTGTGATGAAAATATCGGTACTAGACTGCATTTGAAAATAGACTATTGTTTTTTAGGAAAAAAAATGAATTCTGATGCCTCTGGCCACTTCCTTAGACAAAATGAGGCAGTAAGTTTCACGTGGGGCATACAAGAGTGCCTAACATGATGCCTCCTTAAAGCCCTTCACCCGAGACCTGGAATGCAGCAACGGCCCACTGCAAATGCTTGCTTAGCCAGTGAACTGTGCAGGGGATTGCAGAGAGCATCCGTGCAGGTCAGTTCCACTGACATGTTAGCATGTACACCGTTCATGCTCCTCTACACACTAGAGGAAGCTAAGTAATTTAAAACTGGTGTTAGTACAATGGTCCTCAACGTTACCTTCTAGAGAGGACAAGACCAGTTTGATAAAAATATATATTCTCAACTATCATTTAATAAATACACTTTTAAAAAGCTGACATTTTTTCTTATCCTACAACCATAGTAATAGTCAATGGTTAACATCAATCAGCATCATGATTTAAAATTCACCTAAACTAATCTTTTTCATACAAATTCACACATGCATGCACACACACACACACACACACACACATATATATGTATACATAGATAGATACCCATAACACAAATGTATGTATCACACATATATACATACACATATCAACAAATGTGTACACATATATAAGTCTGTATCATATACACACACGTATGCAAACACATACTAAAATATGACTTCCTGTATAGATTTTAAATTGACAGTTACATCACTTGAAGACGACCATTTTACAATACATTCCCTAATGCAGATGTGGTTTCTGGCAGATATTTTTAAATAACTTGTACGGTATCTGTTTATTTTCCCACAAATACAGTGCTTAAAATCCAACTAGGACAGTGGTTTTTCAATCTGTGGGTCACAATCTTTTGGGAGGTTAAATGACCCTTCCTAGGGTTCAGTTAAGTCCATTGGGAGACACGATATTTACATTAAAATTTATAACAGTAACAAAATTACAGTTATGAAGTAGCGATAAAAATTAATTAAGGCTTGGGGTCACCAGAACATGAGGAACTGTATTAAAGGATCATAGCATTAGGAAGGCTGAGATCCAGTGCTCTAGGGTGGTAGTCATTTCTCAGTGAAACTTTAGCTTTAACTGTGAGATATTTTCCATAGGTAGTTATGCAAGTAAGTCACCCTCGCCATCACTTCTGGCATTGTACTAACATGGTACATACTCACTTATAAGTGGATATTAGACATATAATATAAGATAATCATACTAAAATCTGTACACCTAAAGAAGCTAAATGAGAAGGAGGACCCTGGGTAAGATGATCAATCTTCACTCAAAAAGGCAAGTGGGATGGACATTGGAAGAAGGAGAAAGCAGGAAACAGGACAGGAGCCTACACAGAGGGTTTCTGAAAGACTCTACCCAGCAGTATATCAAAGCAGATGCTGAGGCTCATAAGCAAATTTTGGGCAGAGTGCAGAATTCTTATGAAAGGAGAGAGAGATAGAAAGACCTGGAGAGGACAGGAGCTCCACAAGAAGAGCAACAGAACCAAAATATCTGGGCACAGGGGTCTTTTCTGAAACTGATACTCCAACCAAGGACCATTCATGGAGATAACCTAAAACCCCTGCTCAGATGTAGCCCATGGCAGTTCAGTCTCCAAGAGGTTTCCCTAGTAATGGGAACAGAGACCATCTCTGACATGAACTCATGGGTTGGCTCTTTGATCATTTACCCCTAAAGGGGGAGCAGCCTTACCAGGCCACAAAGAAAGACAATGCAGCCAGTCCTGATGAAACATGATAAGCGAGGGTCAGATGGAAGGGGAAGAGGACCTCAGCTATCAGTGGACTTGGAGAGGGGCATGGGAGGAGAGGAGGGAGGAAGGGTGGGAACGAGAGGGAATGAGAGAAGGGGCTACAGAATAAACTGTAATTAATATAAAAAATTGAAATTAAAATAAAAATAAATAAAAGATTTGTGTAGGATTTTACAAGTATGCCTGTGTAAAATCTTACACGGTATTTTTACAGTTCATTCAACACAGTGCCTTCATATGTGCTCTGTTTTCACTTTTTTAACTACGACCTGGAAAAAAAAGGGGGTTGACTACTGATATTTTAGAATGTAAGTGATTCAAGATATATGATACCCTGCGTTCAGTGGAAAAGGAGAATCCTCCAGCATATCATACCCTCACCCATAACTGGGTGATGTTTTTATTCCAATTACTTTCTACAAGAATTGCTGAGTACACTTCTCTTCAAGCATGGCAAACATTTTAGCAAGACCATCAGAATTCAACAGAGCCTGTTCCATGCATGCCAGACCACACTTCTGAAATTTGGGGCTTCAAATTATTCTAATAAATACATCAAAGTGCAACCTAATGAGATTTTGTTTTCATTTGTAGCAACTGAGAGAGTAGCACTGTGTGTGTGAGTGTGTGTGTGCTCGTGTCTGAGTGTATGTGTAACATACTAATAAGCAGAAGTGAAGGAAATAGAGAAAAGTAAATTTTTGTAGCAATATTTCAGAAGCAGCATATTACCAGATGCATTCTGCACACACACACACACATACAGATTACAGGCAACATTAGGAAGCATCTATATTCTGCACTCTGCCAAAATGAGGCTAAAGCAAAATATTTGGGCAATCACTTACCAGTTACAGAGGAACTGATAAATAAAAAGCTGCAATAAATTTGTTGTGAATCCATCAGAATAACCCTGCTAACTATTACCTGCTAGCACCACTTTCTTCTGGTTGTGCAAGTAGGATCAACAGAGAGAGGAAAAAGTTGCCAGTGATGGAATCTAAAGGTATAGAACCTATGATCAAGTTTGTGGTTCTCATGGAATAGTGCCACTCCTAGGAATGAATGTTTTGTCCTCTCTCCTCTTCAGGTCTTTAGCATGCCCCCATTCTTCTCATTTTTTTTACCTCTCACCAAACAGATGTTCTCCAAGATTTTATCAGAATAACTATATTTGGCTCCTTCTTTTCAATCTTCTAGAGTGACTCTTCACATACCTTTCATTTTCTCATTGATCTTTTGTATTCTAGGTATACGATCCTTTATTTATCAGTCAATTTCAACCTTAATCGGACCACCAACCCCCTACCAACCACCCAGAATAATTCATTGCAATGAAGCAGTGGTTTGAATAATATTTTCCCCAGCTGTTTATTTCTTCCCTTTTCTTCCTGCTTTTTCTTTCCTTTTCTCTAGTCTGAAGAGAGTGGCACACACCAGATTTCCTAATCATTTGACCAAATCTACTCTATCTTTAAGAGTTCACCTCTGTCTGAATTTCTGACTGATTGACTGGGATTACTAACTCTGAGTCCTCTTCAAAATCCCCACCTCTCCCTGGCACCAGAGTACCAGCTATCATACAGCAGGAGCAGGAGCTCTGGAAGAATGTGTTGCCTGAGCAGAGGATTTCAGCAAGTGAACACATGCCACATAATTTCTCAATTTGTGTGTGTGTGTGTAATGGCTTAGTGTTATTTTTTCTTTAATTACTACTCTAAGAAAAATTGAAGTGCATTATTTTATATTCCAGAGTCACAGAGCCCAGCATGCTACTTAAACATGAATGGAAACTCAATAAATGCTTTGCTAATTGATTGGCCTCTAAAAAAAAAAAAAAGGGATCTGATTGAAAGGCAGTCAAAGACTGTCTCTTCAGAGGTTTTTAAAAAATAGTGGAAGGTTATCTCAGGCAAGAAAGGGACTATAGAGATAAAAGGCAAGCCACCTAGGTTGGCTGAGAATGCTTTGTTTGTACCAAGCAAAAACTACCTCCCTAGAATAAGAGATTAGAACATGTGGAGGAATCAGAATTATTGAGCCACCGTCTAGATAGATTCTTTATCTTCCAAGCTTTGATTTTTTTTTCCTGAGATTTTCTCTGTTTTTATATTTAAATATGTATGTTAGTGCTAAACACCATTTTAAATAGGAAAATCCTAAAAGCAATTCCCGCTGCCTCCATCCTCACTTGGCATAACTCCTAATCAGCTTCACAATAGGGTGCAGAGCAAGACTCACACCTGGGGTTTGAAGCACAACAAAGGATGCTGGAAAAAAGAGAATTCAAACATTTCCTGTTCTCTATTAATATTTTTTTTTATCCAAGTCGTTGCTTTATCCCCTTAGTGGGAACCGAATTCTCATTTTCTTAATCTTAAAGATAAAATATCTGAAATTTTCACCTGGTGCTCATGCTACTCCCTACCCCTGCACCCCCACAGGAATGACGAATAAAGCATCTATAAATAAAATAAATCTATAAATAAAATAAAGAATCTATCCACAGCCCTGTTCTAAGAATTAGAGAAATAAAAGCACATTTGTCAAGAAAGCATAAATGTTTATAAAAAACAATGTTTTGGGGAAGTCACTTATTTGGGAGAAATGGCAAAGGCTATTTATAGCCCGTTTTGTTCAGTTTAGTATTGTATGCTTGGAAAAAAAAAAAAAAGAAAAGAAAAGAAAGAAAAAAAAAACAAAACAAAAAAACCCCACAGGGTGGTTTCGACTCCTGGAACACTATTTGCAATATAGATTAATGGACAAGTACACTGTAGGTGGGTTTTAGTAAGCCGAGGGCTTAAGAATGTGACTGTTCTGTGCGTAAAGAATTGGTGAATGTAGAGAATGACGCGTTATAGGAAGCCAGCAAAGGGCAGAAGTGCAGAACGGGAAGAGCGGAGTGAGTCTACGGATCACAATGAGACAGAGTTCAAATTTCTGTCCTTTGTAATTCACTAGTAGAACATCTGACTTGTTTGACTTATGTACTCCATGACAGAGACAGTCATTTTAGAATATATATGCAAACCTCGAACACACCAAGAAGTATCAGTTGATTCACAAGTCTGGCCCATGGCATACTCATTGAGGCCGAGGCAAGGGAATGAAGTTTGGAAGTAGAGTACTTGACTGCTTGTCAAGACTCCGCCAAGGCCAGTCTCAGCAACACAATAAAGTAGTCATAAGAGGAGAGATTGAAGAGTTGGCTGGGTGGGTAAGAGGCTTTCCAAGAAAGCATGAGTAACTGAGTTCAGATCCCCAGCATCCACATGAAATGTCAACATGACAGTACCCATCTGTAACCCCAGTGCAGGGGAGGAGGATCCCTGGGGTTGTTAGCCAGCCAGTTGAGCTGAAATGGTAACCTCCAGATCTGGACTGGACAAACAAGGTAGAGAGCACTACTAGAAAATACCAGATGCTAACTTCCAGCCTGCACATAGCAAGCATATGCACACACGTATGAATATAACCAGTATCTCACGCATGTGTTCATTGGCACGCACACACACACACACATACACATAAAAAATAGGCGTAATACTTTTAATGAAAGTTCATCCTATGCCAAACTTTCTTCATAAATACACAGATATCACCTCAGGGAATTATATGTAGCATTTTAGTGATAATCAGTCCAGAGAGAACAGAACATGTGTCATATATGACAGAGATCAAGGTCCCCAACTCCCTATGATTCTCATTGGCCAATTATTTCTTCTGCAAACTGAGAAACATCTGTACATGGCCTCCAACACTATTCCTAACCTGTCAGAATCACTTAAGGAAAGGAACATACAGTTTACTCTGGGACTGCACTCTCTTATTCATAGTCTGAATATTTACCAGATCCGGAAACTCCACATTAGTAAATATTTCTCTCATTCCCAACTCAAGAAGCCCAGCAATGGTGGATGCAGACATTTTCACAACAGTAATGAGGCCAAACTTGAATTTTGATGCGGCCTCTTCGAAGCTCACCTGCCATTCAAGTGAACTGAAGTTGTATTTTCCTATCAGCTTGCCATCATAACTAGTCTATGATGCATCCTACCTCCCTCCCCGCCCCTGCCACCTGCCCCCTTCAACAAACCTAATCAGAAGGATGTTTTCCTCCTTCTCTGACTTCTCTCACAGTCTCCCTACATATTCCCAAATATGGATGAGGCTAAGTTTTGACATGTCTTCAAAAGACAGAGTTTGGGAGATAGGTGAGATGTTGGTCAGTGCTCCTTTAGGGCCAACATGAACAGAAGGTATGGAAAGGAACCAGTGTTGGGCAGATAATGGCTCAGAACTCAGATGTAGTCCCAAGGACGAAGAGTTCAAACATGAGGTTATGATCCATGGCATAAAAAGAAGACAAATCTTTTATGACAGAGGCTTTAGGCAAACTACCTCTGTTTACACCACATTTTAGGAAGCAATTTACGGCACCTAAGGTGTATATTTTAATTACTTATCTACTGCTGTAATAAAGTACTGGGTCTAAGACAACATATAAAGGAGAACATTTAACTTTGATTTATAGTTAGAGTCCATAATGTCAGAAGGGCAGGACTGGGTGAGAGCTTACATCTCAATCTGCAAGTAGGAGGCAGAGAGAGAGAGAGAGAGAGAGAGAGAGAGAGAGAGAGAGAGAGAGAGAGATATGGGAGGGAGGCTGGGGAAAAGGGAGAGTCCTAATCCTTCCCAAGTAGTTCTACCAACTGTGGACTAGACCAAGTACTTAAATATATGAGACAGTGGGGGGCATTCTCTTTATTGAATACCAAATACATTGGTGCTCAGGGTCTGAGGATCTCATGCATCTCATTTCAGAGTCACTATGGTGGAGCCAGTTGCTGCTCTCCACAATCAGCATCCCAAGCTTTCTTAAAGTGTGTCCTGCTCTCAGTCCACAGCCAGAAAATCTGCTGTGCTTAACAAGCTTATTGCCTCCTGTTCCTTTTCATCTGAGTGCTTTCTGGCTGTCCTGAAAAAGACCTCAATGGGAGATTTCTGGGAAAGAGTGAGATGCTGTAAAAGAAATACTTCCAAGTGATTTGATTGAAGAGATCTCATCCATATGGCACAATTTTCCCAAATAGCACAGTTTAACATTGTTTGTCAATAAAATCAGTTTAATGTTTGTGGCAGGGAAGCTACAGATTCACAGGGGCCAGTTCAATGCTGCTACAGACAAAGCTAAACATGATATTAAAAAAAAAAGAACAACTCTGAATAATAGACCAAATGATTCACAGTTAAAATGCTCATCAGAAAAATGTCAACATTACACATATGTGAAAAACATGATTGATTGATGGATAACCTACTCCTTTTGACAGAATTACTTCTACAGTTTGTGTGCCATTAACTAGCCTACTGAAAAAATAATTCCAAATTCCAGAGATGGTAGTAAGCCTGAGTGTTTGCTGGCCAGCCAGTCTAGCCAATCAGTAAGCTGCAAGTTCAGTGAGAGAACCTATTCCATAAAAAAAGCATGGAGAATGACAGAGAATATCTACCATCAACTTCTGACCTTGTCATGCACAAATATCTGTATCCATGCAAGCACACATAGACATAGACACATCTATGCCACACATAAACACTTGCACACACAAAACCAAAAGAAAACAAAATGTTCCCAAATGCACTGTGTTAAATGCTCCATCCCAAGCTGCTGATACTGTTAAGATGTATGATTAGATCCAGGAGTCTAGCCTGACAGTTTCATTTCATTGATGAATTTATAGGAGGTGGGACCTAGTTGAAGAGAGTGAACCGCTGTGGATATCCTTTGAATGATGTATCTTACCCCAAGATCTCCTCTTTTGGTCCCTCCTGACTAACTTTTGCTTCCTGGTTCCATGAAGTGAGCATCTTTCTTTGCCACATGCTTCTAGTACTATGATGTTCTACATATGCAGGTTCCAAGCAATGGAGCTAGCTGACCTCTAAAACTACTGACAGAAAAAGATTTCCAGCATTAAGTGGATTTTCTCCACTATTTGGCCACAGGATGGAAAGCTGACTAATGGGTGTATTACACTGTGAGCAGAAGTCAGGAGACAAGATATTGCTCTATCATTTGCCTATCTAGGCCTGGTCCTCTCCCCCACAACTTGCATCATCATGCATGTCACATGCTTACTGCTAATGTTTTATTTGTGTTTGAATCTCTTGCTGCAGATCATGATAAATAGCAACCAGCTGAGTATAATCCCCTAAGAATATACCAATTGCAAAGATGGGCTGGATGAAACAATCTTAAGAATATTTAAATATACTTAGACTTTGTATCAAGTACTGGAAAAAAATGGATTTTTACAAAAACATGTGAACTAACTGAATCTATTGGAGGGTTTTCAGAATGAGATTCTGGTCGGACTGAACTCAGAATTATTATGCTCTGATTCGAATCATTTATATTTGCTAAGTCAGGGATTTCAGCCTGGCTAATGGGAATCACATTTCTTTAGACTTGGTATGGAAAACTATGACCTAATGAGATCAGGAAGATGGATGGCAGACATGCATCCCCTTTGACCCGTACACAACATGACCCATTACAGAGACATTTATTTGATACTAAAATTGGAGGCTGGAGTCTTCAAGTCTGGGTGGGTATATGTCATCAGGAAATAGCTAAAATTTGTCAAGACACAGAAGAAAGATGGAACAAGTTGTCATGGTGGTGGAAGCAGCAGGGAAGAAGGAAGAAAAAATGCAACAAAAGTGTAAAAACCAAATAGAGATGGATTGTTTCAGTTTTCAAATCTAAATTTTAAGCTTCTTATCTCTTAAATCTTTAGACAGTTTCTCCCTAAAATTATTGTTAACTGTGCTTATGTGGATTTACTCTGAAATACTCTGAAAAATATGAGGAAAAATATATGAATCATTGAGTCTTCTTAGCTTCTAAGTTAACAATAAGAACAAACTTGGAAGCTTTTAATGAAGATTTGGAGGAGAAAGAAGTGTGGTTAGAATATATTGTCTGAATATTTTAAAATAAAAAATAAAATAAATAAAAACATTTAATTATAGAAGAATTGATATCATTGATTATTCAGAGCCTACTAAACATTAATAAATCCTCTTAGTATTAACTTTTTAAAAAAGGCACATGACTCCTTGGTTTTATTTATTTACTCTCTCCTATACTAATTCACTTACAGTGCTTAAATTGTGGAAAATGTACTTGGTAGATAGAAGAATTATTGAATTTGTAACTTTCTCATGGGGCTCTTCAAAATCAAAATACACTAGAAGCTACAATACAGAAAGAGAGGAAAATGCTAACAAGGAAAGGTGGCAAGGATTTCTAGCTCCCAAACTTAGAAAAAGGCCACCTGACCTCTCTCTCAGTCAGCCTTTATCAGTTACTATATCAGTTACATTCTGTTGCTTGATTGAACACCACAATATTGGCAACACATGGAAGGAAGGGTTTAATTTTTCTTAGGGTTCTGTTAAGAGGTAAGAGTCCACAATGGGGAAGCAGCAGGAATGATGATTGGAGAAGGGTGTGGAAAACCCACATCATAAATCTTAAGCTCAAGCCAGAGAGCATGCTGGGTGTGGCAAGAGGCTTTCAAACATCAATGCTCGCCTCCTCCCAGGGATGTGAAATTTTCGACAAAGTCACATCTCCTAAGTTTATCAAAGCAGCTCTTCCAACTGGAGATCAAGTACTCAAAATTCTGAGCCAATGGGAAACAATCTCATTCTCACCTCATTCTCACTCTTTTCCAAGAAACATTCCACATTTTGAAGCTTATTCCCAGGAACTGATTTGTCTTCACTGACTCTTTCTCACCATATTCGGGCAATTCATTTGCTTTATGCAGTGTTTCTCTTTTTCTGCACAATGTTCAAATGCACAGTGAGACTGTGCAGATGCAAATTAAAGTGCACCATCGTCCAGGTAACAATGCTGCATCATACATACCACTACAGTATGCTCTCAAGTTCCAGGAAATTCTCACCATAGGATTTTGTGTGTCAGGAACTATCACAGCCCATCTAAGAGACCTCCACAGGTAAAACAAGTGGGTAACTGCATTTGGCATTTGTTTTGACGGAAGCCACCATTTAGCTTAAAAGAGAACGATCTGTTTGTGGAAAGCAGACAGTAGCTGTGGGAGCAGCCGCACCATGCTTCTCTGTAAATGAGCACTGATCTTTTCTTTGGGAAAATAAATCTCATCCACTTGTCCAATTGCGGATAATGTAATCTCTCTTTGAATGCCCGAGTTAGGTTTGGTCACATCAATGTGCACAGTGAGTCTTTAACACAGAAGATATACCCATTCGTACTTTATTTTCTACAGGGCAATTTTGAATTGCAAAGAGGTGGTGGAGCACAGGCAGATAGCTTCTCCCTCTGGTTGTCAAAATAAGCATGCCCACATAGCTCCTTCCAGGGGCCCAGCCAGAGAACCTAAAACTGTCAGACTTACCTCCTGAGTATGGGGACCCACCTCTCAGCATAAAACAAACTATAAACATATAACCGAGCATGACTTTCTTGGGTAAGCCTTCCGATGAAATGAAATCTACGAATTCTACAAATTAGAAAGACAGCAAATCTCTGATGTTTGGGATCTTTTTAAATTGAAGTAAACCATTAGGTAAAACCACAAGCCCCTAAAAGTGCTACAATACTCTGTGACCAATGACATATCAAATGGATTAAGAAGTAGTTGCAACTTTATAAAATTAAGATGACCTGTACAGGCATTTGCCAACATCTTGGACTGTTTTCAGAGCTAGTGTGACAGACAGCATATATATTCAATTGTTTGGTACACGAGGCTTCATCTCCAGAGGGAGATGAATAACAGAAAAAAGCATCCCAAATCTCCACACCATGTACTTAGACCCTTAGCGCTTTCCAATTACAATCACATTCCAAGGACTGTGCTCACACACCTGCAAACCATAAATAGGAAATGAACAACTCCTAACTCAAGATTAAAGCACATTTTGTTCACTTTGTGATGGACAGGTATACCTGATTTTTTTTTATTTAATTCTTAAAACTTTACTCTAAACTAATTGAACAGATTTTTTTGTCAACTTGCAGACATTTTACATTTATTAGTAGGAGACATTGCCTTTTTCTCAACAGAGGCTAAGAAATACATTTTAAGATTAATTTATTTTTTTAATTAATTAGTTTATTCACTTTGTATCCCAGATTGTAGATGTTTAAAACACAAAATTTGCCAGGTGTGGTTGGTGAAAGCCTTTAATTCCAGCGCTCAGAAAGGCAGAGGCAGGTGGATCTCTGTGAATGCGTGGCCAGCCTGGTCTACAAAATGAGTCCAGGACAGGCAAGGGTACACAGAGAAACCCTGTCGTGAGAAACCCACACACTCTTTCTCTGTCTCTTTGTCTCTTTTTCTCTCTCTCTTTCACACACACACACACACACACACACACACACATTTTAACACTACTACTAGCAATGAATTAAACTGCTCGTCTGTAGTTGGCACAAGGCAAAGGATACTACAAGTATTCCTCACTCTCCTTTCATTCTACTGATGTAGTATAAAACCAGGGAATATAGATGTGTCTGGGGCCATATAAAGAGAACCCAGAAGAGCTGTACTGTGTGGTGAACCAGAAGCAGAGAAGGTCAATGAAATACTAGATGACAGGACTCAGTCAGAGCATGACATTTATGTTGGCCAAAGGAGTTGCTGTTCTCTCCATGTTGGTCTTGAGGAAAAAAAAAAAAAAACGGTGGATCGAAAGATCAGTGTAGGCCAATAAGTGCATTAGAGATTCTTGAGCAAAATAGTAAGACAAAGAACTAGACACTTATATTTCAGTGAACTTATATTTTATGAATTTTAATTTACAGATACTAAAAGTGGGACAGAGTGAGCTGAACTGCTCTGAGCACTGGCTACCCGTACTTACACATTTCAGGTGAGATGCCTGCTTTGCTGAAACAAGCACTTACTGGAACTCTTGTTTGTATGAGTCAGCTCTCAGAATTTTACTTCCCAAGCATAGGTTTTACTTACTTCATTTCTTATCGCACAAAGCTAAGCCTTTGTTACATTCTACTAAATTAAGAAAAAGATATTTATTAAGGAAAATAAACTCCTTAATCTTTTCTAAATGAAAAAATTAGATGTCTAGTAACACTGGCTTCATAAAAAAAGTAAAATAATAGGAATGATAGGTTCTGACATGAGTCCTGAAATCTTAAACAAAGCCAAAAAAAAAAAAAGTGTAAGTTACTTTCTTAAATGCACCTTTAACTGAGTTTGCTTTGACATTTGCATATTGTTTTCATCTTTCCTTAAACATCAGTGAAAATTAATCTTCTTGTAACAATTGTCAGGTAATTAAGGAGAAAGAAAGATCTAAGGGTCAAACCAATTGTCATATTTTCCTTAGAAGTGATTCAAAATTATTTCTGTCTCATCAAAAAATTTGCTGTACAAGACGAAGTATATGAGTAATCTCACCACAGAGTACTCACTTGACTATGAAAAGGGTTGTTTTCCCCCGTGTGGCCTTTAAGACAGAAAAGCAAATGTTTCATTAGGCATTCTTTTTTTTCTACATGCCTGGCATATGACCTTTGCTCTTTTTTAACATGAAAGTGAATTGAATTTATCTCTGTGTATTTACTAATGCACTCTTGGGGACAATGAAATGGCTTTTGGCATAATTGAGTCATATGTCTCATCATAATTATTATTAGCTAAACACACTTCTGCTGGCAGAAATTGACAAGAGTCAGTCTTGTTCAGCAGACCTCTAGGTTAAGATGTTTCTCTTCCTTGTTTTGGGGCTTCATTACATTGAGGTTTTTTTACACACTATGCACAGAAGTGATTTCTACCATTCTAGGACTGCAATCTTTGTTCCTTTAGCTGACTTTCAATGGTAATTTCAAATAATGGAATAGGTTGAGAATGTGTGTGTGTTCTCTTTCATCAGCAAATGGGGTAGATGTTGAAGGAATAGTAGATTCTTCAGTGTTCTACCAAAAAACATCAGTGTCTTTTTTTCCAGCAAAACTGGATGCATTTTAAGATTTATTCTACTTTTAACTATATGTGACTGTGTGTGTGTGTATGTGTGTGTGTGTGTATGTGTGTGTGTATGTGTGTGTGTGTGTGTGTGTGTGTGTGAAAGAGAGACAGAGAGAGATCTGCTAGGCATGAATGTTGAAGAATCAGACTCAGGTCCTCAGTAAAAACAGTGTGGAACTGCTGAGCTATCTTTTGAGGACAAATAAATGTTTTAGCATAATATTTAGTATAATAGAATTAAGTTATTTATTTCACTTTTGACATTATAATTATAAATTTTCTTCTTTCTTTTCTTCCATCTAAGTTTTACATACCCATACACTCATCTTTTCTCTTTTTCAAATCCATGGCCCTTTTTTTTTCACTAATTGCTATTGTATGTATTTATGTACATATAATATATTCCTATATTTAAACTTCTCAGACTATGTAATTTCATTTGTATATATGTTTCAGTGCTGACCATTTGTTACTGGATAACCAATTAATGTGCTTTTCTTTGGGGAAGATAATTTCTCCCCCTCTCAGCATTCCTTACTTGCTTGTAGTTCTTTGAGGCTTCCTAGACTTTCCTGCGTGCATGTTAGTTTGCCCATTGTTTTAAAATATGGTTAGCCATTATATTATATTATATCCAACATTACTTTTGTAACTCAGTAGTGTCCAACAGGATGGACGTAATATCAGCCAAGTAAAGTGTGTGCATTGCAGTCGTTCTGGAGCAGTGGGGGATCAGTGCCTGGGACAGAATAGTGGCTCCATAAAGGCATCATGTGGCCATAAAAAAGGGAAGTAACAAACAGAAAACAAAGTTAGCCTAGTGAAGTAAGTCAAAATCATGTTCTGAGTCTCAGAGCATACTAGTCATGGTGCCAGTCAATAGGATGAGTGTCAGACTTTTGGTCTGTCAAACAGACAGTGTGAGAAACTATTGACAGACAATCTATCAGATGATACGAAATGGTGTCATGAACTAAAGTTAGTGCAAAGATGAGTAATATTGATACGGTCATTTCTCATTGATTCAGAGCAATGCCCAAAGAGTAAGGTAAAACATTGCTAATTATGCCAGGGGATGTGTAATATGCTGCCAATCCCTTTCATCTGAGCTCTCCACAGAAACAGTATTTAAAATGGGTGTGTCTTTTAGAGACCAGTCTGCCAGTGTGCAGCCTTATTGAGTTTTATATGAACCAGTGTTTCTAGACATTTTTTATATTGATTACAGTTTATTTACTTTGTATCACAGCTGTAGCTCCCTCCCTCATTCTCTCCCAATCCCACCCTCCCTTGACTCCTCCCTGCTCCTCACTAAGTCCACCCATAGGGGAAGTCCTCCTCCCCTTCCATCTGACCCTAGGTTATCAGGTCTCATCAGGACGGGCTGCATTTTCATCCTCTGTGGCCTAGCTAAGTTGTTCCTCCCATGGGGGGTAGGGAGGTCAAAGAGCTAGCCACAGACTTCATATCAAAGACAGTTCTTACTTGGAAGCCCACTTGGATACTGTGCTGCCATGGGCTATGTCTGAGCAGGGGTTCTAGGTTATATCCATGCATGATTCTTGGTTGGAGAATCAGTCTCAGACAAGACCCCTGTGCCCAGATATATTTGGTCCTTGTGGAGCTCCTGTCCCCTCCAGGTCTTACTAACTCCCTCTTCTTTCGTATGATTCCCTGTACTCTGCCCAAAGTTTGGTTATGAGTCTCAGCATCTGCCTTGGAACCAAAATAGTAATTCCTCTTTCATATCTGTTTAAACTCTGTTGAGCTCTCTGTCAGTGTTAAACTGTTAGTCTGGGGTAGTTTTCGGAGGTGAGATAGCCACAAGGAAAGTGAGTACATTTCTTTAGTGTGTTTGAAGCTGGATGTGGGAGTGTACTTCGTTAATCCTACCACTCAGGAGACAGTCAGTGTATCTAGAAATCTTAACACCATTCATGCGGCTCCTGATTAAGAGAAGGGGCTTTCCAACCTGAGACCCACCCCATGGGGGAGAGCTGGCCACTGACACTATTAAAGATACTCTGCTATGTTTGCCGACAGGAGTCTAGCATAGCTGTCCTCTGAGAGCCTCCACACAGCAGTGGCTCAAAACAGATGCTGAGACTCACAGAAAAACATTAGGCAAAGAGCAGGGAGACTTGTGGAAAAGTGGGAGGGGGGAAAGAATAGAAGGACCTGGAGGGGACAGGAACTCCACAAGAAGAGAAACAGAGGCAATTAACCAGAGCCCAGAGGGGCTTGTGGAGACTGAAGCACCAACCAAGTATCATGCATGGGCTGGACCTAAGCCCCATATGCAGTTGTAGTTGATGGGCAGTTCAGGCTTCATGTGGGTATCCTAGAAAAGGGAGCAAGAGCTGTCTCTAACAGGGACTCTGTTGCCTGCTTTTTGATCACTGCCCCCTGGCAGGGCTGCCTCACCAGGCCATAGGGGAAGAGGATGTACTCAGTCCTGATGCGATTTGGGGTAGTATAGTGATGCAGAGGCTCCCCTTTTCCGAGGATTAGGGGAGAAGGGAGAGGGGAAGGAGAAAGGAAGGATGGGATTTGGAGGAGAGAAGGGAGGGGTAATGATCAGGAAGTAAAGTAAAAAATAAATGATTTTAAGAAAAAGAGAGATAGAACGTTCCTATCACAAGACCCTAAATTTTATTTTCTAGTGGTATGTCTCTCTTTCACGTAGTCAATGCTAATATCTCAAGAGCTTCTTCAATGGTCTTCAAGTTTGGTGACTGCTAAACCTTTAGATCACTCAGTAGCATCTCAAACGTTTCCGTGGGTAGTCCTATCACCACAAAAGTGTGAGAATTTTGTAGGAGAAATTCTGTAGATGAAAGGAGATACAGGAGTAAGTCTTCCAACCTACCAATGTTTTCCTTACTCCTATTTAAGACTCATGTTTCTGCTTCGTCTTCTTTATGCAAGTCCATTTTAAAATACACATATAACGTAAGGAAAATAGCATGGCATTCTTCCATAATACCCTCATCGCCTTGTGGGCAAAGTCATAAGTCATTGACCATTATTATTCTGTCCCAGTGAAATAAAATGTCATGATTGATTGTGAGGCAACAAAGGTTGGGACGGGTACTAAAAGGCTGCAACTGCTCATTCTCAGGCGGGGACATTAAATGGTATCTTGTGCCGAGTGAGCCATGCATCACTAGAGCATGGATGTGAACTGGAGAGAGGTCAGAGGTATACATTTTGTGGCTATAATACATGGCCACAGTTTAAAGGTATTCAGCAAATGATAATCATGTCAGTTTTCTGAAGCTACTGTAACGAATGACCAAAAATTCGGAGGCTTAAAACAACAGAAATTTTTTTCTTTTTTAAAATTTTATTCACTTTACAACCAGATGGTAGCCCCCTCCCTCATCTCCTCCAAGTACCACCCTCTTTCCCCTTTCCCCCTATCTCCCTCCCATAGTCCTCAGGAAGGGGGCGCCCTCCTCCCCTACTGACTGACCTCAGCCTAAAAAGTCTCATCAGGTCTGCCTTCATCCTCTTCCTCTGTGGCCTGGGGAGGTGTTCTCAAACAGGAGAAGTCGTCAACAAGCAGACAACCAAGTCCATGTCGGAGACAGAGCCTGCTCCCGTACTAAGAAAACCCACATGGAGACTGAAGTTCCCATTGGCTACAGCTGAGCAAGGAGCCAAGGATCTCTCCATTCATGACCCTTGGTTGGCTCTCCAACAAATCTGGCCCCCAGGGACAACTGAGCAAGGAGCCAAGGATCTCTCCATTCATGACCCTTGGTTGGCTCTCCAACAAATCTGGCCCCCAGGGACAACTGAGCAAGGAGCCAAGGATCTCTCCATTCATGATCCTTGGTTGGCTCTCCAACAAAGCTGGCCCCCAGGGACAACTGAGCAAGGAGCCAAGGATCTCTCCATTCATGACCCTTGGTTGGCTCTCCAACAAATCTGGCCCCCAGGGACAACTGAGCAAGGAGCCAAGGATCTCTCCATTCATGATCCTTGGTTGGCTCTCCAACAAAGCTGGCCCCCAGGGACAACTGAGCAAGGAGCCAAGGATCTCTCCATTCATGATCCTTGGTTGGCTCTCCAACAAATCTGCCCCCCCCTGGGGGGGCAACAGAAACTGATGCACAAATTTATTTTCTTATAGTTTGAGAGCTTCAAAATCTGAATGAGGCATCACTAGCTAAAATTAAGGCATCAGCATATCTTTCTAGGCATTTCAGAGAGGAATCTGTCTTTTTCTATTCCCACTTCTAGAGCCTGTTTATGTTTTGGTTCCCTGAACCTTCCATCGGCTTCAGAGCCAGCAATGGCCATGTGAGTCTTATTAGCAGAGGCTATCACTCCGAGTCATTGTGGCCCTCCACTTTTATGTAACCTGTAACTACGACAAGCTCACCCAGAAATTTCAGAATAATCCATTCATTTTGCAGTCACAAATTTTGAAAGATTCAACCCATCTTGAATCTCAGTTTCTCGTTGCTTCATAATGTAAAATATATCTTCCTGCACATTCTGCAGGATGTGATGGATACGCTGTGGACATTTCTGAAAGCTATTCTTCTGTCTACAAGGAAGGTAATGCCACCATTAAGACTGAATTCCAAAGTGAGGCAGGTGATACAGACCTACAATCCTCTCCCGTGGGAGGTTGAAACCAAAGGGTTAGGAGTTTAAGGTCATCCTCAGCTGCATAAAGAACTGACATCTTAGACTACAAAAGTAAATGTGCTACTAAAACAAAATTTCTTTGATATTTATTGCTAACAAGAATATTAGACAAGTTTTAGGTTATGTATAATGACACAAGAATAGTAACTATTGTCTCAACTTAATAGACTGGGCCTTTTAACAGCTTTGCAGCTCCAGAATCATATTCTGGGCTTCTGCAGATTCATCTTGGTTATGCATTTTCACAATCAAGATTTAATATTTTCCATCATAGTCTCTACCTAAGAACTTACAAATCAAGTTCACTGAAACAAATCTAAGCTTCTGGAAGAAACATCCTCCAACCCCCAAACACCACACACACGCACACACACACACACACACACACACACACACACACCAATTACCATCAAATTAAAATCTGAGAAACATTGCTACAAACACTAGTTTCATACTTAATATAAACATTTGTATTAGCTGTCAATATGCTCCCCTGTTTATTTCACTACTTGAAAGGTCCTCATTAGTATTTGGGTGAATAAAATTAACATCTTTCACAGTGATACTTTTATTTATACAACAATAAATCAACATTTATACTCCACATCATTGGTAGGATTTTCATCTAGGAAGGCAGCAGCTTTGCCTTCTGAGTCTCATGTAAAATCTGTTTATATTTGGAAGTGAAAATTCAGACACAACATACAGCTGAATTAAATGCTTCCCTTTATCTCTGAGCAGGGTGTGCTAATTGAATTTGAAAGTCTCCTAAAATAATTTATAATGGTTAGTTATGAGTGAACACAGAAAAAAAAAAAAAAAAAAAAACAACAACACTGAAACAGTCATTGTGTGACTGCCTTCCAAGGCCAAGATTAAAGCCTGTGCTAATAACTAGGCTCTCTCCCTGCCTTCCCTTCTCTCCCCTTGGTTAAATTTTTATAACTTAAAAATACTTTTAAATTTATGTATGTGCATGAGAGAATGTCATCTATATGGAGGTCGGAACAAGGACACTGGATCCCTTGGAAGGGGAATCACAGTTCTATGTGACCTGCCAGACGTAGGTTAAGGCAACCGCGTTCAGGTCTTCTGGAAGTGCAACAAGGGTTTTCAACAGCTGAGCCATCTCCCTGGGCCTCAGTTTTATAGTCTTTTAAACTTTATTTGAAAAGGAAAAAAAATAGAACAATATCAAGAGATTCATCAAAGTATAGGATTCTTGGACTAGTTAGCTTAGAACAAACCAAACTGGGAGGAAATGCCACTTATCTTTAAGTATTTAGGGGACAGCAAAAGACAGAAGTAGACGTATAAAGGAGGCTCTCATGGGCCAGCCTGATACCTATTAATATTATAGAGAGAAGATTTCGTTTCTATGAAACACCTTTCCAGTCTTCTAGGAGAGACACCCCAACATCCAGCTAGGTACACTGGAAGTTAGAGTGTCATCTGCGCTGCTTCAGGTGCCCAGCTTTAGGCCTAGGGACGAGCTCCGACGTACACTGCACAGGAGTACACACTCTGTAGGGATGGTTAGGATCAATGGGTGGCACTCATCAAGCTCCTTATGGCGGATGCCACAGGACGCTGAAAGCTTCAACCCTATCTTACTAATTCACGACCGCTGCTTAAGTAGGTGGTGCTGTTCTGATACCTGCATTTTCAATACAGGTTTATTGGTATCAAGGTTGGTACTGCTCCAAGTTATCCTAAATAATGGGTAGAGACAGAATTTGAATCCAAATATTTGAGAGTATATATAGAGCTATAAATAAATCTGGTCTCAACATCAAAATTGGCTCATGACAATGTGCATTTTCACGGATATTAAAAATGGGAATTTGGAGGAGGTCCTCCCCTATCAGGGACTAGGGAAAGGTCATAGGGGGAGAAGAGGGTGGGCGGGTGGTACTAGGAAGAGAGGGGGCTGGGAGGGAGGGGTATGCGGTGGGGATACAAAGTGAATAAATTGTAATAAATAAATATATAAATAAAATGTTAAAAAAAGATACAAATATAAAAGGCATATTTAAAAACTGGGAATTTACATTTGCCTGTTTCAGGTCTAATGCTTATCAGTAGGTATTACAACAAGTATGTATGTGTAGAACATGTGTGTGTGTGTGTGTGTGTGTGTGTGTGTGTGTGAGTGTATGTGAGTGTATGTGTAACATGCTTGAGTGTTGTGTGAATATATGGTATGTGTAGGCCTGATGTATGTGAATCTGTAGTATATGGCTGTGTAAAATGTGTGTGTGTGAATGTTTGTGTGTGTGTGTCTGTAGTATGTTCTGTCTATGGTGTGTGTTATGTGTGTGCTGTGTTATATGTATATTTGTGAAAGGAAGAAGAGGTTGGTTAACTTTTGCAGTTTTTCTCATAACCAAACTTTGGGCAGAGTGCAGGGAATCTTATGAAAGAAAGGGGAGATAAAAAGACCTGGCTAGGACAGGAGCTTCACAAGGAGAGCAACAGAAGCAAAAATTCTGGGCCCAGGGGTCTTTTCTGAGACTGATACTCCAACCAAGGACCATGTATGGAAATAACCTAGAACCCCTACACAGGTGTAGCCCATGGCAGCTCAGTCTCCATGTGGGTTCCCTAGTAAAGGGAACAGGGACTGTCTCTGACATGAACTCAGTGGCTGGCTCTTTGGTCACCTCCCCCTGATGGGGGAGCAGCCTTGCCAGGCCACAGAGAAAGACAATGCAGCTAGTCCTGATGAGACCTGATAGGCTACTGTCAAAGGGAAGGGGAGGAGGACCTCCCCTATCAGTGGACTTGGGGAGGGGTATGGGAGGGAGAGAAGGTGGGATTGGGAGGGAATTAGGTACAGGGCTACAGCTGGGATAAAAAGTGAATAAACTGTAATTAATATAAAAATTGTTTAAAATGATAGAATAAATAAATAAAAGCAATTAAAAAACTTTTGCAGTCTTTGACAGGATTAAACAAATTAATACAGGGAATGTAAGTGAACTTGGTTCAGAAGAATGTCATGAAGTGGTTGATGAATTGATGTACAAATGAACTGACATTTTAAAAATATTAAGATATTTCATAACAAAGTTTGAAACTAAGGAACACAATATTTGATCCATTGCTTTTAGCTAATATTTTTTAAATGCTGCCAAATTAGTACCTGAGTAAAAATGAGTAATGGAGGTGATATGAGACTTGAAATAGAGTCAGCCAGCAACTCCAGTCTGCTCTAAAATGGTCCACCTGTTACTTTAAATTACAATCCCAGTAATGGTTTCCGTAAAGAATACATCATCTGCTAGGCCCTATTATATACACATGGTTTTAAAAGGCAGAGCAGTAATTTCCAGGCTCTAAATTACTCTTACAGGTAGTGGTGGCACTTTGCCAAGCCTAGATCATTAGCGTTTAAGAAAAACCTTATCGTCTTCCCTAGCTATGACAAAATCATTTTCTGTATTAAAAAAAAAAGTTTCCAGGCCCCTTTGCATGTTTACTATAAAGGAAAAATACAAATATTGAAAGATCAAGTACATAAGGGCTTTTGTCATTCACCGTGGACGGGAACAGATGGCTTTCTCACTCTGCTCCAGGCACCCAGTGCTTATAATTGGTTCTTCTGCCCCAAGCCTGCCTCACTTTGGTCTCCTGTTTACTCCATTACTCTCAAGGAGATGTCACCACAGGCTCTTTCCTGTTTTCGTTGTAGCTTTATTCATTATTTTTTTAATCACTCTTTCAGGTACTGCAGTAGTTTATTTGTTTGCTATGACTAGTTTGTCCTTTACATAACCATGGTACCTGTGTGTTGCTCTCTAGAATGCTTTCCTTTGGGACTCTTAAGTGTTACCTTCTCACATGCCCCACAAACATTCTCATGAAGAACCTTCAGGTTTGGTTACATATGGGAGATTTCTGACCATAGCAGAAAGTTCAGGAAAAGATCATGACTAAACAAAGACACTCATCTAATGGACCCGGAGAATTTAGATACCTTGTAGATCCAGAGATGGAAAGAGGTAGGAGATAGGTGTATTCAGAGGCTTCACAAATGCGAGATGAATACTATCGCGGTCTGAGGAGATAGTTTAGCTGAGGAAGCACTTGTTACTTGCCCTATAAGTGTGAGGACCTGAGTTTGAACCCCAGAACCCATATATAATCCTAGTTCCGGAGGAAACAGAAAGGTAATTTCCTGCAGTTCACTGGCCAGGCAGCTTAGCCTAAGCGGTGAGGTTGATGCTAATGAGAAAGCTGGGTCTCAAACAGCAAGCTGGAAGGAGCCTGAGGAGCGGCACCTGAGACTGACAGCTGACCTCTATACAGAGTCACATATATACCAAACACACATGAACTTGCACATACACGGTAAACAGTCTTCACTTGCAGGGTATTTGTAGTATTTATAAGTATTGTGTGTGTATGTGGATTCAAATACACTAATTTTGTCACAGCAGTCTTATTCCCATTGGACTGTTGAAGAAACTGAGGCACATGACTTTAAGGGGTTCCAAGGTTGATGGGGGGATACGAAGTGAATAAAGTGTAATTAATTAAAAAAAAGAATAAAAATATAGCAACTTCTCGTTGACCTCTACAAAGAAGATAGATGAGTATCATAAGTTAACTACCCTAGTTGAACCGCTTCGTGCATATAAATTATGGACATATTTCTTTGCAGAGGACTATCTTATATGCAACATATGAGTCAAATCCCACCTAATACATCTTATATGACTAAAAATATTAAATAAGGTTCAATATAAATAATAACTTGTGAGGTACCTTAAATCATAGTAAGGAATTGTTTTGTATTGCATGAACAGTGAAAACATTTCCATATAAAAAGCAGGTAGTATATTGGGCTCAACAACTCACAAATGCATAAAAATAAGAAACTAGTGACATATATTTGATGTTTGAGCTTGAAGACACTTCTGCTGTTGCTGTTTCTTTTTGTACATGCATCTCAGGGCTCATATCCACAAGTCTGTGCATACGCATGCCACAGCCTGCCTGTGTAGGTTGGAGGACAGTCTGAGGTTCCGATCCTTGATTTTGCCTTGCTTACGACGAAAGTTCTGTTGTTCACCTTAGTGAACACCATGAGCTTTAAGGGCTCCGGTTTCTGCCTCGGATCTAACCACGCCATAGAAGTGCTGGGATTACAGATGTCTGCTGCTTTGTGTGGCTACATGTGGACCCAAACTCAGGTTGTCATGCTTTCACAGGAAGCATTTTTACCAACTAAGCTAACTTTCTAACCCCTGTTGCCATAATTAGCTGGGAAAAACAGAACAAAAAAACACTAAGACATTTTAGTTTGGGTTTCCTCTCCCTGCTAAAGTGCTAAGGACTAAACCCATATTTTCAGAAACAAAAGCACTTTTGTGTTTCTCTGACTTTAGAAACATCCACTAAATCTATTTTCTCAGCTGAGAAATTAAAATGGAAAAATTCAGTTTTCTGTTGATTCTTCATTGCCATCTTAAAGTCATCAATCCCTGGTAGTAGAAGGTTGCTTTCTGATTTACACTTGACTTACATACCCACCCCAAGGAGGGTTGTGCTTCTTTCTCCTGAGGACTTTAAATTCTGTTTCTAATGTCTATGATATCTTTCCCCAAAATTCTGTGTTCTTAGAGATCAAGCCAATGTATTATCTTTCGTTGGTTGCTCAGGGCCCTCACTAAAAAGTGTTATCTGATGTTTATTTATGAAATGGCAGAGAACCTGAATTATGGTACTTAAAAACTTTTAAGTGTCTCCAGGGAAAGACCCATACTCAAGAATCATTGCCCAATTGAAATTGGACTCTACTCTGGGGGCCTTGCAGAGACTGATATCCTAACCAAGGACCATGCATGGAGAGGATCTAAAACCCCTGCTTAGATGTAGCCCATAGACTCAGTCTCCAAGTGGATTCCCTAGTAAGGGGAGTAGGGCCTGTCTCTGACATGAACTCAGTGGCATGCTCTCTGATTACCAACCCCTGGGGGGTGCAGCCTTGCCAGGCCACAGAGGAAGAGGACACAAACAGCCCTATGAAAAAAGATAGGCTAGGGTCAGGTAAAGGGGAAGAGGTCCTCCTGTATCAGCAGATTAGGGGAGGGGCATAGGAGGAGAAGAGGAAAGAAGAGAAGGATTGGGAGGAGACAAAGGAGGGAGCCACAGCCAGGATACAAAAGGAATGAATTATAATAAATAATAAATTTAAAAAAGGAAAAAATAAATTAAATTCCATGTGTTTTCGGTGGCATTTTATTAAGAAAAAATTTGGGGAGCAAATATCTGTGAGGAGTGCGGAGACAGAAAAGAATATAATAAAAATATGCTATATATAATTTTCAAAGAATAAGTAATATACATAAGCAAATACACACAATTTGCATGTGCTTTAAGTGCTTTTTATTGACAGGATAGTAAAGTTGGTTGATCCTCCTAAATTAAAGTATATTATCCTGAATTTTTATTCAAGTTATATAAACATAGCGGTCTTGCAATATTGCTTATATTGTGTTTTGTGGTAGATTAAGAAACAGTTTCATTGTTTGGCAGGGTTTTTCACTGTTATAATTTTAGCACCCAGAAGGCTGAGGTTGGGGATTACCAGTTTATACCCTGGGCTATATTGTGAGACTGTTTAAAAAAAAAAAAAAAAAAAAAAAAGACTTGTCTTTTAAATGGTGTGTGATATCTACAATAACATAAGCATTCTTCATATTTACTCAGTTTATTAGACTGGCAGTATGTAGAATATATTATTTCATTCATGTCTTTTAATCTCTTTATACAATGTACTTCTACTGTATAAGGAAAGTTAGATTCCAGGATAATGGACTGCTGATGAATGAGCATCAAATATTTCAGAGCATTTTCTTCCCACTATTCTTGGGCTTTGCCACTTCTGGTTTTGTTGTTTCATGACCATGGGAATATCTGTTATTTGCTAGGTATATAATAAATATGTATTTCTGTCCTCCTTATTTTTGCATATATGTTTTATATTTTTTATTAATTCTTTGAGAATTTTGTATAATTTTTTTATCATGTTCACGGTCTTTCTCCAACTTTTCACAGGTCCATTCTCCATTTCCCTACCTACCCACTTTCTGGACTCCTCCTTCTTTTATTTGCTCAATCCTAAAGGGGGCATCTATCACATCCCACTCTCCCAAGGTCTAGGGTAGTTTCTAGAAGAGGGGTGGAAAGATTGTAAAAGCCACAGCTGGTAGAAGACTACAAGAAAATGTTTGCTAGACACAGCAGGGCAATTACGAATATGAACTTACAGTAGCTGAGATACAATGGGAATGACTTAAACAAGTTCAAGCCAGAAAACACCCGAGTGTGGAAAGGTGAGATGGGCACAAATTCCCATCCCTAGCTAAGGAGCCATTGGCATTTGATAACAGCCAGAAGAACGAAAGGTAGTTTTCTTTAAGAGCAAAGGTTGACCATATTTCAGTGGAAGCTCACACATCCAAGAGTAGATGGGTAGCACATTCCATCCTTGATAGGTTCAAAATCCTCATTATAAATTATTAGAAGCATATTTGGTCTGTTATGTTGAATTCTACACAATGTCATGAGGTACAAAGATATTTTCATTGGCTCCAGGAGTTTACCACACAGTTTGAACAGAAATCCCTTGCCATAAACACAATTGCATCCTTCCACTCATCAGAGTGGGTGTAAATTTGGGCATACACCAACCAGGAGGGTAATGAAGGAAAAACAAGACTCACAGTTTGCAAACTGCTTTGAAAATTAACAGCCTAATCTTAGAACCTCATCACTGAATCCCCACTGGCTAACACTGACTCTGGAGCATGAAAAAAACAATGCCTCGTCACCATTCAGTGCATCTAAACAGACAGGATAATGTGAAAGCTTATAAATTGCAGCTTGCGGTTTGGGTTCTCTGGAATAGGAAGTAACCTACCACGACTGTGGGTCATTTAAGCTTGACTGTGTGGACTGTGTGTGTATGCATCCAGAGAAGGCAGAATACACAGTAATTAAGTTCTACAAATCAATCATTTTTGAGGCACTGTAATCAATAGCTTTACTGAAAGATTTTAGTTTTAGGATTGGTTGCTTTGCATAGCTCTTTCTAAGCCATCATTGATTCAAGTATTCCATCAAAAGAAAGTTTTCTGGAGATGGAAAGACAGCTCAGCGATTAAGAGCACTTATTGCTCTTGCACACGTGCCAGGTTTGGGTTCCAGCATCCACAAGATAGCTTGCAACAGTTTGCAGCTCCAGTTCTGAGGGATCCAGTATCTTCTGGCTTCCAAGGGCACCAAATGCATGTAGTGTACAGACATACATGCAGGCAAAACACACACGTGCACATGCAAACACACACGTGCACATGCAAACACACACGTGCACATGCAAACACACACACACACACACACACACACACACACACACCTCAAGCAAAGACATGGGCTTGAAAAACAGGCATACTTCTCTATGCACTCTCTTCTTTAGGTTTAAATGATGCCCTTTGTTTCTTATAATCCCTTAATTATCCTCAACCCCAGCAATCCCATTTTCTCTTACCTATTGTAGTTATTGGCGACATTATTCAACTATAGCTCCCATTATTACAACTGATGCATTCATTTGTTAGAGTGATCCCAGGACTTCCATTTGTCTCACTCACTGTACTTCTTTAGGCTTTCCTTGCTTTCCATCCTACCATGCCAAATCTCTGGTACCAGCCCTATGCAGAAGTATTTTACCAGCAAAGCTAGACAGGCCAGGTTTGGGTGACAAACTGGGACAGGTTCTCATGTTCCTTTTCCTTTTCCATCGCATTTCCATCTCTCCAAATTCTGCTTCAAATGGAATTCCCACCAGCAGTCTTCTTACATGAAAGGTCAGACCCAAGACCAGCAAGAACATTACACAGAATTTTTTTGTCTGTTTGAACAGCTGCTTGGAGCTGCTCTCATTGTTGTATGAATCTTCTGCTTTAATCGTTCTGTCAGGGAGCTGTAAGTTCAAATTGCTTATATTGAATTAAGCATAAATGTCGCATTGGGATGTAGAAGACATTGATTTTACCATTCCCAGGCCTTTTCCGAGTTCCTGGTACTTCAATGCTTGGAGTGCCATAGATTTATTATATTTGATCTTTCAACCTTTTTCATCTACCCATTTTGTCAGATTCTTTTACTTACGCTTTACAGATTTGAAGAAATGGCAACAGACACGAGGTTCTAATCATTAGCTGGGGTATTTAATTGCTTTACTCTTGTTTATATTTTCTTTGTTTTCCCTCTACTCTCCTGCATTAGATTTAGTTGGTCGGTAGCAAACTCTTTTGTTCATTAGCAATTCTTACTGCCTTAATAAAGAACTCCATATCTATATTATAATAAGTTAGTATTTGTTTGGCATTAGTATCAAATGCCACAGTGTTTTGAGATAAATTAATAGTACATAAAATTTTAGTTAATAATGGAAATTAGTTATAGGAACATACAACCAAAACAAAATTACAGTTCACACTTAAATAACCTGAAGGAAAAAGAGATATTTGTCATAAGAATCAGAGGACACTAGAATCCAACCTATATATTCAGAGAACAGCTCAGAAAATGCAATGGTACAGATGACCTTGTAGCTGCTTGAGCTACATTGGTTAGCCTGGCCTATTGCCTCACAAGACTGTTGGCAAAGCATCCTCTGAAGTGGTGAGTGGTAAACAATCTGGTAAGGGGGTATCATGAGGTGACTTATTGATCTTTATTTTCCCACTCTGCCTTAGGCTATACATACACAACCCCCTATAGGTTATGAAACAGCTTACCTGTGATCCAGCTCTGGTCCCTACTTGTAAGGGCAGTGCACTTTCCCTTTTCAAGCTCCATTCCCTTGACCTCTTTGGTAAACTTGTCTTGTCAAAATAAGAGCACTAAGGTAGACACCATTCTGATGTTTCTACTATAGTCTGTGTAAGGAACAAACTTTCCGAATCCATTTTCTTCTTTGGTCTCCTTAATAGCTAAAGCTTTACAGCTGCAATATTAATCCTATAGTCCTATTAATTGGCCTGGTACTGTAATAGACTGTTTAGTACCAAACAGAGAAATTTCAATTTCTTTGAAGTGTATGATGTTTTTGGTATATCAATAGTACCATGACTGTATTTTACAATAAATTAAAAACTTTCAAACTTATCACTTTGGGGCACCAGAGAAAGAGTTCTTTCCATTTCTGGAATAGTTTATGTCAGTTGTTGTACTCTGTGCTTCTGTTGAACTTAATTGACAAGATTATTTTAGACTTTACTTATGCGTATGTCTTTTTGCATGCATGTGTGTATGCACATGCCTGATGCTTGCAGATGTAAGAAGAGGACATTGAACTCCATGAAACTAGAGTAAAAGATGGTTATCAGACACCAGGTGGGTACCAGAAATTTAACTTGGGTCCTTGGCAAGAGAAGCCAACACTCTTAAATACTGAGCTATCTTTCCAGCTCTTTTATTTGCATATTTAACTTAATCATAAAAGTAGTTGATTTTTTTCACAAATATTTGTTTTGATTTCCTACATTCAGCTGAGTGAAAATGAAACAATGGATGGATGGATGCAAGCATGGAGGGATGGATGAAAACTATTAACAGCTAATACTTATTGTATGCCTCTCATATTTCATATGGTTTTTCAGTCATTTAATAACTCAGACCAGAAACACTATGGGTTTTGTGCAGGTGTTAAATGTAAGGCAATTTAAATAGTGATGTAGTAAGTAACCTGAGGTAGAAATGAACATAATGAATAAGTAAATAATAAAATATTTTATTAAAAGTGACAGGAAAAATTATCTAGATTTTGCAATCACATATTAACACACCTTTTTAATTATAAACAGTTCATTTTGTGTGGCTTTCTGCTTCTGGAATGCCTCACTCAGGATGATCTTTTCTAGATACCACAATTTGCCTGCAAATTTCATGATTTTCTTGTTTTTAATTGCTGAGTAGTATTCCACTGTGTAAATGTACCATAATTTCTGTATCCATTCCTCAGGAAATAGAGGAAATTTTAAAAAAATCAAGGTATATTTACTGCACAACTGCTTAGAACATCAAACATAAAATAGACAACATGATCATCAAATATACATTTTGCAATACTAACATAACAAAACAACAACCAGGAAACATTTATAAACATAGACCACCCTCAAAGAACTGCAACTCCATAGAACACATTGTGAAAAATACAAATTTCTTTTTGCTAAAATCAACCAAATAAACCTCATGAAGACTAGACCTGTGAAAACTTAGGTGAGTTTCTCTTTTTTTCTATTATCATTATTACTATTATTGCTATCATTATTATTGTTTACAATTTATTCACTTTGTATCTTCTTTGTAGCTGCTCCCTCATTCTTTCCTGGTCCTGTCCTCCCTCCTTCTTCCTCCTCTATTTCTCTTCCCTAGTCCACTGAGAGGGGAAGTCCTCCTCCCCTACTCTTTGACCCTAGTCTATCAGGTCCCATCAGGACTGTCTGGATCCTCTGCTTCTGTGGGCTGGCTAGGTCACCTGACCAGGGAGAAGTGCTCAAGGAGCAGGTAACCGAGTTCATGTCTGAGACGGTCTCTTCTCCCCTTAACAGAGAACCCACATGGAGACTGAGCTGTCTGTGGGCCACATCTGAGCAGGTGGTCTAGATCCTCTATATGTATGGTCGTCGGTTGATGCATCAGCCTCTGTAGTCCCACACACACACCTGGTCCTGGCTTAACTTGTACAACCACTTTGGAAATTAACCTGGTGCTTTCTCAGAAAACTGGAAACAGTGCTACCTTAAGACCCAGCTATACCACTCATAGGCGAATACCCAAAAGATGCTTAACCATACAAGAAGGACATTTGCTCAACCATGTTCATAGCGGCTTTATCATAATACCTAGAATCTGAAAACAGCTTAGATGTCCCTCAACCAAAGAATAAATATAGAAATTATGGTACATTTACACAATGGAATACTACTCAGCTATTAAAAACAAGGTAATCATGAAATTTGCAGGCAAACGGATGGAACTAGAAAAGATCATCCTGAGTAAGGTATCCCAGAAGCAGAAAGACATGCATGGTATATACTCACTTATAAATGGATATTAACCATAGAATATAGGATAAACATACCAAAATCTAAAGACCTAAAAAAGCTAAACAACAAGGAGGAGCATAGGGAAGATGCTTAATTCTCATTCAGAAGGGAAAACAGGATAGACACCAGAAGTGGTAGAAGTGAGGGAACAGGATGGGAGCCTACCACAGATGTCCTCTAAAAGACTCCACCCCGCAGGAAACCAAAGCAGATGCAGCCACACTTTGGACAGAAAGCAGGGAGTCCTGTGGAAGAAGGGGGATATAAAAGGACCTGGAGGGGTTAGTTGAGTCTCTTATGAGTGAGATACTTTACACTCAGCTTTACACTGTTCTTGAGTTATTACCAACTTCACCTGCTACTCCATCTCCTTACTTAGAGTTTCCTGCCCGGATATTCATTTTTCTTATCGTATAAGCTTATCTGTTTCTCTCATGAATTCCTATTCCCAGAAAATTCTCTTTTGGCTTCATAATGTTTTCAAATTTTACTCTTATATGTGCAGTTCCTGCAGGTCTATCATTAAATCCTGTAGATTTGACTTAGTACCTTATGTGTCTAGGATACTTAGAATTAAGTGCTATTTTATACTGTCTTTTTTTTCTATTGACTTCTGATCCCCAGCTTGTCTGCTCACCGTTAACTATAAAGCTTTGCAGGAGTTTCTGCTTTTTAGATTATTATCTACCTTTAATCAATCATTACCTTTTATGTTTAATTATTTATGATATTCCTCCCATCCTAAAACCCCAAAATCTCCTAGCATGTAGTTTGAATTCTGTTCAAGTATTGCTAATTGCCCATTCCTCATTTATGTTCTGCTTTTTACTTTAGCCTTAGCTTCATTTTAGGACACTGGCTCCTTGCCTTGTGCTACCAATTTATCATGTCTGATGGTGCTTATGCAAATACTTTGCATGTTCTTTTTTATATCTTTCATTGATTCTGATATGTTCATTATTATACACTCTACTATCAGTGAAAAGGCCATCTGAATTTTTTGATATTTCTTTATAGAAGCTACACACACACACACACACACACACACACATACACACGGCTATAGCTGCTTTTAAAAGTACCACTTTTAAAAGAATGTTCACTGGGAAATAGTAAGAGCTGGAGAGGACAGGGTCTCCACAAGGAGAGCAACAGAACAAGAAAATTTGAACATAGGGAACTTCCCAGAGACTCATACTCCAACCAAGGACTATTCATGGAGATAACCTAGAACCCCTGCACAGATATAGCCCAGGGCAGTTCAGAGTCCAATTGGGTTACATAGTAATGTGAAGAGGGACTGCCTCTGACATAATCTGATTGGCCTGCTCTTTGATCACCTCCCTCTGGGGGGGGGAGCAGCCTTACCAGGCCATAGTAGAGGACAATGCAGCCACTTTTGATGTGAACTGACAGACTAAGATCAGAAAGGAGAGGAGAACCTCCCCTATTAGTGGACTTGGGGAGTGGCATGCAAGCAGAGGGAGGAGGGAGGGTGGGATTGGGAGGGGAGGGAGGGGCTTATGGGGGGATGCAGAATGAATAAAGTGTAATTGATGAAAAATTTAAGAAAAAAGGGAAAAAAAAAGAATGTTCAGTGGTTAAAAGCACTTGCTGTGCAATCAGGAGGAAAAGAGCTCAGATCCCAGGATACATGTAATAAGGCCAGTGTCCCTAAAATCCCTGCCACTCTAGCTCTGAAGAGCCTGATACCTCGAGTCATCTCTGTGCATGCATAGACACGTGTGCGTGCATATACTCACAGAGAAACATACATACATATCCAAATATAATCTTTAAAAGTCATTGTTAAGCAATACCATCGTTGGGATGCAGCACCGAGAAAGCTCTGTATGGCAGTCTCAGAGGTACAGGTTGGTCCTAAAGAAGAATGGGGTAGCTGCTGTGGAAATTGGCTTTCACCTGCAAAGTCAGCCTCTCATTTTGGCTTAGCACCAGCGCAGTATACTAACCAACACCTTTCCCAGAACAACACTGACCTAAACCCACTCAAATGAATTGATGTTCATCTTGTAAATAACTCGCTTGGCAGGAACTAGCCATTTGGATGCCAATTTGAAGAGATGGAAGTAGGGCATGAGCAAAAGGGACATTTGGGAGAAGCATCTTACTTTGTGTCAAGCCACAGCATCATTTAGTTACAGTTTTGCTCTAAAGATCACAGAACAGGCCTGATACATCAGAACTCACATACATTACAAACACAAATATTTTAATGGTAAAAATTCCTAATGAACACACAGAAGTCTAGAGGATTCCTCCACAATGACTCAATGCAGACTGGATACATTCTGATAGGATGTCATGGTAATGCTTGAAAAATTCACCAAGGTGAAGAGCATGAATCCTCTCTTAGGCTTCTTTTCATATAAGCAAATCTAAACTATCTGCTAGAAGCTTAGGCTACAGGTAACATTCAAATGGTTATACATTTTTGGTTTCTAGTCTAGATGACAATATACTAACTATGGAGGACTAGACATTGAGCAAAGTATTTAAGTTAGATGGCAGGTATTGATGGCGTCTTCTATTTATAAATAATCTAAGATTTAGAGGCTAAGAATATTGTCCAAGATCAATTATCTGGCTTGTGGTATAGTAGGTCTCTGAAACAAAATTATTAGAGTCCAGAATTCACATATTATCTTATTGAAACTGTACCCCTTGATTTTACATGAAAGGATCAACCATTAATTCCTGTCTCATTAATGATTAGACTTGATTTATTGTAACAAAGGCATCTACATCATCCTGGAGATTACGCAGAGTGAACCTGAGTATGGGGAAATACAGAAATTGCCTACTGTTAGCTCTGTAGGATGATCTACTCAACTGTAAAGCTTGTTTCAGAATATGGATTTTTACATGAATCCACCCTGGATCACAGGAGTTTGTATTTCAGCTCCAGAGCCCTAAATTGTCTCATTGCTGTAGAGTATGATCATAATACAGTTGCACTTAGAATTTAACATGGATACACTGCTTATCATGCTGAAATGAACTTATAAAGGGTACCATTGACCACCAAGGTCCCTTGTTGATAGCCTTCACATCTTAGACCCTTTTATCTCCATGATAAGCAGCCAGACCTTGACTGACATCTCTAAAAAAAAAAAAAAAAAGTCTCCCATCTACTAGAAAGTCAAGTCAATCAAGAAGAGCAGCTCTGAGAAATTCTGGACAAATCTTATCTATATTCACTAAGAAAACCATATATTTGAGGTTGGGTAAATTCAGTCTCCCCTGCTTTGTAATCCAGTTATCTCCAGATAACGCCTTGGATGTAACGATGCCCCACCTACATAAAGACATCTTTGCCCATTTCCAAACAATTGTCATGCCATAGGCCTGTGGCTGAGGTCATGCTCTTTAATCTAGAAACTTCTCAACATTTTTTTCTAAATTCACATCAT
Organism: Meriones unguiculatus; assembly: GCF_030254825.1. Taxonomy (NCBI): domain Eukaryota; kingdom Metazoa; phylum Chordata; class Mammalia; order Rodentia; family Muridae; genus Meriones; species Meriones unguiculatus. Next base: position 67,260,905 of record NC_083362.1, on the reverse strand, counting down.
TTCTCTGTCTTCTAAGCCACATTACCTAGCACTCTATAACCCTTGCTTGACATTATTAAGCACCTTTATATCATATATTGAGATGATTTTTAGAATGTTAAGTAATATCTCTTAGCTTAAAATAGCCACAAGTCATGGAGTAAGATGATATGCTTGGTTTTCATTTGTGTTGAGTGGTACCCAAGTCATTACACTCCAGAGTCTAAGTATACCACCCCCATCAATTATCCCAAAATGTATCTTGCGGCATTGCTTAAAATTATTAGCACATATTTTCTTTCTTCATTCTTTCCTTTGCTATTAGGGATGAAGGAACCTCTAGATCTGAAAATGGAACCAGCCCCCTTGTTGTCTGCATGATGCTGCTTCCAGGCACTTGGTCAGCCAGCATCATAGAAAATAATGGCTGGTCCCTGGAGTGCCACAGCATCATTAGATCTGTTGATATTGTCTCTAATTCTTTAGTTGACCATAAGACAACACTAACCACTCTGCTGTGTGCCTTTCTATCATTCTGGGTATCTTTCATGCCCAATAGAAATGAACTGATTAGCCTGCTCTTTAATTACCTCCCCCTGAGGGGGAAGCAGAATTACCAGGCCACAGAAGAAGACAACGCAGCCACTCCTGATGAGACCTAATTGACTAGGATCAGAAGGAAGGAAAAGAAGTCCTCCTCTATCAGTGGAGTTGGGGAGGGGCATGCATGCAGAGGGTGGAGGAAGGGAGGGATTGGGATGGGAGGAGGGACAGAACCACAGGGGAATACAAAGTGAATAAAGTGTAATTAATAAAGAAAAAAAATTAAAAAAAAGAAATAGATCCAAAGAAGATTCTCATTTCTGTTATAATCTGGTTGTCAATGATTTCCACTTCTAGTTAACTCTTTTATTTAACTCTTGTGACATACTTCCAAAGCCAAAATCTACAACCTCGCAGTGACTCACTAGGCCCCACATTGGCCTAAGTATTAGGTATTTTATTCAGTGATCATAACCTTTCAACCTTTTAGTTCTCCGAGGTACTCCTCTTTCATATTCTGTTCTTCTGTGCTTTAACCTGAATGAACCTCCAGTTTTTCTGCCTTTTTATAAACTAGACTCTATAACTGGACCCAAATATTTTAACCCCCCAACTATTCTTTCCCAAAGTACACCTCATGTACATTTGTGTGTCTGTTCTTTCCTAACTTAACCTAATATTCCATGCACTGTTAGAAAACAGGGAAAATGTGTTGGCATTCTATGTTCATGGTCTACTGTTCTTGGTCTACAGTGATGCCAGTATACCTTTGCATCTTTACCCATATCTACCTTTGATGCTGGACACCAGCAATGCCAACCTTCCCTGCAGTCCTCACACAATCAGCTGGCACTCTTTCCATACAGTATCTGTGTCAGCTTGTAGTATTCACATATACAGACACATCACATCACTTAGCATCTCCTTTCGTCTTCAGCAAATCACAATCTTACAATTATACTTTCAGTTACCTTGAATTATGTGTTTCTAACCATGTTGTGTTTGTGGACTTCTGAGCATGTATCACCCTGTGATCTACAATATTGTTGTTCTCAGACTAATCTTGAGTGGCTTTTACTGGTCAAAGTATTCCTAAGTTTGCTTCAACCAAGACACTTTCTGAGTTGGCTGTATAAGGTGTATATTTCCAAAGCACGTGCATCCTGCCATCGTAATTCTTTGGAGTAAACATAACTGGAATTTGCTTGCTATGTGCTGAACAAATAAGCAGGTAGATAGATACATCATTTGCACTGTGTTTGTTTATCCTTGTTCTTCTGGTGGCATTATTACGTGTGTGTGTGTGTGCGCGTGTGTGTGTGCGTGCGTTTGTGTGCCTTGTGTATGCTCCATATGCTTGTGGAGTCCAAAATCAACCACAGGTGACACTCTTCAGTAGTTGTACTTCTTGCCTTTTCTATAGGATCTCTCACTTTAAGCTTCTTGGTTAGGTAGTCTAGCTGGCCAGTAAACTTTAGGCATCCTCTTATCTTTGCCTCCTCATTTCTGGGATTATCCATGTGCACTACCACAACCAGCTATTTACATGGATTCTTGGGATAGAACTATGATGCTCAAGCTTGCAAGACAAGTAGTTTACCCCCTTGGGCCCTGATGACATTATTTAAAGATGATTATCATATCTATGCTTTATTTTTTTATTGGAAATGTGGAAACATATCAATTATTATAATACACCTTGATCTTTTGTTTAGAAACTAAGCCGTTGAAAAGCTCTATATTAAAGCAATATATCTATTAATTAATTTACAATATTTTTCAGTATTTTCTTAGTAAATGAGTCACAGTTGTAACGTTGTATCAGAGACAATGCAGTGTAAGGAACAAGAGGCTGTGCCTACCTTCAATGAAGCTAAAGCACTTGGCAGAATATTTTCTTCTAGAGTAGATTCTTCAGGCCCTGGCAGTAACATTTCAAATACACCAAAAGTTGTCATAACCCTATTTAATATCTTGAATTTTAAGGTGAGATCCATGTATCCCAATACCACTTAATATTTTATCCAGGCATCAGGAATTTTGTCCTAATCATACCTGGTCTTAGAGTAGGCAAGGTAAAGGAATAGGAGACATGGACCAAGATGAGATATGAAAAACTAAGGACATGAAAAACAGTAACAAAATCTGAGATGCTATATTTCAACCATAAATACATTTTCTTTGTTAAGTGGGAATCAAAGAAAAAGAGGAAGACAGACTGGGACATAAAAAGATGGAGACAGGAGTGAAAGAGACAGAGAGACAGAGAGACAGAGAGAGAGACTAGTAAATTTCTTGCTATCATATCATCAATGATTTTTTTTAAATTGCTAAACATAAGTTTAATTTTCTTGTATACTCAGAACCAAGATAGTAAGATGTGTAGAATCAGAGATTCTAGAGTCAGAGTCCAATTTAGAATGCTTTCTAAAACTTTCAAGGTGATTGATGTGGCATACCTTACCTAGCCTCTATAAGTCCTGTCTTCCTTGGGGGCAAGGTTGTTCAAATCTGTCATGAAATATGCAGCCCTGAATCTGAAGAAAGTGAAAGATCAAAATTTGCATTTATTGAATTTATTTAGCATGGCTTGAAGGTGTTCTTTTTTCTGAACGAGTCCAAACAATTATCACATAGTTTGGCTTTTACTTTGAATAGCAAGCAGGCAGGGCAAATGAGACAGATCACTGTGAACACTGAGAGTGTGCTCAGAAATCAGAGAAGGTCATCCAGGCATCTCTTTGTATGAGAGCCAAATGTGACCAATCTTATATATACATAAGGACAGCTTGGCAGCTTCTTGGCTCAAGCTGATATACTCCATTCCAAATATATAATTTATCTGTGGTTCTTGTGGCTTTTCTCTTCAAATGATTGAAGCAGAGAGGCAGAAGTCCCCCCTTTTACCTGTTGCATGTTGAGTCTTCTTTAAATTTTAGCTGTTTGCTGTTTTCATATAAACTTCTTAAGTGGCTTTGGAGAAGAGCTCATGAGAGGTGCAGATTCTACTCCACCATATGTTATCTTAGAAACTATAGCTACTCAACTTTATACGATAAACATCAAGTGATAAGATTACTGTATTTTGTATTTCCTGTGTGCATTCAAGTTAGCTGAATTTTATGGTCTGTTGCAAAACTCAGTTTCTCTGTGCATGGCTCACTCCATTTATAATGTCTATCAGGATAGCTTCTGTGGCTACTCAAGTCATATTCTGTCCTGGTAATTACAGCCATTCCCTTGGCTCAGCTATTAGACCCTGGTTGAAAATGAGGATCTGATGAGGAAGAAGTTCAGAGCAGTGAAAGGAAGGGTGAAGCACAGAGGAATGGGGAAAGAAAGAGCACACAATGCTGGCATAGTTTGATTTGAGAACTAGCAATACACCACAGATGTTTCTAAAACGTGTACATACAAATAATTGCAGTATATGCAGAGGCAAGCAAGCAATTTTACATACAAAAGAAAACGATCTGAATTTGATTTTAAACTCTAGTATGGGACGAGACTATTACTTACAATTGTGTTGTTGACGCCAGAGTGGATTACCTGTCTCTGCCACCGACACCTCTCTCATATATGAATTGAGGTGAGTTGCTGTAAAATGGCATGGGGTGAATTGTGGATATCTGTGGTGTTTTAAATGAGAATTGCCCTCTGTATGCTCTGGCATTGGAATGTTTGGTTCTTGAGATTTGGAAAGGAGCCCACAAAGCAAAAGCACTATGCAAAGATGAAGTTGGAGGCCAGAATGAGGCTTCTGAAATACAAGAAGTGCCACCGATTACCAGAAAAACACGTACCTAGGAACAAGTCATGGAGTGGTTTACTACAGCACTCAGAAGGAACTGAACGTGCTGTACTTCTAGAATGGTGAGAATTCCAGAATCCATCTCCATTTATCAAGCCAATCAACTTGTGAGTCTTCATTACATTAACCCTGGAATATGTACGTTTAGAATGTTATACAAAACTGCACATGGCTTCGAGTTATAGGCACACAGAAAGCACAAACAATAACAGGGAAGAGATGCAATTACACCAGTTACTTTGGTCACCAGGTATTAAATGGGCTAAATCCAAGATATGTAGCCTGCAAATTCAAAGCAGTAAACAATAAAATGCAAGTCACAGCATATAATTCTTAGAAAATAATCCACCAATAATTATATCTTAAAATTATGAGCACCCACTATCTACCACACCCCGAGCTCGTACTTGTTTGATTTGCTTTTGTTCTATGATGTGGATAGCATCAGGTCTTTTGCTTCATGAATAGCTAAACAGACCATCAAAGAAGGTGAGTAACGAAACTACAAATTAAACTTAGATCTGATTCAATCCAGAGACTTGTTTGCCACTATCTTACATGGTCACACATATGCACCCTTGATTAAATTTATACATGGTTGTAGTTTTATATCCATGTGTGTAAGAGAAAAAATAAAGCTAAAAATCTATTAGGATAATGTAAATTCTTCCTTTCAGGATATTGAATGGAAGCAGATCCTTCACAGGGAAATTAAGTAAAAAATAAAAAATAAAAACAACAACAACAAAAAAAAAAAACAACTAGGACGCATAAAAGTTACAAGCATTTAAATAATTTGGAATGATATAAAATTTATTTCATTAAAAGGAAACTAATCCAATAAACAGGTCATGACTACAGATACAAGAAGAATTAAAATTTGAATCGTTGACCAGTCAAGTAGAAATTAAAAATTAAACTTACTTGAAGTTCATTTGCAATGCTTGTTTTGAAGTCTGCGATTGATGTAGAACATTATTTGATCCTCGTGGGTCTCCATTCCAGCTAACTCTCATTAGTAATTACAACAGCAGTTTCATTATGCTTACATTCTGTTCTTTATCTCATTTCATAGGCCACTTTCCCTTTTAACCTGATCTTAGATATTGCCTTAGATATTAAATAAAGTGAATAAGTGCTATCACTTAGAGATGGACTAGGTCAGTTGACTGTCGGTGTTATGTTTTTGTTTTTGTTTTTTGATTATGGAAGATCATTGAGGACAAATGGTCAGTCTATCAGGTGCAAATTCAGAGGATAAAAGTGGCTGAAATGAGGGGGGAGCAGCCTTACCAGTCCACAGAGGAAGACAAAGATGCCAGTTCTCATGAGACCTGATAGACTAGGATCAGATGGAAGGGGAGGAGGACCTCCCGTATCATTGGACTGGGAGAGGGGCCTAGGAGAAGAAGGAGGGAAGGAGGGATTAGGAGGGGATAGGGGAGGGGGCTATAGTTGGGATACAAAGTGAATAAACTGTAATTAATAAAAAAATAAAAATTTTAAAAAGTGGCTGAAACAAAAGAACACAATACAAAAGATCACACTCATAAAAGCCAGTAAAGTCATACATCATAAACAACCATGAGACATCGTATTCCAAGGGCAGAAGCACGAAATAAAGCATTCTGCCCTATACCAGGTCTCATTTCAACATTATTTCAGAGGACCTCTTAGACAACTCCATAAAAGCTTCAGAGAACAACAGTGTTTTATGCACGGAAGGATCTCTGCATGGTTTCTGTCTCACACAGCTACACAAGCATAGTCATATCTGCAGAATCTCAACTTGATAGATCGACTTGTTGTTCTTATATATGTTTCTGTGTTTGTACCTAGGTGTGTACCATCCATGACAACGGCGCTGTCACTGTCAGGAAACAGCAGTGCGTGATTAGTGGAGGGTATTCATAGAGTGCGTGCGAATCAGGAACACCAGCTAGTGTGATAAAGCATTTCCATGTCCGTGTTACACACTCTATGATATACAACAGCACAGGTGCTAAAGGGACAGTCCATACTGACGGTGCAAAATAAACATTTGTCAAATAAAGATATTGCATTGTTCAACTTGCAAAGCATTGTTTCGTTCTCAAAATTATATTTTTAAATTACACAAGTGTCATGCTTCTGAATTCTAACAGCCACTTCTTGGCTTAACAAATTCCAAAAATCAACTAGAATACCAGGAAAGAAGTAGAATTATTTCTTCTACTTATATGTAGAAAAGACAGTGTCATCCTGACTGTGGGCTGATGGAAATTCCTAAGCATCTTTCAAGGTCTCCAATGCTGTAGTAGAGAGCAGCCTGGCTTCTGTCCCTGAGGCCTCTCAATAGCTCCCACACCTGCACCTCACAGCATCTTCATTAAGTTTCTCATCACTTTAGAAGCATCACCTACAATCAGACAAATCTTGGCTCCTTCTCCATGACTGTTCTGTGGGTACTGCAGAGGGCTCTTCTCAGTCACTTTATAGCAGAAGCTCACAGAATGCCTTGATGTTAGTATATCTTTCTATTAAAATGTGTCTGGCTATGGTTCGACAATTAGAGATATGTGTTGCTCCCATTTTTTTTTCTCGTCAAAGAAAAATATCAGTATTTGGGAAATGCAGCTGAATGAAACAGCTGATGCTTTGACACTTCAGTAGCTCCACTATGCCAATTTAAAAGTAATTTAATTAGAATAATTTAATATATGCATATACAGACAGGTATGTAATAATACTAATTGTAGAATAGTGCTATTAATTCGAGGAGGGAGGGGTTGATGGAGCGCAGGAGGGGTTGGAGAGAGAAAAGAGAGCATGGAAATGATTTAACACTGTGTACTCATTCAATAGAAATTTAAAGATAATTTAGAGGTCATCCAGGCACGTAATTTGTAACTTTCACATTCTACCCATGTAATTTCACAAGAGGAAGTCTGTTGGAAGACAAGAGACAGGTTAAAAAATGAAGGGTTCTAGAGTAAATATATGGATTAGATGCCACATCAGACCCTGATGTTTATGACTGGGCCATATCATAAACAATAAGAGAGGAAAAGTGATTATAGTCTCACCTAAGCCAAGGTCTTCTGTCCCTTTTTACAACGTTTAAATTGGCAAATATGGATTTTCAGAAGAATTTTTTAAAAGTGTTTGTGTGTGATATCATTTGTGTTGCATTCTCTACCAAACCAATGTATACCTGCATACATAACTCCTTATAAATCTATAAATATCACAGACTACTGCCTCTTTCTTTAAAATCCTCCAGACTTTTAAAACCTACCATCATTAAAAATATTTACTATTGTCTCAGGTTTCATGTAAATGCAATGAATTTTATGACTGGCGGAAACATTGTGTAATCCTTCATATTGGACTCTTAGACATTTCTGTATTCGTGGTAGATCCGGCATGGCTTTGTTTATTGTAAGTGGATTTCTTAATGCATAAATTCATTTGCAAATGAGTTCCTGGAACATGCTAATGACATTTTGTTCTGGACCATTTCCAAAATGATTGCATGCAAACAAGGTAATATGAGAGAGACAGAGACAGAGGCCGAAAACTGACTTGAAAGACAGACAATTATTCAATGGCTGTTAACTAAAAACATTTGCACATAAATTTTATTACTTGGGAAAAAGCATTGGAGGCTGATTGACTGACATTGGAAATTGAAAATAGACTCCCTTGAAGTTCAAAGCTCCATAAAAAAAAAATCACAGAATCATTAATTACCCTACATAGGATCTAGGGAGTTGTCAGTTTGTAAAGTCTGCTGCCTTTATGTTCTTGAATTTAACCTAGAAAAGCAGAGTCCCAGAAAGAAACTAGAAAATTAAATTTTGTTAATTAAACCAGCAAGTAAACAGAAAGTCTGAAAAATGTCATCAGTTTTGATAAGGTATGATTTCCCTGTAATTGCAGCATATGGACATCAAGCAACTGTGGTGCATTTAATCCAAGTGGATTATAGCACTAGACAGATATTTGAAATACCTTTCGCAAAACACACAGCCATCATTGTCAAGAGATGGAATCCAGATGCATTGTAGAGTCTGAAACACATTTGGCTTCTGTACTTTCCTATGTGGACTTGATATGCTTGGGACACTTTCTGTTGGGTTCAGGTCATTGACATGATGATAACTGAGATCCTGGGCCTCACATGCAATACATGATCTCCATGTGTGTGAGCTCTTAGAGTAATTCACTGGGCTGCCATGCTCACTGCACTGTCAGTGTGATATGCAGTGTGATATACATCAATAAACATATGGTCATCCTCCAGAAAAGCTTCTTAATGGAGGAACAGAGTGAATAGCTAATAGACAAAAAATAACTTTTCACTTAATAAATAACTCTGATGCAATTAAAATAATTCCTAAGAAACTTCCCTTTGTGAAGTTAAAGACAAGAATCTCAAACCTCCAATACGTCCTGATTCTTTATTCTGTGGCTAGTTCATGGTTTCTCTCAGTCTCTGCAAAGGCCTCACGTGATTCCTGTTCCAAGACACCAACGGTGAATTTAATAAGGTCTTACGCATTGTAAAAATGCCTTTTTTCCAGCTGTAGACATTTCAATAGAAAGCCTTATTTTGAGAGAAGCTAAGATGACGAATAAGCCTTTAATGATCACATTTCTTATCCTACTCAGGGGAGGGTACTGGAAAGAGTCGCAGGGAGGAAAGGAACAGGAAAGAGGGAGAGGACAGAGGAGAAGACAGATCAGAGAGCTGTGGCATTTGGAAGCACCCAGTGTGTCAGGCCACACTGACACATTTTCCCAGCCAAGGCTGCTGGCTGGAGGCAAAGTCCAGGAGGAACCTGGAGCAGGTGTATGTTTGTGTGTATGTGTGTGTGTGTATGCATATGCACTTGTGTGTGAGTGTCTGTGTGTGAATATGCACTTGTGTGTATACACATGTGCCCATGGATGTACGTGTCCACTCAGAGACCTTGTGGAGCCCTTTGGCTTCAGAAGAGCTTGCACAGTATGTGATGAGGTTATTGTCATGGGAAACAAAGAGAGCAGCTGATTTCTGTTTGCTTAATGTGCTGCTAGAGCACAGAAACACCAGAATTTAAATTAATACTGAAAGAAAGTCATTGCAAAACCATGCAGCTTTGTTTAAACCATCAACAATTCTTCATAGGCTCACCATAGATACAACAAGGAAATATGCTACATCCTTGTATTATTTTTCTCCAGTTACACTTTATCTTAAAATAATTGAGATACAATTAAAATTTATCACCCATGTAGTTACTATTTCTTTTGCTCTGTTGAAGTTTAGATTGATAAAATACCTATCTAAATATTATTGTTTAAATTGTATTTATAAAGGAGAAAAAACAGAACATCTCTTGCTTTTTCTCAAAACACACAAAATGCAGAACGGTGGGAACTGGAAAATATCGTCCTGAGTGAGGTAGTAAGGAAGCATAAAGACACATATGATATATACTCACTTATATATGGATATTAGCCATATTATATAGGATCAACATGCTAAAATCTATAGTCCTACTAGAACCCCTGCTTGGATGTAGCCCTTGGTAGCTCAGTATCCAAGTAGGTTCCTTAGTAAGGGGAACAGGGACTATTTCTGACATGAACTTAATGGCTGGCTCTTTGACCTTACCACCTAAGGGAGGAGCAGCCTTTCTAGGCCACAGAAGAGGACATTGAAGCCAGTTCTAGGGTCAAATGGAAGGGGAGGAAGACCTCCCTTATCAGTGGACTTGGAAAGGGGCAGGAAGGAGATGAGGGAGAGAGGGTAAGATTGGGAGGGAATGAAGGAGGAGGCTACAGCTGGGATATAAAATGAATAAACTGTAATTAATACAAAAAATAAAAATTAAATTAAAAAATAAATATTTACAAAAAAGAAGAAGCTAAACAACAAGGAACATCCTAAGAAAGATGGTAAAACCTCACTCAGAAGGGTGAACAGAATAGACACCTGAAGTAGGAGAAGACAAGGAAAAGGACAGGAGCCTTCCACAGGGAATCTCTGAAAAACTCTACCCACCAGTGTATCAAAGGAGATACTGAGACTCATAGCCAAACTTTGGGCAGAGTGCTGGAAACCTTATTGAAGAAGAGGGAAATAGAAAGACATGGAGGGCATAGGAACACCACAAGGAGAACCAACAGAACTAAAATACGTAGGCCCAGGGGGTCCTGCAGAGAGTGATACTCCAACCAAGGACCATGCATAAAGAGGCCTTAGGCCCTCTGCTCAGAGGAAGCCCATAAGCTACTCAGCTTTCAAGTAGGTTCCCTAATAACGGGACCAGGGGCTGTCTCTGACATGAACTCAGTTGCTACTCTTTGTTCACCTCCCCCTGGCGGGGGGCAGCCTTACCAGGGCACAGAGGAAGATGATTTAGCCAGCCCTGATGAGACCTGATAGTCTAGGGTCAGATAGAAGGGGAGAAGGAACTAGGGAAAGGGCATAGAGGAAGAAGAAGAAGGGTGGGTGGGACTGGGAGGAGACCAGGGAGGGAGCTGCTGAGGGGATACAAAGTGAATAAATAAATAAGTAATTCAGAAAAATCACCTTGCTCTGTAGTGTAAAAAGTCAAACCAAAGAATAAAGAGAGGAAAAGTGAAGTTATCTGTTATATAGTTCATCAATGACAAGGAGGTCATAGTGTTGGGTTTCTGGATGAAATCCTCATTTGGCTATTATCTGACTTGCTCTATAAGTATTCCAGGTCACTGAGTCACATTGTTTGAATGGGCTTCTATGCCAGTGTTTAATCATAATTTGGCTCAGTTTTAATTTATGTATGGAAAGGAAACACTGAGATCAATAAAGTTGTTCAGAAAGTTCCATGAGAATAAATAGAAGATTAGAAATGATACCTGTGAGGAACCAACAGAGCTTCAAAGAGATGCTGCAGGGGCCACATTCTAAATTAGCCAGTCCATGGGGTCTAAAGATACAAACCTCAGAGGAACTGTTGGTACTGAGCTTGTGAGCAAATCTGCATCCTCCTCTGACAGAAAAGCAGTGTTCCCTCTGGCAGTAAAGCCCATCTCTTCGCCCCTGTCGCAGTGGAAATATGGGATGATCGCTTGTTCTCATTGGTGCAGACATTTGAGAGACTGTCAAGTTGACCCCTTTGTGAACAGCAAGGTGAGGACTAAATAATGAAGGTGATGGTTTTGGTAACATAGAATTGTCACAGTCTAGACATTCCGTAACACTCAACCATCTACCTTGAAGCTCTACACAAATAATCTTAGGAGAAAAGGTTATTTTTTTTTTATGTTCTAAGTTCTTTTGAAGCTTGTTTAATTTACATTTCAGATTCCTCTCATCACCCACATTCTATGTCTAACAAAAAGTTAATGTAATCAGGCTCATTTAGGTTAGTAGTATCAGGAAATTAGCCACACCTCACTTTTAAAACTTAAGGATTCCCTCAAGAGGGAAGCCTTCTTTCTCTGCTTGGTTGGTATTCTGTAGTAGTCAAAATATAAACAAAAATTATAAAATAGTATAGAATACAGTGTAATTCCTTTCAGTCAGTAACCTTTTTCCTGCTTGTGTTTTTACTTAACTGCTATCAGGAAGCCATTTTATAAAATAATTTACTCTAAGGGAAAGATGTCTGTCACCATTAGTACTATGTACTAATACATAGTACATAGTACTAATACATAGTACATAGTACTATGTTGTTTCTGTGGATCCTCTTAAAACAGTGAGACAATATGCAAGCCAAAGGAAGAATTTTATAATTTGATATTTGTGACATATCAATCAAAGAATTCTTCCCATGGGGGAGAATTTAATAAGCACTTACTGGATTTTTACCATGTTACTAGGTTCCAATACATTCATAAGTAAGACTCATGATAGAAACATTCAGTAAGTATTTAAATAAATATATATATGCACATACATATATATACATACATATACGTGCATATATATATATATATACACATCTATCTATCTATCTATCTATCTATCTATCTATCTATCTATCTATCTATCTAATAGAGAAAAAGGGGGGAAGAGAGAGCGCCAGTGTTCACTGTTGTAAGTGTGGAGGATGGAGCAGATCCAGCTCTGCTCTTGGAGAGGAAGGGGGTGGTTCGGTGGATTAGAGTCAGCAGTTACTCTGGGACCTTGAGTTCAGTGTTCTCTGAGATGGCTGTCATTCCCAGTGGTAGGCACTGTTGTGAACATCAGGGCCACTTAAAATGAAGAATGTGCAGCCCGTACTGTCAGTAGCTTGTCTATAATCACAACCACAAATCAAGGTCGAAGTCTGGCTCCAAAGAAAACCTCACACCGTCCTGTCACACTATAAAAATCACTAAAGAAATATAGAGGAAACTGGAGAGTCACACGCAAAGTGAGTGCGCTGTGTGGCTAATTCCCTAGGGTAGGTTAGACCCTTCTTGTGATTGAATGGTTAGTAACTTATTCCTGGAAAACATTTTAATTTTAATTTTTCTTAATGATTTCAAGTACAATAAATTATAACAAGTTCATTCCCTATTCTCTGTTTCTTTCTCTTTCATACACACAAGTAAGCATGCAAGGACATGATTATACTTTTTCACGATCTTGTCATCAAACAGGAAATTAGACATGTATTAAGCATACATAAGTTAATCATGTAATGCTACTATGTTATAAAAATGATTTGCCTTTGAAATTATCTTCATTAAAGTGTCAGTTAAAGTCTATTGCTGTAAAACTCCTGCTGGTTGAATAAAACAAAAATAATGCAAGAATAAAATGTATTTCTATTTTGATGGTTCTTTATACAATATGCTAGTTTATTGTCTCATAATAAAACATGTAGATATTAAATATATTACACATAAGTCCTAGAAAAATACATTTCATCCAGAAACCTGGCAATAGAAAGTCTTTTTTTAAATTTCCCCTTTCATATTATTTCTCATTCCAGTGTGTGTCAAGAATTTAATTATAGCATGAAATTAACCAGTTATAAAATACTGCACTTGTGCCCTTGCCTTCTAAAGCAGAATGCACTAAATAATTTGCTTAATGGCCTCTAACATGGGACCTCAATTTAATAACTAAAGTGCCCTTACTCACTGGATGAATTCCTGGTGAGAAGTGCACTGTGTGACATCCATCAAAACATTAATGGATCTAACACAGACACACAGGCACACACACACGTATTCAATCACACACAAATGCACACGCATGCATACACACTTACCCAATCACATACAAATAGACACACACACAAAAGACACACAGATAGCTACACACATGCAAAGGCACAAGCACTTATAGAGTATATACGTACAGATGTATACACACATAAACATACAACGTGCACTGTGTACACATAAACAGACACACGTGCAAACATACACATTCCCAGACACACAAAGTATTCACAAAGATACACACATGTACACACATACATACAAAATATAAACATATACACACATGTACACACATACATACAAAATATAAACATATACACACATACATACAAAATATAAACATATACACACATGCATGTACATACACACATGTACACACATGTACATACACACACACTAATTCTACCACCACAACCCATCACAATCAAAGAAACTAATATATAAATGCAAACTCTGACCAAGCTGTTCAGTTTAGAGTAAATCTACCTAGTCAATTACTATACCATTTATATAATTGTACAAGCTGTTAACCTTGTAGTTGGGAGACAGATATGCCCTATTGACTCAGTAGTTAGTGAACATGACCTCTCCATAGACATGAACCCAGTATGGTTCTGTCTCTTTTTCATGAAAGCACTCTCTCTAAAAATTTAGTCAATTGACTTATCCTGGAAAGGAGGTGGAAAGGATCTGGGAGGAGGTGGAGGAAAAAAATAAAATATATGAAAATAATAATAAAAATATCAATCTTATTTTATAATTTTTATAAATTCTTCTCTCATCCCTTACATCCTGAGCAGTTTCCCCTCACTCCACACCTCCCTGTAGACCTCATCTTCCCTCTCTCCCAGTTCCACTCCTCTCCCATCTCCCTTCAGAACAGAGCAGGCCTTCCAGGGATATCACCCAAACACAACATAACATATTACAATATGAGCAGACACAAAACCCTCATATCAAGCCTGGATGATGCAACCCAGTAGGAGGAAAAGAGTCCCAAGAGCAGGCAAAAGATTCAGAGATACACCCCATGCTGCCCTCCCCCAATCTCTCACAGGAACAGCGAACTATATAGTCATAACATAACATAACATAACATAACATAACATAACATAACATAACATAACATAACATAACATAACATAACATAACATAACATAACATAACATAAAACATGCATAGGACCTGGACCTATGTAGACCTTTGTAGGCTGTGTGTTTGTTATTTCAGTCTCCGTGATCTCCTACGAGCCCTGCTTAGTCAATTCTGTGGGATGTATTCTCTTGGTGTCCTCAACCCCTCTGGCTCTTACAATCCTTCCTCCTTTATTCAGTGGGGTTCCCCTAGCTCTGTCTCATGTTTGGTTGAGGGTAGCTCTGGATGCAAAATATTTAACTTCTAAAAGGAATGATAATATAATAAAGGAATATCAGGTTAAAGTTCTTTTATGACTTCAAAAAATTGCACGGATCGCTTTTCATAAGCACACTTCTATAAGCATGCTTCAAATCTATATACTCAGAGGCTGAAACTAGAATATAAGACATGTCTTTTTAGAGAACTGTATAAAATTTTCCTGACCTCTCTGCCTTTTAACTGTTTTAATAGATTTGTTTCAAACTATTGCTTTAAGTTTATGAAACTTAAGTCAGTAAGAGGGGCAGAAAACAATGAAATAAAAATGAGGTTAACCAAATAAGAGAAAACTATAAATTGAAATAATTCCAAACCTTTCATTTAACTCTTTTGTGACATGGACAGGAGAGTGTTAGTAATTGTGCTATATATTTGAACATCTATAATGATCATATTGCAGACATTTAAAGGTAAAAATCTGACATATAAGCATATAGCAAAACTCCTGGACTTCAAAGCTAAAAAAGAAACATTTCTAAACCTCTCTGTTAATTTGTAAACCACATGATGAGGAAGGATACTTTCACATTGCTTCTAAACGTTGTATTATTTATGTGAGTGTGCCCTTTGCAGTGAGATGATAGTTGGAACTTAAATAACACAAATTGAGACTTGAAAACACCTAGAGGATATGTGAAAATCAGGTATTTGATTAATTCAATAAGGAAAATATTTTGACAATAGCTTTAATTTTAATGATTGCTGCCATGTGAATTTTTTTAACACAGAATAATATTTTGAGTTCAAATACTTCAGACTTCTGTAATGGGTTAAACAAAAAAGTATGAAGCTGAAGAGTCTTTTCCGCAAAACTTAAATCTAAATGTAGACAAAAGAAAATATTGAGCAGTCTAGGTTACACCTTAGATTCATAGTAGTGCATTCCATTGATAATCTTAAAAATGATATCAGGCACATAAGGATGAAAATGACTCCATGTGTCCATCTGACACAATCTTAAAATTGACTATATTTTCTGTCTGACATATTCATGCATGCAGTTTTTGCTAACTAGACGCACTCTGTCAAGGAATTGAGACTAGTGAATATAACTGCTGTGAATTGTCTTGTTGTGTGCCCAAGCTCAGTGTCTCCTTCCTATCATCAAGCAAGAGACTTAAGCTGCCTGTTTAGATAGTCATTGCTCAAGGTGAATCATCATGAGCCTGATCCTTACAAATGGGTAATGATACCACGTTCATACGTTGGTAAAGGTTGTCATCTCAATGTGAACATTCACGTGCTTGGGTGTGACAGCATGGTCTCCAAGTGTGATGGACTTCTCTCTTCTTCCCTTTGTTCACGGTAGTCATTGCACTGTGTCCCCAGGTTCTCTCTGCGGCATTAGTCCATTCATGCCATCACGTTTGCATTGAACCCTCCATTCAGTTCTGGGGTGGCAGAGGTCATTCTGTATTCATGTTAACTAAATCACAAACTATCTCCAACCTAGATTGCCAATTGCATTGAGCTAAAGATAGAGGCCCTTTGCTAGAGGGAACTTACACAAGGGCCTCTGCTGATACCTATAAGCTGACTTCTTTTTACAATTCTAAGTCACATTGAAATGGAAAGCCTTGAGCAGATAAGGTCACTGCATTAAGGACAAATCCCCAAGCAGTATTCCTTCCTAAAACCCAATACCCCTCTAATCTTCCACTCCTCTACGTTAATACAATCATATAACTGTGCAGGCTTAGTGTTCTCAACTCATTTCAAAATGCTCTCTTATATGCACAATATCTCCTTGGACACTTTTAATCTTTTGTAAAGTGACAGAACACTTTCCCTGTGACTATAGGTTCAAAAGCAGGTGCCTGTGTTTTCAGGACATATGTGAAATTGATTGACTCCTTTAGAAATATCCCATGCTGTCAATTTCAGCCAGAGTCTCACAAAGGGACATTGTATTGGGCTTGCAAGAAGTATCTGTTTATAACAATGAGTGCTCCTGACAGCTGCTCAATGGAAAAGGTATTAGTCACGGTCCTCATCATTAAATACATCACTGGTGGCTAGAAAACAGGCTACAACTTTGTAATTTAAAAACTGACAGAAGCTAATGGTTACTGTGTTTCCTTTCTCCTCCATTCCCCTTCTCTCTTCTGTATTACCTGGTGATAAGTAGCAGTCTATACTACAGTAATAGTATCAATGCTCTATATTGACTGTGCTTTTCCTGCTTTCTCTTCAGCTGACACTTGGCAGTAGTGTCCAGCTGGCTTATGCCCTGCCGGCTTATTTTTGGTAGATTACTTACAGACACCATTCTTTATGTTTTGAGTCTCCCAGCAGTTATATAGCCTTTCTTATTTTCACTCTTCTGCTATGCCTGCACAGTCTAGTCAACCCTGTGAAAAACAAACATTGTCATGAATCAGGGAAACTTTAGCAAGGCCTGTATTCTGGGTATTGTGATTGAGTGGCAGCCGACCGACACTTAGAGAATAATTTATCTACCTGAATTAGGCCAGACATCACTAATGTACACGGCAGATTGATTGTGCAGCTTTAGTGGATGTATTCTTTATTAATGAGATTCAGCATGATTTGCTAAAAAGCCTTTTACTGGGCAGTCACTTTTATCCCCTCCCCCATCTCTCTTTATCCCATTTAATCTGTTGAACTATATACCGTGTTTTAAAACGTGTTCTGCTCTATTTTTGCTTAAAATGCCAAGACTTTTAAAAATAACTACAGGGGAAATTACAACATTTAAAAAGAACTATTGAATTGGAAAGGATTATAAAAATGGAAACCTAAAAAAATTAAAGTAAAATCCCAAGGAGTCATTAAGAAGTTATGAAAGTATGAAAATATGAAATAAGAAACAATCTAAGAACAATTTTGACATCTGAATTAATTAATTTCTCAAACTGAATGCTTATACTAACAAAGTTTATAAACACATCATCGGGTTTCTCTATAAATATAATGAACTATTTTCATTGATCTGCTGAGACCAGATAGGTTTATGGACTTCAAACAGAAGACAGCAGACATTTAGAGAAAAGGCATCAATTACAAATCTCTTAGCTATTTGCTTAATCAGCCAGAGGCAATGGGGCAGAGAGAATAATCTACATTGATTATGACATTCTCAAATACTAATACTTCTCTTAAAAACATAAAGATGGATCATGTCAGAAGCCTGTGTCACATGAAAAAAATCCAGCTTCATAACTGGAATGGGAGGAGAGCCAAAGGCAGTCACCTCCATTCTCCTGAGAGAGGATCTGCATGTGTTGTGCCCACTATAGTCATTTCTCCGTTGTCTTTCTTTTAAATTTCTTTATCGCTGACCTCTGTTACACTTCTTGTCACAAAATATTGTTCACCCACTAAATAAAATGCCATATATTTTAGAAAATAATATATTTCAAGGATTAACGTACATACCAACATTTAAAATATATATATATATATATATATATATATATATATATATATATATATATACAAATTGATAACAGGGCTGGGTAGTAGGGGCACACAATTTAATCCCACCCAGTACTTGGGAGGCAGAAGCAGGTGATTCTCTGTGAGTTTGAGGCCAGCCTGGTATACATACAGAGTGAATCCAGGACAGCCAAGGCTACACACAAAGAAACCCTGTCTTGGAAACAAACAAACAAATAAACAAAAAACTATAACAGGCATCTTGGTTAGGTAAGCGTACCCACCCCCCAGGAAATTCTTAAGTAGCTCAAGTTTCTCCATGTATGTCTGGTATACTTTGTCAACAAAAACAAAAACAAAAAAATGCTGGACATGCTTGAGTTATAATTATTGCACCAAAGAGAAAGAAACAGGAAGAGCTCTTTCCCAGGTAGAGGACAGCTGGAAACAAGGCAGGGCCAGCCTGCCCAGTATCCTCAAACACTTGGAGAGAAAGAGAGAGAGAGAGAGAGAGAGAGAGAGAGAGAGAGAGAGAGAGAGACAGAGAGAGAGACAGAGAGACAGAGAGACAGAGAGACAGAGAGAGTGTGTGTCTTGGGAGGAGTTTATACTTTGCTACTGAAAATGCACTTCTCACCAGAAGAGGAACCCAAATGCAAAGTACAAAAGACATCATTCTAGATGTGAGCTCTTGAGATATGTGGTAGTTATTTTATGTTCATAATTCATGGTTAATGAATTTTCCTTAGCTGTAGCAAAAAAAAAAGTTACAGAAAAAAAGACAATTCCATTAAAGGAGCAAAAAATATTTGCTGTTCATACTCAGGGAAGGAAAATGTTCAAGGTCATCCCTCTTAGATGCGTGGATATTGACAAGCAGATTGCACAGTACTGTGTGTTGTGTTAGATTGTTACATTACCACACTGAGCAAGTTCATCACAATTTGGTTTAACAAATGTTAGAAACCTACACCCCCACAAGAGACAGTTTATCCTCTCCTGACTTTCAGTTTAATAAGACTCAAACCTGTCAGTGACTGAATCCTGTTGAATCTATCTGTACCACTAATTTTTTTCCCTCCTGCATTGTAGGGAAACAGGCAAAGTTTAGGGAGAGTTTTTGAGAATTTTAGGGAAAAGAACAGAGTATATGGATGTGATGAAACAGGTGGATGCTTTTGGCTGCGTTGTCATTTGTTAATGCCCAAACCAGAGATAATTCTTTATTGGTTCTCACCCTCCGTGGAAGTGTTACATCTTTGAATGTGGAGCTGTATGTAATGAATAATGGAGCAGCCTAATGTGATGAAGGGAAAATGGTGGCTACAGAAACAATCATGACAACAGCAACAATACTGCCTGTAGTAACCCGGCCTGCCAGCTCCAGGCAGCTGTGTGTTGGCTGCCCCGCAATCCAGTGAACCCCACGTGGTGCAGGTCCCTGCTCTGTCTTTTAACGATTGAACAAGACAAATATATTTTTTTCTCAATAAAGAATAAATGAGTAAGTCTAAGAGGACGTGAAGAGCCTTCTACGGCTCTCATTAAATCTAGCAAGGAAAGACCCTCATCTCATGTTGTTTTTAGACACTCAAATTTCAACAGTGTTAGGCTATGCTTCACTCTGATTACATCCACAGCAGGGCTCCAAATTTCCTCTTTGCAATGAGGTAGAAATTATAGGTTTATCAAAAGACCTTATACCAGGGACTGTGTCCTATATACATCAATTAGCAGACTAGCAGACTAATTCATTTCTCCACAGTTGCCAAATGACTATGACACTACCAATGGTAATAATGATTGAATCTATTATAAACCTAAAGGCATTGTTCTCATTGGAAAATGTCAAGTGTCATGCAGGCCTCCATCTATGTCTCATCTAGCTTCTTTAATTACAGGATTAGGATTCTTGGCTTTAACCTCCATGAGAAGTCCCTCTATGCAAGGATCCCAAAGCTCTGAGAATCAAGATCTCTGACTCCAATAAACACACAAAAGCAATTCCTCTGGAAATTGTCTATTTGTTCTAGTTAATGTAGAAGCTCACCCTCATTAGCTCTTCAGTGAATATAGGTTTCCATTCCCAAGATGCATAAGGGATTTTTTTGAGTGAAATTTCTGTATCATACATTGACAAAATGAGAGGAGAGTAGATAGATCCTATGTCCAATATTTTCATCATCATAACAATAATAATGAATAACAATCTTTCCTTGAACTTATATGTATACAAATATTCATGTACCTGTTAGCATTTTGTAAACATTTTAAATGTTGACATTTCTACAAAAGTTTTCAAGTTTAAACCTACAAATTGTTGAAAGTGAACCATAAATAATACAAATATTATTAAAACTCTGGCAGCCCAGTGGTCACTTAAAACTTAATATGTATGACATCTTTGGTCACTAACTTACTTCTTATCCTGTCTTCTCAATCCCAGTTAAGGTTACTATCACCCCTGAATGGTGCTATCACGTCCCACATCAAATCTGACACACATTTGACCTATCTGACCTGTGAAAAAGGTCTACAGTTTCACTTCACTTCAGCTCCTCATCTCCAGGCCAGAGGCTTCCCTCAACTACAGCTCGAGTATCTGCCCCTCTCCTTGTTTATTTATTTATTTATTTTTTAAAATATTTTGAGCCACAGAGCAGCTAGAAGGCCAACTTGTCAACTATTGAGTCAGATTCCTCATTCTTCAACTATAATGACCCCAGAAGCTTCTCATTCCATGCCAGGTTTTCTGAAGTAAAGTCCTGTCAGTTACCCCAAGGTCACTGCAAGGCCATCTGCCGACCATCCTGACCTGATTGTCTAGCCTTCTCCACAGGTGATGGGCAGTGTTCTAGTCAAGCCTTTGACTTTCCTCTCTTTTCACGGTAGTGCCCTCTGTTCCTAGCGTCCCTTTCCTTGTATCCCTGTGTCCCTGCAGTCCCTAACAGTATGGCTTCCTCCCTCCCTTCGTGTTCTTTGCTCGTATGTGACAGGCTACCTGAGATGGCCTGAGAAACCTCCTTTAAACTGCACTCTCAATGCCTCAAAGGCAATTCTCTCTATTTTTTTTTCTTTTGACAACTTTGTCACCGCCTTCACCTAGGTATGGAGAGTAATGGTTGACATAAAAGATGCCCAATAATGGAAAAATGAAAAAAGTAATATAGACACCAAATAGCTGTGTGATACAAATACATACTAATTAGCCTGATAGAGAATCACCTCTCCTTGGTGATTTTAATTTTCATTTCATTGAGCCACTTCATTTCTTATTCTAACACCAAAATACTCTAAGTGCTTTGCTTAACCCCAAACCAAAGGCTAAAATGCAATTTACTAATTAAAATAATGGATTTTAAATATTGGCCTGTTTTTGTGTTTTTAAAACACCTTGCTTGTACGTCTTGTTGAAAGTGCATGTTTTTGAAGACAAAGGGAGGGCGACTAGCCCCCTCCACCTTTGCATCTTGGCAGGCTGGCTATGAGCATCATTGAGAATAACTTTTAACTAAAAGCATATATCCCCAGCAAAAATTCATGGGAGAAAGGTTTTATCTGCCTTCTACCAACTTACGATTATAATTAATGTTAAGGTAACCCATACATTTGTAATGCAGACATTTTATTCAGGCAACCTCAAATTTGGAACGAAGCCTCAGAGGCAAATTTATTAGCATGTTTAGGCTCTACTCTGGCAATTTCATTACATTAGACATGTTCTCCAGGAGCTATTTCACATTTAGCTGAAAAATGTATATAATTCCCTGATGAATATTCTATTTCTACAACAATTCCTTTTCGATATTTGTTATTTTTAAACATTTATAAGAGCCATCTTTACATAAAAGGTTGAGAATATCTCCCACAGCTTTCACCTGAAACAAAACAATTTTAGATAAGAAATGGTAAGCCCCATAAGAATCTATAAATAATTTAGCTCTACCCCTTAAGAAAAGGGTACCTTCACCTTTGCAGTGGTGGTGCTTGAAGTCTCTTGGAATTGGGGGTCCAAAAGTCCGTTCCACACAGCAATTTTCCTCTGCATCAGAAGAATTCATCCTGGGAACTGCCCCATCTGGATGTGGCTGTGTTCTAAAAAGCCCCTCCTCTTGCTAGCATCTGTCTATTTATTTCAGATACAGACAGATACTGATCGTCTTAAAGCATAAAGCCAGTGCTAGGTCCAGGATATAACTGAAGTAGTAACAACAGAAAACCTAGTTGCTCCCAAATCAGTCTGTGAGAACCTGATACAGGCAAAATCTAAACAACGGGTCTGAAAGGCCCCATTCTCGTGGGCTCTAATCTGTGCTGACAGGTGACTAAGTAGGGCCCTTGGCCATCATCATTACAAATATTAGCATCATGTAAATCACAAGTCAATGGTTTGTGACGTATATATTAATCATCTTAGGACAGGGGGTGACCCTTGCTGAAAAAGGTGGGAGAGCAGAAACAATATCATTTGCATTATTCCAACAGTGTTCTCAGATACTGGACAATATTAACTTCCACCACCATCACTGAAAAACCTTTAATAAATTGATATGTAAGTATAGCCATCATTGTAGAAGTGGTTTCCGGCTTAGTAAATAGTCACCTAGGGATGAGCAAGACTGGTTAGTGATTTTTTCTTCTTCTAGTTTTGCGTTTCTGTGAATTAAAAAAATAAAAACCAGCCCTACATATTTGGGAAAGTATCTACGTTTGTACCCTGTTTGTATATCTCATTCAACTCGGAAAAAGACAATCTAGATACAGTTTTAAACACCAAAATACAGGTGAAACAGCTTGTGGTACTCTGAAATGATTAATAGAAAAGTGGTTTGGATTAATCACACTCACAAGAGGAAGCCAAAATTACAGAGGGTTATTATGAGAGTGTCTGCTGTTTAATCTCACTCTGTATCAACACATTAACCTTGTTTTCTCGGCCTGAACACTAAGACCTACAGTAAAAATTAGGTCAGAAACTCACATCAGATCAGATCAACAGATTCATGGCAGGCTGGGCCCTGACAAGCTGCATAAGGCCAAGGGCTTATCGCCAATGCTCTTCGAAGCCTAGAAGCACTGCCTAGCCGGAGGCTATCCTCGAACTACCTGTAGATAATTTCTTTATACTGTAGGGCTAGCTGTAGAGCCTTGTGATTCTGGACTTTTGTTCATTTATCTGTCTCCACTTTGCTTATGAAATTATGGTTTTAATCTTCTTTCTGCTACAAATATAGAGAACTTTGCATCACTGCATGCCTGTGTTAGAACAAATTCATTGAGGAGAGCTATATGTGACCAGAGTGAGGGGCTGCTCATGCTACACTGAGTAGGTATAGTATTCACAAAATGCAGGTCAATGCATTTTCTCTGCAACCACAGTGTCTTTAATCATGTTGTGAGTATAATTCCAAAAGCCAAAACTAACTCCAAACTATTTGTATAACTGACCATAGTTCTCTGAGAGGCATTCTCTGTGTAACTGTGGGTCCATGTAAATAAAATGGACAGATTTATAAATTCAGTATCACAACTATTTTCTTTTAAGGTAGTAGCGAACCAGCAAATTAAAAAGTAAATTTAAAGTGTTTATTCTTATTGTCATTTTCTCCCTCAAAGCACAAGAAAGGTTGTAGTAGTCCTTTGATTCCCAAGTCCACACAGTGTTCAAGAACACACACCAATGTTCAATGTGCATGCCATTTTAAAGGGAGCCACGTGTAATCTAATTCCATTTCTGAGTGTCACTTTTAAAGAGGAAATATAACCTCATAAAGATCCCCTGAGGGCATCCACAGGGGACAGAGGTACTGGTAATCAGCCTAAGTAGTCCTTTGTGTCAGAAACAGTTTGCTGAAGTCAAGAGCTGTCTTCCAGATTCACAATGTTTAAAGAAATTTTGCTAATGCAGCGTTTCTTTCATTAAGAGAAAACAAACAAAAGCGTTCATACAGTAAAAATCATAGTTGAAGAGATGTGAGAATTCTCTTCTCGCCTTTTATTTAGAGTGTACTTCTCACACTGTTTTCAAAACAACCAAATGGGGTGGTGTGAGGACCAATACCGGAATTCATAAAGAACTTTGCTTAAAAGGATTCCCAGAACCCCATTGTACCTGTGGCATCCAAAATGGTCTTTTGATTGTTCGTGTTCTTCAGTGAATGTCCTTATTTGATGACCTAACAAGGGATTACTTATAAACAGAGGGCCTCTAAAGAAAGCCTTTTTTCAGAGGTGTGTTCAGCTACTACCCTCCAGGGCGTCTGTCATTCATCATTTCCTTTCTTCTTATTGGTTATAATTGCATACACTGAACACCAAACTAGGTTCCTCACCTTTCTCCTTAATAACGGTCATGTAGGATATTCTAACCCATCTTGAATGAGCTATATTGTTGAAAGGTAGTTTTGCACACTTATTTTACTTATGGGCTACTTAATATAAATAAATCTTACTCACTAGTGCCTGCACAAAGCCAGTGGGATTTAAAGTAGCATAGACAATGAGCCACTGAAATAATTGTTTTTATTCTCCATCAATTCTTTAAGTATTTCTCTCTTTCTTACCAAATATCAATTACAACTCTTAAGAGAAGCACCAAGAACATCATTTTTCCTTTATTTGGTATTTCTTTTTCACCAGCAAGCCTTTTCAGTAAATCCCATATGACAGATAGAGAAGAAGATACAAGGAAGTTAATAGTGGCAAGGGCTCAAGTTAGTTTAAAAATAAGGAACTGGGCTCAGAAAACCTAAGCAACTTAGATCACAGAGGAAGCCAGGAGGATATTGTTTGTCTAAGGGCTCCGTGGTTAAACTCCCCAGCTCGAGCACAAAAGGCATTTCAACAGTATGTGGTCCAGAAAGTCAATCGCATGAAATCCTATTTCCATGTTTTAAGCATGCCTTGGCAGTCTGCACATTTTTGAAATTGCAACTGGCGCATTTCACAGAGAATTATCATCAATGCCTTTTCAAGGTCAAATGTGCTGCCTTTTAGAATTTCTGGCATTTATATCCCATATATTAAATAACTGAATATATTTTGAAGGCATTTAGCAGAAAGATGAAGTAATTTTAATTAAGTAGATGGTGCTCCTTTGTTGAGCTTTTTCTACTTGATATTAATTGCAAGGTAATGTGTGTGTGTGTGTGTGTATTAGCTTTAAAATATGAACATTCTGTTTCTGTCGGTATCCTAAAAACCCTCAAATGCCTGTTTGAATAAAACATAGTTGATAGACTTTGTAAATAATGGTCATTTCTCATTAAGAATGTTGAAGTGGGTCGAAAAAGCACACACTGGAGTAAGATTACGCTCATTTGAAAATGGTCATACACCCACGACACTGGTCCTTATATGCACAAAATAAAACCAACTTTGGAAATCGCTATGGTACCTATAGAAGATTGTTTGATTGCCATCCCCTCACAATGCAGTGAGGGAGGCTTATAGACACCTCCTCCAGTAGAACCATTGCTGGGCTGGCTTTGTTCACTTTTTTTTTCCTCTCCAAGCCCTCCCCAATCACATCCTAAGACATCTTTGCCATTTTGCTTCACATGGGCTTTGCTTTTGGAAAAGAAAAGTGATTTGGAGAAATTTCAACAAAATTTGGGCTCTTATGGGCTTCTTACACTTCCAAGATATTTACACATTAAACTAGAATTCCAGAAAAAGATTTTGGGCAGGGTTGAATAAGGAAGAACTGAATTATAAATAGCAAGACACATTCTATATCTTTTAATTCCTAAAACATGCAGCCATTATGGGGCAAGAATTAATGCTGTGGTTCCAACATTGCTCAGTCCTCCTTTGAGGCTCCCTGACTAAGCCTGTTGGGTTCTTTCTTACACTGTCCTCATCCTGTGAGCTTTTTGGTGCTTTGGGGCATATTCCTGGACTTTTGACCATTTTAAGATTTAAGTCCTAGCCGTCCTTGTTGTCTTGTAAGCTCATGATTTAAAAACCAATGGGAAGGTTGAGGTGATTCTCACTCTCACAGTATAGAACTCTTATTTTGATCTCTACCCAAAATCCTGTGTCTTTTATCTAACCTTCCACCCAGAATCTCAGACCTGTGCAGGTAAAAGGCCTTTCAACATTTGCACATCAAAGTCAGCTCCTATTCCCTTCTGTTTGCTGTAACCTTGCTTCACTTTCAGTCTTTGCCATTTCATTAAGCTGAAATGCCATCCTGCTAGTTCAAGCAATAACAACACGCAACAGGGTGACCAACAGCAGACCAACCAGAAGCTCCTTGTCATTCGTTTTCTGTACTCAATGCCCGAGTCTGCTCATATGGTGCCCAGGACTTAGCTACTTTACCCGATTTTACCGCACCAACCACCATTAGTTCTGGTGAACTAGAACTAAACAGGAGAGTTGATTTATATGTGCTTTTAAGTTCTATTATCAAGATATGCTAGACTTAAGTCTAATGTGTAAGATGGAGGTCATGCAAACCATTTTCACCTTTTTCAGCTTAGTAAGTGATCTGAGCTATCTTTTGTGCTTTGTAATGTAGTGTTAGAAAGTAGTCTGCTTAGTCCAGCAAAATGAGCTCAAGTTCACATAACCACATCTTTGACACATCACTCATCATGTAGTGACAGGATTTTAATGTATCTCCACCTTTTTAGATACTTGCTTCTTGAGTGCCTTAGATTTCAGATTTCCACCCCATTTTTTTCATGCCTCTCTAAGCACGTCAGTAAAAGCATTTAAAATTTAGCCACCTCAGTTGTCACTGTGTTTGGATATTTGTGCAGAAACCTATTGAAGGTTGTTAATGAAACATGGAAGCTAGTGGGACAAATGTGTACCTGTTGGTGCTCTGAGAGACCAACATGATGCTGCCATAAATAATTCTATATGTTCACAAAATATTTAATTGTTGATTCACAACTGCAAGATTACAAAACTTTGAACTATTCTACTATAACTTTCTAGAAGTCATGTAATCCATATTTGCTTTGAATTTTTAAATCTTCAACATTCAAAATTAAAGTAAAACATTCATATACATGCAGAAGTCCTTTGGAGACGATACACGGGCAAAGTAGTATAAAAAGGCTACTTAGCATACTCCAGCAAAAAAAAAATCAATTTTAAATTAAGCTAAATAAAATTTTAATAATCCAAAGGAAAAACAGTATATTCTTTCAAAACAGTCTTCTAAAACATCTCTTTCTAGTTTTTTCTCTCTCCCTCCCTGCTCCTTAACTCCATCCCTCTTCTCTCCTCCCTCCATCTTTCTCTAACACATAAAACATTTTCTTTACATTATTAGTTTTGTGCCACATTGCCTTGCCTGTTTACAACCTAAATAATTTAACTTGAAAAAATATTTTCATTTTTCTTAATATTATAATCTTTGGGGATAGTATGTGAATAACGTATTAGATGGAAAATCTTTTATGAACTATGTTAAGATCCCATCACTATCCAGTCATGCAGATAACTGAAAGAAGTAATCTACATTTTGAATTTTTGAACGTGGCAAATCAATTCGACTGTAAAAACAGGATTCCATAAAGCACAGTATGTGACCACACAGAAACACACACAGCCAGGAAACAATCCTGTTTTAGTTTTCTGTAAAACAAAACAACACAAACAAAACAAGAGTTGTGTGTCCTTCTTTTGTGGGCACTCACTAGGAGCCTTACCTCTATTCGAAAAATTCCACTCTGGAGCTCTTAGTTTGTTACTAGTAGGTGTTACATCATGAAAGCAATTCCGTTTGAACAAACTCAGGACCCTAGGTACCAAACTAGGAGTTGTAATCACCATAAAATTGCTTAGAACCATACACCAAGGATTCCAACTGCCTTCAGAGGCTCATGCATATCTAATTATTTGCTGGTCTTAGCCATATTGTAGGAAGCAGATGAACTCTATTTTAAGGTAAGAACCATAAACGTAGGCCATTAAAGGTGGACATTCTCATAAAACGCTGGCTGTTTAAAAAAAAAAAATGTGTCTATGTTCCCTGGTGCTTTTACCAAGTGGTTGTTCAACACAAGCCTTGATGAGGAGAAAATTGGATTCTCTCCTCATCCCATCTGTACCTCTGCATGCACAAAGCACAGGCAAGTAACTGTTGTTAACGAAGGCCAGGATCTGTCACCAGCACGGATGAGCTTTTGGTAGAGCCCAGGTGTCCCTTTCACTATGTATTCCACCAAGACTCTGACCAGCCCCTTCTTGGTCAGGTGTCAGCAACACAGTCTTGGGAGGGTCTGTAGATCCCTCATAGAGTGCGGTGCTTGTACTTACCATTTGATTGTTTCTTCCTGTCTTCGCCGTTTCTCATTCTTCTCCTTCAAGTAAGCCATATTTGTTTCATTTCTCAAGCGATCATTCTCGCGAGCAATGTCAGACGCATTTTGAATGACCAGGCCATCATATGCCTTCATCCCCATATCCTCAATATACTGCAGAAAAGTGTCCAAAGGGTCTTCTTCAGGATTAGCGCTCATCATCTTGGAAGGTATCATTGACACGAATGTTCTCTGTAGATTGAGAACATATCATACCCTTAGTCAGGTTGTTAAATTTTGTCACTAAGGTTTTTGTCATACTCCCTGCACTTTCCCCAAAGTTTGGCTCTGAGTCTCAGCATGATTTTATCCCCTGAGGGGTGGGGCCATTCAGAAGACCTCTATGGTAGGCTCCTGAAGGACCCAGAGGGTACAGGAACTCCACAAGGAGACCAACAAAGCTAAAATATCTCAGCCCAGGGGTCTCTGAAGTGACTTATGCACCAACTAACGACCATGCATAAAGAGGACCTAGACCTCCTGCTCAGGTATAGCCCATAGGCAGCTCAGTCTCCATGTGGCTTCCTGAGTAAGGGGAACAGGGGCTGCATCTGCCATGAACTCTGTTGCCTGCTCTTGATCACTTCCCCTGGGCTATGCAGCTTTGCCAGGCCACAGAGGACAAAGATCCCAGTAGTTCTGATGAGACTTGATAGGCTAGGGTCAGAAGGCAGTAGAGGAGAATTCCCCTTTTCAGTGGACTAGGGTAAAGGGATAATAAGAAAGAGGTAAGGAGGGTGGGACTGGGAGGAGATGAGGTACGGCCCTATAGTTGGAATAAAATGAATAAATTATAAAAAAATAAAAATAAAACAAAATAAAGAAATTTTGTCAGACCAAACTTCCAGTTAGTTGCCAGACTCCTCAGGATATATGTAGCTCTGGAGAGTTTCAGTGTTTAAGGTAAGGGCCATAGGTATGGCTCAGTGGATAAAGGAGAAGTAAAGGAGCTTGCTGGGAAGACCAGTGACCTAGATTCAAGTTCCAGAATCTATATGGTGGAAGAACATGGCTGGCTTTCCAAGTGGTCTTCTGATCTCCACTCATGCACCATGGCACACAGGTGCTCATCTTCATATTCTCCTACACTCTAAATATGTTAATATATTAAAAGTGCATTTACGTGATGGTGAGTTTGGGCATAAAGTTGTTATAGAACACCATTAATGAATATAATAGAATTTTTAAAAGATTATGTCCCATTCATATTATTTTAGACCTGTATGTTCCCTTGAATGAAGCTGAATTTTATAGAAATAATTAAGATTTACACATTTTAATTTAAGTTTTCCATTGAGGAAAATGTCTCATTAGAAATTACAAGTGCCCAGAGTATCTGAAATAACATGAAATGAGTGGTGCTTGAGTACCAAATGCTTCGTCTAAGCAACAACGTCAGCAGAACAAAGAACCACAGTTGTCCCCTGCCACCTGTGAAAATGCAAATATCGTATCTAAAGATAAATATTTGTTATACATAATTACAGTCATGATTTTTGTTTGTCAAAATATGTTGTTGCAATATCATAGATCCAATTTTCATATTTTCATTATCATAATGACATTTCCATGTATTTTAAAATTAAAATTGTTATGCTGGAGAAAAACTGACTTCCATTTCTCTTTAAATACATAAATGGGAAATTTATAAATCTAAAATGTCCATACAAAATACAACAGCAATAAAGGAAAGACACATTTATTAATTTGTGGTCTCTTGTGACCCTGAGTTACTTTCAAAATGGACCTCTATAACTGTTTTATATCATAATTTACTATGAGACATATTGTGTATTATCAAGACCATATACGTCCTCAGCCTTTCAGTAGTAGCTTTGATATCACTGTAGAACTGTCAATTAAAAGTGTAAGCACTTCAAAAGCTGAAGTGACTGACGATGGACAAATCAAAGCCAAATCAAGCCACATTTTAAAACATGGAACTTTTACCTAGCTCTCAGCTGTAAAGTGAGAACAACAAAGCTCCCATCACTTGGGATTACTAGAAGGGAGGCTGGTGAAGAACTCAGCGTGGAACTAAACAGTAGTATGAACATTAAAGTGTGACAATAGTGTGAGAATGTTAGGGAAGAAGTTTGGCAACAGTCTCAATGTGAAGTGGCTGTGTGGTTTGATGGGTGGATGAATGTGTACATGGATGAATGGATGGATAGATGGATGGGTAGACAGGAAAGTCTTAAAAATCACCATGTCCTAAAGAACTTTTCAGGTATTCAAGATGAGGTTGAAAAACTGCCCTAGCAACAATACAGAACAAAACTACCTAAAAATAAAACAATAATCTTCTACGTTAATAAGGCTTTCTTAACTTCTTGTTCACTGTGATGTAGAAAATTGACAGAGTGCATGTGGCATATGTCTGTCATGTTTTGAGACTCCGGCTGTAAGCAAACAAAAACTTTCATTCTTTAAATATCATAGAAATGTTGAACAGTCTATCCATTTACTGCAAAAGTCAAGAAGTTTTCTTTTTAAGTATATATCATAGTCATTCTGAAATGAAAATCATATTTTATAACCTGGGTTGTAGTTATGAAAATCTCACTCATATAATAATTTATTAACCTTTTAGCTACTGGTTAACCCAAATTTGAATCACATGCTGAACTTAAATTATTTCCCTGTCTTTGACATTTTAAAAACTAAAAGTTGCAGGCTCTTTGACCTCCCCACCCCCCCCCAAGGGAAGAGAAGTCCTGCTAGGCCACAGAGAAGGACTTTGTAGCCAGTTCTGAAGATACCTGATAAAACAGGATCAGATGAAAGGGGAGGAGGTCCTCCCCAATCAGTGGACTTGGAAAGGGGCAGGGAGGAGATGAGGGTTTGGGAGGGAATGAGGGAGCAGATACAGCTGGGATACAGAGTTAATAAAATGTAACTAATAATAAATAAAATTAAATAAAATAAAAAAATACACCCCCCCAAAAAAAACTGAAAGTTGTTTTTTGGCTCTGGAATTTTATGTTAAATTTTTAATTGCGTTTTGTTTGATTTCCAAGCTCCAGTGGGTTAAAGCTGCACAGTCTTTTAATTCCAACTCTATAATATAATTGAACTGTATTTTTCCATCAGTCCATCAGCCTACATGCTTAAGTGGTGGACACTTAGAAGAGAAGAAAATTACTAGTATGAATGAATTCCATTTTGGTAAGAGAAATGTGAGAAAGTCTCCTTTGGCTAACTAAAACATCGCCGTTATCAGGGATTCACTTGCATCAAGAGTATCCACAGCAGGTACTCCCGGCTAAAAGAGGACCAGCCTAAATTCATGACAATTAATCTTGCCTAAGTTAAGCAAGCCAATTCAGAGTTATAAGCATGCTGGAGGTAACACCCCGGGCTAGAATGATTCCTCCTACTCTGCCCTCCAGCAAAAATGTAGTTTTCCCAGGTGCAGGAAGCATGATTATCCAACAGGCTCTATTGATTTAGTTATTTTTTAATTTAATTTAATTTTATTAATTACACTTTATTCACTTTGTATTCCCCCATAAGCCCCTCCCTCCTCCCCTCCCGGTCCCACCCTCCCTCCCCCTTCTTCACGAATGCCCCTCCCTGATTTAGTTATTTATTTTGCTGAAGTTTCCCACCAACCCTAGTGATTCTTACACAGTTTACATTTAGTAATTATTAACAAGGTTGGCTGACAATTTCAGAACATTAATTCTCTTTATCTATGCCCTTCCAAATTATATGGCACTTAAGTTATTGTTGTTTTGTGATAATGTGAAATAATATTATTGTGAAATATTTATACATGGGATAGGTATTTTTTAATTCACATGAATTTTTTAGATGAAAATCAACCATATGATCAATTCAAATTTCACACTATAAAAATGGGTTGCATATTATGTATGTGCCCATACATGCCTCTAGGAGGTCATATGATCATCTATTTATCTAAGATCCTGTTGGTCAGCTGTTACAAACAAGACAGTGATGAATGTCAAATTCTAATCTTCTAGATGTCACATTGTAGTGGAAGACTAGAATGAAAAATTGCCTCTCATCTGATTCTGGTACTGTTTACATCACCAGCTGGCCATGCATTCTTTCTTTCTATTCTTTTTGAGGATAAATAGGTATAACTTCTCGACATTTACATGTGGTCCTTTAAATAAGAATAGCATCTTGTTAATTATTGAGCTCTCAGTATTTTGTTTGTTGGTCCCCATGGAAATTAGTAACTGATGTATAAGGCTCTGAAGAAGTCTTGTAGGCACAGGTGAAAGCTTTTTCATGTGCTCTAAAAATCTCAAATAAATCATATCCAGTTCTATAGTTTGGCATTAACTAATACTTTTATGCTTCACTTTACATTTAAAAAATAAAGTTGTACAACCACTTTGGAAATCGATCTGGCACTTTCTCAGACAACTAGGAATAGTGCTAACACAAAATCCAGCTATACCATTCCTAGGCATATATCCAAAAGATGCTCAAGTATACAACAAGGACATTGCTCAACCATGTTCATAGCAGCTTTATTTGTAATAGCCAGAACCTAGACAAAACTCAGATGTCCTTCAACAGAGGAATGGATACAGAAATTTTGGTACATTTACACAATGGAATACTACTCAGCAATTAAAAACAAGAAAATCATGAAATTCGCAGGCTAATGGTGGGAACTAGAAAAGATCATCCTAAGTGAGTTATCCCAGAAGCAGAAAGACACACATGGAATATACTCACTCATAAGCAGATATTAGACATATAATATAGGATAAACATACTAAAATCTTTACACCTAAAGAAGCTAAGCCAGAAGGAGGACTCTAGGTAACATGCTCAATCCTCACTCAGAAAGGCAAATGGGATAGACATAGGAAGCGGGAGAAAACAGGGAACAGGACTGGAGGGCCTCTGAAAGACTTTACCCAGCTGGGTATCAAAACATATGCTGAGGCTCATAGTCAAACTTTGGGCAGAGTGCAGGGAATGTTATGAAAGAAGGGGGAGATAGAAAGACCTGGAGGGAACAGGAGCTCCACAAGGAGAGCAACAGAACCAAAAGACTGGGGACAGGGTTCTTTTCTGAGACTGATACTCCAACCAAGGACCATGCATGGAGATAACCTAGAACCCCTGCACAGAGGTAGCCCATGGCCGCTCAGTGTTCAAGAGGATTTCACCAGTAATAGGAACAGGGACAGCTCTGAACTCATGGGCTGCCTCTTTGATCATCTCCACCTGACAGGGGAGCAGTCTTTCCAGTCCACAGAGGAAGACAATGAAGGCAGTCCTGAGGAGACCTGATAAACTAGGGTCAGACGGAAGGGGAGGAGGACCTCCCCAATCATTGGACTGGGGGAGGAGCATAGGAGAAGAAGAAGGAGGAAGGGTGGGATTGGGAGGGGAAGGGGGAGGGGGCTACAGCTGGGATACAAAGTGAATAAATTGTAATTAATAAAAATAAAATTAAAATTAAGAGAATGAAAGGTTGAAATGGACTATATCATGAGGATTTAGTTTAAAAACGTACATGTTTTCAAGTAACCTAATGGTGGTGCTGCTAGCAGAGCCTTTCACCAACTCTTTTAAAATTAAATGTTTTTATTAGATTAGTTTGTAGATTTATTTTTAATCGAGGGGTATATGGTGCCATAGCTCCCATGTGGAGGTCAGAGGACAACTTGAGGAAATTGGCTACTCTGTTCTATCATGTGGATCC
This sequence comes from Meriones unguiculatus, assembly GCF_030254825.1. NCBI lineage: Eukaryota > Metazoa > Chordata > Mammalia > Rodentia > Muridae > Meriones > Meriones unguiculatus. The sequence goes on along the minus strand of NC_083362.1, from coordinate 67,226,563 downwards.
CGAGGATCTAACTGAGATTGTCAGGCTTGGTGGCAATCGTCCTTACCAGGTGAGCCATCTGTCACCTACCTCCCGTTGTAGTTTAATTTAAGATTGTTTTAAAAATAATTATCGGTTGATTTTATTTATGTGTATATATATATATATATATATATATATATATGTATGTTTGTTTATATTTGTGTGTGTGTGTGTGTGTGTGTGTGTGTCCAGGAATGCTTGCAATAACATGAAATGTAGAAGTTAAGGGTCAATTATCACTAGCCCATTTTTTCCTACCACCTGTAGGATCAGATGATGGAACTCAGGTGCTAAGGCCACACATAAGTGCCCTACCTCTGAGCCATCATGCATACTCTTCCAATTCTTAACTTCGGAAATTATAATATCTAACAACATGGCTCCTTGACAAATCTTACTTTGAAACAACTAGGCAGAATATTTAAGACCATACCACTTACTTCACCATAGTTGTTCACATGGGGGTCAAATTGGGAGTTAGCAAATTTCTTCACTAACAACAACAAGCAAAAAAAATGTAATCAGGACTCTTATCCATCCCCATTCCCATTGTCCAAATCTAAAAACAAAACAAAACAAAGCAAAGACAAACAAGCAAAACAACAACAAAAAATCAAGGGCACTATGGTGTATGGACCACAAAGCTCATTTCATCTCTCACCTTCCAACTTTGCCTTTTCAAGCTGAAGGACATTTTTCAGATGAACAAACCATAGCTCTCTCACAGTGAACAGCTTCAACAGAAAACTGAACTCCTGACCTCCGTGTTGTCTACCTTGTTACAACTACTACCATTTGCTGCAATGAGCATGAAAATCCAGTAAGTCATAAACGTGTTTTCAGAATGCATTGTTATGAATCACATAGATGTTGAGTAAGGCACGCTTTATGTCTAGCCTATCAATGACCTGGTTGTAGTTCCTGACTCTTGAATTGCAAATCTATTTAAACAGACAGTGAATTACCTAGTTGGTGTTTTAGGATACACTGTTGAAAGGCAACTGCATTTTGTATTATAGGTAACATCTTCAGTGTTTTTCACAAAAAGTAACTACCTCCCTTGTTTGGCTTCAAATTAGATATAGCAACAACAGAGTGCATAAGGTTGAAAGGGTGCTTCTGTCTTCCTCTGGACAACAATAATTTTGTGCACCCATTGTTTGTGTAAAACAAATGAGAGACTTTTGCTGCCTGCCTATATTCTTGGAACACTGTGTCTTCGTTCTAAAAGTGTATATGCGCCACTTGGAAGCCACAGCACCGATCCAAGTAGTGCAGTTCTGTGTATGTGTTTATTGTAATTCATGGATGAATTTAAAACTTATCATCAAGGATTCTTCTGATGATGCAGTTAAATAACCAGTTCAGAATCTCATGTAATACGGAGCGAAAATAGGGCCTTTACTGTATGCCCTCCTAAGCTTCTATAGTGTGTATATTGTGTATAGTGTATATTTCCAGAGATTCTGTCTGGAAATATTTAGATTGAACATTTAGATTACTATATCTACAATCATGTCTGATCTTACAGAGCTAATGACGTGGGCTTGAATAGCGAAGCGGGTGGCGATTTTTCAGCTTTCGTGTTATGCTATTCTTTCACTCTACTACATATAACCTGTTGACCACACCCTTCTCAAAGGCTGGAGTGTGTAATACTGTGAAGTTTCCTAAAATTTGAGACTTGACATACCCAAAATACAACGATTAAATTTTTACCAACGACAAAAGAAATAAGCTTAGCATTTAACTTCGTATTGAGGTTTCTACATATATATTTTTTTAATGCAGCCGTCATTGTTCCTTGCCACTGCTGAATCTAGAGCTGATAGTGCTATTAATGCTTCAGAAATGCTCCTGCATAAATAAAGCTATCATTATCCAAGCCCATACAGCAAAAGTCATGTATGTACAAATGAAATTGATAAAAGCATAAAATTAGGAAAATCCCTATTTTCTTTTTCTTCTTTTGTAGCTGATAGTTTCTGCAAAGAAACTAAAAAAAAAAAAAAAAGCATTATGTAATACTTAGCATTAAAGAGAAATTTAAATGGGAGTACTTTTGAAAATAGATGCATGGAAGTTCCAGCAAGATCACACGCTTATGTGGTATTTCCCCTCCACCAGTGTAGAAATCCACTGTGTCTTGTCAGTCCACAGAGTCTATTTAATATGGCACCAACTCATGGAGAAATTGAGCTCCTCAAAGACATGCTAGTGAGGGAGACATGTCACGCAAAAAGAGTCAAATGAATATTCAGGCTGTCTGCTTCTTTTTCATCTTTGTCTAAGGATCTCTCTCCCCTTTGTTTAAAATTCTGAACCACTTCTTCAATTAGTATAATCTCCTGCTTGACTATATCCACACTCCAACTTTGTAAAGGAAGGTTTGTTAGAGATTCCACTCACTCAGTAAGACTTAGTCCTGTGGTGTACCTAAGAGTTCTACTGACCCAGGGTGGAGTTTCATATATACCCACATTCTCTAACTGAACTAATCCACTAGTCTCCTGGTCATTGCCGCTTTTTTTTTTCTTCTTCTTCTTAAACTGTTTACCCAAAATTTTTAAAATGAAATTGTTCTCTACATAAGATCTAGCTTTTCCAACATTCAGAGTGGTGACAACTTCTTTGATCTTAATTTTGCCACCTATATTGAGTGGGTAAGAATGAGAAACAGTCTGATGTGGAGTGAATTGTTTCCCCCATATTTAAAGTCTCATAAGAATTTCTATATTTTAGGCCATGGCAAATCTTGCAAGATAATCTTATGACCAGAATAAAGTAAAGTGCATTTTATGCTGTTGTAACGTGATTTGTAATACTCCAAAACATCATAATGCATAGAGAGATTAGATGCCTTGAGGTGAGATTGGACATTTTACTCTTTCCACTTGTTTATGTTTCAATTTATTTGAGCAAACTGCAAGATTCTTAGTTTCTATTTTTAAAATAATTTTTTTTAGGTTTTCCAAAGGGCACTTATCTTAATGCTATATGAAATTCTTGGAATTTGAGTTATCAAAACTTGACTTTTTCTTCTCATTTTCATCATTCCATCTTCCCTAAGGTGGGGAATGCTGGGGGCTTGGGTCCAGTGCAAGTTTCCCCAGATGATTTGACCATTTTCTTGTTGTTGTTGCACTGTTCAGCAGTATAAAAACCATTTTATATCATTTGCACGAACCTAAACCAATCTAAAACCACTCACCACACATTATGTGTGAAAATATAAGTAGTAATCAGGCTTCACATATATATGTTAACTAGATATGCAAATTCACATTGGAAATTTGCTAACTTTGTGGATTGGGACTTCAAAACTAGATAGCACAGTTAAAACCCATAGCCATGCAAATTATATCAAAAATTGTTTTTGCAATAAAAGTCTTATGAACTATCAAATACTAGTGCCAGATATTTTGATCTGTGCTAGGAATCCTATCCCCCATTCCACAAATGGTCATGTTCATATTCTCATTCTCAGTGTTCTCAAAATGCAGCTGGTCTGCACAAAATGGGGAAAGAAGTTACCACCAAGAAAGCCTGCAGGAGTAACCACAAAGGCGTTGATTGCTTCTTTCTCAGAAAGCAGATTTCTTAGCAGTGAGTTTTTCCTCTACTATCTCCACCCCCCAAATTTGGAAGTGGGCAGAAATCATACAAATGCACTAGCATACACCAGGCATTTCCCTGACTTCCAGGCTGTCATGGTGTCTTTCACCAAAGGTCTTAAAAGATTGCCTGTATCCACTCTAATATTAGGGACTCCAGCAAAGAGTCAGTGGCTGAGGGACTTTGTGGAGCCTTGGGCCAATTGGTTCCAGACGCTTACAAGGCAGTATTTGCAAAGCAGATACAGTCAATGTAATAAAGTGCTGACTGGAGCTACAGTGGAAGCCACCAAATCGAGTTGGGAGTCTATGGCTAATTGATTGATTTTAAACAATGGCCACCATCCTTTTCTCTGAGATTTTGACACTTCTACACAACTTTGCAAACCATTGAACTTGGCTAACTATGCTTGGTCCTTGCAAAGTTCAGTATTTTTCACAGGTCTGTTTTCAGAATTTCCTAAATATTAAATGTCCTTAACAAAATTTCCTTCTTCTCTGAGTTGGACAAAAGTACATTCTACTTTTCAGAGAAAAACAAAATCGCTTGTGCATGTCTTGCTCATGTTTTCTCATTAATTTTTAAGTTGACACTTAACAATACATCAAATAAATTGGATCATATCCAAAATGTGAAAAAAATGGGAGATTAACTTTTGTCCTTACTCTCTATTCATTATTTATACTGTCTGATTATAAATTCATGGATACTAAATCTATCAAAATTATACCATGTAACCTGTTTTTACCACACTTAAAAAGTGCATATATTCCTTTAGTACAAAAATAACTTTAGTATTTCTCAGTAAAGATGAACATTTTTCAAATGCAAAATTTTCCCAAGTGTGCAAATGCCTACACTGTAAGTAGTGAAAATACTTCTGAGTAGTTTGAGAAATTAGAACAGAGTTATTTCAATAAATAAGTGCATGTCCAAAGTAAAACAAGTCCATCTAAAGTTCTCCAGCAGTTGTACATCTTGTAAAGACTAATGAAATTCTCCTAATATTGACAGATATTAAAGCACATTTTCTGGAAAATGTCTATTTGGAATCAGCCAGAAATAAGCAGCTTTACCTTCAAAGTATGTCTAGCATTTTTTTTTGGTACACTGTATATCTTTTTTTTTCTGAGAATGCAAAACTGGGCTCTCACTGATGACACCAGTGAACTGAGCCTGTTGTAAAATATTTATGGTATGGAATTAAGAGAAATAGCAGCATGCACAACGTGGATACCAATTAATGGCATGGAAATACTCCTGATTCTTTTAATAATTCAACAGGGCTTATTTTACTAATGAAAATCCATTTAACATCTTCATGGTAATCACTAAGTGGGTGAGGGATTAAAAATAGCCAGAGGCTCACTAACACTGTGGATGCCCATGCCGTATCTTTATTTCTGCTCCACCTAATATAACATGCGAACTTCAGCATTAAGTAACCCTAACCAAAACCCATCCCATCTCATAAACAATTGCTTCCTCCCTTGAATTATAGATTCAATTAGCATGCTTATGGAATCTGAAAAAGAAATGAGATACATACCAAAAATTAAGTCCCCAGGGAGAGCTAAGTGGAATAGTCAGGAGGTGACTTGGGTCTGTCAGATCCCTCTCTCAAGGCAGGTCTCGGGGCAGTTCGGCATGAGTAATCCAGCACCATAAGAAATATACTTGTAGGTTCAGTTCAGTTTTTCTTCAGTTAAAGTGCATTATATCTGGATGGGAAAAGTGTCAAATCCAAGATTCTTCGTCACTAGAGATCAGAGCATTTTCAATGTTCTTTCTATGAGATATAATGCCCTTTAAAGTTTGCTTGGAAGATGCAGTGGCAGAAGACAGGTGCTTGCTTCCTTAAATCAACATTCGGAGAAAAGAGGGCATAGCTAATGGGTGGGGATGAGAGAACAGCCCCTCTCCGTCCAGGTCCAGCAGGGAAGAAACTGAATGATTTTACCCACTTTGCTACACAGATGATCACAAGACCCGAAGCAATCACCAGGCTGGCTAAGGTACCTCATTTGATCATGTTCTGTGAAGACAAAAATACATGGAAACAAAAAATCAGACACATCCTCTCTAAATGTCTCCTCTCAGCCCCAAAGATGCTCTTTCTCGATGCATACATACAGAACGTTTGGAGAAACCTAGCTGGTAGCATCGTCCCTCCCCCATGACAACCAGCTTGCTCTGGCTCTGGCTCTGGTGCTCTCTCTCTCTCTCTCTCTCTCTCTCTCTCTCTCTCCCTCCCTCCCTCCCTCCCTCCCTCCCTTCCTGCCGACTCCCTCCCTCCCTCCCAACTCCCTCCCTTCCTGCTTCTCTCTTCTCTCCAGCTGCCTTAGTCTGTTGATGCTGCTGCTGCTGATTAATCAGGGATTCTGAAACAAAGAACGTACCTTCTGAAAATAAGCAGTAATCTCTCTCCTCTGCTTCTGCAATCGGCCTGCATTGAAAAGCAAAGGTGCCATCATCCTAGTACCTTGGATAGTTCCCACACCCCGGGCCCAAGGGAAAGGGAGAAAGAAAGACTGAAGAAATGGCAAGAAACCCCAAAAGCAGCAACGCTCCCATCCTCATTAAAGGCTACACATCCAAGCAGCAGAACCTCTTTCTTTTTTTCTAACTGATCTAAAGTCTGAAATGTCAATAACAAAATAAAAAGAGGATAAAGAAACCTCTTCATTTATATCCACCATGTAGCACTAAATCAGTCCTTTTGGAGAGGAAAATTTAAATCCATCAGAGTTGTTGTTCTTGTGTGGAGGATATTTAAGTTATAAGGTTTTCACCCTGGTGGGGCTAATGAAAAATGAGCAACAACTTAAACGGAACTCTCGGATCCCAGTTTGATGCCCTTATTTGATATCAATTTTGCCTCCACCCACCCTGCACAGCAGAGCCACGCACACAATTACTGCTGACGTACTTGAGGCTGCTGCTTGCAGAGAGGGGGGAGGAGCCTTTTAACCTCATCAAAACAGCTTCATGCCACCTGCTCCCATGGCATGAGAACAAAACTAGCCCCCCTGGAAAAAGCATGCACAGTGCAGGCACACAGAACAAAGGTCTCCCTCCCTTGGACTTCAACGTTTTAACCAAAGTCAAATATACAGTGATCATGGCATGTGGGCTCCTAACTCCTTCAGAATCACTGCATAAATGCTGTGAAGTCATTCTAGTTCTTGCCTTTCCCAAAGAGGCTCAGGATTCTTTTTTCAGTTTTCCACTGAATCTGTGTGTATAACTTATGACATTCACTGTGATTGACAGATGTATATACTTGTGCCCACACATACATAATATATTTATGTACTTGTTTGAGTAAATATATATATAGTTAGATATAGATATGACAAATCTATTTTTTAAAGCTTGCTTTTCTCAGGATAAATGAAGGAAATAGATTTTTTTTTAAAAAAATGTTGTTTGTATATGGTGCAACATGATGATTCCCCAGTCTTATTCTGTGTTTTGACAAGACAAGAAGAAAAAGGAAGTAAAGAAATGAAGAAAGGATAGGAAGAAAGTAGGAAAGGAAGAATTGATGAGGGAATAAATGAAGGAATACTTTGGAAAACTAACATAAAGAAAGCAGTTTAAGCTTTATGTGGGATAAAATAGATTTTAGTGAGAAACTGTATCCATATTATTAGACAGTGGCCTCTACATTTTTTTCAAATCACTTGCTCCCAGTTACTTTTATCATAAATAGCTTCTGATTACAAGCTGCTTTCTTTAAAGTTAAGCATCTAGATTCATAAGTAATTCCTTATGAAAATATCTTTATGCACCAACAAACTATAAAAGGCAGTAGTCTTCAGCTCACCTTCCTAATTCACAAATGACAACTAAGACTGTGCTATATTTTATCTGGTTTTTTTTGAGATTAACATATATGTATCTGAGAAGAAATAAAATCAACACATTATGTATCCTTAATGTATACTACTCTGTGTAAGCCAGTATTCTCTAACACACATTTTAATACATATTGTGTTATTTATCTTTTATGTATCTAGCTTTTGAGTAGAACAGGATTCCCATGTAGTGTAATGAAACTCCATAGAAAATTGTGCAGATACCTAGAAGGGAGGAAAGTATAGATGTAGAAGGAAAGAGATCATATCACATGTGTCTTTCCCACATACTCTTTCTCCCACCCTTTACCAGATTCATGTTAAAATCTCAGCACATCTCAGTAAACAGACTCAAGTACTACTTACAATCTAGCAACAGCTCCCATACTGTGATCAAGAGGTTTACTAATGTGTCATTATTTTTGTAGTAAAGTGCTCTTGTAAAAGTTGTCTTTCATCACAGAGCCAAAGTTTAAAAGTTTTTTTTTTTTCTTTTAATAAGGAGATCATTAGGACTAAAGTCCTAAAGAAGCTAAACAACAAGGAGGACCCTAGGGAAGAGGCTTAATCCTCATTCAGAAGGACAAACAGAATAGATATCTGAAGTAGGAGAAGATAGTGACCAGGACAGAAAAGGAACCTTCCAGAGGGTGACTCTGAAAGACTCTACCCACCAGGGTACCAAAGCAGATGCTGCTACTCATAGCCAATCTTTGGTCAGAGAGTAGAGAATCTATGGAAAGAGGGGTGATAGAAAGACTTGGTCGTGGCTAGGATTTCTACAAGAAGACCAACAGAGCCAAAAAAAGTGGGTTCAGGGTATCCTGCAGAGGCTTATGAATCAACCAAAGACCATGAAGGGAGAGGACCTAGACCCCCTGCTCAGATGTATCCCATGGGCAGCTCAGTCTCCATGTGAGTTCCCTAATAAGGAGAGCAAGGGCTTGTCTCTGACATGGACTCAGTGGCTGGCCATTTGATCACCATCCACCTCCAGCAAAGTGGCCTAACTATGCCACAGAGAAAGAAGATACAGACAGTCCTGATGAAACTTGATAGGTTAGGGTCAGATAGTAGAGGAGGAGGACCTCCCTATTAGTGGACGAGGGGAGGGGAGTGGGAAGGAGAAAGAGGGAGAGTGATTGTGACCTGGGAGGGGGGTGAGAAAGGGAGCTACAGCCAGGATACAAAGTGAATAAATTGTAATAAATAATAATAATAATGAAAAAATTAAATAAATTAAGAGATTGTATGACAAATATTTTAGGGGTGGAAATATTTTTATCATGACTAATCATTTAAGTAGGTTTAGGTGAATGCACTTAAAACTATAGAAGAGTGTCAATAAATAAGGATAAAATCTCTTTCCATGTATGAGAAAACAGTCCTCAGGTAAATGAAATAACTTTTCACTAGTATCACACACATCAGCTCATAAGCAGTAGAAACCAAGCTACTGACTCTTGTTTAAATTTTGTATCTATTATTATTTATTACAATTCATTCACTTTGTATCCCCGTTGTTACCCTCCCCACATCTCTTCCCAGTCCAAACCACCTTCTCTCTTCTCTGCCTATGCCACTCCCCTATGTCCAATGACCCTATGGCTCATCAGAGCTGACTATATCATCTTCCTCAGTGGCTTGGCAAGGCTGTACCCCCACCTCCCCCCAGGGAGAGGTGATCAAAGAGCCAGCCACTGAGTTCATGTCAGAGACAACTCCTGATCCTCTTACTAGGGAACCCACTTGGAAACTGGGCAGCCTATGGGCTTCATCTGAGCAGGAATCATAGGTCCTCTTCATGCAGCCCTCCTTGGGAGTACAGGGAAACTTATGGAAGAAGGGGGAGAGAGAAAAATCTGGAGGGGACAGGAGCTCCACAAGGAGAACAACAAAGCAAAAAACCCTGCACCACTAACTCTTTTTGTCATTGTTTAGCACAATTTAAAAACAGTGAGTAGAAGTGGATGCATGCAAGAGTCCTTCCTCTTGATTAATTTCTTTAGATGTACAGATTTTAGTAGGTTTATCCTATATTATATGTCTATATGAGTGAGTATATACTGTGTACATTTTTTTGCTTCTGGGATAGCTCACTCAGGCTGATCTTTTCCAGATCCTACCATTTACCTGCAAATTTCATGATTTCCTTGTTTTTTATTGCTGAGTAATATTCCATTGTGTAGATATTCAACAATTTGTGCATCCATTCCTCCACTGAGGGGCATCTGGGCTGTTTCCAGCTTCTGGCTATTTCAAATAAGGCTGCTGCAAACATGGTTGAGCAGATGTCCTTGTTTTGTACTTGAGACTCAATGCTCAATTCCTATCCAGAGAGGCAAAGAGGATGGACATCAGAAGAAGGAGAAAAGAGGGAACTAGTCAGGAGCCTGACACAGAGGACCTCTGAAAGGCTCTGCCCTGCAGACTATCAATGCAGATGCTGAGACTTATGGTCAACCTTTGGGCAGAGTGCAGGGAATCTTATAAAAGAAGTAAGAAACAGTAAGATCTGGTGAGGACAGGAACTCCACAAGGAGAGCAACAGAGCCAAAAAATCTGAGCACAGGGCTCTTTCCTGAGACTGATATACCAACCAAGGACTATGCCTGGAGATAACCTAAGACCCAGGCACAGATGTAGCCCATGGCAGTTCAGTATCCAAGTGGGTTCCATTGTAATAGGAACAGGGACTGTCTCTGACATGAACTGATTGGTCTGCTCTTTAATTACCTCCCCCTGAGGAGAAAGCAGAATTACCAAGCCACAGAAGAAGACAATGCAGCCACTCCTGATGAGATCTAATTGATTAGGATCAGAAGAAAGCAAAAGAAGACCTCCCCTATCAGTGGAATTGGGGAGGGGCATGCATGCAGAGGGTGGAGGAAGGGAGGGATTGGGATGGGAGGAGGGAGGGAACCACAGGGGGGATACAGAGTGAATAAAGTATAATTAATAAAGAATTTTAAAAAAAATGAAAAAAAAAGACTCCAAGGGGGAAAAATAAAAATAACAATAAAAAGAAAAAAAAAAAAGAAGTAGATATATGCTTGCCAAACATAAAAAAGGACCTGGCAAATTTTACCACAAAATTTCCAAAAGGAAAGGAGAACTTAACATCAAAAGAAGAGACCTTAGATAGTCTTTAAAATTACACATTTCCAATTTTGAATACTGTGGTTGGAATAAAGACAGTATGGCATTGAGCATATGAGCATGGTGTAACATGATTTCTAGGTCTTAGAAATCATGGGAGGATAAGAATAAAAGGAAGTAAATGGATGTTGGAAAGAAAGGAGAAGGAAAAGAAAAGAGGGAGAAGAAGAAAGGAAAGGAAAAAAGGAGAGAAGGAAGAAGATAGGAAAGATAGAAAAGAGAGGTTAGAAGCAACCAATATCCTACAATGAGAACAATTTGCCTCTCTTTATTTTGCCTCCAAAAATTTAGATGTCAGCAGGCATCTCAGTGAAGACTCCTAACCTATAGGAACTGTTGTGCTGTGTGTGCTCTAAGCACTGGCTGCCCCGGGTACTCAGCAACTAATAATGATTCATAGTCTAGTAATGCTCACAGGACTAAATTTATAGCATCTGAGGACACACTGATATTCAGTAGGATATTCATAAGGTAAGAAAGACACAGAGCGCTGATTTGTTTAAACCAATGCTCTTCTCCTTTTTTTTTTTAAAGTGTATTTAAATTTTTCATTCTTTATTTATTTAATCACCTTACAGCCTTACCCCAGCCCCCTTCTTCCTCTCCTTCCAGTCCCACCCACATGCCTCTTTCCTGATGCCCTCTCTCCTTCTTCTCAGAGAAGGAGAGGCCCCGAAGAGGTACCACCCCACCCTGGTAACTCAAGTCACAGCAGGACTAAGCTCATACTCTCCCACTGAGGCCAGACAAGGCATCCCAGCTAGAGAAAAGGGATCCAAAGGCAAGCAACAGAGTCAGAGACAGCCCCTGCTCCCATAGTTATGGAACACACATGATTATCAAGTTGTACATATGCCACATATGTGTATGGGCTCTAGGTCCAGCCTACGCATGCTCTTTGGTTGGTGGCTCAGTCTTGTGAGTCCCCATGGGCCCAGGTTAATTTCTCTGTAGGTCTTCTTGTGGTTTCCTGGACCCCTCTGGCTCCCTCAGTCCTTCCTCCCACTCCTACACAAGACTCCCCAAGCTCTGTCAATCCAATGGTAGTATTTAAGGAAGGTTTTAAAAATACAAATATTTTCATTGCTATTTTTAAAGTTTTATAAATTCCTTATTAAAAAGGTTCCCCAAAACTAGTGAATCAGATGCCAGAACTCCCAACATCCAAATTCTTCCTCTCAACGGGTAGAGTATCCACTCAAGTTTTCTTTCCCTCTAAGATTATCAAGATTATCTTAACTTACTACAGTAAAAAGTTGGTGCCTACCTTCAGTTCTATGAAACAGTTTAGTGAAGGATTAAAATAAAAGGCATGAGAGATTTGTCATACACTGGTGAACACAGCTCCTTAATTTTCCACACATACTAGGGTAAAACTCCTGAAGAAGTATGATTTTCTTTTCTTTCCCCAGGGTCCCAGCACAATGACTACAGCCCACTAGGTTTAGAGATTTGCTGAGTGGGTACAAATCTCCAAGCTTCAACAGATGATATACTCTGCACACTAGTACAACATTCAAAGCCCTATATGATGAACATTAAAAGATCATCTTAAAGATGAAACTATAAATGTGTATTTTAAAATGGAAGTAGCAAGCCAAATTCTAAATGCTTAAGAAAAACCCACACCTTTTCTACCTGAAAATCCAAATACTAGCAATATGAAATTAACTAGAAATAATGATAAAAAAATCCACAAGAAGAGCCACTGGATGTGCAAACCTATGGCTCCTATATAACAAAACACCAATGTTCTTTTTAAGTACTGTGTTAGGTTAGGGGTTTGTGAGGAAATATCATACTCTGTATGCCTTACACATTTTTAGTTTAAAAGCCAAGATCAAGGTGCTGGTAAACTTTCTCCTCACGAGAACCTTGTCTGGCTTGCTGAATGGAAGAGGTTGGTTTATCTTCCCTTCCATATGAATCTAAAAATCCATTCCTAAGACTTCATTCTTTCTACATTATCTCAAGTTAATTACTGCTCAAAAGCCTGGTCCCCAAATATTGTCTCTGGGGGTTTAGTCCTCAGTATATGTCCAGGAATGTGCAGTTTATAATGAAGGTATGAATGAAGTAATGTGGAAATAGAAGGATTTCTTCCAGAATAGATAAAATCAATTTTATAAATAGTTATTCCTTCATAAATTCATTAAGTCAATGTGACCCGAACTTAAATAAAATTGATAATGATGGAATTTGATAGCTATTCACACATATGCCCGTAGATGAGTATTAAAATATCTTATAAATAGACATTGATTTACTTGTTCATGTTCATACTGTAAATCAATAGAAGAGGTTAAAAATATCTAAAAAAAAAGATCTGTCTAGGCATTATTTCATGTGAAAAACATGCATTTAAATAATTAATGAAATTAAACAGAAGCATGTATATGTACACATGCATAGATTTTCATAATTCATGATGTAAAAGTGAATCTAGACATTTGTAACTCAAAGTGTACTACAGAACATCGCTGTGAATATGGTTTTAGGTCTTGTTAGATATGCAGAGGTCTGACTCTTTAGTCAATTTGAGCTTCTAGGAACAGGTCCCGTGAAATCTATGGCATAGGCTGACTGTATTCAACAACAGAAAGTCATTTCTCCAAGTTTTACATGATAAGACTCAGATATCACAGTGGCAATATGGTCAGACTCAATGGAGGAACACCCCTCATCGTTCTTCAAATAAGGAAGAAGATGACTATAAAAAGACAGACAAATAGACGACAGACAGAAACATAGGTAGACAGACAGATGATAGATAGAAGATAGATGATGATCGTGATAGCTAGATAAATAGATATATAGATAGATGTTAGGTAGATGATAGATTTATGATTGATAGATGCTTGGTAGAGTCATAACTGGTGGATAGATAAGTTTTCAAAACTACTATCATCATTTGTTTTTATATTATTGACTATAAATTTTAAAGTTATTTTTACTTTTGGCGGTTTTTTTTCTAAGATGAAAGTCCTATGCATGTATTCACTTAACTTTACATCCCAGTACACACTTCAGTGCCATCTAGACAGAAGACATTTAACTAAGTCATTGAAAAAACACATCAACGCACCTCATATGATAATAGCAGTTATTGTGGATGAGAATAGAGTTCATGATGATGAAGTTGTCAGCCAACACATATGCAGGGTTCACTGTGCTTACTCCCATTAACACACCTCTCCCATAACCACTCTCATCTCATGAGACTGGCATTCTAATTCCTCAATTTTTACAAATTGGAATCTTTAGGCAAAAAGGAGTTAACTTGATTTGCTTGAAGTTATGCAAGTATTACATGAATGTGGAAATATTTAGTGCAGAAAAGTGGTAAGGGCTAACTTAGTTTACACTGGCTAGAGGCATTTTTTATATTTAAAAAACAGACATAGGAGTGGTTCAATTTTCTACAAGTATACGCTATTTTATAATGATTTAATAAAGTGGTTTGAAATAAAATATAAAATTCTATCTTCGCCCATTGTCCACCTTTGAAACCTGTGGGTTTCCATTTATATTTGCACTGGGAAGTCTGGGTCAAGATGATGTATGGGATGGAAAATTTGCATGGTATTATTGAGTTGGCAGTATATGAAATAAAGAAGATGACTCAAATAAGTATTAGCACTCTTATAGGATCCGGGGAGAAATTTAGAAATTCATTGCAAGTGGAAACACAGCTTGTCTAATGAAAATATTTAAAACCCACTGCTGTGTTGGGCTGGAGGGAGGCTGGTCCTCTGTTTCTGGTTTTACACGCTACATCAAACGCTACGGCTGTCTCACCAGAATGGGCACATTGTAGCCTCACTTACATCCATGCTGAGTATTTGAAAATATCCATTGGTAATTAAACTGTATAATGGAAGAGTTGATGAAAGCTGGAGTGCACACATGTCCTCGAGACTCTTGTGCCTTTACTATTTAATTCATTTAATGGTAGTTACCTGAGGGAAGTTTAAAGCCTTATGAAGGAGGCCACAGAGGATTGCTCAGTGAAGCAAGAAGCCTCAGTACCTTCTCAAAATATGGCTAAAACCAGAAATAATTTCATGTCCTCCTAACCCTCAATGAAGTTTTTACATATACATGGACAAAGCTTCAAATTGATCAAAATCACTTGCCCCCTCAAGTCTTTCTCCGGGATGTTAATCTCATCCTCACTTTCATTCTAAACAGTCAGCACTGAGGGCTGTAATCTCCCCAATTTATATTTCGGCTTTAGCCTTTGACTATAGAAACTTGAACAATTGTTTGCCTCCTACCTGGTTCAGTTTCCTCACTGGCCTAACTGTAATAGTATCTACCTGTGTTGTGATTACCTAAATAAACAATGATTTTCAGGGTGCGCACATTCGCGTCTGTATCCCCGGTTTACTATCTTTCATGTCTTCTAATATATATCACCGACTTAAGTTCACTTACTGTTTGTCTATTAGGATAAAGTGTTCCAGAAGCTGTAAACAGTGTGTGTCCGTGTCCTTTACAGAAAAAAAATTAAAAGAAGGTCTACAGACTTCCTCGTTTTCTCCCTCCCTCTTTTTATCTTTTCCTCCTTTCTTCCTTCCCATTCCCTTCTCTCGTTCTTCCCCTATACATCAAGCAGTATAAGAGAAGGATGAATATGTTAAAAAAGTTTTTGGTAGAAGAATCACGTATAGACATTTATGGCACAGGTTAGGTTTTGAGATCAAGGTAAATAACTCCAGAAAGAGGCAGCTTTAGGTCCCCTACGTGCACCATTAGACTACAGGCAGGTTGTGCTCTGAGGCCTCTGCAGATCTTTCACTTGAATACCGATATGAGGATGAGCCATAAACTTATATTTGTAATCAATGATAGTAAAATTAGAATTATAAGCCACTCTGACTAGGTCAACAGACTGCCATCTTACAAAAATAATAGATATGTTGATATAAAAGCACCACATCACATTAAATTGCCACAGCATGAAACAGACATCTGAAGATTATTTTCAAATGTATTTTATACTAAAGGAATTCAGATTATGTGTTGCACATGATGTACTGATGATTATACTGTGTTTAGAATCTGTTGTTGGCTCCTGTGAGTATTCTTTTTCTCAAATGAGACAGGGTGAGAGAGGACAGGGTCCATTTGGGGACTCCTCCTCCAGGAAGTAGTATGTTGTGCTGGAATGTGTTTCTCAGCACATCTTTCTGGAGAAAGCACCCAGTGATCAGTTGCTGGAAAGTGTGTATCACTGATCTGAGGCAAAATGGATTTCATGGAATTATAGTTTTTATGAAAATCTATTTATTAAGTTATGGTTGTAAACTGTTTCCAACTCACTATTGGCTCAGTTGAATATAAGAGAAGCAGACAAATATAAAAGTGTACTACGAAAAATTCAACTTCGGTAAATTTTTAACTGCAACCTGAGAAATATGGAAATATATATCTACTGAAGCATAATAGCTTAAAATAGTGTGCATCACCATAATTCTAAATTTCACCTGCTTGAAAACTTTATCAACTTTAGGTTTGGTAAAAATACTTTTAAAAATATTACTATTGTATGTCTTACTGTATGACACACACATACACAGAGAGAGAGAGAGACAGACAGACAGACAGATAGACAGAACTTTATCTCTGATTTTTATTATCTGTTGGCTATGGATGACAAGGTGGAAGTTCTGTGTCCCCAAAGTCAGCCATTTTTGTCACAGAGTTTACCTTGATTTATGAATCAGAATTCTTCACAACAGAAGGCAAGATTAAGTCCATTTGAAAGCATAAAACCACGCTACTAAAAATTACTATTGTAGATCCAGTCCATGATAAATCATAGCTCACATAACAAAGGAAATAAGACAGGGTTTTTTCTGGTGTCAAATAGGACTGTAACTGTGACTTGAGAGAACAAACTGCTTACCTAAATATTGTATTCTAGTGTGATAATATTTTCATGAAGTTTTGACAAGAACAAGACAGAAAGACACAATTCAAAAATATATTGGTGTGAACATGAGGCACATAGGTTCTTGCAAAGTGGAGACATTTCTAACACAGGCAACAGATGATATTTGATGACATTCTAGCATTTGGGTTAAACATTCCAGCTGGAAGTCTGTTGGTATATTTCATTAAAATATTTTATTTAATATTTACATATAATAAATGTAATGTGTTTTGAACAAGTTTACTCCTCGCCCTACTCTTTCAATTCTCGTCAGTTCCTTCCACCACTTTCTCTCCCAATTTCATATGTTCTTTTTTTTGTTTTTTAACTTATTCATTTTTATTAATTACAGTTTATCTTTGTAACCTAGCTGTAGTCCTTCCTTTATCCCCTCCCAATCCCATTCTTCCTCTTCTCCTCCCATGCCCATCCCCAAGTCCACTGATAGGAGAGGTCCTCCTCCCCTTCCCTCTGACCCTAGCCTATCAGGTCTCATCACAACTGGCTGCACTGTCTTCTTCTGTGGCCTGGTAAGGCTGCTCCTCCTCAGGGGGAGGTGATCAAAGAGCCAGCCCCTGAGTTCATGTCAGAGACAGCCCCTGTTCCCCTTACTATGGAACCCACTTGGAGACCGAGCTGCCATGGGCTCCATATATGCAGAGGTTCTAGGTTATCTCCATACATGGTCCTGGGTTGGACCATGTTGGACATTGATGGATTTCCATATATTGAACCAGCCCTGTATACTTGGGATGAAGCCTACTTGGTCATGGTGGATGATATCTTTTAAGTGTTCTTGGATACGGGTTGCAAGTAATTTTATTGAGTATTTTTACATCAATATTCACAAAAGAGATAGGTCTGAAATTCTCCTTTTTTGTTGGGTCTTTGTGTGGTTTAGGTATCAAGGTGACTGTGGTTTCATAGAATGAGTGGC
This sequence comes from Meriones unguiculatus, assembly GCF_030254825.1. Lineage (NCBI taxonomy): Eukaryota > Metazoa > Chordata > Mammalia > Rodentia > Muridae > Meriones > Meriones unguiculatus. The sequence goes on along the minus strand of NC_083362.1, from coordinate 67,209,033 downwards.
AATGTTCCTTCTATTTCTATTTTGTGGAATAGTTTGAAGAGAATTAGAGTTAGCTCTTCTTTGAAGGTCTGGTAGAATTCTGCCTGAAAACTTCGGGGCCTGGGCATTTTTTGGAAGAGAGACTTTTGATATATGCTTCCATTTCCTTGGGAGGTATAGGACTATTTAATTAATTTTCTTGATCTTGATTTATTTTTGGTAAATGGAATCTATCAAGAAAATTGTCCATTTCATTAGATTTTTCAAATTTTGTGGCCTACAGGCTTTTGTAGTAAGACCTAATGATTGTATTTCCTTGGTGTCTGTAGTTATGGCCCACTTTTTGTTTCTGATTTTGCTGATTTGGATACTTTCTCTCTGCCTTTTAGTTAATTTGGCTAAGGTTTGTCTAGCTTGTTGATTTTCTCAAAGAGCCAGCTCTTAGTTTCATTGATTCTTTCAATTGTTTTCTTTGTTGCTAATTCATTAATTTCAGCTCTGAGTTTGATTATTTCTCATAGTCTACTCCTCTTGGTTGTGTCTGCTTCTTTTTTTCCCTGAGGGCTTTTAGGTGTGCCATTAAGTTGCTTATATAAGATGTTTCGAACCTCTTTAAAGCTGGGGGCACTTTGTTTTATGAACTTTTCTCTTAACATTGCTTTAGTTATGTCTCATAAGTGTGGGCACATTGTGCCTTCATTTTCATTGAATTTTAGTAAGTCTCTAATTTCTTTTTTAATTTCTTCCCTGATCAGGCTGACATTGAGTAGAGAGTTTTGTTTCCATGTGTTTGTAGGCTTTTTGTTATTTCTGTTGTTGTTGAGGTCTAGTTTTAGGCCATGGTGGTCAGATAGGATACAAGGGATTATTTTGATCTTCTTCTATCTGTCGAGGCACACTTTGGGCCCAAGTACATGGTCAGTTTTTGAGAAGGTTCTGTGAGGTGCTGAGAAGAAGGTATACTCTTTTTTTGAGTTTGGGTGAAAAGTTCTGCAGCCATCTATTAGGTCCATTTGACTTAAGTGTCATTATTTCCTTATTTAGCTTCTGTATAGATCATTGGTCCCTTGGTGAGAGTGGAGTGTTGAAGTCTCCCACTATTAAGGAGTTGGGATCAATGTATGATTTAAACTTTCATAATGCTTCATTTACAAATGCAAGTGCTCTTGTAATTGGGGCATAGATGTTCAGGATTGTGATGTTCTCCTGGTAGATTTTTCTTTTGATGAGATTGAAGTGCCCCTCCCCATTTTTTGATTAATTTTGGTTGAAAGTCTATTTTATTAGATATTAGGATAGCTTTTCCAGCTTGTTTTCTGGATCTGTTTGCTTGAAAAACATTTTTCTAGCCCTTTACTTTGAGGTATAGTTTGTCTTTGTTGCAGAGGTGTGTTTCTTGGATGCTGCAGAATATTAGATCCTGTTTCTGCAACCATTCTGTTAGTTTGTGTATTTTTATTGGAGAGTTGAGTCCATTGATGTTGATAGATAGTAGGAACCAATGAAAGGCAGTTCCTTTTATTGTGGAGTTGGTGGTGTTAGTTTGTTTATGCTTGTTTTTTTTTTTTTTTTGTTGTTGTTGTTGTTGTAAAGTTACCTATATTCTGTGTTTTCTTGGATGTAATTGATTTTGTTAGACTGGAGTTTTCCTTCTAGTGTCTTCTATAGGGCTGGGTTGCTGTATAGATGTTGTTTTAGTTTAGTTTTGTCATGGAATATATTGTTTTTTCTCTCTATGTTGACTGAAAGCTTTGCAGGGTATAGTATTCTGGTTTGGCATCTGTGGTCTCTTAGAGCCTGCATGATATCTGCCCAGGCCCTTCACAGTTTCTGTTGAAAAGTCTGGTGTGATTCTAATAATTCTACATTTGTATGTTACTTGGCCTTTTTCCCCTTGCTGCTTTTAATATTTTTCTTTGTTCTGTAGATTTAGTGTTTTGACTATTATGTGACATGAGGAGGTTTTTTTTGTTTTTTTTGTTTTTTTTTTTTTCTGATCTAGTCTAACTGGTGTTCTTTAGGCCTCTTGTATGTTTATGGACATCTCTTTCTTTAAGTTGGAAAATTTTCTTCTGTGAATTTTTTTTTTTTTTGAAATCTGGACCTTGCAGCCTGAAATCTTCTTTTTCATCTATTCCTATTATTCTTAGATTTTGTCTTTTTATGGTGTCCTTGATTTCCTGCATGTTTTGTGTTTGGAACTTTTCTGATTTTACTTTTTCTTTGAGAGATGTATCAATTTCTGCAATTGTATCTTCAGCACCTGAGATTCTCTCTTCCATCTCTTGTATTTTGTTGGTGATCCTTACCTTTGTGGTTCCTGTTCTTTTTTCTAAGTTCTCCAGTTACAGGGTTTTCTCTGTTTGTGTTTTCTTTATTGATTATAATTCTGTTTTCATGTCTTTCACCATTTCCTTCGTCTATTTGAATGTGGATTCCTGTCTTTCCATAATGGCCTCTATTTTTTGGTTCTTTTCCTCTCTATATGCCTCTGCATGTGCCTCTATTTGTTTGGCTGTATTTTCCTGAATTTCTTTGAGAGCTTTGTTTGTTTCCATTTTATGTGTCTCTAATAACCACATAAGCATAGATTTGAGATTAGTTTCCTGTGTTTCAGATGGATTAAAATATCCATTGATTTTTTGGGATTGCTGGTGAAGCCATGATGTCCTGATTTTTGTTAGATTGTCCTTATGCCAACCTCTAGCCTTCTGCTTATCAGTAACCTTTGCTGTTTGTTCCTGAAGTCTATACTACAGACTGAGTCTGTCTGTCTCTGGAGTCTGGAGTATTCTTCAGGAAGATGAGAGAGGTCCACTGATTCAAGAGTGAATGTTGGTCTTTCAGCTGTAGTTAAAGGAGGAAGGTCGCAGGTGCATATGCATAGGCTCGGGAGTGTGTGTGGAAGTGTGCCTTGAAAGACAGAGTGCTGGAATGTGTAATGCCTGGAAGTGTAAGCACAGGTGGATGTGCTGGCACCATTCCAAGGCACAACGCACAAGTGCAGGTGCCCTGAATGTCTCCATGGCCCACAGGCCTCTCGAACCATCCTCCAGCTATTCAGATCGGTCTGGATTGCACCATCTTGGCTCCATGAACTGTTTGGCTGGACTCCACTGGGAGACCCACAGAACAGGGTCTTCAATGTTGAGAATGCTATCCCAAGAATCCCTATGTTGCCCATAGTGGGAGTGTGGGTGAGAGGCATCTGATGTAGGGCTGCTAGCATAGAGGGACCCTGGATCTGGGGCTCTGTGAGCACTCACTTGAAGGTGCACTCACTTACTCACAGGCCTATGCAGAAAGCACAGGGGTTCTCCCTGTTCTCTACTCTCAGATTTGGGCCTGCCTTGTCAAATGAAAGTGCAGGAGATTCTTCAGCTCAGTGGTGTCTGCTATTTGGTCACTTGGCAAGGAGACCAGTAGTTGGAGCAGTCGCCTCTGCTGTCAGTCACCTAGAATGGAGGCTCCTGCTTGGGGCAACAACTGCTGCCTCAGCCAATCAGGAAGGCCCATGCTTGAGGAAAGGGGAAGTGCAGGGGGATCAAATATCCGCCACTCTCAGATCCTGGAGATGTCCACGGGTAACCTGGATCCAAACTGTCCCCGCTCACGGGTTGTCCCCTCTTACTCAGGAAGCCTCAAGGTCAATGTTCTGGCTTCAGTCACCCCTCCACTCACCAATTTCTGAGTTTGGGATCCTGTGTCATTCAGATAAGGTGCTTATTGGTCACCACCATCTTAGATTCCCCTCTTTTATTTTAGTTTTTTATCATCTTAATACCCACTGTGTCAATTCATTGCTACCTATATATGCACACGAGTATAGGACCCTCTACTGGAGCATGGGAGAATCTCAGGGCTAGAACCCTGAAGAAAAATGATTCACTTTTCAAAAGCACTTATGCATAGTGTTAAGAATATATGTTATTCTGCTATGGACATGACCAATGTATAGCAAAGCTAACCCAAGATAATGTGGCTCTGGAGCTGTACCATTTCACCTCTTTTTACTTACTAAATTCCTATTCAGTCCATCAGGTCTGTAACGTCTCTAACATAGATACTGATTTTTTTTCTGGGAAGCGCATTTCATAATTCCTTAATCATTCATTGATGTTCTTAACAGTCGACGGTAAGAGGTCTGGGGATTGATGAGAGAGAGAGAGAGAGAGAGAGAGAGAGAGAGAGAGAGAGAGAGAGAGAGAGAGTTCTAAGTACAAGACTCAGCCACAGAAAGGAAAGCCTTGGAGGCTTAATCATATTCTCTCTCTCTCTCTCTCTCTCTCTCTCTCTCTCTCTCATCTTTGCTTTATTTCCTTTAAACAGAGTAAGGGTGATGTTTCTGGGCATAGCAGTCTACTTCATTCAACACCTCTAAATGCTTATGGCCATGGTCCTTGTAACTAAAAGGAACTGTCCAGTTTTTTGAGTTCCAGCAAGAAGGGAGAAATAGCCTGAAGCTTGCATGAATCATCACTATCCAAATCTTACCAGTTAGAATTTAGACTCATGGTCCAATTTAGCTGCACAAGAGACTTAAAAAGTTGTCTTAACCAGGGCAGACATAGATTTAAAGAACCAGATAAAATTTAAAGGACAACTAACACCAGACAGTTACTGCAATACAGGCAAGACAGGGTAAATCTAGTGCTGATAGATTGCACTAAGTGAAACAGAAACAGAAGGACTGCAAGTGAGAGCGTTTCAAAAGAAGACAGGGAACATTAGAAGACATACTGTCAAAAAAAAAAAAAAAGAAAGAAACAATTTTGTTGTTACAAACCAGGCTTTTACTTTCAAAGTATTTTTTTATTTAACTGGATAATAAAATTGAGACAAAGGCCATTTCAGTTCTGTTCTCTTCACTAAGTTATTTTCATTTTACTTCAAAAAGCTAAAGAGGAAACCCAACAGCCTATTTTACTTTCAGAGAGAACCTTGTTCCTTCAATTAAGAATAAAAATGAATAAACAGAAAACCAAATTCCTGGCTCTGTATATGGACCAATAATTGAGAGTTAAGAACGAATAGCATTTACTGCTCTTGCAGAGGACCCAAGTTCAGGTTCCAGCATCCATGTCTTCTGGTTCACACCCATTTGTATACCTCCACTTCCAGGAGCATCCCATGCTTTTGACCTCCTTGAGGACTTTCACTCTTATACCCATGAGACCCATATACATCCACACAATTAAAATTTTTAAGATAACCTCTTAAAACACCCGATATTTTCAAAACTTCTGTTTAATAGATTAAACATGCTATTGTGTAGTGATCCTCACAGGGTGATAAGCAGGCCATCTGACACAGAATAAGATTGTGGAACAAGCGTTGAATGGAAATTTTGCCCATGAAGCTCTGCTGCCCACCTCCTCTGCAACCCAAGTCCATCAGCCAGGCCTAACCTGGTGTCCTTTTCAGTTGCTGCCTCATTCTGCACACAAGGGAAAAGAGCTCCTCTGAGTTTCCAAAGGCTAGGTTTTCTTAGTTAGGCTTTTCATGTGATAAATCAGTGACTAAAACTAACTCAGGGAGGAAAGGGTTTATTTTGCTTACAACTCACAGTTCAGCATTGAAGGAAGCCAGGGCTGACATCCAACTGGGAACCTGGAGGCAAGAATGGAAGCAGAATGCAGAGGGATGCTCCTTACTCACTTTCTCATACAAACCAGAACTGCTTCTCCAAGGTGGGTGTCAACCAAAGTGGGCTAGACCTTCCCACATCAATCACTGATCAACAAAATGCTCCCACTGATATTACCACAGGCCAGTCCTTCTAGAGTCTATCTTGCCAGGTAACTCTATTTCGTTTTTGTAACTCTACTTTGTCAAGTTGACAAAAACTAGCCAAGATACCCTCAAAATACTTGGCAGTGGAGATGCTTCTTTGATAGGATGTCAATGATACTTTCTAGTGGAGATCCTGTATTATTATTATTATTATTATTATTTGCTCCTACACATCTTTGAATTTTAAACCTAAAGAACAATCTTTGGTATCAACTCCTACCAAAATATCTACTGTGTCTTTTAACTGGGAGAGGATAGCTACCATGTAGCTAAATTGGAAGCATGGGTATTTTTAGTGCTTGGTGAAAAGACTTACATAAAGAACAACTCTATTCACTCTACTGGGATCTTCTTATGTAAAAGTCCTGGCATGAGTGTAAGGTATTATTGTGACTATAAAAGCTCCTCACTCGGTAATCACAAGAAAGGCAGTACTATGGAGAATACCACGCAGCTGCATGGCAACTGAATCCTTGCGGAGTTAGTTGCCACGCAGAGGAGAACTTGGGAGTGTTTCAAATGAGTCCAGCCAAAAAGAGCTCCCAGACCACAAGCAGATAAACACCTATCTGTTGTCCAAGGACGTTTACCCCTCGTAATTGAAGGTGAAGCTGTAGCTGCTGCCTGTACACATACTCAATACCAGCTAAGGGGCCCTTGTCTCACAAATTTTTCACCTCCTTTATTTTCCACTGTGAAAATGAGAACACATGGATGTGCTTGCTAGTAACATTGGGATGTCCACTGTCTGATATATGTCAATTCAAGATGGTTTTAGAAATGAAAGTTCACTCCACTGACCTGTCCTGTGGGTCTGACATCTCACTGTCCCTTCTTATTAAAAAGTAATATCTATGTGTACTGTATATCGGACAATCATGATGTGTTACTTCTTCACAATCTTTTAAAAATTAGTAATAGTTTTGTTAAAGGGCAGTGTCTGATCTGTGTTAAAGAAGGGCAGATAATTGATTCACAGCCATTTGCTATATTTTGCTTCCCCAGTAGCACCAAGAATGCAACAGGCTTAAACAAAAACAAACAAACAAACAAAAAAAAAAGCTCCTTATAGGTTCCTATCAGAACATTAAGGAGAGAAGACCTATTCTACAGCACTGGCTTAGAGTGCTGGCATCTCATTAGAAGATGATGGCTACTTTCCTTCTGTAGATAAAACTTCCAAGGTAGAAGCCATAGCAGGAGGATATCAGCCAACAAGAAGAAACATGTAGGCCACCAATCCACCAAGAGTACTCTATTTTGTCACTAAAATATTTGGGCTCCTAGAGGAAAGATCAAAAATTGCCAAATGAGGATGAATAAGATGTCTAAGCACCAAGCATTCTCAGCAAGAGTCAGGGACAAAAGCACCCAGTGTTCAGGTCCTTAATAAACGAAGGACTAACACCACAAGATACCGCCTCAAGAACCAAGTGCCGGCTCACCTGCCAAAATTACTCTGACAAGAAAGAAGTACAGACAACCCCTGCAGCAGATCTGCTTTGCCTGGAAAGAAAAGGCAGCCACAGAAGCCAACCAGGACTAGTCAGCTATAGCCCCCAAAACAGAAGATACCCAGCCCCAAGATGTGGATATGGAACATATTGACGGTCAGAGAAAAGGCTCTACTCCCCCACCAGAATATTTTCAACTGACCTAAGCCAGGCGTGGTGGTACAGCTCTGTGATCTCAGCTACTTGGGAAGCTGAAGCAGGGGGATTTTTTTGAGAAGTGCCTGACAAGGTTAACAAAACCTTGTCATATAATTGAAACAAATAAACAAAGCAAAACAAAAAAAAAAAAAAAAAAAGAAAGATGAGAGTTGACCATACTATTTAGCTCAGTGGGACAGCACTAAGTGTTCATAAGGACTAAAGTTCAATCCTCAGTACCACATGGGGGAAATATAAAGACTCAGAGGCCTCTGTATAAAGTAAATGGGGTATACTAGCCTTTGGCAACATGACTTGTTAACGTATGAGATCAACTACTCCTGTCCTCTACTCATTAGGTCACTTGTTCTTCAGCTCTATTTAAACCAAGACATACCAGACAGCCTTTAAAAAGTTCTGAGGCATTTCTATTACATATACCTCTCAGAGCACAGCAACAAGTCAGGGCATGACCTTTCAATATGAAGGAGTTGTGAACACCACCTCAATATCATGATATCATCGAGCACCCCATTCTGTTCCCATGAAGTACATTCCTCTTTTCTGAGATAAGTGGCATCATCAAAGGCTTTGGGGACTCCCTGGGAAGTCTTCTGCATGAAGACTCTACAGTCTGAAACTCCTCTGTAGTCATAAAACAGCAGGTGCAATGAATATACATATTTGGAAAAGGAATAAGATAAGAGAAAATAGAGTAAGTATAAAAAATCAAATTACTATCTCATTATGCTGTTTCTACAAAATAGCTAATACTCACTGGACTGTCACAACAAGCATGAGTGCAGGCAAAAATATTTAAACGTTCTCAGCTAGCTAATGAAGATCTTCCTATTTCAGCCTCATTTCAGTGGTGCACGTACTGCAAAGGAAAATACCTAACAGTTTTCTTTATTAACTGGTCAGCTGACAAACACCTAAATATGCATATTAACTTAGTGACAACTTGCAAATACAACACACACACAACAGGAATTAAAGTCTTTTCACTTAGCCTGAGATATTCTCAGTAATTAAGTGTTGGATGAAGTTACTGGACTTCAACTCAAATTTTCCCATGAGTTTGCCACAACACTCAGGAGTACCACAGCGGAATTTCATTGCCCTCATGCTCCATTGTTTCCTGTGGACACTGACAGCTCCACAAACACAGAGATTTATATTAATCACATTTGAAGATGAGTAAACCATTCTTTTATGTTTGGTAATGTGTAAGTTTTAGCTGGAACAGAGGGAAACAATTTATATGAAGCAGAATCTTCAAAGCCCTTCCCTATAACCATACAACCACCTCTTTCTAATGACTAAAATAGTGGGCAAATATGTCCCTATATTATGTGGTCTTGATAACACCATTTTTTTAGACCACTGTCATAATCTCTAATAAACAGCAGATTGATATGCAATGCCAAAATTAGTGAAACCACTTGGTCAGAAATCTGCTGAAGCTTGGAAATGGAAATTCAGACTTGACTGTGACACCAAAAAGCTGACTAGACAAATAACAAAAATCAAACTAACATTTGTTGCCACAAAGTCATCAAAAGATGTGTGGAAAACTCATTTGAAAACTTAGTAGACTAGCTGGAACTTGGTAAAGCTGTAGGGGTGAAGAAATGTCATAAAACCACCACGTTGGTTAGGTCTCAAGACCAAATCCCCAAAATAACATTGCCACTGACAACGTCCTAAATTACAGTCTGGATTCAACTTAGGACAGAACTCAGAGGACTCCTGGCAGATACATAAAATCTCACGCTCAGCATCTTCAGAAACATGTGAAAGGTCACTTCTCTTCTCTCCCCTTACTTCCAGGAAATGGGGCATCCAGCTATATTTCAAACCCCACACTAACCTCCATCCCTCTTAGGTTCCTGTTAACAACTATCTGTAATGGCTTTCCAAGCTACCAGCTCTTATGGACCTAAACTTCCATGCTGTTCTAGCTTACAGCTTCTTTCTCACCATATCTATCTGTTCTCTTTGTAACTGCCAAGGCTTTCCCTGATTTTCGTGGCTACTCATCACCACCACCACCAATGGTATTTCCATGGCAGGTTTGGACTCTCTTTAATGCTTCTGGCTCTTCTCTCTTTACCAACAGAGAGACGGCCACTAGGTAATTACATATTTACAATAAATCTTCACCTCATCTATGGGGTGGTGTAGTTCTGTGGTTCTATTGCACCCTCCCTTACAATGCTGACCGCTCATCAAGTTCCTTCTCCAAGAGCATCAAGCTCTCTTAAGCACTGAACCATCTCTCCAACTCTTATGTTTTTTTTTTTTGTATTGTTTTGTTTTTTGTTTTTGTCTTTTGGTTCAGTTTCCACATTTGAGAGACTATGCATTGTGTTTGCCTTTCTGTATCTGCCTTATTAAGCTTAACACAGTGTACACCAGTTTTATCCATTTTGCTACAAGTGTTAGGTTTTAACATAATTGAATATTATTCAGTCAAAAATGCATCTTAATAAATGAGTCTTGTAGCTGTTGGAGAGAGAACTTTTACAATGACATTAATATGAAAAAGTAATGTGGAGGTCTGTTACAGAAGAAATAGACAAGTTCAGCAAACAATAAGCCTTCTCTCCTTGAGAAGCTTTTTCTCCTTATTCTATTCCTTTCAAATTGTACCCCCTAGTATCCACTGCTCAAGCAATAGGATTCTTCACTTATCTTTTTTTTAATTCTTTATCAATTATACTTTATTCACTTTGTATCCCCCCTGTGGTTTTCGCAAACAGTAGTGTGAATGCGGTGTGGTTGCTCTCCTGAGGCTCTGGAGGGACAGGGCAGGGCAACTGTGAGCTGAGAGCTCTCAAACTTCTCTGCTGGGCTGCTGGGAGCAGGCAGCTCCCCGGCGCTGAGAGCGCCTCTCCTGGGCCTCACTCTGCACGAGGCGGGGCGCCTCAGGGTGCCCAGTCCGCCACCAGCAGGAGGCCAGCGCTGGAGAGGAGTGCATCTTGCCTCACCTGTCCTGCATGCCCACCCTCGGGCACACTCGGGCCACCCTAGGCCCAGCGGCTGATCCTAATTGCTGGCAAATTGACAGAGCGGCCAACCAAGCGTGTGCGGAGATCCCTGTGACCTTGACTGTTCAAGGTCAGCCTAGGCTCAGTGGTGAGACTCTGTCCTGAGGACAGACAAAGCTCAGAGTACAAGCCTGAAGACCAGGTGAGACACACCCATCACACCGGCATCCTTAGGTGATGCTTGCTCCCCGAAACTCTGGGCTTAGATTGCCAGCACTACACAGCACAGCAGCAGAAACACGGTGGAAGATGGAAACCAACACCCAGAGTTGTCCTCCGACTTCCATATGTGCCCTGTGGCGTGTACCTGAGCACACACGCACAATCAATGGATAATAAAAACAAAGAAGGCCTGGGGGGGGTGAGTGCTGTAACCCCAGCACCCGAAGGCCGGCAGTGAGGGACCACCAGGGAATGAGAAAAACAACTGTGATTATTTGAATTGAAACCAGGTGCAAAGAGCTCTTGAAGGGCGGGGTGAACCCTCCCTCCTGTCCCAATACCTCCCTTCCTCCACCCTCTGCACTCATGCCCCTCCCCAAGTCCACTGATAGGGGAGGTCTTCTTTTCCTTCCTTCTAATCCTAGTCAATTAGGTCTCATCAGGAGTGGCTGCATTGTCTTCTTCTGTGGCCTGGTAATGCTGCTTCCCCCTGGGGGGGGGGGGTAATTAAAGAGCAGGCCAATCATTTCATGTCAGAGACAGTCCCTGTTCCTATTACAGTGGAACCCACTTGGATACTGAACTGCCATGGGCTACATCTGTGCAGGGGTCTTAGGTTATCAGGGATACAAGGCACATATCTGAACATAGTAAAGGCAAGATACAGCAAGCCAATAGTCAATATCTTCACTTATCTTACACACAACCCTTCCCTTACGCAATCTCAGATCCTTCTCTTTTTATTCTTTTTTTCTTCGAATTTTGCTTCTTGTTCCTGCTTTTTTGGGAAATCAGGGAGTGCTAGCAGGTAGACTACGCTTTCAACTCAAATGTCTCCATCCCTGGTTTGTACACAGCTGCTGGAAAGTTTTGGTTGAATAATAATCTTGAACCTGAGCAGCTCCTGTTGAGTGTTCTGAGTAGAAGCACATGTGACTACAGTTATAAAATATGTCAAAGATGCTGAGCTCAGAGGACAGGGCAGAGCTAGAATAAATGTGTGTACCAAAGTCGCCTTCAAGGGCAGAGCAAGGTTGCTACACAGGTAGAATTGGCTCAGTTACAATCACACACACCATAAAGGTGCTTAATGATACATTTTCTCAAACCTTAACCATGAAAAGCCCCATGTGTCTGATCATATAGTGGCAATGCTAATTGATCAAACATTTAGAGAGTGATTTGTTACAAAATTAACAGGGAAGTGGTCATATGCCAATGATGCTTGTAATACATTGAGCATGTATAATGACCTGAGAGGCATATGAAATGTTACACAGTTTTGCACAACCCTCAAATAATGCTGGCAAGTAGATAGGAGGACCCCATGCTTCACAAACAGGGATTTCAGTTTTATAACTTCATGCCATTATACTAGTGAGAAAAACAAACATGTAACCCAACCCATCCTTGGTTCAACCTGACCCACCCCACAGTAGAGAGTCAGCCCCTGACACTAATGATACTCTTCTATGCTTGCAGATAGGAGCCTAACTTGACTGTAGTCTGGAGGGCTCCAGGAAGCAGTGATCTGGACAGATACTGGGACTTGGAGCCAAGCATGGGGCAGAGCTCCAGGGGTCCTGCAGAAGTGTTGGGGGAAAGAGGGAAGGACCTGGAGGGAACAGGAACCGCAAAAGAAAACCAACAGAGATAACAGAGACCAACCAAGCCTGTCTCATGGGGGCTTACAAAGACAGAGACGTCAACTAAGGAGCATGAATGGTCTGGACCTAGGGGACCTACACACATGTAGCCAAGAGGCTGCTTCATCTTCCTGTGGGGCAGTTGGCCGGTAAAGGGGGTTGGCGCAGGCTGTTTCTAACATGGACTCTATTGCCTGCTTTTGGATCACTTCTCCCTGGCAGGGCTCCCTTGCTTGGCCTCAGGGGATAAGGGTATGGTCAGTCTTGGCATGCCTTAATGTGCTGGGGAAGGTTGATACAAGGGGGAAGGATCTCTCCTTTCCTGGGGGTAAAGGGAGAGGAGAAAGGGGAAGGGGGAGAGGGGAAGGAAGGATTGGGAGGAGAGGAGGGAGGGGGCACCCTTGAAATGTAAAATAAATAATAGAGAAAAGAAAAATAGTTTTAAAAATGCAATTTACATATGGATATCAAAATTGGTGGTCGGCAGAACTTTTATTAAGAACAAAGAAGAACAAAAAACTATTTCTAAAAATGTTCATGTAGTGGTTTTGTGATGTGTTACCAAGAGACTTCAAATATTTAGGTCCTAAGAAAATGGTGATTGCTCTTTGAAAATAGTGTGAGGATTAATTTTGTTCTTTGACAGTTTCATACATGTGAATATTATATATAATATATATATAATATATATGTTCTATTTGTTCTGTCTTTGTAGAGAATCCTGATAATACACAGCACTTTCTTAAAATAACTTTCAGTCACCTAATATAATTAATTGTCTTTTTGGAGGGTTATTGCTTCCATCTGCTAACACAGGCCTAGTCCTGGAAGTTTCTAGCCTCCAGACAATCCAATCTAGAAAGAACTGCCTGAACAGAAATGATTAAAGTTCAAGGATCTACATGTCTTTGTCTCCTGAGTACTGGGATGAAGAGTGTTCCACCTTGCCTGGACCTAAGGTTTTTGTTTTGTTTTGTTTTGTTTTGTTTTGTTTTGTTTACCTGATACTTGCTCTATACCAAGCTGACCTGAACTTAGAGATCTGTTTGCCTTAATCCCAGGATTAAAGGAAGATCATACAGACCTTTGGATATGATTCCTTACTAGAGTAGCCATGTTTTTGTTTGTTTGTTTGTTTGTTTGTTTTTTGGTTTTTGGTTTTTTTTTTGTTGTTGGTTTTTTTTAATGCAAATCCCTTGACAATTTGTGTTATCCAATAGCAGGTGGTCCGCAACTCCCAATATTAATAGGTGAAGCTTCTATTTCCAGAAAATTGAGATAAAAGTAGAAACATTAACTTTTGTGGGGTTTTGTTTTGTTTTGTTTTTGTTGTTTGTTTATTGTTTTTGAGACCCTTTGTTTTTCTGTATAACCCTGTTTCTCTGGAACTTACTCTGTAGACCAACCTGGCCTTGAGCTCTCAGAGATCTTCCTGTCTCTGGAGTGTACTGGGATTAAAGGCATGCACCACCACCATCTGGCTGAAACATTGACTTTTGAAGCCATGTTTTAGCTATCTGCCTTAGTGGTGTTTCAAATATAAAGTATAAAATCTACCAAATACAAAATATGCCTGAAGATCTTTGTTACCATTTTGGAGAATATATTTTTTAAGATGTTAATTCTACACTGCCATACACTGGAAGACATTTGGAACAAAGAGCTATCAGTATTTCCTCTGGTTTTTTCTCAAGCATCTATTGATACCTACATTCCTAAAAATTAAAACAGTAATCTAATGAATCTGTTTTATGCTAAAAAGTATCTGGCAAACACTGAGGACATAAAAACAATAAACTACCCAGTAAGGAAGGCATTATATAATAAATATTGATGAATATAAAAATATTCTGTTTTTATACAATCTAAAATTAATATATCAGAGTTTCATTACCATTGGTTAAAATATTTTTCTTATAACTATTACCTAACTTCTGATTGAACATAGCTTGTAACATGGCTTACTCAGCCTTTAGAAGAAGAATTGTGCCCTGAGCATTTTTGGTTCTCAGCATCTCAGTGTAGGGATGATTCAGTTTGGTTTTATTTGGTTGTTTGTCTATTGGCAGTTCAGGGTGCCTCATGGCTCTTATCTCTGATATTGGGCGCTATGAATTCCTACATGTTGGTAGTAGCTCCTGCACCTGCATTTCTGTATATCATATGGGCTATGGTCATCAAGCTGGTTCCACAGTGTTTTCTAATATGGCTGGGATTATGAAGGGCTGTTCTATTGGTTCATAGGATGAGTTTTGATGGTAGGTTCACTTAATCAGCCTTGGATAAATGTCCACATGGAAGGACATTAGAGTCTAACTCCAAGATCATTCCTAAGGAAAAATGTGGAAGCCTTTAGAACCTCAACGTGATATTTATCCTTTGTTGCTTTCTCTTCTTCATTACTGTAGGAGGAAGTTCTTGCTGAGACTTGAGCCTAAATACCTGACATTTTCCAGATTTACCTAAATATATTGATTGTTCTTTAATATCACAGGCAAGAAGTGTCAAGAGTGGGTCTGAGATGGGATGACACTAAAAAGAGTAATTTGCTCCCTAGCAATAAAAAAAAAAAATTAAGAGTCTCTTTCTTTGTAACATAGTTAAATATAGGGGCCTCAATAAAGTTGTAAGTTTTTGGATATAGAAGAGCACACAATGGGCCACACACACAAAAAGCTAATTTGGTTTCCTCCCAGCATTCAATCCAGAGATAGTTGTTCTTTGTAGGGTTCTTTTTTCTTAAAAATTTATTTATTGTTTTATTAATTACAGTTTATTCACTTTAATAAATAATGTAGCCCCCTCCTCTCTCATGGCTGAATCCTCTAGATGAATCCCCTACTTCTCTCAGTCCTCCTTCCCTGGCTGGCAGGAAGTCCAGCCCTATTCTTTCCCTTGCTCAGCAAATGGCTGTAAGCTTCTTTATTGTCATGTCAAGGGACAATTAAGAACAGTGTTTTCACAACATTGAAAGAGGAGATTCTCAGCACAAAGATGACAACCAGATATAGGAGGTACAAAAATCAGCATTTGAATTACACAACAACTTTATTCCTATACCCTACTAATCTTCTTTTTATCCTACCTAGGGTTTGGGAGTTGGAAGGGAGATAGAGGCTAAAGGAACCCCAAATAAATTATGTTAAGAAAAATAGAAGCCTACATTATATTTTATGAGATTCCTTCTGGATGGTATTAATATTTTAATTAAGTAAGCTACACCAAAATTACCCTATTAGAGAAGGTCTTAACTAATTAAGGAGGTATGAATCAAACAGAAAGCCTAGATAAGAAGACAGTTAAAGAAAAAGAGAGGCCATGAATTTGAAAAAGACCATAGACCATATGAGGTGGGGGAGGGGGAGAAGAAAGAAAAGAGAGTAATGTTGTACTTATAGCCTCAAAAATAAAAATGTATATTTTAATATTTAAAAAGAGAGAAGCACATCCTCCTTCCTTGCTAACCTCAGGCTTTGGTCTTTTCCAACCATAGGTTCAGATTCAAACATCAGATTTAAATTTGAACATGAATTTTTTTGTGGGAATCCAGCCACTTGGTTTTTGGAACTCCTGGAGGCCAGGCTTTTGTTCTCAAATTAGAACTTACTGGAATCTAAACACTTGTTTCTGTATACCAACAGCTTTCTACTGCAGTTCTTGGGACTTCATTAGCCACTTAATTGCCAGACCCAATTCCTTATAATGAGGAGAGAGAGGGAGAAGATGAAGAAGAAGGTGAATGAGGGGAAAGGGCAGAAGCAGGAGAAGAAGAGGAAGAAGAAGAAGAAGAAGAAGAAGAAGAAGAAGAAGAAGAAGAAGAAGAAGAAGAAGAAGAAGAAAAAGAAATGAACCTGACCAAATAGTTGTCAGTAATACTATAGCAGCTACCCACCCCCATTAGTCATAAAGAGGTGCCTTCTGCAATCTGCATGGACTGTGGTTGAGAATCACAGATTCTTATATGAACAAACAACATGAAAGAGAGAGGCACTACTAATTTGGGGCAGGACTGATATTAGCAATTTTATAAATAAAACTATGATCTGTCTATATGCAGAAAATGGACAAGATATTTCATTAGAAAGAAAAGGATGACTCGAGGCACCAAGTTGGAATTCATAATAAAGCTATGAGAAAATAAGGGGTGAGCTTGTTTGACTTCATGTCCACACACTGATCATTATGTATTCTATACAATTCCCTCTGCCCCTCAGGCTTTTGCATCTGGTGTATGCTCTTCTAGAAGTGGCTGAAAAGTTCCAGGAGAGAAGCTCATGTTCTCTTTTAGCTGACCATCATGCTCACTCCTAACAGTACTTGTCCGATTCTTCCACACAGGCGAACACCATTCTTCCGTGTGTATGTTTTTCATCTTTCCCCGGTATGTTGCTAACTCTCTGTTTATTCGACTGCAAACTTTTATCTCTCTTATTAAATTCTAAGAAACAGACATCATATTTGGCTCTTATTAGCCTTAAAACAATAAAAACTACCTGGTGTATTGTTAACCTAGCTCTGAAAAGAATTGGTGAATAGAAAAACCGAGGGTAAGAGATTAATGAAAAAACGAAGGAGATTATGAATCTCAAGCTCATGAGTGTTAGTCACTTTTCTCTTGCTGAGATAAAACACTACAGCCAAGAAAAGTTATAGAAGACAGAGTTTATTCAGGCTAACAGCTCCAGGCAGTAAGAGTCCATGATGGCAGAAATAAAGACATGATGGCAGCCCAGGACCTGATGGCTCACATCTTGAACCACAAGCAAAAAGTAGAAAGTGGGAACTCTCAGTAGGCAGGGGGTTGACTCTCATACCTTGCCTGCCATAAGCTACCTCCTCCAACAGATAGCCACACTCCCTAAGCTTCCTAAACTGTACCACCAGCTAAGGACCAAATATTCAAATTCCAAAGACAGCAGGTGACATTTCATCCAAACCACCACACCATGAATAACTGAAATATGAAGGAAAATAGTGAAACTATCCATGCTGTGCCAGAGAAAACTTTCTAACTTATTGTTAGTCCTAGGCTACTCAGGCCATAGTGCTAACAAAAGCTGTATTGAGGAGTTCAGCTCAAAATGTCATGAGCATAGGAAGGAAATCTTTGTTCATGTTAATAGCAAAAACAGTGCCAAAGCTTAGGCACAGCTCAGTCTCAGAAAATCAGGATTCCCCCTCCCTACCCCACCCACCCACTCCTCCACCACTACCCCTGCTTTTGGTTGCACTCAGTCCTCTGCTAGATTTGTTCTTGGATCCTTTCAGTGTGATGATATATCAGTTACGTAGTGACACGTGATTCTACTAGCAACTATCACGGAAAATCCCTCCATTTTCCTTACGTATGTGCAAAAGTCTGCCATTCTTGGCACCATTTTAGTCCACTCTGGGTTTGGGGATGAAGAGATTTAGGTCATGTGTGATTCCTAGAGCCAAGACTAGGCTTGGTCCTGCCTGAGAGCAAAATAATGATGCTCTGGAAGAACACTTGGGGGCTCTTATTGGCAGGTGGGGACATAACAAACCACAACAAATGTGCCTACTGTAATTCCTTTTACACAGTGTTATTTCTTTGTTTTAATGAAAAGACAGAGGTTCATCTTGTTATTTCTCTGTGGTAGAAGCTATTGTGTGAATGTTTCCTTCATTTGTTTCTCTTTGTACCCCAATTCTTAATTGGATTACTTGATCGATTTGTTGCTTTTTTTTTTTTCAATGCAGTTTATTCAGGAACTTTGAACAATCCTCGGACCCTGAGGAAAGCCAGACCACAGCTTAAATAGCCTCTGGGTAGCCAACCCAGGCGTGCCACGTGGGCAATGCAGATAGGTCCACATACATGGAAGCAAGCCAGATCCTCGGCCTTAGCCAAATATGGAGTTGTTCGTGACAGAGAACACTCACCATCGGGAAGGTGGAAGGCAGAAACCAGCTCCATCTTTAAGGCATAGCATTCCGCAGCTCTCTACAGTTCCCCCTTTTTGTTTTAGACGCATCAGTCAAGAGTAGAGGTCTGATCTCTGATATTAGAAATAAATTGGGACTTTGTACTGATGTTCATTTAGGTGTCATCCACCCAAAGAGCATCAGACCCGACCGATACCTTTTTCTCAGAGGCGGGACCTGGGGCATCAACCCGCATGCAATCAGACATGCTCTTCTCTGGGTCCAAAGCGGCTGACCCTGAGTGCAGTGCTTAGCCTCGCATCCTGAGCGTATCATTTTAGCTTTTTATGGTATCCAGCCATGCTTGGGGAGAATGTCCTGCTTCAATGGCTGTAAAGGCCTGAATGATCATGGCTGAATTACGCTGTTGTGAGACTCTAATCTTGCATATATACCACAGGCAAACCAAGGAGACCAACACCAGAAGACCTGCTAACACTCCCATGCCCGCCCATTCCTTCAGATGATTCATGGCTGCAGCAATCCATGATGATAATCCTGTGCCTAGTCCTGCGTCCACTTTTTAACTCCTTTAGTTCTTTATAAATTCTGGATATTAGCCCTCTGTCAGATATAGGGTTGGTGAAGATCCTTTTCCAGTCTATAGCCTGTCATTTTGTTCTGACTACAGTCTCCTTTGCTTTACAGAAGCTTTTCAGTTTCATGAGGTCCCATTTATTGATTGTTGATCTTAGAGCCTGTGCTGTTGGTGTTTCCTTCATTTCCTTCATTTGTTTAGGACTATTTTTTTATTTTTCTTTTATTTAAAATTACTTTGAAATGGTACAAAATATGCACTATATACGTAATTTAACTATAGAGGGTAATAAATATATCTATTAAATGTATAAGCTTCCAGGAACATTTCTATAAATGAGGCTAGTATTTGAAGAAAAGGGTCCCAAACGCATTTCTACTAGAATTCAAAAACTTAGTATTGAATAAAAATAGCATTCTTAATAGAAATTGATACAACTATAGCTTCTAAAAATCAGAGTTACAGCTTGTGGAATGATTCAATTCATACCTTAGAATATCTTGGAATGTAATTGTCTTAAACCCCACTTTGAAACTTGGCATTACTGAATGGTAGTCCAAAATATTCACTTGCTTTATTGTGGAAGATTTTGTTAGGCTTTTATTCTATGTAATTTTAGAGTCAGATTGTGTCCAGAAATTCATGAATCAGTAAATAACTCAAAATTACTCCTGAAAGGCTCCAAATGAGGCAGTGTTTGTAGTGAAAAGAATAATAGAGCCATTTAGTGTAGGTTGCGTTTCTGTATTTGACACCAAATCTGTGTCACCACAGGCGGGTCAGTTTAATTCATCGGAATTCTCTGACCTGAACAATAAAGAGGGTAAATGTGATGTTTTGAAGACCCTCTTCTAAAAAGAAGTCTGTAAAACTGAATTGATTAAAAACTCAATATTCCTGAATATGTGGTTACTCTGACTTGAAGATTATTAATATTGATATATTTTATATTTTAGTAAGAACAGCTCTAATAAAGATACAGAGTGCAATCCTGAGATTATAAAGAGTGTTTCCAATATAGCAATATTGTGTATTTCCAATACAGCAATTATCAAAGCAAACTTTTGAGACCTAGTAAAATCAAATAGCAGATTGTCATGAGTACCTCAACCAAATGCCCACATCCAGAATGATTGTGTTCAAAAGCAAAATTTCATGTCTTAGTTCAGTGAAAACCTACTAAGAGTTTAATAAAGTAGATCTTTACACAGGACTCATTCTTTACACCATGAGAGATTGTCTGAATAATAATTTAATGTCTTTCTCCCTGTCTCTGTCTCTTTAATACTCATCTAATGAAACTGTCTTTTTTAAAAAAAAATGCTGCTTAGTCCTGCCCAAATAGTGATAAAATCTTTAATAAAATCTGCTTGGAACTTTGAGAAATGTTTTGTTTTGGCTTTATAAAATATCCATGCTCTAAAATTTCTGTTGAGAGACTATTTAAAATTTTACAAAAGATAAACCATACTCACTGTATGTAAAGCCTACATATAAAATGCAACTAGTATCTGTATATTTTTCTTATAATACTTAAACTACTCCTTCTAGATTAGGCTCCACAAGAACAGGGTTGCATACATTATCTCTCAACATAGAAGCCTAAGGCTTAGAACATAGTGGATGCTTGTATATTACATATACACAGGAGAGAATATCTTGGATTTACCATATTTAAGAGAATTTTGTTTCCTTTTGTTAGACTGTTCTCCCATGTTTTAGTATTTTGATAAGTAAATAAAGATAACGAAATTATCACAGTAGTGTCTGATGATAAAGTTAGTGTTCGTGCAGTTATGTTATTACACAAAGATCAATTCTAATAAAGTTGAGAATAAAAGCCCTCAAATGCAGCAAAGTAGCTTCCTTACTACAACTTCATCTGGGACGTCCTGTAAAGATTCAAAGACAGTTTTTCTCCTGTAATGGAAAAGAACCAGATACCTTTGGAAGGGCAGCAGGGTGATGTGTATGTGTGCAAGTTACTGGAGTCAGATTTTGGAGGGTTTTGGATAAACGAAAATGTGAATGGAATACAATACAATGATGAAGAGCAATCCCGAGGGAGAGAGAGAGAGAGAGAGAGAGTTTCAGGTTTCCCCAAAACAAACCCTTTCAATGAACTGTGTTCAATTCTTTGTTTAGAAAAAAAAATCAAAATATTTACCTTTGACAAGATCAAAATTTTTATTTGATACACTGCAAATTTTCCTTCAGTCTATAATGAAAATGGAAGCCAACTGAGAGACTGTCTAGATCATTGGGAGTATGGAATATCTGTGTATGATCAGACCTCCCAGTCTGGCCCCACACTCACCAGCTAAGTGACTCTGGACAGACCTTAAGTCTGAACCGTGTTTCTTAATGTGTAAGTCTGTCATGGGTACGGTGGTTGCTTAACATTGATTCATTTTTCTTTCTCACCGCATCAACTATGCTTACATGGAATTAACTGAGTTTCACAGTCTTTCTATTAGGCACGAAAAAAGAATTAAAGTAGAGCAGTAGGCATAATCAAAAGAGTTTCGCAACTCCTAGCATGAGTGGGAGCAGCATGAGAAGGATAATGTGGTCTCCAAAGAACTGATTCCTTGTCAGATTCTTGTATGTGAAATTCCCATTTATAAACATTGTCAAACGAATGAATGTTTCTTATGATATATTTGGAAGGAAATTACTTGGGCCCAGATAACAATATCTGTAAGGTACTAGAATCTTTTCATAAGATGGAATAACATTGCTTTCAAATAGCTAATCTACCCCACAGATGGATGTGTATGCCTCTAAATCTCTAGAGAGATAGAAAGAATTAATGTGCTCATAGCTATTGGGCTATTGGCTAGGTATATAAAAGAGTAACGTAATGGGCTTTTATAAAACCCACTTATTTTTATTAATAAATGTTTTATTTCTGTAACGTTTTATAATAAATGTCTTATTTACACTGTAATATTTGCTAATAGTATAATACTTGCTAATAGTATTTCTGCAAATACCTATTATAAATATATTATCACACCATTAGCAGGAAGTAAAGAAAAGCATTAATTGAAAAACAAGCATCTGAAAGAAAGTGGATGATTAAAACATAAAATATTAAAAACATAAAATATAGAGACTAAATATTTTTAAGCAATTCCTCTTGAAACCCTGTGTGTCTCTATTAGGCTAAACAATGTGTTAGCAGGCATATAAGCAGCTACCTTTGGCTCAGGAAAAGGAAAGTAATAGATTATGAATTAACAGGCTAGCTCACAATAAAACCACGTGTATTGAGTAGAATCCAATCTTGCATCCTCATGGGCAGCTCTGCTCTCAACACCCTGCCTTGCTACCATAATTGCATCCTGTTCTACTTGGCACTTTTGCTAAAACATACATTTAGAATGTGCAGCCTACAGTGTTTGGGCTAGGACGGTCTCACCTCAAATGTCACCTCCTTAGAAAGGCCTCCCAAAATATGTAGTAAATTTCTTCATCCTAAAATTCTGCTTTGCATTTAGACATTGTGCTTCTTGGGCTTCAGAGCTCAGCACTGTCTTGTGAACACAGAACACCATGTATATAAATAGCAAAAACAAGAAGAGAGAGGGCAAGTTTCTTTTGAAATACTTTAAATATTTTTGTTTCTTTCATAGGTATATACAATATATTTTGATCTTATCAACTTCCTTATCCTCTCCTCCAATTATTCTTGGACCACTATTCACATTTCCTGATCAACTTCATGTCCTCTTTCCTTTTTTTTTTTTTTCAATTACTTATTTATTTTTATAGCTCAGTAAATCTAACCAGTGCTGTAAAGTACATCGTTGCGGGGTCATCCACTGGAGCATGAACAACAGTGCCAACTGGTTCCAGCCCAACCCAAAACAAGGACGCAACCCTACTTAGCTTTTTGTTGCTGTGACCAAAGGCAACTTGATAGAGAAGAGGGTTTATTTCAGCTTTAAAACTCTAACATCCCACTCTGTTACTGAGGGGAATCCACACAGGAACTCAGAGCAGGAACCTGGAGACAGTAATACAAACAGAATCTGTGAAGGAATGCTGTTAACTAGCTTGCTCATGACAGCTGCTTAGAATGCTTTTTTATACCTCCCAAGCCCATCAGCTCAAGGGTACAATTTATAACGAGCTGGGTTATCCCAAACCAATCACTAAGAAAATCATTAAGAAAATGCCCACAAGCTTGACTATAGGTTAGCCTGATAGGCATTTCTTAATTGTGGTTCCCTCTTCGCAGATAATTCTATTCTGTGTCAAGTTCAAAAAAGAAAATATTTACCTGACCTTCTGCTAACCAGACATACAAAAGCATCACTAAAACCTCTTTATAAACTTTCCTCTCCTGTTGTCCCTAAGATGTATTGTTAATATTATTGTGACACTATGAAACAGCCCAACTTTTTTTAAACATAACAAAACAAAATATGAGGTAAAACAAAACCATCACCCTGAGGTTGGACGAAGCAAACCAGTAGAAGGAAAAGAGCCCAAGAGAAGGCACAAGAATCAGAGACCCACTCATTCACCCATGAGTTCCATTAAAATACTGAACTGAAAGCTATAATATACACACAGCGCACTTGAGCAGACCCCTGAAGGCCCTGTGCTGGATGCTTCAGTCTCTGCGAGTTGATATAAGCTCCTCTCAGTTGATTTAGAGGGCTTTGTTTACTTGGTGTCCTTTAATACCCTTTGGCTCTTTGCACTCTTTCATGGGGTTTCATGAGCTATGACAGAAGGGATCCGATGGAAACATCCCATTAAGAGCTAAATGTTCCAAGCTCTCTCTCTCTCTCTCTCTCTGTGTGTGTGTGTGTGTGTGTGTCTGTGTGTGTGTTCCTTTGTTTCCATCTGCTGCAGGAGAAAGTTCATCTGATGGTGGCTGAATAAGGCATTGATGTTTAGCCAAGCAGTGTTGAGTTTGTATTCCATGTTGTAAAATGGGTCTTCAGTCAATTCAATATTGGTTGGTTGCTCACACAAGCTTTGTGCCACCACTGCCCTAATATAATTTATAGACAGGATGGATTATTGGTCAAAGGTTCTGTGTCTGGGTTAGTGTTTATAATTTTACTTTTATTTCCTGCAGTCCAACATTTAAAAGTCTTTATAAATTCTGTGGCAGCCTCTCTGATCACCTCCCCCTTGGGAGTGCAGCCTTACCAGGCCACAGAGGAAGACAATGGAGCCAGTCTTGATGAGACCTGATAGGCTAGGGTCAGATAAAAGGGGACAAGGACCTCCCCTATCAGTGTACTAGGGGAGAGTATAGGAGGGAAAGAGGGAGGGAGGGTAGGATTGGGAGGAGACAAGGATGGGGGCCACAGCTGTGATACAAAGTAAATTGTAATAAATAATAATAATAAAGAATAATAAAAATTCAAACTCTTTAAAATAAAAGTTCATTCTCATTAAAGCATCCAGAGTATCTATCAAAATCAAAGTTTCTCTAAAGTTTCTAAAGCACCTAAAATAATGTATCTCTCACAACTGCTAAATTTCCAAATGTTCTTAACTGTGGTATTCTATAACATAAAAAATAAGTTACATACCATCTTATTCCAAGAAGGAAGAATCAGGACTTAGTCACAGTCAAATCAAATCAGAATTAAAGTACAACCATGTAAAAATTTCGGAGTTAGACACACAGGATCCACTAAACTTCTAAGCTCCAAAGGACCTGAGCATCTACCCACAGTACACACAGCTTGTCTTGTAGGTTCAGGCCAGCTCCACTACACAGATGTTGCTGTCCTTGAGGGTTATCCCATGGTTCTGGCATCTCCAAAATGCTCCTGTCTCCACTGCAACTGGACTACACCTTCAGCAGCAGCCTCTCCTGGATTTTCTTCAGGGATTCTGACCCAGCCCCATAGTGCCTATTTTCAGCGACTCTCCAAAATCTTCGTGCCTTCAAAACTAATACCGCTTGGGAAACTCTTACACATTATCAAATTTAGCTGACACCTCAAGGTAGAACTACGGTGATCTCTGTACCAAAGATTGTGTGTGCTGACTCTGAGAAAATATTTTTCAGGGAATTTTGTCTAAATGATTCTGATCTCATCTTAACCACAGCTGATTCTTCTGGCTTAGCTGACCAGTATCAATCAGCCAAACAAAGCTTTTACATTAATGGTTCTTAATTAAAAATATCACAGAAATTGCCTTGATATAATCTTTGCTTTTCTCTGAAACTTCCCAAACCAGGCTTTTATCATCTGCACCTTTCTCAGACTTATCTTTAAGTTCCCACAATAATAACCCATTTAACTATGATCACTCAATGGCTTATTTAGGTCAAAGTTCCAAAGTCCTTCCACAGTCTTCATTAAAACATTGTCATGTCTGTCATAGTAATATCTTGAAAACCTGGTACCAATTTCCATCTTTATCATGGTTTCTATTTCTGTGACAGAACAACATGTCCTAAAGCAGCTTGGGAGACAACGATTTATTTCAAGTTATGAGTCTCAGGTCATAATCCACCACTGAGGGAAGTCAGGACAGGAACCTGAAGGAAATAGCTGGTGCACAGGTCATGGAGGAAAGCTGCTTGCTGGCTTGTTCTTCAGAGCTTGTTCAGCGTGATTTCTATTACACCCAAAACTCAGGAGTGGCACCTCCTAGAGTAGACTGAGCCCTTCCACACCAACTAGTAATAAACAAAATCACATACAGGCTTGGCTATAGGCCAATCTTATGGAGGCATTTTCTCAAGAGGGATTCCCTCTCCTCAGATAACTCCACCTTATGTCAAGGTGAGAAAAAACAAAGCAGGAAAAATGTCCAAAACCATTGTTTAGGCAGCTCTTATAGGAGCTAAGAAAGGTAAATCCTAACTGAAAGAAGTGCGCTGCCCAGTATGTGACTTTGAAGTCTATGCAGTTTGTTTTGTTTTTTAAGTTTTTATTGGCTTTTTGTGAATTTCATGCAGCCCAATCGCATTCATCTCTCTTTCCCCTTGTACTTACCCTCCACCCTTGAAACCTCTCCCCCTACAGAAAAAAAAATCTCCTAATGGAAGCTGTAGTGTATCACTGTGTGTCCTACAGCATAACCTTTTGCACACACATCTTTGCTTCAAAATTCTCGTTCAGTGACTCCTTGGTCTGATACAAGGCCTCTGGTTTCTGTTACTCTATCGTCCTGGAGCCTCATTGGGACTCCTCTTGGATATCCTGTTGGTGTCCCATGTCATGGAGACACTGTAGTTTTGGATCTGTAGGAACAGCCCCTTCATGCACTCCAGCAGTTCATCAATGGGGTAGATGTTGGGATGGGCCAATTCCAAGCCAATTCAAATGTCTTGGGCCTGAGAGGTATCCGGGCTGGTCAGCCTGTCAGATTTCCTGCTCTCATGCGCTCCAGGCCAGCTCACCAGCACCTCCCACAACCAGGTCAGCTCTACTGTGCTGCCCAGGTGAGGAGCAGGACCTTCTCTTTCCAATGCTTGTAGTAGGGGAGGGCAGGGACAGCGCTTCTCCTCTGATGACCTTGGGGCCAGCTCTCTTGCCTGCCATTGGTGGCAAAGACCAGGGGGAGTGGCACATTTCTGCTCTTGTCACCACAGTGCAGACTAGTGTTAGGATCAGCTCCCCCAATCTCACACCCTCAGGGTCTGCTCACCTGTGCCCCTGCCTCCAGGGGTCAGCTCTACTGTGATACCCAGGTGAGCTGCTGGGCCCACTCTCCCTAGTGCTGCAGCTGGTGAGGGGCAGGAAAAGCTCTCCTGATCTCCTGACCTCAAGGCCAGGCCTCTGCCTGCTGAAGGTTGTACATGGAGAGTGGGGAGGAGTATCTCTCCCTCACCTACACAACCACATGGGAGATGATTGGCAAGGCCAGGTCTCCAGGCAACTCCCAAAAGTACTGCAGCTGGCTAGGGGATGGGTCAGCTCTCCTTTCCTCATACCCCAGGGCTATCTCTCCCATGCTGTGTAGGTAAGGGGTGGGGACAGTTATGCGTAGCCCTCAGACATCAACATCTCCCTGGCTAGCAGCCCAGGTCAGGGATGTCTGTTTGGTCTTTGGTGATAACAGATCCCTAATGCTTCAGGACCACAGACCAAGACATGGCCCTTGTGGCAGCACCCAGCAGACCATGACCCCACCACGATCCCAGGTGGCATCACCAGCTACTCACATCAGGGTGTTTCTTGCTAGTTCTGCCTCTCTTCATTGTGCTCACATCCTTCTGTTTCTCTTCCCCCCCCCATTTCTCCACCACTTGCTTGCTTGCTCCTCTTCGTGACACCTGGGGCCTCTGCATGTCTGGAGTCATCTCAGGAGTGATCTCAGAAATGCAATGTCCCGCTGGTGCATTATGGAACCAGTCAAGGGTCATCTCAGGCATGGTCTTCGCCCCCATTCCAGGTGTGCACAGCATCCAAATGGTGGATGTCTCAGGCTAGTTCCATGTGTGGGCCCCATGGCACTGGTCTGGTTGTCACCTTGGGCTTGCTCCTTGCCTAGCCCGCACAAGTGATCCCATGTGAGGGTCATTTGTCCTCGGCTCACACCCATCAGGAGTCCTTGGTCACCGGTGGGGTTTTCTAGTCTCTGGCTTGCTCCTAGCCTTTGGTGCCATTAAGGCTTGTACAGTGCTAGACGGGTGTTTAGATCAGGCTTGCTTTTTTATGGGAGTGTTAGGCTACCCATCATTCAGCTGTTCACAGGTCAGAACACCGAGCGTAGACATGGCCTCTCTCCTCTCTGCTACCTACTGATGCACTCATGATACAGCAGCCACCGGTACAATGCTGTTTTGGTCCAAACACTTCATCGTTACTAATTTTACTGCTTCCTAGTTGCCCTGAGGTCGGTTACTAGCATCTCCTGCCTCGTCACTGGCCTGGAAGAGATGAAGAAAGATGACTGTGGAGTGTAACCTTTGAAACTATAAGCCACAGCAATAATGTTCTCCATCAGAAAGCTGGCCCAGGTATTTGATGACTGTATCATGAAACTGACTAACACAGGTGGAAGAGTTTCGTATTTTCTAACACAATTGGCATCTATCCAATATGATGCAGAATTAGTTAAATGAACTTCCATGTATACTCATGTGTTCCTCCTGGATGAAATCTCCAAGCCAATTTCATAGGAAGCCAATGAGGTTCCTTGCATAACACGTGGGCCAACTGAGCATATGTTTTGAGTAAGAACAGACAGGCATATTCCAGTGCCTCAAACCTAATATTCATTTTATGATCTTGTTTTCTAGCCAATGTGAGATAACTCGGCAATTTAGGAAAATCCAGGAACAAGTTGGATGAGGTAAATTAAGGTATAGGAATGCTAAAATTCAATTAGATCTTAGGAAAAGATACTGCTGGGGTCGTATTAGAGTGTGAAGTAAATGAAGGAGTAAGCCAGGCAAATGTGCAGTTACAATTAGGGACTATATTTAAACCCAACCTTAGTAATTATCTGCTAAGAATAGGCCCTCATAGCTCTTCTAGTGACCTTGAACAAACTGTATAATTCTTTATATTAAAAGTTTTCCCAGTCTGTAAACCAGACACTGTTTTCCATTTTATAGCCCAATGATAGGTAATAATCTTCATTGGCTCTTTCTAATTGTTTTTTTAATATGCATAACCATTGTTACTTTGCCATAAACTAACAGTAGCTTGGTATTTGTTTAGCAACTTGAATAAGTGGGAAGGTATCCTTCATATTAACACATAGAACTCATGAATTTCTGTTGAATTTCTCCCACAGATTTTGGTTTGCTTTGGTACAATATACGACTCTTTTACCCTACTCATGCCTTTGTCTTCAGACCTTCACTCTTTTTCAACTCTTATTTTCAAGCCCGAAACCACCAATATCTCATCACTGGGACTTTTTATTAATATATTTCTTTAAGATGGTTAGTAATGGTGTTAATTAAAAGCCCTGTGTGTTGTTGTTATGAAAACAAGGTCAAGATAATTGTGGGTTGGGGGAAGATATTGATACAAAAGGAAATGTGAGAAGTTCCCATTAAAACCACATTTAATGGGAAATGGAGAGATAGCTCAGAGTCTAATTGTAAGCACCACTCTCTCAGAGTAATCAGGTTCAGTTTCCAGAACCTCTTCAGGTGCCCCACAACTGCCTGTAATTCCAGTTCCAAAAGATCCATCCCCCCTCTGGCATCTGAGGGCACCTGCATGCACGTGATGCTCATGAACTCACACAGACACACAGGCACACATACACATGCACAAACACATCACTGGATATAGAAAATCACTTAAAGAATGTGAGGTTAAAGAATAATTATTTCTCTGGTTCCTTAAGGTCAACCTTAGGAATATGACTATAATATTTTGGCAAAGCCTCTGAGTTCTTTGGTCCTTGGACTTCAGTAGATGACTAAAAATTAATAATAGCAATCATTAATGTAGATCAAAGAAAGGTCTGATGGGCACTATGGCTGGTTCTAACAAGCATACATTCTCTGCAAAAAACAATAGTATAATTACCTAACCAAAATGAAAAATGCAAATTGTGTGGAGTTTGAGTGTGTGTGTGAGAGAGAGTGGGTGTTCATCTTGGCAGGCATGTGTAGAGACCAGAGGTTGACCTGAAACCTTGAAATCTTTCTCAGTAGCTTTTTCACTTTTAATTTTAATTAAGGATCTGTCACTGAACTTGAAACTCATAATATTGACTGAACTTGGTGCACACTGAGCCTCAAGCCTGTCTCTACCTCCATAACGCTGGTATTACAAGTGTGTTTACGGAGTATTTTTAGATTCCCATGAACTCAGGTCATCAGAGTAAACATAGCAAACATTTCACCCTTTGAGCTGTCAGCAACAAATTCACTCCCAATGTTGATATCTATCAAACAATTCTAATAGTTCTATGCTCTGCACCCACGATAAATGGATATATAAGAACACTTCTCCACAAGATTATGTAGACATGAGTTTGGCTATTGACTTCTCCCATACCTCTGAGAAGTCTGTTTCTAACATAAAATGTGTTCTTTAAAGTAATAACATGTAAGTAATGAAGACATTACTTAATGCAAAGTTCATGATAACATTGTTTTAATTTTTCCTAATTTAAAATTACTTAGCATGTCTTCTTATAAGTCTAACTATTAAATGCATTATATTTAAACATTTTATACACACATATATAACATTCTTAACTAATTTCCCATTCATTTAAATAATAATTAACCATGCCTTTGTGTTTTAATCTTTACTTTCATCAAAGCATCCTAAAACCACACCAGTATACTTTCTTACCTAGTTAAAGTAATGTATCAGTGCTGACATGCAATTGTTCAGTAGTATTGATGAGCCAAATATCGAGTCTCTCATATAGTAATAAGCATCTAAATGAAGATGATGTAAGAGTGAGATTCTATGGCTAGGAAGTTGATAAAGCTTATAAAGGCATTTGCCCCAAGCATTCCTGAAGGACGTTGAATTCAGTCCTGGGACCCACATAGTAAAACGAGAAAAACAACTTCCAAAAGTTGTCCTTTGACCTCCTATGTGCACAACACACAAATATACACATAGACTCTCTCTCTCTCTCTCTCTCTTTCTATCTCTCTTACACACACACACACACACACACACGTAAGAACATAATATAAATATCAAGTTCTGCTGAAATAACTTCAAGATGTTATGGAAACATTTAATACCCTTTAGCATACTATGTTAGAACAACATGTCTGTTCATTTTATTCTTAGAGTCCAAAAAGCATACTAATAAGGCTTTAAATTAATATGTTGCTATACATATTTGTATTATAGATGTAGGTTTGTTCAACAAATGAGTGGATCTTCAGTCAAACTATTAGCATTGTAAATTGACTAAATATATGGCCATTATCCATTTCACTTACAGCTGTTTTTCTATTTCCCTGAGGCTTACAACTGGCTGCTTTCAATATTTATTGACCATTCTAAAAGACTTAGGCACTGGACACACCCCATCCATCAACAGTTCGTTTTCCAGAGTTATGCCTTCTGCCAGGACATCTCCTAGGCTTCATATTAAACACATCGCACTAATGTATCAGGTCAAGCCCACTTATGGATTCTGTCAGCCATTATTCCTAGTTTTTACTGGTGTGCCTGGAGCCATTCTTAGGACTTCGCATATGTATACATAGCAAAGAGATGGAAGAAAATAATTAGACTCCTGTGAACTTTGCTTTTATGGAAATTATAGTCTATTTAGAGGGGGGACATAAAAAAGTAATTACAAATGTAAGGAGTAGAATTAGAAAAATAAAAGTGGTGTGGATGCAACAGTGCAGGAATGAATTTAGGAAGTTAAATAAAGACCTGGTTACTTGCAGTTGTGCCCTAGTTTCTTAGTCTGGGGCTTAGTGCCGAGTCCACACATTCACTTGTTCATCTCACCAAAGTCAATCGATGTGATAGCCAAGGCTGTAATGATGAAGCTGAGAATAGCCGTCAAAGTGGTTGGAATTATTTTATCTATTGCGGAAACATTAGATTGGTAGGTAGAGCAGGGCCTTCATATTTAAACTACCATAGAAAACAATCTATTTTACAAATCCATATAGCAAGTTATCTGAATAATCTTTCTATTCCATTTTCCAAGCATGATTTGTGCTATTTTTTTTTCTGCGTCCAATTTTACACAGTGTTTCAAAAATTAAGCCAGTTTGGAAATGAAAAGGCATAAAGTTTTGCTTGTTTCAACACAAACCTGAGGAGCAAAGTTAACGTGGTTATTTTATCAATCAGAGTTTTGAGCATGACTGTTAAACTCCTAGACTTTAGCAATGAGAAGAAATGATGTGGAAGGTGAGGTGCCTGTCTATAAAATTTTTTTAAAAAATGAAGGTAATACTATTACCATTCTGTTAGTCATCTGCCTCATGTCATTTCCCAGCCACATTATCATTCTTTTTTCCTTGGATGCCTCTGATACTTAACAATGGCTTAATTATAGTCACTCAGAATACAACAGAGGACAAAATTATTATGCAGGATATTTAATTTCCCCATGTTGGCCATAAAACAAGTTTTGTCTCAGTGCTTGCTTTAATTATGGTCCCAGAGCTATACCAATGCATTGGCAAAAGTGGTTGGCACTTTGCCTTTAGCAACAACAACAAAAAAAAGAGATTTATTTACTTTCTTTATCTTACATGAATGTGTATTTTGACTGCACTACTTACCTGTCTGATGCCCTCAGAGCTCACCGTTGTGTATGGGATCCCTAGAACTGGAGTTACCAGTTGTTAGTTATCATGTTGGGAACCAGACCTAGTTTCTCTGTAAGTGCACTTAACCACCAAGCCATCTCTTCAGCCTCCATGTCCCCATTTTGGAACAAGATGCAAGATAGTTCATGCTGGTCTCAAACTCATTAATGGCCAAATTTGGCCATTGCCTTCAAGTCCTGTGACACAAGTTTACACTAGGAAGACCAGTTTATGTAGAGCCAAGGGTCAAACCCAGAGCATTCTACCAAGGAAGCCACATCTCAGCCTCGCATTGTCTCTGACAGTGATGTGTGGGTGTGGTGAACCTTCCCCACTTGTCATTACCGATAGACTCTCTATTTCCTTTTCTTTTTGTGTCCCATGACGATAGCAGCTGAAGGCTAACCTCAAAGGAAAGGACAACACAAGTCACCCTCGTTTCTGTTCTCTTTTGATTGCTGAAGAATCTAAAACACACTCAGCAAGTCTCTCAATGTGGGCATCTAGGGCCTGACTGACAGCCAGCAGTAAGTCAGTGTATGTGCACGTCACAGCTCTGGACACTCTGAGATTATCTTGAAGGCACTAAAGTTTCTAGAGAAACTACCACCAGTGTCTCTTAGAGCCAAAGACAGTGATCCACTCAAGAATAAATCCATGACTTGACTTTACAAAGGAGTTATGTGCCTACTAGAGATTTCGTGCTGACCTAGACTCTTCGACTGCTGGGTTCATATTCTGATTACATCACATTATCATCCACCTGCTAGCTCAGGCCCATCAAGAGAAGTCAACCATAGCAAGGAGAAACTAATCAAAATGGTTCCTCAAAGACTGAAAATGTATCACTATAGACTGTAAAAATAGTATTATTTCAATATGGACAATTATGTGTTAGATAAATGACACATTTACGATAATTTTGCCTTTAGGAGTTAACCTCACAGCATAGTTTAGAAAGGTCCATATGAGAAACTTACTACCTAATTACAGGCTGTGTTTGATATTCTCATTTGTGAGGAGGTAGAGGCGGGTTATGGATTGTTGACTAGAGAAAATTTCTCTTTGAGATGTGTCATAGTCAGCTTTTACTGTCAACGTTACACAGTCTAGAGTCACCTGGGAAGGGAGCTTTAATTTAGCAATTACTCAGATAAGACTGGCCTGTGGTCTTGTTTTGATTAGTACTGGTGTAGCATGGCCTGGGCTACTGCTGGCAGAACCATTCCCTAAATGAGTTGGCCTTGACTATATAAGAAAGTTAGGCAAGCATGAGCCAGTGAGCTACAGGCAGTCTTCCTCCTCTTCCTCCATGGTTTCTACTGCAGGTTCCAGCTTGCAGAACTTCCCTCAGTGATGCACTTCATCCTGTACACTGAAATTAAACCCCCTCCTCCGCTAAGTTGCTTTATTTCAGTGTTTGTAACAGCAGCAAGAATGAAATTAGAACAAGATGTTTAGAAGTCTAAAGGTGGTAGTGAATGTAACAATATACTGATGAACACACTTTCAAATGGTGAGTTCTATAACAGGCATATCTCAAGAAAGCAGATAAAATATCGAACATTCATCACCACAAGTTTTTCACCGGATAATAGCTA
The DNA here is from genome assembly GCF_030254825.1 of Meriones unguiculatus. Classification (NCBI taxonomy): domain Eukaryota; kingdom Metazoa; phylum Chordata; class Mammalia; order Rodentia; family Muridae; genus Meriones; species Meriones unguiculatus. The sequence goes on along the minus strand of NC_083362.1, from coordinate 67,175,450 downwards.
CAGTGGCACAATCCTCTCTCGATCATTCATATTTGACTGTTTACAGCATTCAGTTTATTTGTTTTCCTTAGCCACCATAAAAGAAAAAAAAAAAAAGCTTTTCAAGCTGAGCGTCTATGAGCCTGCCTCAGATGTTACCTAGCACACATGCTTTAATGAAAAGACATTTTTAATCACACACCTGTGTTCAATTATCCAAAATGCAGACAAAACATAGATTTGCTCCTCTCATCCTCTGCCTTAGAGAAGCTCCATTCTGCACTGCCTTCCCCTAGGCTGTGCCTGTGGGTACCTTGCTAGGGACTTGCTTCCCTGCTTTATCTTTGCTTCAGAGAGCCCTGCCACCAGCTAAGTGTTCACTCATATAGGCGTGGGGAGTGAGAGCAGAACCCTTCACTAAGGAACACTGGAAAATCCATCTTCCTTTTTGCATAATCTTAAGTACATAAATGTTACTTTAAATGCATCATGCTAGCCTTAACTAACTCCTAGAAAATGTGGTCATTTTAGGGTTTGCTTGATTTTGTCTTTTTCAGGATGACCGGCAGAATAAAAGACAGAATGTAAGGCAGCATTAGAAGGATCTAACAAAATATAAACATAGTAGCCCCCATGCGCTGGCTAGCTTGCCATTTCTCCACATTTCAGCTTTTATTTTATTTCCACTGCTAGAATTATTATATGATTTTGGATGTGCAAAACTAAAGTACAAAACATTGAGGGACAAAACCCAGATGTCCCTCAATGGAGAAACAGATAAAGAAATCGTGGTACATTTACACAATGGAAAACTACTCAGCAATTAAAAACAAGGAAATCATAAAATCTGCAGGCAAATGCTAGGATCTAGAAAAGATCATCCTGAGTGAGGTATCCCAGAAGCAGAAAGACACACATTGTATATATACTCACTTATAAGAGGATACTACACATACAATATAGGATAAACTTACAAAAATCGGTACACCTAAAGAAGCTAATCAAGAAGGAAGACCCTGGGTAAGATGATCAATTCTCACTCAGAAAGACAAACAGGATGGCCATTGGAAGAAGGAGAAAACAGAACACAGGATAGGAGCCTATCACAGAGGGCCTCTGAAAGACTCTACCCAGCAATGTATCAAAGCAGATGCTGAGACTCATAACCAAATTTTGGGAAGAGTTCATGGAATCTTATGAAAGAAGAGGGAGATGGTAAGACCTGGAGAGGACAGGAGCTCCACAAGGAGAGCAACAGAACCAAAATATCTGGGCCCAGGGGCCTTTTCTGAGACTGATACTCCAACCCAGGAACATTCATGGATATAACCTAGAACCCCTGCTCAGAAGTAGCTGATGGCACCTCAGTATCCAAGTGGATTCCCTAGTAAGGGGAACAAGGACTGTCTCTGACATGAACTCAGTGGCTGGCTCTTTGACCACCTCCCCCTGAGGTGGAAGCAGCCTTGCTACAGAGGAAGACGATGCAGCCAGTCCTGATGTGACCCGATAAGCTAGGGTCAGATGGAAGGGGAGGAGGACCTCCCCTATCAGTTGACTTGAGGATGGTCTTGGGAAGAGATGAGGAAGGGAATGTAGGAGTTGAAGGGAATGAGGGAGGGGGCTACAGCTGAGATATAAAGTGGATAAAATGTAATTAATATAAAAAGAAAAATTTAATTAAAAAAAAGACACACTAAATCTGTTAGAAAAAAAATTGGGGAAGATGCTGAAACTCATTGGCACAGGAGACAACCTCTTTAACAGAACACAAACAGCTCATTCATTCTCAATTTGCTTTTCTGACTTATCTCACCTTTGTCACTCTAAACTTCTTTAAAGCTCTCTACTTAGCCTTCACATTTTCTGCATTTTATCATGGAACAAAACGTTATTTTAATGGGAATCCAAACTACTCAACTCTTAGACTCCTTACTGAAGTTCCAGGACTCCATAATCACGCTGGTTGGATATTTCTATTTCATCACCTCCATTTCTTCTACTAACTTCAGAGTTTTACTTTGTTTCTAGACTGAAGTTTCATTTAGTTCCTCTACTAGTAGCTAATGAAACTTAGAATAAGTTTAGTAAGCCAAATGACCCGTGTTCTTCCTATCTCAGCCTTTGAATTAGAACTGCATCAGTTTAAGACAGGAGTAGGAAGGTGACGCATCGACTTTGGAACTGAATTTCCTATCCCTCAACACTCCCCGAAGTTCCCACTAGTTTAATTCTTTTTCTGCACCAGATGCTGCTATGATTCTCTGATGTAAAAATGCTAGATATATTTTTGCATCATTTTTCTTTTGTTTTTATCCAGATAATTTTTAATGACTTCCCATAAAAATTTTGTAAGACAATTCAAAGTTCTCAGTGTCCCCATATATTCCTTTCTGGCTTTGGAAAACTTCAGCTAACGTCTATTTTTACGTTATTAGAAAATTCAGAATTTATGCAAGCTAGATTATTGATTCATTTCAAAAAGCTCTTTCAACCTTTATTTTCTCCGGAATATGAAATGAGGTCTTTGGGAATAGAAACGAAGTGACTGGATGAACAATAGTTCAAGCGTGATCTCCACAAGCCATTCAGATGACTATGACACAGCAACGTTGCTTGTCATAGCATAGACCTGTCGTTTCTAGAAGGAGAGAAACACAGAGCCATAGCTGGCTCGGGGGAGCTGGAAGACAATATTATCTAAGGAGAAATTCTAAGCTGCAATAAATCCTTTCTCCCGTAAGTTTCTTTTTCAGAGTATTTTATCGCAGCAACAGGAATGAAGCTAGAGCAGGAGGAATGATAGACAGCACCCTTCCATGGCCTCCTAGGTTTTCAAATTTAAAAATAAACAAAACTGGGCAGGCAAGATGTATCAGTGAATAAAATCAGTTGCCACACAAACATTACAGCCTGTGTATGATCCCCAGAACACACTATGGAAGGAGAGTACAAGTTATTGGAAGGTGTTCTCTGTGTTCCACACAGACTGGGACAGGTGCATGCACACACTCATATTCATACACATGCATGCTTGACACACACACATGCATACACACGCATGCACACATTCTCTAATGATAAACACAATAAAAATAAAAATCCATGAAATCATTAATTTTGCTGTATCTGATTGTATTTTCAACTCCTTCTGACTGAATATAAGAATCCAGGTTTGTAATGGCCTCCTACTTTAGAATTAATCACAGCAGTGGAAAGAATATTACCCCAACAGAAATGTTGATAAAATACTGGAAGACGGTACAGTCCTAAGAGCTTCTGAAATTTTTCAACAACATTAGTTACATTGTCAAACCTCAAAAATATAATTAAAGAGTCACAGAGCCTTATAAGAGCCAAAAGCTAGAAGGCTGCAAGGATTTGATTTCTTGCTTTAACACGGAGATCAGAAACACAACTCAAGCAAATCAACTGCTTGATAGGTTAAAATAACACCCTTTCCTAAGTTGCACCTCTAGAGTTATTCCCAACCTTTGGATCAGTTTGCACCGTATGTACATAGCATCTAAGCCACCTGCCATATGTACCACACTTGTAGGCCCTGTGTTCACATCACTGAGTGGGACTGGAATTCCCCCAAATGCAGATTTATAGTGAAAGGTTCCTGCTAGAGTTGGACAATCCAACAATCCCTAAGTGTGCCCAGCAACTTGTTCAAGAAAAATTAGATGCCCCATTTTCTACTGCTCGTAATATACAGACAGATGGGGATCTAGTTGTGTTTGCTGTGCCCTTTCCAAAGTAATGATACCCTTCTGCCTTTGCTGTTCTTCATGTATTTCAGACAGTCTTTTTTGTTGTTGTTGTTAATCAGGGCTGGCATTTCCTTCAGTGTCCTAGAGTTAGAGACAGGGCGCTTCCTCTAATCTGCACTCAGTGCACAATTAAAACCCTGAGTCTGCCTTGAATTCAATCACATTGAGACACAAAAGTATTGTAAAGCAGATTATGCGTGACACAGTGCTCCTGACAAGTGCTTCCCTCTGTGGGTTTCTAGTATTATTGTTTTCTTGCAGTTTTTATCCAAAGGTTCACGTCCCTATTTCTTCATGGGAACATTTAAAATAGAAATTTTAAAGACTTTTAAAAAACTAATGATAGCCGTGAAACCCACCCATATTAATATGAAGCAACAAGTAATTCCATCACTTAGACATTCCATCTTACCAGGTTCTAGCCAGTTCCCACCTGTCTACTCAGAGGAAGCTGCTAAAATGTGTGTGTTCTCATGCACGTATGTGTGTGTGTGCAGGATGTACATATATGTATGTGTGTGTGCACACGTGCATGTCTTTGTACATGGTCTATGCCCATGTACTCACCACACTATTCTGCCAGTCATGAAATATCACACAGATATAATTCAGACCATTTTGTGCCTAGCATATTTTACTCAACGCAACGATCTAAAGATCCATCGAAGATATTTTTGTATCTACACTTGAGTTCTAGTAGTTGCCGGGTATTATTCCCTTGAATGATTATACAGCAATTTGTTTACCCATTCTTGTATTGATGGATACTTGGGGCATTTCCAGTTTTGACTCCCATGCATACAGCTGCTGTGAACATTCTTGCATAAAGGTTTTGCAGACATGTTATTTCATTCCTCTTGATTAAAGACTGAGGATTGCAATTTCTCTTTCACAAGTGAGCATCTGTACGGGTTCATCACGCAGCAGAAATGCTTAGCTGTCTGCGAAGCCGAATACTACCTCACATCCCTGCGAGTCTAAGCTACTTGGAAGTCTCCGCAGTATTGGGGACTGCCAGTATTTTTACTTTAGTTTTCTGATAGGAATGCTGATACTCCATTTTTCTTTCAACTTTCTTTGAACTATATTAATTACCTGGACATGTGCTTATTGGCCAGTTATAAATATCTTTTGGAAGCCATTATTTAAGGTTTTGTCTGTGTTTTATAAATTGATTTATTGTCTTCTTAATTGCAGTAATTATTTACGTATTTTTAGAATTATCCCTTTGAGAAAATACATGGTTTTGCAAATATTCTCTCTCATCTGTAACTGCTTATTAATTTAAAGATCTGCCTGAAATTTAATTTAAACTAATTTTTATGCTAAAGGTAATTATATCATTCTGTAAGAATTGTGTGTAGTGATAAAAAGCTAAGTTTTCCTGGAGAAGAACAGGTAAAATTTCCAGGTCACTATAGAGATTTATGATTTAGCTAAATATGCTTAAGTTTATGATCAAATTAATGACTTAATTATCGGTGTATGGCTTTTAGTTCATTCATTGTTTATTCCTATGGTTTTATCTTGCCATGCTCTAGTCAATAAAAATCTGCTCTGACCTCTTTCACGTTATTTACTACTTGTGTATGGAGTACAGCCAATTTGTGTTTACTGGTTTTAGTTAGCACAGTAAATGAACTCATTTGATCATCCTAACTGTATGTGTACATCCCTGTATAGTCTGAAGGATGTTCTCTAAGATTATATCAGGTGCACTTAGAGAGCAGTTTACTTTGGTTTGCCAGTTGAAAGTTTTTTATTTCTCATTGCTTAATGGTCACAGCTAGAACCTACAGTACAATAGGACAATATTCAGTATAAATGGAGAGAGCATACACATGCACCTTTGTCTTGTTCATGATCGGAGGAGGAAGGAATTCAGTCATTTACCAGTTTTATTAATAGGGCTGCTCCAATCGCTGTCAGTAAAGTTCTTTTCACACGAGCAGAAAGACCTTAGTTTGGAAGGTATTTCCTTCCAAAGAAATCCATGGATACCAACAAAACTCCAGTCAAGGGTGCAGCTGTTTTGCTACTCCAGGATAGGCTGAGAGTAGGACCTCCGGAGGTGGTTGGATGGCCACCCTGGCCAAGTCCATGAATCCCGCATTTTCATGAGAAAGCCTGTCTCAAAAAGTACAGTAGACAGTTTTGGAGGTTGACCTCCAGACTCCATATACACATGCATATCAACACAGGTGTAAAGGTGACTTGATACCATGTGGAGAAAGTAGAACATAGGCAATACAGATGGATACAGCACAGGAAAATACTAGTTATAAAGATTTAAGCAGGGTGAAAGATGGGGGATAGATGAGAGAAGGCTGTGATGGGTAGAGTTAGCCCAAATGGAGTCACGTTAAAAACACATATGAAACCTTTAATCTTGAAACTCAATTAAGACTGTAATTTATAAAAGAAAAGAAAAAAAAAAACCTTGCCAGGTTAGCAAAAGCTGCTACTGGAGGAGTTGATGGCTAAACAATACCCCAGTACCAGGTGTGGAATACCTCTTTAGGAGTTGTTGGTCAGGGACACTGCAATGAGCCACAAACATCAGTGGATGTTGCTGTCTTCTTGATTATCAAACAGAATGAAATACAAAGACCCTATTTCTAAAAAACTTCATCACATATCTTAACTGCACAGAGAACTCAAGCTAGAGCTGAGCTAGAGCCTTCTTTTCTGTCTGGTCACATTCACAATTTGGGAAGGTATTATGTATGCTACTAAAGAAGAAAGGGCAAAAATTCTGTTACCCACCTTTAAATCTTTGCAAACTATGAGGACAACCATCTATGTGAGTTTTGTACAACATGTATAATAATGATACTATCAGTGTGGGGGTTAGCAACAGCTTTCTGGTTGGCTATTAGGACTACTAGAATTCATTCTTGGTATTACAAACTTGGTCAAAACTCAGAGAGAAGAATACCACAGGGCCCAAATACTTCATTTTGGCACACTTGGTATAGTTTAACCTTTTAAATATTTCTTTTACTAATAGCAGGAAAACAATTAAGAGACTATACTGAAGGCATGACCGAACATGAGCAATTAGACCTGGCAGAAGTTTGATGATGATAGAATAATAATGTTTTGCTGTGACAAAATCTGTATTTAAACTACTTCAGTGTTCTACTGAGAAAAAAGAGTAAGTAAACAAATGTCACAGACATGATTTCCCAGCTACAATGTTTCCTCTCACTAGTTGGGATTTTTGAGGCTAAATTATTCAGTCCTTAATTTAGTTCTGATGTGAGAATGAAACATACACACAGACTATTCTACTTCGCCCTTGATTCTTATTCAGCAGTTTGACACTGTCATTTTTTTTCCTTTTTGTCCATTAATGGGATCAGCATAGAGAGAACATGCACTCTGATTTAGGCCTGAATTTTTAAAAGCCATTCTGTGCTTTTTTTTTTCCTAAGGAAATTTTTATAAACACTTTTTCTCTCATCCACAAGGCTATGTGGCTCACCAGTAATGCTGTATTCTTCCTCAAAAATACTATCACGAAGAAAATGTTTTAAAACTTCAAAACCTCAGATGAAGTAGAGTCATACAATTGCACATTTTCTAAGTTATTTTTCTTTAAATATTTATCAGCACATATGTACAATCATGGGTTTATCGCATCATGTTCACATTTAAATGTCATGTATTTTTGGGAGTTTGCTAACAGGTAGTTTTTGTACTCCTACTGAGTGGGTGGTCTTCAGTCCAATTAGAAGCTGTTGGTTACCCCTGAGAAATAGTGTCACTATTGCTTCCTCGGGTATATCTTGCTAGTATAGTCATTGCTATAGTTCAGAGGGCTTACACAAGAAAGTATTTTACTAAGAATGTAAGTGACACCCAGAAAGACAAATACCTCATGCACTTCCTCTTGTTTGTAGATCCTGACTCTAAATCATTAGATGTGAGTCTATAACCAGGTGTAACTGTGGAAACCCAGAAAATTAAGGGGAGAGAGCAATAGAGAGGAGTATAATGAGACACAGGTGCTATGAAAGAGGAAAATGTGAAAAACAGGGGTGGGATTTATGAGATCATGGCTGAGAGGATAATACATGGGAAGAGGATCAGGGGGAGACAGATGACAGTAAGGAAAAATCCATAAAGAAATATTGTTTTATGTTTACTTTATGGGTGCCTACACACAAGCTTAAATAAAGTTGTATTACTCAGGCTGGTATGATATTGCTCCCCCTAAGAGCCACAGACTGTCTTTAAAAAGCATGTGAAACTTTTATTCTAGTGTTCCTCAGGGGAGATCAAAAGACCCCAAAACAATAGAGGTGATTTCTGCTGCCCTTGACTGATTCCCAGAACTTGATGAGATGCTAGATGCTATTGCCTAATACATCACACACTTATAAATGGGACCTGGGGGAACCAAGCTGGAACCAAGATGGAAACCTCCTCCCTCAGAACTCTCCCTCTCACAGCATTTTTACCCCCTTTTATTAAATTATAATATATTGTACAAAAGTGATACTACATTAAGATGATTAAAATCCAAATAAATCCTTGTACTCACCATTCCATTACCTAATTAAACCAACATCCTTACTCTCAATTGTTCTTGAATTAGTACACGTTAAATTATATTTTTACATGTGTGAATTTATGCTATAGACAGACTATATTTTATATAAAATACTTTATTAATAATAACACATTTTTATTTGCTGTACATATTACTTCTCTTCTTTTTCCTTTGCCTCCACTCAGTTCCCCCTTAGGAAAAAAATATTAGCAGATTGCTGTGTATTCTTCCACATTTATCTTACCCCAGAAATGTATGATTATACACAGTCTACCTCATTAAAAATTGTAAGTTGCTAAATAAATTGATAGTGCAAAGTTAGAATATGTTGATAACTTATTCATGTATATCAGTATGTTACCTGTATTTCTTGCAACATGAACTCACTACTTTTTAATACTTTCTTATCTAAAGTATACCATAATTTCAGCTTGGTTTAGTTTTCCTAAAGTGGAATCAAACTGTGATGTTGTGTGTGGGTTATTTTAATAAAGTATTCTACCAGTTTTGGTTAGTCTCCTGGACTTGTCACAGTTTTTCTGCTCACATCCAAGTTTGAGGTATATGCTTGTGGCTGTCAGCTACCTGGTATCTCCAAAGTTTTAAATTTTGTTTTCAATGAAAGCAATAACTTTTTCTTATCACAAATATTTATTATGCATTTATATTTTTTATTACATGCCAAAGTTGCAAATCTAAAATGACACAAATGCATTTAATAATAAAACGACTGAACGTGTAAGTGAATGATGATAGAAACTTAGCTGTATGGAGATTCCTAGAGGGAAGTCAGCTTTCAGGCAGCAACCTGAGTGCCCCTTGCATATAGTACGGGGGGAATAGAGAACACAGATGAATTTGGCAAGTCAGTTATGCACACAACGGTTGAAAAAAAAAACATGCTTTTATATGCTTTAAGGTCATTTATTTTGTATCAGTGAAATTGTCAATTTCATTCTTTTTCAGTTAATGACACATACTTGCTATATGTAAAAAAATAATGCATCATATCTAACTCACCCATTTCTACAATTGATTGATATTTCATCCAAGGATGTTTAAAAGCACAATCCGTCATTCCTTGCAGATTAACATTCCGAATATTTTTAGATATGGTGACTTCAAACAGTACTTTCATGAGATCTTCATACAGATGTTCTGGAAATCTCTGTATTTGGTTCTGTAAGATACATTATCAAAAGTATTTTCTTGTATCTCTTTCTGCTTATAATATCTTTAAATTTTAAATAATCATACAATATTATAGAGTATGATCAGGGTCTCAGATGGGTAATCATAGTTCACGTTTACCCCTGACAAGATGTCAGGTGAGGAAAAATCCTACCCTTCTGTTAAGGGAATATAGGCTTTGATGGTATAAATGCTCCAGTTATGGAGTATCTCCATCAAGCCACGTGATATTGTTAAATGCAGATTTTCAAAGGGATGCTAACAGTCTGTTTATCACTCCAGCATGTTTCCCTTCTAACAGACTGATTTAAAACTATCTCACCCCCAGGGCATTGCTACCTTTAGTCAAGTGTAAGTATGTGTTAGAAGAGAGGACTATGGAGGTCAGGGAGAAGTGTATCTATGTCTATGTATCACAGAGGTATAACCTCTCCTTGCGCTGTTGTGTGTGTATACTCCACAGGCAAATGTCTGTGGTCCTTAAACCTGCACATGGATTGTGCTAGATTTGGAACAGTTTGCCATCTTTTCTGTGAATGCTTCACTATGGATGATGTCATCAAGCAATAAGCATTTGTTTGTATTGAGATAATTGGGGAAAACATATGAAGCATTTAAGCACATAAAATGTTTATATGATGCGCATGAAAACACAATTTTCATCTCTTAAAAGTCAAGAAAATATTGCAGCATAGGAAAATTGAGTCTGCTTTTAATTGCTCATGATAAAGTAAGGTACTGGAGCTATGCAGTTGTTACAGGACAGCAGGTTCTGACTTGCCAACATGTCGTGTGTCATCATTAAATGATTATTAATCAAGTGTTCAAGTTGAAGACTGACAAATAACACAGAAATCTGCAAGGGACACCAGGTTACGCGAATTTCTTCTTTCAAGCTCCCAATCACAGGCTACTCGCTCTGTATCAGGTGCTGTGCATATGCATTTAGTAGCATCTGATTGCTGAATCTGCAAGATGCAAGCAGCATGCTCCATCACGCAGGAGGCTTGATGGCAACACGAGAGCTGAACTCTTGATTATCAGTATCTTTGACATGCTGGGGAAGCTTGATGTAGTCAGGAATGTGCAGCTGGTCTTTGCTGTCATATTTTCCCCTCATCTTAAATATTCCTGCTATATTATATGTAAGCCATAGATACAAGGTAATGAAAACTTTAGAATGTAAAAAAAAACTGGCATATTTTCAAATTACATCTGTGTTCATTCATTTATTTGGCCCATATGCAATGGTATGCATGTGAAGGTCAGGGGGCAGCTGGTAAAAATTGGTTCTTTCTTTTCAACTATGTGTCTCCTGAGTAACACACTCAGGCTTGGTGGCAAACCCTTTGTCTCCTAAGCCATCTCATCAGAACCTTTACATGTTTTACTGCTGAAAATAATATATCTTTCATGTCTGGCCTTTACAGAGGAAGTAACACATAGATTTTATTAAGGATATAATGGGATTCTGTATTAAGTCTGTTCTCAAATACCTACTTCAAGTCCAGGACAATGTCAGAATAAGTCTGACTTAGGTTTTCATTAATTGAGCTTTGTGTAAATATTGCAAAATGTGCATCTATAGTGTCGGCATGCACATCTAATCAATGCATAGGAGGTGTTTTGTCATTGTCTATTGTATAAGCTAAACTTTTAATCATAAAAGGTAGCATAAGTCTTCATCCCTCACTTCCTGAGTTAACAGAATGAAATTGTGTATCTCATTTTACTAATTGTCACAGTATTGGAAACCCTAAGACACTACTGAAACTCTTAGGTGTTTCATTCTTAAAACACAGAAAAGGAGATCAGAGAAGTAGGATGATGTTGGCAGGAAAGGCTTCTCCATGTTTTTTATGTCAATGAGCTTATGAAATACTGCTGATACTCAACATCCAAGTCACTACAGAAAAGAAATCTGTGTTTTGTTTTTTTTAATTCTTTATTAATTACACTTTATTCATTTTGTATCCCTCCTGTGGTTCCCTCCCTCCTCCTGTCCCAATCCCTCCCTTCCTCCACCCTCTGCATGCATGCCCCTCCCCAAGTCCACTGATAAGGGAGGACTTCTTTTCTTTCCTTCTGAGCCTAGTCAATTCCTATTACAATGGAACCCACTTGGATACTGAACTGCCATGGGCTAATCTGTGCAGGGGTCTTAGGTTATCTCCATGCATGGTCCTTGGTTGGAGTATCAGTCTCCTGTGCTCAGATATTTTGGTTCTGTTGCTCTCCTTATGGAGTTCCTGTCCTCTCCAGATCTTACTATTTCTCACTTTTTTCATAAGATTCCCTGCACTCTGCCCAAAGGTTGCCCATAAATCTCAGCATCTGCATTGATAGTCTGCAGGGCAGAGCCTTTCAGAGGTCCTCTGTGTCAGGCTCCTGACTTGTTCCCTCTTTTCTCCTTCTTCTGATGTCCATCCTCTTTGCCTTTCTGGATAGGAATTGAGCATTTTAGCAATAGTCCTTCACTGCTGGTGGGAATGTAAACTTGTAAAACCACTCTGGAAAGCAATCTGGCGCTTCCTCAGACAACTAGGAATAGCGCTTCCTCAAGATCCAACTATACCACTCCTAGGCATATACCCAAAGGAGGCTCAAGTACACAATAAGGACATTTGCTCAACCATGTTTGTAGCAGCCTTACTTGTAATAACCAGAAACTGGAAACAGCCCAGATGCCCCTCAGTGGAGGAATGGATACAGAAATTGTGGTACATCTACACAATGGAATATTATTCAGCAATAAAAAACAAGGAAATCATGAAAATTTCAGGTAAATGGTGGGATCTGGAAAAGATCATCCTGAGTGAGCTATCCCAGAACCAGAAAGACGCACATGGTATATACTCACTCATATAGACATATAATATAGGATAAACCTACTAAAATCTGTACGCCTAAAGAAATCTGTGTTCTTAAGGCAGCCATGGGGCCAACGTGTTCTTTTTCAAATTAGCTTACCAGTCATGAAATGGCATGAATCTCTTATTAAAACTCTTAGAACAATTCAAGCCATATATGCAGAAGCCATACACATTATGTTTATCTATCCCACACAAACTTGGAAAGAAAGCCACTTAGTTCCTCTAATTATTATGTCAAACCCATGCACAGTTTGGCCAGTACACAAGTGATAAGGAAACACAGGCATAGTTTAATTCATTCTTCTAAAGTGCTGGCTTACAAGCATTCATTGAATCCAGTCCAACCTCAAAAGCATAATTGATGGCAGCTCAAATTTTCAGCCAGCAGCCAACAACAAACACTGAATCTGTTGCTGTTGGCTTTGTTTGGGTTTCAGGTGCAAGGCTCCTGCCATATGGGATCCTAAAGAGAGCTTTTGTTATGGCGTGCATGCAGGTGTAGGTTTGTGTGTGTGTGTGTGTCCTAATATTGCAAATACCCTTCAATTGGAAGTCAGACAAAGAAAGGGGAATCTACTCATTGCCATTGCTCAGAACCACTGCAGATCGCTAGCTGTGGGGCTATTAAACTTACGTAGCACATCAGACAAATAGAAGTTTCTCTCCAAGACTTTGTTTCATCAGTGAGCGAGCATTTTTAGTTGCCCTCGACATCCTGTTTTCCTTTCACCACCAAATGGTTGTGCATTTATAATTAATGAGTTGACACTGTATTGTTAATACAAAATTTAAGACTGGTTACAGTGACCAGTACACTTTGATGGAAGTTTTACGACTAAAATGCTCTGTGAGTAATCATCAACTGTGAATTTTCAGCATTTTTATGTATGTGAAAAACATTTTTGTTAAAATATCCAAATATTTTGGAATAAGTTGTAATGTATGAATGGCTGTAAACAGCGAGCAAATGCAGAAGAAACAATTGAATGACTAAAAAAAATACAGATTTCTTTCATTGATTAACAATAAATTTGATAGATTTCAAAACCCCCACACTTAACATCCTTGTTTATGTTATTAGAATTCTAGTTCAATATGTTTATCTTATCTTATATGTCTAATACCCACTTATAACTCAGTATAAACTGTGTGTGTCTTTCTGCTTCTTGGATACCTCACTCAGGATGATCTTTTCTAGATCCCACCATTTGCCTGAAAATTTCACGATTTCCTTGTTTTTAATTGCTGAGTAGTATTCCATTCTGAAAATGTACCACAATTTCTTTATCCATTCTTCAATTGATGGATATCTGTGTTGTTTCCATGTTCTGACTATTACGAATAAAGCTGCTACAAACACGGTTGAGCAAATGTCCTTGTTGTATACTTGAGCATATTTTGGATATATGCCTAGGAATGGTATAGCTGGATCTTGAGGAAGCACTTTTCCTAATTGTCTGAGAAAGCACCAGATTGATTTCCAAAGTGGTTGTACAAGTTTACATTCCTACCAGCAGTGGAGGAAGGTTCCCCTTTCTCCACAACCACTCCAGCATGTGTTGTCACTTGAGTTTTTGATCTTAGCCTTTCTGATGGGTATAAGATGAAATCTCATGGTCCTTTTGATTTGCATCTTTCAGATGGCTAAGGACATTGAGCATTACTTTAAGTGTTTCTTTACAGATCATTTTCTATATTCCTCTACAGAGTATTTTCGGTTTAGCTCTGCCCCCCGTTTTTTAATTGGATTGCTTGATTTATTGCTTTTTAACTTCTTTGGTTCTTTATATATTCTGGATATCAGCCCTCTGTCAGATATGGGGTTGGTGAAGATCCTTTCCAAGTCTGTAGGCTGTCATTTTGTTCTGACAACAGAGTCTTTTGCTTTACAGAAGCTTTTCAGTAGGCACTAGAACTATAAGATAGGATAAACATACTGAAATCTGTACACCTAAAGAAGATAAACAAGAAAGAGGACCCCAGGTAAGATGATCAACCCTCACTTAGAAAGACAAATTGGATGGACATTGGTTGTAGGAGAAAACAAGTAACAGGATGGGAGCCTACCACAGAGGGCCTCTGAAAGACTCTATATAGCAGTGTATCAAAGGAGATACAGAGACTCATAACCAAACCTTCGGCAGAGTGCAGGGAATCATATGAAAGAAGGGGGAGGTAGTATGACCTGGAGAGGACAAGAGCTCCACAGGACCAAATATATCTGAGCACGGGGTCTTTTTTGAGACTGTATCTCCAACCAAGGACCATGTATGGATATAACCTAGAACCCCTGCTCAGATTTAGCCTATGGTAGCTCAGTATCCAAATGAGTCCCCAGTAAGGGGAAGAGGGACTATTTTTGACATGAACTCAGTTGCTGGCTCTTTGACCTCCTCTCCCCAACTGAGGGAGGAGAAGCCCTGCTGGGCCACAGAGGAGGACTCTGCAGCCAGGCCTGAAGATAAGCTAGGGTCAGATGAAAGGGGAGGAGGTCCTTCCCTATCAGTGGAATTTAAAGGCATAGGGAGAAGATGAGGGAGGGAGGGTAGGATTGGGAGGGAATGAGGGTGCAGGATACAGCTGGCATAAAACTGGGATACAGAGTTAATAAACTGTAACTAATATTAAAAAAATTAATGCTCCATAAAAAAATTTAGTTCAATATCAATTATCACCAACAAACTAGAGAAGCCTTGTGGTAAACAACAAAGTCTCTACACTCGAGAGTAAAGAGTTTTTATGTCCAGCAGGAACTCATTGGAAGCAGCAGTCGGTACTGATAAGAATGTGATTAGTGAACAGTAGTAGTTTAGGATAAAAAGCCCTTACAAGAAGTGCTGTAGGCAATCAACAGTTAATAAAAGAAGGAGGGCCAGCCTTCTCCAGGAATAAGACCCCCCAATAGACTATCCAAATCACATGTTGTTAGTCCTTTAAACATGTGTATGTAAAAGCAACATTAAATTGACTCAGTGGGTTACATACACATATGCATGCACGCTCATGTGTGTGTGTGTTGTGCGTGCAATTATTATAGAGGTGATCTTGAAGTTGCAAGAAAGTGGGTATGGGACGCCAGAGATATTAAATCCAAGAGAGGGAGGGGTGGAAATGACGAAAACATTGTACTCATACATGGAATTCTCAAAAAAAAATATTTAGAAAGAAAGAAAAGTTCAAGTATAGAACAAACCCCAAGAGGCTCAACAAAGGAAGTGGATCTTAACAAAACGTTGAAGAGTGAACAGACATTTTACATAGAAATAAAAATTAGATCCTGAACAGAATTCCAGGAAAGATTCATAACATGAAAAAAAACCTAGAAAGAAGGAACAAGCTGGGTTCTTCATAACGATGCATTCCCAGAGAACAGTCAGAACATTCAGTTGACAGGCTTTCTGAGAAGCTGGTTTCCAGACACTTTCAGACTTGATGTCGTTGAGAAGCGTTTTCTTTCAAAGCTGAGATTATAAACAACTCTGCACACTACTGAGGGTATCCCATTAGATTCTCATGATTAGACCATTATAGTAGACTCATTAGAAGTCCTCCACTTTTTTTCTTTTTCTTTCATTGCAAAATTTTCTTTTGTGTAAGATAACTCTAAAAATATTTTAACAGAAAGTAACATACTTCCACATCTTCCACATCCTTAAATAAATCATGGGAGAAACATAATCCCATGTAAACCAACGTAACATGTTTGCACAGCAATGATTTAGTTTACAGTCATGGTTGGTATGTTATCTAAGCAAGCTACAAGAAGATGTCAAAATTCTAGAAATAGGTGCTCTCATTTATGTCATCACTTTCCCTAAAATTGATATTGTGTTTACAACATAATTAACAATACATCCCGATAAAAACACGTTACCTAATGAGAAAACTCAGTGCGAGTTCTATGTCATGTTGTTTCTGTGAGGTAGCTTCTTAGAGAGGTATGTTTTCCAAAAGAATAATAGCAGGTGGGTTTCCTCTTGCCAGTACTGTACCCTACTGAGAGTTACACACTAAAAGATAATTATCCATTTCACATACGTTAGAGTCATCTGTGTCACATTCTTCTTCTGAACCCTTCCGCATAGTCACTTAAAATCCTAAGTGCATAGAGTGTGGCTGAGCCAACAAGCAGTTTCTGGTGTTCAACTAGACTGAGCTGAATCCCTGCTAAATAGCATGGTTTCCTGATGAGTCCAGCTGAGCACTCCTCCGGCAGCTACCAAGACCAAGGTTTGAAATATACCACCATATATATTAGGTGACTGTGTTGATGGGTACTCTGACTAAATGATCTTTTTGTGTGATAGCTACAAACAAAGGACTTCAACTGGTTTTCAAAATGTTGCTCCATCAGTACACAGCAGACTCTGGTATGTTTCATTAACTGCTTCTTTGAAAGGTCAGTCAGGGCTGGCCACTTTCTCCTGTGGGATATTGAATTTGACCTTTGGATTGTTGTTCCCCCTTCCTGCGAATCCTGCCTCCTGGATACATGTTTTTCTTTTTTTTCCTTCCATGTGTTTCAATAGAACATGGCTGGTGGCCACACAAATAAATGGCTTTTTTGTGATTTATAAAATGTCCTGGATGCCTGATGAGGTATTTGCAGGACAAGAGTAATCCTTAAGCATTTCTTATCTATAATCTTTCTTTATTATACAGCCATTTCTTTAAATAACTCTTTACAAATCTTAGCTTCGAATTGGAATAACCGTGGCAGTTTTTTTTTTTTTTTTCTGTTTAATGCCCATGCCCTACCTCAAGTAATTAAAACAGAATCTCTGGATTTAGGACCAGATATCAGCTCTCTTCCAAAGCTACCCAAGAAAGGCTGGGAAAACCGAGAACTCCTGTGGGAAAATGTGCATTGTGTTAGCAAATTCCTTTCTGAAGGGTCCTCGCAGTTCTGTGAGGTTTTCCAATCTCTTATCAGTGTCGCTTGCCTCTAACACAGAAACTATTTCACGGTATTTGTGTTCAATACAGTGTGTCCTCTAATTATCTCAACTTAACTTTCTACCTTGTACTCCAGAGAAAGACGGAGGGGAAGACTTTGTGAATAGGATGTCACTGTCATTTTTTTTTTTTTTATTCAGTGTGTAGCAGAGTCCCCAACACAGACTGAAACCAAGGAAAATAGCCAATTCGCAGTGTCATATAACAGAAACATTTAGGCATAAAGCTGGACAAGGGTGATTTTCTCTCACCATCTAAATTAGGCCACAGGCCTTTCCCATCCTCTCAAGCCTTTGCCTTCTGTTGTGTTGGCTTGGTCCACAGGCCTCATATTTAGGCTCCTTTGGCTTTCAGGCTAACATTATCCTAACTACAAGTTAAACAGCAGAGTGTCTTTCCAGGTAAGTTGTATTGAAGCTTTGGAAGTTATTTTAGTGGGCTTATCTTGTATTCCTGAAGTTACTCCTCAGACGATTACGATACCCAGGGATATTGGAGGTTTACAGTTAGGTCAGTGTCTCCCATGCTCTCTCACTGCAGTGAAGAGATGAGTTCTTATCTGAAGTACACTCTTTGAAATTGGAGTAGTTTATACCAAAATCCATGTTACTGAAGTGAGAGATGAATTCTTTTCTGAAGTACACTACCTGAATTGGAAGAGTTTATACCAAAATCCATGCTGCTGCTGTCTAAATAGAAAGCATCAAGGCTGAGCCTCCAGACGACATGCAAACATACCACCACCATGAAGCAACTAACTCTTTGCAGTGTGAGCTTTTATGATGAACATGCAAATGACAAATAAGGGAGATCAGAACACCTCAGCTGTAGCCAGCTCCTTAAGGGTATCAAGGCAAAAATGATCCCCATGATGATTGAGGTATACATGGTCATTTGTAAAAGAAAAAAAAAATCAGTGCAGATTTGTCAATACTAATAGGACTTCCTTAATGAAATGTAAGTTGTTAAAACAGCTACTTAAGGAAGAAAGGAGATTAAATGACATTTTAGGAAACAAAATGAGAAAGAACAGGCTTCTTTATTTGTTTATTTGTCTTGACTTACATCTTTATCACTTAAAAACAAGCGACCCATGAGAGGTGGCATTCATGCTTAATGATACTGTACATACTTGAGGAGATGATGCTATGAATACAAAATATATTAACATGCAACAGCCCTCTTACTGCCCTTATGAAATAGGTATAGCTTAAAGATTACCAGAGTTTTAAAAGACAGCGGCCCTTTGAGTTTTAACTACTTGTGATATTTGGTTGAGATCTCTCATTTCTCTAAGGCTAGTCTAATTAATTGTTATGGTTTGCATGTAAAATGGTTTCTTCAAGCTCATGTGAACTCTCAGTGCACAGAAGTCACTTTGTTCTGGGACCTTGTAGAACTTCTTGGACATGAGCAGAAGCTGTCAGAATTAAGTCAGGACTGTTGAAGGTTTCATGCATGTCCAGTTCTGTCCTGTGATCCCTGTGTGTGAGAGCTCTCAGAAACAGTTCTGCCATTATGGCTGTAGCTACCCCAGCTGTCATGCTTTGTGATATGACTTACTGAAATCTCTAATTTACCACCTGCTGAAGCCTTCCGTCATTAATTGTTGCTGTCGGGTGTCGTGTTTACCTAACTTGGGTGCTAGGAAAGGAACTGGGGTCATCTGCAAGAGCAGGAAGTGCTGTTGACCACCAAGCTGTCTCTGCAGCCAGTCACCGAGTTCTCTTTAGACAGAGTGCCCCCATCCGGTGTTCAGATCTTAGTTCAGGCAGTAGATCTTCTCCAAGCTCCTCAGGCAGAAGAATGAACTACCAGGCAGTGTCATAAGTCCTGTCTAAGCAAACTCTGAATCTCTGGGAAGGGCTCGGTAGAACAAAGCTTTTGGAAGGACACAGTGAATGGTAGCCTAGGGAACTTACCTTGGAGATTTGCTGGTGTAAGCAGCATGCTGTTTCCGTTCTGTGCTTCATGAGAATGAAGATGATATAGAGGCTGATGTGCTGCCAACTTGTGCATTAGCACTGCGGCGTGGACTCTCTTATACAAGCTGTACGTTAGTTCTCCTGTTGTAAATCTACTTGTCAGACTAAAACAGCCAGGCCCTTCACAACATCCTGCTCGTCTTTCTCTTCCATGCCCTTGGCAGAAAACTGACTTTATACAGGAAGCTCAGAAATGTGGGGTGTGTGCATCTATGAATGACATGGTGATTTCTTATCATAATGGAACTTTTAGAATCTTTTTTCTGAGCTTCATCAGGAACCAGGATGGAAAACAGATGTTTTTAATTATCTATAACCAAAGACTCTACCTGTCAATAATGTATGTTAGTATTTAGATTGTAATACTTTAAACAAATAGGTCATTTTAATGCACTTGGTTATTCTGTTCAGGTAAGTATCACAATTTGTTTCTTAAAAAAGTATTTTCAAAGATAATTCACTTCAGTCTTGGTAATGCGTATAGTACTCTGTCATATCTAAAAATTAAACATTTAAAAATGTGTTGGAAATTTGGATAACTTGGATCATAATAGTCATTGTAAATATTAATATTTTAAGGAAGTACGTAATTATTACTACTGACAACTTGAGGAATATGGAATCATCTGGGAGATAAGCCCTAAATATGCTTGTTGGGAATTATCATGATTGCATAGATTAAGGTAGAAAGACAGCCCACTGTGAGTGGAGTCATTCCCTGGCCAGGATCCTACAATGTGTAAATGGAGAATGGGAGCCACCATCAGCATGATTTCAACTTGTACTGCTTCCTGAGGGTAGATGTGTTGTGACCAGATGTTTCCCTGTTCCTGCTGCTTTCACTTTCTTGCAGTGATGTATGTTGCCTTTGGGTTGTGAACTGAAATAAACACTTTTTCCTTGATTTGCTTTTCTCACAGTGTTTTATCACAGCTATGAAACAGTTACTGAGACAGCATGTAATTGATTCCTCCGTCATGTCAAAGCAGCACACCCCAAAGAAGGGGTGCTGATATTCTACATGGAAGCCTAAAAGCCAAGGCTATAATACTTTTCACAAAATTTGAGAAAGGACAAAAAATGACAGAGAAAGCCACATGCAATACCTTACTTCCTTCATGCATCAAATGAAATAATGCAAGGAGGCAATTTTAACATGTTAATCCCCTCACTAACATAACCACAACATTGGTGTCTGAGTTTCTGTTAATCAAAATGCTAGATTATTTGTGCAACTCTCCCAAATAATTTTCACAGATAGAATTTATAGAGTTTTGTTCTTCCATCTTTACAGATTCAGACCCTAACTAAGGCTCAACACACATTCATATTTTCCCAAATTAAGCAAACAGAAAGGTTGCAAAGCCTAATCTGACCTTTCTGTAATTTACCTGATAGCCACAGCCTGAAAATTATCTCTATTGCATCTTGATTTTATAATTATAAGTTTGTCTCAGTTCTTTCAGGCATGAAGGTTCTTTTTAAAGCACTGCTTATAGGCATTTCTAGAATTTAACCTTTACAGTGTTTCAATTTATAGCATGAAATTACTATGGATATAAAAAAAATCAATGGAAAGTACTTGATTTGGTCCACAGCTCATAAATACTTAGTAAACTGATGATGATGATGATGATGACGATGATTCAATTTAACCTACTCATGATTAAATGATTCAATAACAAACTGACTTAAAATGAGAAAATAGCAAGGACTTAGGCGAGAGTGGGGGCATAGGCTGATTCTCACCCCCTATAATGCACACTTCCTTAGAGATTGCGAGAGGGAATTTTGCAAATATTACCATGATAACCCTGGCATTATGGGTAAAAATGTGAGGGAAATCACTGTGTTCTTCTCTTGATTTCAGGTGATACAGTGTCTTGCTCCATGAAACAGCAGCAGCAGCACTTGGAACTCAGTAGGAAACAGACCCTTGAGCAGCTCCCAAATCAGACTGGCTGATTTGCAATCTTCATTTGACAATCTGTCTAGCATCTCCTAATTTTATCAAAGGTGGGGCAACGGTGTTACACCCCATGTAGAAGAAAACTGAAGACCAGAGAGACAGGCTGTGGCAGAGAAGCCAGCCTTCAACCACTCTCTCATTACTCATTCACTCTTTCATCTCTCATTACTCATTACATCTACTCATTAGATGTGAAACTTTTGACAGATTCTTGAAAGCAATGTAGCACTTTAAGTACCAGTTCAGTTTGGTTTTCCTATCAATTTTGTACTCTGTCTACTTTCCATAGCCAGGTCCTTAACCATCTTAGTTTATCAAACTCAGACTAAGTACAAGTAACTAGTT
This sequence comes from Meriones unguiculatus, assembly GCF_030254825.1. Classification (NCBI taxonomy): domain Eukaryota; kingdom Metazoa; phylum Chordata; class Mammalia; order Rodentia; family Muridae; genus Meriones; species Meriones unguiculatus. The sequence continues at coordinate 67,153,818 of NC_083362.1, read as the reverse complement.
TCCACTCAGTGAGTGAAGAATTAACCCAATGGTGAAGTTTGTCTCATTTTGTTAATCCTCAGTGTACTGAGCACTAAAATGTCGATGAGATGACCCTTTTCCTGGTGATTTTAAAATCACCATGGCCAAATAAAAATGAAATAAATCCAAACAAGGTCTTTTATCACTGTGTATCACTGAGCATGACAGCCTCATTTTTGAACTTCAGCATAGGACTGTCTGAAATGGCTTCTCAAGCAAGAATGTTAAGAAATGATAAGCAGGAAAAAAAAGAATGAAATGCCCATCCATCATTTGAGGAGAAATTAACACCCCTCAAAAATAACATGAACTTATTTTACCAGCAGACCTTTTGAAATATATATATATATGGAGAGAGAGAGAGACAGAGACAGAGACAGAGACACACACAGTGAGAGAGAGAGGCAGAAAAGCATTGCTGTATTCCAAATTATAACAGACAGTGATGACATGTATTTAGAAGGAGGAGATTTGGGAACATCCCCTGTCACTCTCAATATCACATAATTAAAACTGCCCCGTACAGCCTTACCAGGCCACAGAAAAAAATAATGCAGCCAGTTCCGATGAGACCTGATAGGCTAGGGTCAGATGGAAGAGGAGGACCTCCCCTATTGGTAGATTTGGGGAGGGGCATGGGAGGAGAAGAGAGAGGGAGGGTGGTATTGGGAAAGGACAAGGGAGGGGGCCATAGCTGGGATAAAAAGTGAATAAACTGTAATTAATAAAATAATAAATAATTTTTTTTTGCCTTTTATTTCTTTATTAATAATCCATCCGGAACAGAACTTGTAAATTTTCTTTTTTTTTTTTCAATGCAGTTTATTCAGGAACCTTGAACAATCCTCGGACCCTGGGGAAAGCCAGCCCACAGCTTAAATAGCCTCTGGGTAGCCAACCCAGGCGTGCCACGTGTGCAATGCAGATAGGTCCACATGCAAATTGATACCCTATGGCAAATCGCTCAACCTGGCTGTCAATGAAAATATGCTGGACTTTGTGTCACTAGCATACAACATGAGAATTTTTCCTGTGCTGCAAATTTGTCTAAACAATTGTCGAGCTATATTTTAGGTAATTGGACTGGAGAATTCGATACTACGATGGAGCAGCTGAGAGTGGCCATTGTCACAGTAAATTCTACCAGAGTGGACGCAGGACTAGCCACAGGATTATCACCATGGATTGCTGCAGCCATGAATCATCTGAAGGAATGGGCGGGCATGGGAGCGTTAGCAGGCCTTCTGGTGTTGGTCTCCTTGGTTTGCCTGTGGTATATATGCAAGATTAGAGTCTCACAACAGTGTGATGCAGCCATGATCATTCAGGCCTTTACAGCCATTGAAGCAGGACATTCTCCCCAAGCATGGTTGGATACCATAAAAAGCTAAAATAAATTAATTTTAAAAGCTGGCCTATATGCAGGAATCTAGGAAGTGGGCATTCTAAAGATGAAAATGGAAAGTTCCTCGCCATGCCTGGCAGCATCAGAAGATCTGATCTCTATTGCAGAGCTATTACAGAGCTACACCAAGCTCTGTAAGCTTGTTTGGGTCAGTTTCACAGGTGAAGCGCTGATGTGTTCACACTGAACGGCCTGAGCTCAGATTTCATAATGTGATAAGAATATTTTCTTGTAAATCATAATCAAATTATAGCTAATTATTTTCTTGTAAATCATAAGCAAATTATAGCTAATTATTTTCTTGTAAATCATAAGCAAATTATAACTTAGTTAATTTGGCTGTCAGATTTAAGTCTGCATTTTTATTACCTGATCTTTGTTTTTAAATATTCTATCTATGGTTGTGGCAATAACATTAATGCCCAATTTAGGATGACTAATTCTTGATTATTGGATGGAAGAACTACAAAGCCATAGAGAAAGCCTGAGATTAGTTATTTTAAATAAATCCATCCCTTCAAGTTGCTAAAAAGCCTCAGTAGTGACAAAGGTCTTCTGACCTATTTCTCAACAAATTATTCATCAATAAAATGTAGGGCTTAATTTGTAGTTTTCATAGTCACCTCCACTTCCCTCACCATCACTGCTCAGCATGGATCTCGGGGGATTACTTGTCAGTACTGATTTTCTATCGCTCCAGAGATCCTTGAAATATTATATTTGATAACCATCCCAGACCTGATTAAATTGCTGAGATAAGAGTCTTTTATTCCATCCCCTCAGCCAAGTAGATGAGTCCTCTGGATCAGTAAAGAGCATGGCAGAGTGGCACCCATCATTCTTTTACAATCAAGGTCTGGGGGAAAAAATAACTCAATTTTTTTTTCTGAATGTTGTAGTTAATATGCATCCAATTTCTTCCTCTCTCAACAATGGTGCCTCATGAGTATCTAGAAAGATGCTCCATCTCTTTTTATATTTCAATCTCTCCCTGAAGGCTGTTTGAAATAAGCTCTTCTTAAAAATATCAGCAAGTGTCATTGGTCTTAAAAATTACTGTTAACTATATGGACTCACATGTTTTCACTAGCAAGCACAGCTTTGTAAATTTTAATATATGGATCTGCAGTGTCTTGTTTGCCAAATCTACATTTATATTAAGTTATTTAAAAAGGGTTTTAAAATACACCAGCCTCATATGCAGCCATCTTATACCTAAGTTATTACAAAAAGATTACACTCAGTTGGCTCCATGCCATTCCTTCCTTGTTTTTTATTTTTCCTATTTTATATGGTTGTGTTCAGTACCAAATGCAGGGTCCTGATATTAATTTTATAACATCTCCTTTCTGTAAGCATAGTAGCAGGCTGAAAGGCATCATAGGTACCCTCAACTACTTTACAAGGAAGCTTCGGGAACAGAAGCGATCAAATGGCATACAAGATATCATTAGTAACTTGATTAGTGTCAGGCAACCCCATAATTAAAGGAAAGCAGGGAAGGTTACCTGGAGCTGCTGAAGTGGGTGAAGTTGAACTGGTCCCTTTAAAAAAAACAGTAAACTGTCTTTGAAGAATCCTGCTCAATTTGAGGGCCAAATAAGTGGAAGGTTTCTAGGCAAGAAACAGGATAAAGCCACACCAAGAACAAAGGCTCAGTGGCAGAAGGCCTTAACAGGAGATAGTAAGGTTTTGCCACCTATGGAAGCAGGGCCCAGATGAGGCCACTGTGACCTCCATAGAACTGCACCTGAGGCCCTAGAGCGAATGGGAGGTCTGCCTCCCTTCAAGATTTGAGTGAGATGGCATTTGGGGACACAAGGGTAACCAAAATTGTAATTTGAAAAGTCCCTCTGGTTTTGTGCGGGTGGTAACTGGTAAAGCGGGTCTGTAGGTGAAAAGGTCAGATGATATTAGCATGGAGGAAGTTCAGATTTGCCAACTTTTGCAGGAACAGAGTTGAGAGGATTTGACCCTCTTCCTGGACACGGAGTTGTACATCTTCTCAGGTGCTGTTTCGTGCTCGTGTTGGATGACGCACTCGCGTTGGATGACTGGCGTTGTCGACACACCCCTCCATCTGCTGCTCTCTAACGGTTTCCTGGGAACAGAAAACCCTGTGGGTTGGCATTCAGGCCTCTCGCTCTGATCCTCTCCACTCCTCATGTTGACTCTTGCTTTCTTTCTGTTTTCTTTCATGAATCACTGTAAAACTGTGACGCCTTCTTCCTCTTTCCTTACAGCATCTCTTTGCACCTTCAGTTCTGATTCTTTATCAGAGTACTCAGTGTCCCTTTACTTCCTTCCCTCACCTTCACACTCCTCAAATCCAGAGTAGAATATACTTCCTCCTTCTGAAACCTTTTATTCAGTGCTACTTTTAACTTACTCCCAGCACATTCGTTTTTGCCTCAAGCACTTTTGTCCATGTGCCCATTCTCAGCTTGTACACTCTGACATTTTTATTCCTTTTTCTGTAGAAAGAGTCTTACTTTTGAACTAAACTGGACTTTCCTCCAGAACAGACTTGTGCGCTGGCAAGACGACTATGTGGATAAAGACATTATCTATAAAGACTGATGACCTGAGTTCAGTCCCTGGGACCCATAGGATGGAAGGAGAGAATTAACTGCAGAGAGTTGTTCGCTGACCCGTACATGTACCCACGGTGCACACACACGCACACACACCTGTAAGAAAACTAACAGTTTCATAAAGTTCTTTACTCTCTCCAGAAGTAGTGGGATACATATATGGGTGTAGGAATTACTTTTTAAAACTATTTTATTAACGTTTCTTATGCCTCTTACTCCCTTCTCCACCCCAATCCCTTGCAATACCCCAACACTAGATAGGAGAGAAAGGAGGTTAGTGGAGGTTAGGGGGAGAAGTAGTTAGGCTACTTCCTGGTGTTTAGGATTTCCAATGTCTTGGGGCAAATCCAATCCTTGTTTCAGGATGTCTTCAACTTTGTCTCATCATACTGCATGAACAGCACCCGGGAGCAGCAGGGGAAGCAGCAGCCTTCATCCTTCTCTTCAACACTCTGGCTCTGCTCTCTCTCCAGAGTCCTCAGGTTTAAACTGTTTGCAGCTGGCACAGAGCCCCTCTCAGAGCTTTTACGAGGCGAGTAGTTTGCTGTTGTGGACCATCTGAATCAATCCCGTATCCCACACCTGACATTCAGACAAAAACATGTTTACATATCATAAACCAAAACTTCAACAACACAGGGAGCTAATGTCACATTCTCAAACCAGTACTTAACCGCAGCTTCAGAAACATCTCCATCTACCGCACAAGACTCTCTCAAGTGAAGCTGGAGGGATATCCCAGTGGTTAATGGCATGCTCTAGAGAACCTCGGGTCAGTATCTAGCAAGCATTCCAGGTGCTTCACAGTCTATACTTCCAGTGTTAGGTCCGGGAATCATTGAAAGAATACCTCAGACTCAGGCGGTATGCAAAGGCAAGGAGCATTTATTTGTATTTACATGCAGAAATTGCCAGTGTGCTGGGATCATCATTCCATAGAATGGCAACCTTGACGTGAGCACACGGGGCTTAATTTAAAAACAGTTAGGGGTTAGAAAATCTTTACATTGATTGGATGGTGCTGGTCTAGGGGGTATGGGAGAACTCATGATTGGTTCTGCCTTTGGGGGACTTCATGGAGTGTCCAGGTAACAAAGTGTACCCAGGTAACCAAGTATCATTTTGAATAGCTAGGCAAAGCTTTTTTTTTTTTTTTTTTTTTTACTGACGTTTAATTTGATTGGTCAAGTTCTTGGGGACTTTTCAAGATGGTTACTAAATTATTCTTTCTGATTTCCAGAGAGGTTATTGAGTTATTGTATCTTGTTTCCATGGACTGTAGTTGTGCTTTCTGGGAAATAGAAACTCAGGTCTGTTCAGTTTGAGGCCACGTTTGAATCCTGTCATGGAGTCAGACTGGTTTAACAAAATTATTTCCCTCACTAGCTCTGAAGGATCTTGGAGAAGGAGTGGGTAATATTGGCACATTGTTCTCTCCAGGAAAGGTATCCATGGTAGCATAAAGGAAAGATAGATGGTTAGTCATGCTGTGTACATTGTGAGGAAGCAGACGAGATAATGCTGGTGTTTAGCTCACTTCCTCCACTCCAGAACATAAAATCAAGTTGATTCTTCCCACATCAATTAATCTGATCTGGACCATCCCTCAGATGCTCGTCTCCAAGTGATTCCAGCTCCTGTCAAGCTGACAATCAATATTATCTATCACACTGTATCCACTGAAAGATTCTCTTGCAAGCCATGCCCATCCCACCTAAGCCTCCCATATGCATCTTCCCAGGCCCTCCGCCCATCAATAACATATATCCATCCTCCTTTCTTAAAAGCTTGACAGTAACTGTCACTAACTTGTGTACCTCTCCTTTATTCTTTTCCTGTTCTAAATTTTAACTATTCACCTTTGTATCTTCCCATGAGTCTATACCTTATTCGTTTCAATAGTTTTCATTATTTCAGTGCATATCTGACATTATGCTCTTGTTCTATAAAATATTTTATTAGTTCTTTGAGAAATTCATACAATGTATTCTGAGCATATTCACCCCCCCACTCTTCCGTCTATCTCCTCTCAAATCCACCATTCCCTCTCCACCCCAAACTTCCTGTTTGTTTGATATTTTAAAAATAATCCATGCAATCTTGAGTGTTGGGCCATCCAGTAGACAGCAGCCAAAGTACAAAGGGCTGGATCTTAAAGAAAATTGTCACTGGGGGACGGGGTAGAAGGGGCAGAGGAGGCAGAGGAAGGCAGATCTTGCTGACTTCTAGGCAGCCTGGACTACAAAGGGAGTTATAGCACAGCCAGGGCTGTTACAGAGAAAAACTTTGCCTCAAAAAACAAAACAAAACAAACAACAACAACAAAAAAAAAACACCCTATTTTAAAAAGCCTTCAATTGTAAATAGCTCCTCAGTTTGAGGTGAGGGCTCACTGAACCCTCTCCCCACTGTTGAAAGCACTACTGGCTAAACTTATACCCCCATGAGCACCTTGCCCTACTTTTCCTCACTAATTTTGAGCAAAGTTCTCCTTTCTTGAATTACAGTACACACTTCAGAGAGTAATGATGGGAATATGGCAATTAACTAATTAATCATTTACGTATAATTGTAAGCAATTTTTTTCTGCTCATGTGACTTTGAGCTTCTATACTTTGATGTTCAAAATGCGTCTATCAGTGTAGAAGCAGGCCTGTCTTTCTTTGTGTTAGCCTTGTTTTATTTTATGACAAGTTGGGTTTCTTATTCCATTTTATTTTTGTTCTAATTTGTTTTACTGTTCCCGTTTCCTTGTCCATCTGTCTGCAACAGTAGCCATTTGTTTGACATGCATTTAACGTATTTTATATACATTCTAACTTCATCTTTTCATTATTATATCCATCCAGTGCTATTTTTAGTAGATACTCATTTTGCATAGTGAGCTACTCTGTTGCTTCTGACATAATATTCATTTTCTACTGCTAGTGCAACAAATTACTATAGATACAGTGGTTGCACAGACTGAAATTTATTATCTCATAGCTAGTCAGAATTACAAACTGACTCAAAATGAACTAAAATAAGCCACCAGTGTGTTTTTGCATGTGTGTGTTAGGGGGGATGCATATTGTGAGTGCATGTGGCCATGCATGTCTATGGGAGCACCAAAGAGTTCAAGTGAGCACACAGGTTATTGGGCTCAATCATGACGTTAAGTGTAGATTCTCTGTGGTGAAGCAGGCCTTAATCCTATCAGAAGTGACTGATATGTGTACACCAGCAGACGTGTCTTTGTTAGGCCAGTCATTAGTGTAGTTTGCAGAACTCACAGCTGGGAAAGATTGGTGATTACTTTTCCTCTTCAGTAGCATGTATGACACCTTCCACCGCTATGAAAATTATCCAGTAGAGATGAAGCTTCCAGATCGGTACCAGCTTAATTTTGTTTTGTAACTCAGCTGTGCAATATCTTCAGTAAAATGGCCTTACCAGCAAGATCTTCAGGGTAACCAAAAGCAATAGCGATAACATGTAATATTAGGAGGCCAATTGGACCCCAGAGACCAACAACTCCAAAAGTGGTAACCCATTTCAGGGACCAGGCTTTTAATTTGTTATCCTGTGGTATGTAATAGAGGCACTGCTACCCCATTTTAAGATAGCTCCATTTAACCTCCTCTTTATTTTTGAGATTAAAATATTATTGCATTATTTCCCTCTATTTCCTCTCTCCAAACTCTCCCATGCACCTATCCCCATTCTTTTTCAAATTCATAGCCTTTTTCTCTATTTGCTGTTATCTATGTGTGTTTACAAGTATGTATTTCTAAATATACAAATATAGTGTAATCTGTTAATGCAATGTTACTTGTATGTATATATTTCAGAACTGACCATTTGATACTAGATAACCAATTGGGCTGTGTTCTTTCCTAATGAAGACTGTGTCTCACATTCAGCACCCTTTAGTTCTGTGGGTAAGGCCGAAGCCTAATGAGCTTTTCCATTCCACACTAGCATGTTTATTAGTATTGATCCTGTTCAGGTCATATTTCAGCAACATGTCACATGTGTATATATTTGAAGAATCTTCTACGGTAGTAGGCTTCCATATAACATTTTCAAGTGCTTTTACATAAACTACCCCTCCCAATATTCTCTTCTTGACCTTGACTTCCCACATTCCCATCCTACCCCAGCCCTCCCTATTCTACTGGGGAAAGGAACACGGACTTTTTATAGCTCTATATTTTATTTCTCACATGATATCACAATCACCAATATTTCTCAGACCTATCAACTTTCTTGTAATGACTTCTCCATGAGTTCCCTTGACTCCCTCTTCCCTTTCTGATACAGCCTACCTGACTTAGTTTTAATCTTTTATTAAGGTGAGCTAGCATCTTCTGTGCTTACCCTATAAGGTTAAAAATGCTGGGGCAGGCAAAGTCCTCAAAGTATATGTAGTCACATCCCCTTGGGTACAGGTTGCTTTGCAAAGCCTCCTGAATTGAGGCCAGTGTCCAATTGCTTCTGCTTGTTACTCTAGTCTCTCCTAAGAAGCATCTTTCTCCTCCCTCAACACCTGCTGTAGTCAAGGTTCAGTGTGCATATGGTCTTCAGCTATAAATCCTGCTCTGAGTTCCCTAGCCACAAATGACAACAAAAGCAAAACACAACAGCAGACTGCTAGTGAGCTTAACCAAGGTCCTCTATGATTTACATGCTGCCCCTCCTCCATGGGCTTCTTTTTATCATCTTCTATTTGTTACTCTATTATCCAAGAGAGGCCATGTTTTTATATTGCTCAGAGTGAGACTGTAAGATAAGACTCATCATGTATATATATAGAGATGTGTGTGTGTGTGTGTGTGTGCGTGTGTGTATCACATATGCAAATCTTCACTTTCAGTAGAAGGCAATACTTATAGGTTCCAGGTATTAGAAAATAGATATTTGTAAGAGACATTATTCAGACTACCACTGTTGTCTTGCATTGTATGTCACAAGTTCTCACTATTGCAATGAATTCAATGATTTTAAATTTATTGAATACATTAACATATATTTTAGGTTAAGTGTTCTAGAAATGAATGACATCCTCATAATAAAATGTTTGGGGCCTTAGAAACTTGTCAGTGACCATACATAGTGTATTAGTCAGGGTTCTCTAGAGGTTCAAATTGATTGAATCAATATATATATATATATATATATATATATATATTAAAAGATACTAAAAGGGGGGTGTTATTGAAGTGATTGCAGAGTGTGTTCTGGCTAACACAACAATGGCTGTCTCCTGACAGAAAGACCAAGAATCTGATAGTTGTTCAGATATGGGATGTCTCAACGGGTCTTCAGGAAATGCTAGATTCCTAAAGAAGTAGGTTCTAATATGAGTGAGGAAATGCTTCCGTGGCAGGGCAGATGCTGAGTTTTCATTGACTGCACATAGAGTCACCTTGACAACAGCCACAATTGGCCATCACAAATGGGAATACTCCTTAGCATTTTGTTGACTTTGGGGGATTCCCAATATTCTGTATATTTTTTTGTGTGTACGTGCAAAATTTCATTTACCCATAACATCTGTGTGAATGTTATATCTGAACACCTGGTCCTGTGCCACTATGACTCATCTTCCATAGCTTATTCAGGACTGATTTACTATTTTCGTATTCCACCTTTGCTCTCATTTTCAGGCCCTTCTCCAAACCTAATTTACACCAGCACATGAACCTGTCCTGTGCCCTGAGACTTGGCTCTGGCTGGTGTAGTGGCTTAATTAGAAGATCTCACTTTGAACTTTTTTATGATGGAATCTGTTGAGTAACATCATTGCAAATATCTGATGACATCAGATGACAGAGAAAAATGGCTTGCTCGGTTGGTCCATCATCTTTGCACCTGACTTAAATGCAACTTCAGGCCTGCTTACACACCTGCAGTCTATCTACTCGCATTTAACCAGGGATAGTACTTTATGATGAAGATAAGAATTAACATTTTAGATCCTTGTGACATAGAATGACATTTTATCATCATTATTATTTAAAAGGCAATTTGACACATGCCGTATAATAGTACATGAAGAATGTCAAATATCAGCCAGGTGTGGTAGAGCATACTTGTAATCCCAGCATTCAGGGAGTCAAGAGCAGGCATATCTCTGTGAGTATGAGGCCAGCCTGGTCTACAACACAAATCCAGGACAGCCAAGGCTAAACAGAGAAACCCTGTCTCAAAAAACAAACAAACAAACAAGTCAGGTATCTTATCTAATTTAATAATAGTTCTTTATCCTTACACATTAATTTATTTCTCTTTCCATAAGTCTCTATGATGTTAATCATTTCACATGGACCAATTATATTAGGGACTCAGGAGAAAGTTTATGAAAAGGCTCATAACTTTAAGTTATAAACACTTATGGGTATAAATGATGTAAATAAAATTATTAGTAGTAAAAAGAAGTGTCAGAAGAGAAGCAGGAGGAATTTGGGTTCGGAGGATGGAGTCTGGGGCTTTGTACGCGTTAACCACACACTCTACTGGTAACCTGCTGCCCCACCCCTAGGGAAATTATTTTTAAAGTTTCTTTTAATTTAGAATAGACAGGGACTAGAAAGAAACAGATACTGGAAGGAACCTAGATTGATACAATACTACACAATTGCCCTGGGTCCTAAGTGCTTTCTTAAATCTTTAAGTAAGGCAGAACTATTCATTAAATTGCATGTATAACATTAACAAAATGTGCAAAAAAAGAATGTTTTAATCCGTTGCATCTCTGTTTTAAGTCTTTTTTGTGACTTAGGGATAAATTTATGCTTCCACCTTAATTATATGAAATTGAACAAAGGAAGCAAGGATAGATAATTGACTTTCTGATGTAAGATATAATTATCCCTTTAATAATAGGTCAAAACATTATATCCAAATTCTCTGTTTATAAGAGAAAGCCAGAAGAGTTCACAGCTCTTCCTTTTATTGTCCCCTTACTTCCAAATGTTGTAGCACATTGGCTCACACATGATGATGACATTTTCCTCTTCTCAGGAAGGCTATGCATCAGCCTGCAAGAGCGGGAAGGCCAGAGGTGCTGCTGTGAGTGACACAGAGACCAGATGGGGAAAAGGAAACGGTCAGCAGCCTGTGACACTCTCCTGAAAAACACCAAGCTAATACAGTCAACATCTCCTGAATGCAGCCAGGAATCTCTCCTGAATAATGTAAAATTTCTCTCTGTGGAAAAGTGAAAATATAATTCTTATTAGGCGAAGTCTGTAGTTTAACACAATGCCTTTGTTGAAATAAGATGAGTTCAATAAGACTAAAATTAAAGGGGATTTTCCTATTTTATTTTGAGGTGGTGATTGCAAACGTTGTGTTCTCTTTTTCATTCGTCACTGAGTATATCTGTCACATTGACTCAGAAAAAAGTGACTTTCGAAGAATTTGTTTCAAACTCCCCCAGCAGGAAGGGAGCTAAATACAGAATTTTCAATACAAACTCAATTTTTAACTCATCTACAAAGATAGACCTATTTGTATCTTCATAAAAATTTCCCCATGTCTTAAAAATTATGTGCTCATTTTTCTTTGTATCAGGTATGTTCTCAGGAGAAATGTATGTTACGAATCTCAATAAATGCATTATTTATGCTTCTTTGTCTTGTGGTTTGTGGTTTCTCTTTTGCCACAATTACTAAAACACTGAATTGATTGCAGTGTATTACAGTTTGGTTTTCTCATGTATTTTGTCCATTTAAAAGGCCTAATCAATGTCACCAAATTCCATCTAAGAAGCCCTGTTGTTCAGAACGTCTTTCCTTTCATGGACAAAGCCTTCATGTGCAAGGTTTTTCTCCTCACATGTCAAGTACTGTGTATCATTCCCTTTCTTTTTTTTTTTTTTTTTTTTGCAGGAATTCATAAGGTGCATGGGACTTATCCATTCCTTTTATTTTTTTTAATGAATGTCAGTTTTGTAAAATACTCTGTCTTCTGCATACTTTTCATTTTATTTGTTTTCCTTGAAACTCAATACTTACAAACATGTTTATCATTCATTAAGGCAACCAGCATTCACACTAGAGGGCTGCTTGAAACCATGTGATCACTGGCCTTTTAAAGGCAACCAAGTCTCCTATTTTGCATATCAAAAACTGGGCCAATGAATTTGAATGTTTTCTCTTGATCTCATGTCTCTTGCTGGTCTCCTGACCAGTCCTATTCATATAGTTTATGATCCTTAAATCTTATACAGGGACTCGTGAATCTCTTGGCAACCTGAAGAAGATCCAACTTGGCCAGCAAGTAACCACCTAAGCATGTGACACTGCTAAGGGTGCAATGGTTACTTTGCTTTTATGACAGTGTAATGTGAACAAATTAAAGACAAGCTTCATGCTTTTCTGACAAAAGATTGAAGAGAGATTCCAATTCCACACTAAGACATTAGTCATTTTCTGGTAGCACATTTAGAACACGTAATGGATGAGGAAAGGTTTTATGATGATGAGTGTGGGAGAAAACTAGGATGTGATGACAAAATAAGATGGTCCATAACACCAGGGCTCTTGATGGTGCTGTGGTCGTGGGGAAGGAGCAGAATTGAATAATGCTGAAAGCAAGTCTAAAGCTGACGGTGACCTAATACTAGCATCTATGTGTGACAAGAGAGTAAGGTAACCAAAAATTAACACCCAGGCTTCAAGACTTTGTCATCAAGATTTGATTCTTGAGAAATGATGATAGGCTAATATGAAGACACGAATAGCCTGAAGACCAATTTTTAATTGTTTACTCCCTGCTTTTCTCATTCATTGAAAACACTTTTATTTTCTTAAGAAACAAAAAAACCTCTACCAAAACATTAGATTTCAAACATACATGTTCTCAACTCGAGCCTCCTTTGACCAAAATAGAATGGAAAACAATTACACACATTAATGTTCAAATTTCCTGGCTATGAAATAGCTGAAATGGAAATTTTTGCCAGCAAGCACATTTTCAGGAATAAATAAGTGTGCTGCTCTTCCTAGTGATGCCTGACCCTCTGGTGGGCAGCAGTCACATGCCAGGTGAGGTGTAGCTGTGACAATCTGCTCATGTTGGTACACTCTAGAATCAATGGGGTGAAGTCATGCATATGGCCCTTGTCACTGAACATGAAAATGACAGAAGTCAGCACATTGGCAAAGTCGCCAGCCATTCATTTTCCCTCTAGAAGCGTATTGTGTTGGGCTTTTGTGCCCAGATTTGTCTCTCAGTTGATTTTTTTTTTCTAGTCTGTTTTTAAATCAGGGAAGCTGTTCACATTCACCTAAAATAAACAGATAAATTTACCCAATCAATACGTGGGTTTGATTTTGGTAGATTAAGTGACATGGCCCAGGATTTTTTAAAAATCAATAGGTTGGTTGGTTGGTTAAGATTAGAATGTAGAATCTGTGACTTCTGTGAATAAATACTAGAAAATATATCTCTGAATTCTCAAAGAAAATTACAACCACAAAACATTTAAAATAGTTGATGAAATTAAAAATACATGCATAATAAACTTTTTGGACCACACACAAAGTGGGATAAGGATTTGAGAAAAATGAGAGTTTTAGCCAAAGAGGGAGGAGGCTGGGAGAATAGAGTCCAAAGTAGAAATAACTATATATGTACAGAATACATAAACAATTAAAAGTTAATTTAAAAAAATGTATGTGTTTGCTGGGCATGGTGGTGTTTACCTTTAATTCCAGTACTTGGCAGGCAGAGAAACACAGATCTCTGTGCATTGGAAGCTATCCTGATCTCTGTAGTGATCTCAAGCCTAGCTAGGTCTACACAGTAATATCCTGTCTTTGTGTGTATGTGTACGTGTGTGTGTGTGTGTGCACGCAGGCTAGTGTGCCTGCCTTCGTTTGAAAAAAAAAAAATGCCTTTGACCATTTTCCAAATGATTTGTAAGCTTCTTGAAATATTCTAGGAAGGAACAATCTCACACCTTGACCTATAGAACAGTGAAGGTGTCATGTGAAGAAGGGAACAAGATGAGTTTAAAAACATTTTCAAAATAATGAAGTTGCTGCTGATTATCTTTTTCGTCTCTGGACCATAATACAATGTACATTGTACATTCTCTCCCCGGACACACAAGGCAGGATTATATCACCTATATTTTACAGTTGGATAAACAGGAACTCAATCAAGTTTAAAATCACATGGTGGGAGAGCTGGGAAAAGAGCCCAGAAGATCAGCTTCCCAGTTAGTGGCCAAAATCATTAGTGTTGCTCTAAATACATTGCTCTCCTTGGCTTCAATGAACTGTGACCCTAGACAGTGGGAAGAAAAAAGAGGGAGGGAGACTGGAGGGAAGGGAAATGGGAATGAAGACAGATGGAGGTTGGTTGTACACTCCAATTTTATATGTTTGTTTAATGTGGAAAAGACAGTCATGATTCAATCTGGCACTGCTTATGGAACGTGAACTATAAGCATCACAAACAACATGTTTAAACACAGCCTCTCCCTCTTGCCCTTCCCTCTTTGCTCCTCCCCCCCCCAAAAAAAGATGAAAACAGCATTAATTTTATCACCTTAATACTTGGACAGTTATTTAGGTTGTTCGGACTCAATTTACATATGTATGATAATGAGAAAGTATTATAATTCTTGCCACAGAGTACCGTTAAAAGCAATTTAAAGCTCAGAAGTAGCCCATGGCAGCTCAGTATCCAAGTGGATTCCCTAGTAAGGGGAATAGGGACTGTGTCTGACATGCACTCAGTGGCTGGCTCTTTGACCTCCCCCAACCCCACCCCGAGGGAGGAACAGCCTTGCTAGGCCACAGACATTGCACCCATTCCCGATGAGACCTGATAAGCTAGGGTCAGATGGAAGGAGAGGAGGACATCCCCTATCAGTGGACTTAGAGAGGGGCAGGGAAGTGATGAGGAAGGGACAGTGGGATTGGGAGGGAATGAGGGAGGGGGTTACAGCTGGAATAAAAAGTAAATAAACTGTAATTAATATAAAAATTAAAATTAAAAAAAGCAATTTAAAGAAAATTCTCATGCAAAGGATGCCAGGTTTGCCACAGTCTACTCCTGTCCAACTATATATACTAAAGACTTTCCTGACCTCGCTGCCATTGTCCTGAATTTCAGAGACTTCTCTGTCAGTTCTTGGCTCACAACAAAGGCTTTCAAAGTGGACATTACATATTCAAAAGTTAACATAAAAAATGAGAAATTTCAAGAGACAGTTAAGAACCAGTTCTGCTGCAAAGCCTAGAGATCTCTACGAAGCTATTTGTCGGAAAGTCTTCATCAGGTCACAGGGAGGATCGTTAACATCACCAACACCAAAGTGCAGAGTTCTCCATTCCAAGGCAGATGAGTTCAGCAGCATGGCCACACTGACCAGCAGCTCTCCTCTCTCTCCCATGGGAGGTTCTTGGGGCTCCACCTCACAGACTCTGCTCAAGGATCTTCCCCATTCTTCCTCTTCACGGCCTACTACTCTAGCTCAGGTAATTTCTAAAATGTTATTCTCAAGGTGACTATTTCAAAAGGTTGCTTTGCATTGTCTATGAAGCCCCTAATGCAATGTCAACTATGAATTAAGGATTTAATAAGACTCTGGTTATATCCTTCACTTTGGCTGCTGTCTAATGTGGGCATCATGAAGGCTCTGGTTCATCATTTCATTTCTTCGCATCACTTATAGGCTGCCTACTAAGGAGTGGCTTGATGTACTTGCTACCAAGAATTGGTGAGATACAGACGTGAGTCCATTCTTCAAATAGCTCATTTGTTAGTGAACTAGACACGAAGCTTGACTATTGTTAAAATGTTAGAGTAAAAAAAAAAATCACAATAGTATTTAAAAGCTCCAGGAAAAGAATTCATGAACAATAACAGATTGGTCAGAAGAAATAATGTTTGAATTTGGCTTTTTGTGTATAATATGTTTTCCAAATAGAGACTTATAGGAAAATAACTTCAGACAGGGTAGTCAATATAGCCAAATATAATGAGATTTTAGAAATCATAAAAACTGCAAAAAAATTATCTCATCTGATTAGAAACAAAAGCAGAGGAAAGGGATGGTGAGAGCCAAGAAATTGTGTGCCACCGTGTTCTCCTCTAGGGGACTCTACCCCGCGAGGAAGAAGAAGCCAATACAAATGATGCGTTCAGTTTTGTTTGCTATCCCTTTCTCCTAAAAAAAAAAAAAAAATGTTGCAATTAAAGGCATCAATCAGATTCTAATGACCCTTCCAATATTCAGAGAATATTTTTAACACAGATTACGAAAGTTATCTACAACATTGTTCTTGTATCACAAGTGAAATTATTTGGGTAGATAAAAAATTATGATTTATAAATAATCCTTAGAAGGTTATTAATTAGTCTATGTAAGTGTGACCTTAATGTAAATGTTACATTAACAAGAGTAACTTTCTTACAAGTAGAAAAAAAAATGCTGTTTTTTCTCAATGAGAATTCATAGCACCCAGGCAAACTCCATGACACGCCATTTCAGAGAGACAAAAGAGCTTATAACACGGTACTTAGAAAATAGTCACACCTTAGATAGCTCCATTATCTTCATGGGTTTTTAAGTCCAGCCCAGAAGCTGTGTTCCAGTTGTCACAACAATTAGTTAATGATCCATGATTAATCATGAGATTGATTTTGTTGATTTCGTGATACTCCTGCTTCCAAAATCCATTGAAAATAGGGCTCTTGGACTGTGAGACATAGAAAGGGAGAAGAAAACAAGTAAATGTGAGTTGAAAGATGCCAGCCATGGGCTGCTGAGGGATGGTGTGCCCTATCTTTCCAATCTGCTGCATTCTTATGTTGAAACCCTCTGACACAAATGCACACATCAGAACCCACATTATGTATATGAAAACACTAATTCCTGTAAATTGGCCAAATTGTAGTTGGATAACCAATTGGAATTATCCACATGCTCCATTTTCTGCTGCAGGTATGTAAAAATATGAGCATTCCATCCCAGCTCTTACCAAATATACTATGAGTATCATTTGTCTTGGTTTTCTATGTTATCACTTTGACCATTTGTGAGCACAATTATCTGTGTTGGTATAATGTTCAATCAGTTAGGAAAAAAAATCAAAGGAATGTTTTGGATAGACAAGCACAACTTCCTCTTTCCTGATTGCTAAGCATGGCCATCATGTTAACGACTGCTCAGCACTCATTTCTAACTTAAGATACACATATGTTCTTGCTGAAAACTGCAACCTACACTTGTAGTCTTCAAACCTAAAGGGTCCTGTTTTCTTAACCAAAGGAACATATTGCCTGGACTATAACTCAACGTGATAGCACCAGATACGTAACACACCTCAAAGCAGATTTAGCCAATGACAAACAAATATCAGTATAAAAAGAAATCTGTATCCTTTTCCACTTTACTTATGATGATTCTTTAGTATTGTTTACATTGCTTCTCTGAGTTTCTCCAAAGCTTGCATTCCATTTGCCCATGTGGAGGCTGATTTAGTATTTCGTATTGTCTTTCTGCACTTTCTTCTCACAATCCATTGCTTACTGATGATTCTCAGTGCCCAAACCTCCACTCCCTGTCAGTACAAATATTGATTTGTACTCAAATATCAGTCTTAAGGTTTGCTTCTCCAACCATCTAAAACAAGGTTTTCTGTCTAGGAAAGTCCTGTCCACTTCTGCTATAAGTAGATATGTCCAGATGGTGCTTTCTTGAGATCTTTCTGGGTTCAATGATTTATAAGCACCTGATTTACATTCCTCAGTTCAGATCCATACAGTACTTAATTCTTCTCAGCCCATATAGGCTGGTGGTTGAGTTTTGCTATGCTATCAAGCCACTGTAGAATTAGCACTTCACTCTGGAAAGAAATTGTAGGTGACTCAGGTATCATTCTGAGTCATAAAAGATCTAATTAATAATGACTATGATATCA
Source organism: Meriones unguiculatus (assembly GCF_030254825.1). NCBI lineage: Eukaryota > Metazoa > Chordata > Mammalia > Rodentia > Muridae > Meriones > Meriones unguiculatus. The sequence goes on along the minus strand of NC_083362.1, from coordinate 67,135,873 downwards.
CCGCATAGTTTTTGTTTGATATTACAGTTATAAGGTGAATCTACATGATGGCATTAGTCTTCCCTATGGAATAGAGAAGACTTGAAAAAGGCAAACTGAGAAGGTGGGTTTTGGCTCACTGTTGTAACATTCATCATCACAGGCGGAGAGGGTAAGGCCAAGTTCATGATAGCATGAGAAACATGGAGCTGGGGTTTCTAAAGGCTAGGAAGCAAAAAAGATGTATGCAGATGCTCATCTCATTTCTTGCACACTTTTTTTTTTTAATTCAGTCCTTGGCCTCAGATCATGTGATACCACCCTTAGTCCAGGTGGATATTTCCTCCTGAGTTTATCCTTTATAGAAACACCTTCACAGACATGAGGAGAGGCTTGACTCCTAGATTATTTTAAATTAAGTCTAGTTAACAATACAATGAACTTGTCACTGAAATAACCATTCTTGTTTCACAAATTCTTAAGTAAATATCCTACATTCTCATGGTTCCCACTGAGCCAAAGGTTAATATCTGTAAGCACAGAATGCAAATAGCATATAAGAATTTAAAAACTAAAATACATTACAAGTAGAAGCAGGGTTCATAGACATACATAAAGTCATTAGAAAACATCATTAAAAGCCTGTGAAATACTGTTCCTCAGATAATCCAACAGTTCATCTGGGTGCAGGAATTAAGTGATGTTAGAAATAATCAGAATTTAAATTAGTAGTAATAACCAAAAATTAAAGAATAGTATTATTTTTTTGAAATAGTCAACACACACATATTAATGCATAAGATAAAGACTTGACCTTAAAATTTGTGAGAGTTTTGATTTATCCTCTGGTTAACATGAATTTAAGGTAGAACTTTCTTACCAGAACATCTCAAATGAAGCTATTGTGGGAGAGGTTTAAAACAACACATTGTGTGGATATGTATTTAAGATGTGGGTGCTTAAAGCCAATGTGCAATCTTCATATTCCCCTGTATTGGGAAGTTTGTTTTCTCTTTTGAGCGTATAGCTGCATGTGTATTTTTTCCAAGATATTGTTCCTGGAGAACAAAAAGAAAGTGTTCTTATCAACAGTATAAACTGTCAATTATAAAGTTCTTACTATATGGTGTCTTATTCATTTGTATATTTTATTACAAGTACTTGCATCTCTGTACATCTACAATCCTCCTGTTCTTCAGAGACATTAAACAAGATGTCCTATCAGAGCACAGTTCTGTGCTAAAGCCACAATGAGGTACCCTGTCCCTCAGTGGTTCTGTGACAGAGACTACATCTCTCCATAAATAACATTGAATTGTGTATAACTGACTGTAATGCTAAGGGTAACCCATTCCCAGCATTTAACAAGAGGGAAGCAGAAATCTAACTGCCCAGAGATGAGTAACGCCATCCCTCAGTGAGGAACCATGTTCACTCACTAAAAGTCACTGATAAGCCATCTTTTGTTCATTTTTCTTGGGTGATTCTTTTTGTGTATGAAATTCTTTTGGAAAGTGACATCCACCTCCAGTTAAGAAGCATAAGATGGTGTTATTCTAAAACAGCAAAATGAACAACAACAACAACAAATATGTGTAGGGGAAAAAAAAGAAAATGGAAAGAGACTAGAGCCTTTTGGATTTGGATTTCTTACTTTGAACATCATGCCCATCTCCACAGTAAAGTTGTACTTAGTCATGGTAAGTGCCTTCGCTCCTCATTGCCACCATTAGTCACCTGCAAAAGAAGTTAAATGCAATATGTCTTTCTCGTAACACTGCTCACCTGTGAATAAATTAAGATGGTTCTCAGCACATCATTGTTTACTGTGGAGATAATAAGCTTAGGCACTCAACATGCATTCTATGTACTGCACAGAATAAATCATCTGCAAGTGATATTATGCTCAGCTCTGCCTCCTCTGACAGCTGAGTTGCTTGTAGCACTGAAGACTGGAAATGACACTAAGAGCAGGCAGTGATTTAAGAGGCTGGTTGATTCATGCAACGGCAGTCAATAGATGAGTAAAGACTAAAAGAATGATGGGAACATTTTCACATTTCCACTGCCCTATGTTGCTAAGGCAAAGAGTTTTAAATTAAACCTATGTGTATTCTACTCGTCCATGACTTTATAACAAGTGAACAAAACAATTAACCCATGGGTCTTCAGAGTTGCCAGGGGAGGCCTATCTATTTTCCCCCAGTTTTAATACAGAGCAGTAATACTGACATGGGCTCCAGAGAGGAAGTCGTGTGATTCTGCAGAATCACAAGCAGAAATTCCTAGACATCACCCGGGCTCTGAAAGACGAAAGATGGCTTGGAATGAAAGCATCATTTCCTAACCATGTGACATTGCCAACCAATGTCCTTCCTCTATAACACCCTCTGCAGGTTGATGGAAGAAACAGTATCTGTTCTTTGTCCAGGTTTTATTACAGTAATTAGCACTTACATTTAATTTCACCTTCGGCACCTAAAGGACCACCAAGTCTATGACTGGCATTGGGTAATACGACAGAATTAGTCATTCTTTTTCTCTCTTTTCAAGTCCCCTGATTTTTTATCTCATCCACATTTATTTCAAATTTAAAGAGAAAGTTCATTGCTGCTTCCTTCCCCTTCACTTCCTGATACAGCAGAAACCACAAGAATGCTTTCATTCTTTCAACGTTCATTAATATTAGCTGTTCATTATTCCCAAACCATTCTCTGCTGTCTCTGGAAAGAAAATTTAGTAGCATTCATCACGTTTCAATATTCTGATGTCAACTACGACCAATATCTAGTGAGTGAAAACTCTTACAAGCTGTGTCACAGATATTTCATGAATACAAAATTTCTCCTTTTTGTTTAATTATATAATTAATAAGTAACAACAATCTGCCAGCAGGTCAAGAAGCAGAAAAAATAAATAAACAAACAAACAAATGAATGATATAACACAGATGTACACTTAGTACAAAAGACATCCAGTGTTACATGGGGAACCAGGCTCTTCACACATGAATGTTTTGGGAACAGGCTTGGATATTGGTGTGAAGAAAGTAACTAAGGAATAAAGTGTAAGATATTGAAGACAGCAGGAAAGGTCTGTTTAAATTGGAAGATGTAAGATTAGTAATGGCAGCAGGTATATTGAATAGGGAGTAACGCTGTGTTTGGGATGATTAGGAGGAGGGGGCCAGAGAAGAGGAACAAACTAAGGGTTAGTCTTATTGATAAGATTAAACATTAGACTTAGGATGTTCATCGTGCAGGAGCAACTAGAGTACCAACTGGGGTTGTAGGGAGTGAAGGGGAGTGAGAGACAGGTGAGGACACAGCACAATCATTTGAGAATGTCATGTTAAGGAACAAGGATCATGTAGATTCCAGACCTATTAAGGAATTGGTGATTGATTGGAAATCGAATCATCATGGGGAAAGGGACTTGAGGGAAACATTCCAACTTCTTACTTGAAAGGGTAGTCAGTCATTCCTTAAAAGGAAACAGCACAGGGAAGGAAAAACAACAACAACAACAACGACAAAACATTTTGGAAGGAAAATGTGAGTTCAGCTGAATTTTCCTAAATAAAGCAGTTTATACAGTCCTCCAAATCATGAAGTACGTGGATGGAATGATTGGAAATGAATAAACACCGCCCTTGAAGAAAAGCAAAAAGAGGAACTCCAGAAACCTCAAGGGAAGACAGCTAAGAGCTCTTTATGTTTCCCTCAGACTAACCAAAGGGACTTATTGCTCATAGTATTAATGCTAGATGTTGAGGTGGTAAGGGATTTTTAATAATAAAGCATTTAAACTTTTATATGAAATATTACCTTTTCTTGTCTTGTAAGACAAGCTGAACACTTAAAAATTAAACCTTCGTTGAAAAAAAAAATAAAAAAAAAGATTTCCTTAAAATTTTGCCCTGTGGATACCCTATACAAAAGCTCACTCATTCATTGGTTGCTAGGGAGTTGCTAGGGAATATTGTACATGAAATTAAATTTTACTTTACCTGTGATGATCCATGATGAAAGGAAAGTAGTTTTCCAGGAGGCGAAAAGAAATCCCTGAACATTCATTCTTGTTTACATTTCAGTACCTGCACCAAAAAGGTGTCCAATAAAAAGCTGTCCTCTGGAATAGAATCTTTGACAGTGTCCCTTGTTTGGAAAGATTTATATTTGATTTTATTAATTATGAATTAACTACCTTTAATTTTGATTTGATTGTGGTGTAGCTTGGTTAATCCCTTGGTTGTGATTAATCCCCTCCACTTTCTTGTGTATGGGTAAAAAGGTATAAAAATTCTGAGCAGGGAAGGAGAAGGAAGACAGCTGCTATTGGAACAGGCAGAAAAGTTTAAAGTCTCCCTAAAATGACAGCTTGAAGGCCATTATCTTGTTACGTCTTGCTAGCAAGCTGCCCTTGCAGCAGATCCTTGTAAGCTATTTTCGAGTGTCTGTTCATATAAAGACATGATGAAAGCAGTTCTCAGTAAACACTGTGCACACAAGGAGTAGGAAAACATCCTTCTTTTGTTAGTTTTAACTTCATCTCTATGTCTTCAGTTCTGCCTTGCTTCCCGCTAACTCTTGGACTCAAGTGAATTTTACACTTCTTGAGGCCACTTGAAGGAATCACTCTTTCTATGTCACCATTTTTTCAATCTCTTTTTACTAATACTGGTTTCTAAACTAATTATTCTCTCTCTCAAAGCCAGAGACCTACAAGCTGTTAATTTGTAGGTGTTATTACTGCAAAGGTTCAAACATGAGATTTGGCGAGATACCTGGTTCTTTGTAGCATCTCGTCCCTAAGAATGAAAAGCTCTCTTCCTGCATCCAGACACAGAGCCCCCTGCATTCCTGTTTTCTCATATCCCACTGTTCTTCCCCAAAGACCAACATCTAAGAGAAGCATTGCTGTATTCCTCACCTTTTCTCAAGAGCCTCCCGAGACGAGACGTCAGTCCTTCTCACCCCAAGAAGATACTTTTCAGGAGAAAGGACTGTGTGTGCATGCCACAGCAAAGAGCAATGTCACACAGAGCCTCAGTGAGACATTGTTACAAAATCATCCCGGGTTTTACTTCGATCTTTAGGCATTAGCAATACCTAAGAAACTTTATCAAACAATTGAAAAAACGGATAAACACATTAAAAATAGCTTTTTTTGTTTGGAAAATTTTTTTTAATTTCAAGACAGGATTTCTCTGTCTCCCTCATTGTCCTGGACTTCACTCTGTAGAAAAGAATGGCCTCAAACTCAAGAGAGATCTGCCTTCCTCTGCTATCCCAAGTGCTCAGATTAAAATGTATGCCACCACCTCACAGTATATTAATTTAAATGCCTAACTTAAGCACTATCTCAAAAATATGAGAGATATATTTCAAATGTGTTCATAGCTTAGCTATCTAGTTTGTCAATAAAGTTAATCTCATGGACCCCAAAATTCTAGAGAAATTATGAAATCCAATTCAAAACCTGCTTTAAATGTGTATGAATGTTGCCTGCTTTTTGATCATTTTCCCCTGACGGGATTGTCCTACCAGGCCATATCATAGGAAGACAAACTCAGCCCTCACATAAATAGATGAGGTGGGTGTCTAGGAAGGGGGGGGTCCCTTATTCTGAGGAAAAGGGAGGGCGGAATGCCAGAGAGAAGGTGGAACTGGGAGGAGAGAAAGGAGGGTCCCATGACAGAGATATAAATTGAATTAATTAATTAATTAAAATTTAAATGTATATGAATGTCTAATAATTCTGTGGAAAGAGGAGACTGCTAAAGAGAAAATTATTAAAAAGTGATTAGACCTTGGCTCAGATGTAGCCCATAGACTTAGTTTCCAAGTGGGTTCCCTAGTAAGGGGAACAGAGGCTGTCTCTGACATGAACTCAGTGGGAAGCTCTCTGATCACCTCCCCCTTGGGAGTGCAGCCTTACCAGGCCACAGAGGAAGACAATGTAACCAGTCCTGATGAGACCTGATAGGCTAGGGTCAGATGGAAGGGGAGGAGGACCACCACTATCAGTGGACTAGGGGAAGGGAATAGAGGAAGAAGGGAGAGGGAAGATGGGATTGGGAGGAGACAAGGGAGGCGGCCACAGCCAGGATACAAAGTGAATAAATTGTAAATAATAATAATAATAATAGAATTTTAAAATGTTTAAAAAATGATTAGAAAAATGAGAAAAAATAGATACATTATTTTGAGGTATTACATCTGAATTTGTGAATAAATAAATGACTGAGCACTAATTATATAATCAGTTTTCAGGAAAAATATGAAAATTAGTAAACCAAATAATCAAATACTTCACTTATTTTATTTTTATTTAAGTGTGTTTTGTGCCCTGTCTATATATAGACCATGTGCCTGAAAAAAAAGCCAAAATAGGGCATTGTATTCCCATGGACCTGTAGTTACAGGCAGTTGTGGGTTACCCTTTGGGTATTAGGAACTGAATATCATCTTTTCCAAGAGTAGCAAGTGCTTGCAAACACTAAGCTCTTTCTCAAGGCCTAAGTTTCACTTACTGCTGGCAAAACAAACAAAACAAAAAAACCCAGAACTATCCTGTGCCAAATATGTCAAGTCTCTTGCCCAATTTTCACTGATGTTGTTAAAGAGAATTCTAGACAATTCCAAGGCCAGCATATGCACCTCTCTACCCATGAGCCTCCTCCCTTCCAACTTACTGTGGGCTGGAAATGTCAGAAAATGCAAGTCACCTCTTTCAACATCCAGCATTCAAGGAAGACTGGAAATGTGTAATTGTAATCTAATTGCACTTCCTGGGTCTTGTGGGAGACCACCTCTGAATTTCATTAAAGCATGATGGCATCCAAGTCCACAACCTAGTTCTGATAACTTGTTCAGTGTCTCACTTCCCTGCTCCTACCAGCATTTCTCAGCATTGATTACCAAATTCGGTTTTGTTCTCGTGTTCTAATCCCAGGCCATTTCATAGAAAACCAAGTGAAGATATGTCAACAAAACTTGTCTATTTATAAGTGAGAGGGAACAACCATGAAGGAAGACATGGCTAGACAAAAGCCGCCTAACTCATGCCAAGGCTGTCAACGTGGAAGAGAGAACTTGCTTTCTTGTTTATCAAATCGCTTGAGTTAGAAAACAAATTCTTGGTATTATAAAAGCCACATCCAGGGAATCTTTCTGCATAATAGTAATGCGAATTCAAGCTGATAAAAACATGTAAAAAGAAAGGTGTTCTGCAAATTTAGAACTAGGATATAGTTCTAAATGTATGCACCCTTTGATCATTGTGTCCCCTTTTATTAGTTCTTTATTCAGACATTCATCAAGTTAAATTAAGCTACTTAAAACATACTTAATTTCTAGCCTACTCTAAACTATGTATGCACTTAGAGATTGCAGATGCCTGAAGAGAAACAGTCAATGTGTAAGAGGACACTGGTTGAGAGCAGGAAGTAAGGCTGATGTTATACTTTCCTGGGTTTATCACCCATCCTCCTCCATTCATCTTTTAGCCCCTGCACATACTGCCCTGGCTCTGGTGCTTAAAATGGCTTAGGTCTTGATCTCTCCTTCTCTGGAACTCTTCAGAACCTCTGCTGCTCCTGAGTGCTGAGACTGTATTTCTGGCTTTGGCATGCCTCTTTTGGCCATGTCTCAAGATTAACTTGAGTCTTACAATATCTAATTTTTTTAATTAATTAATTTATTCATCCACTTTACGTACTGGTCATAGCTCCCTCCCTCCTCTCCTCCCAGTAGCACACACTCTCCCCCATCTTCCCTCTTCCCCTATTCCTCAGAAAAGGGGAACCCCCTTAAACACTCACACCAGCTCATCAAGTCACATGTCAGCTGACTTCTTCCTCTTGCCCTGTGGCCTGGTAAGGCAGTCCTGTCACAGGGTCTGTGCTTTGTTGTATATTTATCCTGCACTTTATCACCAAAATCTGCTTATAAGTGGGGGCGTAACGTGTCTGTCTTTCTGGGTCTATATAACCTACCATTTGCCTGAAAAGTTCATGATTTGTTTGTTTTTAACGGCTCAGTAGTATTCCATTGTGTACATGTGCTACAATTTCAGTATCCATCTAGGTTGTTTCCAGATTCTGGCTATTACAAATAAACCTGCTATGAACAGTTCAGCAAATGTCCTTGTATGGGGGAGCACCTTTTGGGTGTATGCCCAGAAGTGGTATAGCTGGGTCTTTAGTGGTATATCTATTCCCATTTTTTCTGATTTCCAAAGTAGTTGTACAAGTTTGCACTCCCACCAGCAATGGATGAGTGTTCTCCTTTCTCCACACCCTTGCCAGCATGTTCTGTCACTTGAGTTTTGATCTTAACCATATGGACAGGTAAAAGATGGAAACTTTGAGCATTGCATTAAGTCCCTCTCGGCCATTCAAGACTCTTCTGTTGAGAATTCTGTTTAATTGGATTATTTTTTTGTTTGTGTTCAATTCTTTGAGTTCTTTACATGTTTTAAATAGCAGCGCTCTGTCAGATATAGGATTGGTGAAGATCTTTTCCCAGTCCAGTCTGTGGGCTATTGTTTTATTCTATTGACAGTATCCTTTGCCTTAGAGAAGCTTTTTACTTTCAAGAGGTCCCATTTATTAATTATTGATCTTAGGGCCTGAGATGTTGATGTGCTGTTCAGGAAGTTGTCTCCTGTGCCAATGAGTTCAAGGCTGGTTCACACTTTCTTTTCTACTAGATTTAGTGTTTATGGTTTTATGTTGAGGTCTTTGATCCACTTGAACTTGAATTTTGTGCAGGGTGATAAATATGGATCTATGTGCATTTTTATAGTGGATGCATATATCCAGTCAGAGCAGCACCATTTTTTAAAGATGCTGTCTTTTTTCTATTGTATGGTTTTGGCTTCTATGTCAAAAATTAGATGTTCATAGGTGTGTCTGATATCCTATTCAATTTCTTTCTTTTTATTTCTATGCCTTTAATTCAATTCCATTGATTAACCAGTCTATTTCTATGCCAGTATCATGAAGTTTTTTTATTACTATTGCTTTATAGTATAGCTTGAAGTCAGTGGAGGTATAGAGATACCTCCACACATTCTATTATTGTATAGGATTGTTTTATCCATAATGGGTTTTTGTTTGTTTGCTTTTGTTTTTTTCTTTTTCCATATGAAGTTTAGAATTGTTCTTTCAAGGTCTGTAAAAAAATGTGTTAAACAAGGACATTTGCTTAACTATGTTCATAGCACTTTTTTCTTAACAGCCAGAATCTGGAAACAACCTAGATGGCCCTCAACCGAAGAATGGATACAGAAATTGTGGGACATTCACACAATGCAATACTACTCAGCTATTAAAAAACAAGGAGATCATGAAATTTTCAGGCATATTGATGGAACAAGAAAAGGTCATACTGAGTGAGGTAATCTAGAAACAGAAAGACATGCATGGTATATACTCACTTGCAAGTGGATATTAGCCATAAAATAGTGGATAAAATCTAAAATACTAAAATCTATAGACCTAAAGAGCTAAATAACAAGGAGGACCCTAGGGAAGATGCTTAATTTTTATTCATAAGGGCAAACAGGATAGATACCAGAAGCAATAGAAGAGAAGGAATAGGAAAGGAGACTACCACAGATGTCCTCTAAAAGACTCCACCCAGCAGGGAATTGAAGCAGATACAGAGACTCACAGCCAAACTTAGGACAGAGCACAGGGAGCCTTATGGAAGAAGGGGTGTAAAAAAGGACCCACAGGGGACAGGAGCCCCACAAGGACAGCAACAAAGCCAAAAATATCTTGGCCCAGGGGAGGCTGCAGAGACTGATGCATCAACCAAGGACCATACATGGAGAGTTCATGTAGCCCATTTTTAGCTCAGTCTCCATTCGGGTTCTTTAGTAAGGGGAGCAGGGGCAATCTCTGACATGTACTCAGTTGCCTGCTCTTTGATCACTTCCTCCTTGTGATGTGGCATTGCCAGGCCACAGAGGAAGAGGTTCCTGATGAGACCTGATAGGCTAACGTCAGACAGTAGGTGAGGAGGACCTCCCCTATCAATGAACTAGGAGATAGGGATAGGGGAAGATGAGTGAGGGAAGAGTGGGACAGGGAGAACATAAGGGAGGGGACTACAACAAGAATACAAAGTGAATAAATTGTTAATAATATTACTTGACTTTTAAAATTATGTTGATATTTTGATGGAAGTTACATTGAATTGATTATTTTTGGTAAGATGACCATGACCATTTTTACTATGCTAATCCTAATGATGCATGAGCATGGGAGATCTTTCCAGCTTCTGATATCCTCTTCAATTTCTTTCTACAGAGACTTGAATTTCTTGTCATACTAGTCTTTGACTTGCTTGGTTAGAGTTATACCAAGATATTTTATATTATTTATTTCTATTGTGAAGAATGTGGTTTCCCTAATTTCATTCTCAGCAAGTTTGTTATTTGTAGACAGAAGGGCTACTGATTTTTTTAAATTAATCTTGTATTCAGCCACTTTGCTGAAAGAGTTTATCAGCTCTCAGAGATCTCTGGTGGAAATTTTGGGGTCAATTATGTATACTGTCATATCATCTGCAAATAATGATACTTTTAACTTTTTGATTTGTATCTCACTGATCTCCTTTAGTTGTCTTATTGCTCTAGCTAAAACTTCTAGGACTATATGGTAGAGATATTTTGAGAGTGGGAAGCCTTGTTTTCTCCCTGGTTTTAGTGAATATTTTTTTTAGTCTCTCTTTCCATTTAATTTGATATTGGCTATCAACTTTGCTGTATATAGCAAAGTTGTTTATGTTTATGTTTAGGTACAGTCCTTGTATGGTGTTGGATTTTGTCAGGGACTCTTTGTGGATCTAATGAGATTATCATGTGAATTTATTTTCAGTCTGTTTATATGCCACCATATACATTGATGGATTTTTGTATGTTGAGCAATCACTGCATCTGTGGGATGAAGTCTATTTCATCATGGTGTTTGTTAGATTTGGGTTGCAAGTATTTTATTGAGTAATGTTGCGCCAATGTTCATGAGTGAAATTGGTCTGAAATTTTCTTTCTTTGTTGAGTATCTGTGTAGTTTAGTTATCAGGGTGACTGGCCTTATCGATTGAGTTTGGCAATGTTCTTTCTGTTTCTATTTTGTGAAATAGTATTAGTATTGGCTCATTTTTGAAAGTCTGGTAGAATTCTGATATTAAAATCATTTGTCCCTGGGCTTTTCTTGAATGGGAGACTTTTGATGACTGCTTCTATTTCCTTAGGGGTTATAGGGCTATTTAAACTACTTACCTGCTCTTGATTTAACTTTGGTAGGTAAAATCTATCAAGAAAATCATCCATTTCCTGTAGATTTTCCAATTTTCTGGAAAACAAGCTTTTTAAGTAAAACCTAACGATTCTTTGGATTTTCACAGTGTCTGTTGTTATGTTCCCCTTTTTAATTCTGATTTTGTTAACTTGAGTGCTTTCTCTCTGCCTTTTAGTTAGTTTGACTAGAGGTTTATCTTGTTGATTTTCTCAGAGAACCAGTTCTTAGTTTCATTGATTCTTTGTATTGTTCTCTTTGTTTCTAATTCATTAATTTCAGTCCTGAGTTTATTTCCTGCCATCTACTCCTATTGGGTGCATTTTCTCCTCCTCCTCCTCCTCCTCCTCCTCCTCCTCCTCCTCCTCCTCCTCCTCCTCCTCCTCCTCCTCCTCCTCCCTCCTCCTCCCCCCTCCTCCTCCTCCTCCTCCTCCTCCTCTTCTTCTTCTTCTTCTTCTTCTTTTTCTAAAGCTCTCAGGTGAGCTATTAAGTTACTAGTATGGGATCTCTCCAATTTCTTTATGAAGGCACTTAGTGCTTTGAAATTTCCTCTTACCACTGCTTTCATGATGTCCCATAAGTATGGGTATGTTGTGCCTTCATTTTCATTGAATTTTAGGAAGTCTTTTTAATTTCTTTCTTTATTTCTTCCCTAACCCAGTGATCATTTAGCAGGGAGTTGTTCAGATTCCTTGAGTGTGTAGGCTTTTTTTTTTCTGTTGTTGTTGAGGTCCAGCTTCAATCCATGATGATCAGATAAAGAACAATGGTTAATTCAATTTTCTTGGAGTCTTGTGATATTTTCAATGTCATCCCTCTTACCAGCCAATGATAACTCATTCTATACTGGAACAGATCACCCAGCTACTGCTCTCCTGAGCGGGGAAGTTCATTACTGTACTCCATGATTCAATATCATGTATAAGTTGTACTGATTTACAATTCACATACTCAATGGATAAATGTAAAACTACAGACACTAAAATGAATTTCAGAGTCTGAAGATTAGCTTTTCATGTAAATAGTGTCTAGATTTTTACTTTTTTTATAAAAAAAAAATATTGCAAGTAATAAAAATCATTAGTACATGTTAGAACTCCATGGGTGTGTGTTTATTTGCAGCTATTTGTGTTTTGTGGTTATATCTGTGTATTTGTGTGCATTTGTGTGTGCCCACATACATGTGTACAGAAGCACTTATTTTATAGTGTCATCTCTTTCTCTTGAAATTTTTGCCTATAACAAACAATAGCAACAATTAAAGATCTGAAGTTTGTATCCTTCTCAAAACACTAAGAGAATACTTAAAGGTACACTAAACCTTCCTAAAGACAAGAGCAGAAAATAAATTTTCTTCCCCACTACCAGACCTTGGAGTGATAGGTTCATTCATGGCAGCCACATAACCCAGGAATTCATTACTGCTTGATGAACTGGCCACATGCCAAGTTGTTCTGGCACAAGAAACTGCAGAAATTCCTCCAAACCACAGTTTACAGATGTCAGACAGAGCAGCTGATAATCAGAGCTGCTGCTGAAGTTAAGGTCACAGGAGTGCCAAGGAGTTATGTTGCAAGCTTTTTCTTGCATTCTGGGCAAGAGAAATTAATCCCTCAGTTTGTGTAAGTATCACTTATTGCTGTGGACTTAAAACATAAGATAAAAGCATGGTGAAAAATGCAGAGGTGCTTAAATTTAGTGTTAGCTATTAAAATTAAATTTCTTTCATGATATATAAGATAGTTTGTCACTCTAACAAGACAGAGGCCATGCAGCAAACATATTGGTATTCCTAGCACAAACAGACTTCCCTGCTTTCTTTGGATTTGTGGTGGATTTGTAAGATCAGCCTTGAGGCTGAATCAGTTTGTGCTTTGTAAATGCTTCATGCTTTCTTTTTGACTTAGATCTCTTCATATGTCTGATGACTGCATTTGATTTCATGTTACAAAAGATGAGGCACAGGGCATGCATGGTTAGACTCTTCATTGAGTCATGTTAGGACTACATAACTGGAGTGGTTTTCTTCAACTGGAAATGTTTTGAAACTACTTAATGGTATATGTCAAATAACATGATTTTTTTAAGACTAGAAATATTTATGTATGAAAGACTTTCATTTACATGTTTTATATTTTCCAGGTATTTTAACTGAACAATTTGTAGTTATAATACCCTTAAGCAAAGAAACATCAGGGATTAAAAAACTCCATTTTCCAAATGGGTTAGAGTAGGATGAGGAGGAATTTGCCAAAGATCAAAACATTTGTGGTAAAACATGGACAAGATAAGTATTCCTGTTGCCTCTTCTTGGTGCTTTTTAATACAGGTGACCTTCAAAGAGATAACCTTCTAGTCTCAAAATTTTTCTGTTTAATATGAGTAATGAATATTTATGGGTTTTCTAGGTAATGTTTCAGCAAATCATCCCTAAGACAGAAAGTTATTTACTTAACAGTAGAGAGAGCTGTGGCATATGATTTACCATGTTTATAATTATAGTCTGCATATAATAAGTTTGCCTTTATCATATGCCAGTGAATTGTTTATGAGAAATATTGTTTCAGGCTAGCAATTCAATTAACTATATGTACAATTGGTGATTTCTAATAATTCCTCACATTTAATAATGAAAACAAAGGCTTTGTGGATTTTAATATGCCAGATGGAACAAAAACATTTGCTAAATGTTATTATTTAGCGCAAAAGGCCAAGAATGATACCAAGCACATCAATAATCATTTTATTAAAAAGGAGCAGAGTCACTACCAAAAATGAATCATTATATAGAGCTGTTTAGTCTATGGATGAAAAATAGAATCACCATAGTAGACTCTGTTGTATGTAAACCATGAAACAAATCCCTCAGTGATGTGATAAAAACATGTGAATCACTGTTGTCTGATATTAAAATTATGATAATAATGAAACAGTAGCCAATGCAGAAGCAGGACAGTTCTTGCAATCCTTTGACAATGATAAGAGCCGTTTGTAGTTTAAAATGTACTTCTGAAGGAAACTGAGGCCAGTGTGCATATTTTAATATTTCGTGTTTCTTTCTTTTTTTTTTCAGTGTATGCTCCTCCCCTCCCTTTATGGCATCAGTTTTAAAACAGTGAGGTCAATGTACATGGTTTAAACACGGAGAGTGTTCGCCCTCTCTAGCAAATGGCACAATGGTTTCAGGGATAATGCACCATGCACTAGCCTAGGTTATCACTGAAGAATGACATTGAAAACTAGGGAAGACTCCAGTGAGGCACCATGGAGAAAAAAATAGTTGGAGCAAAGCCAAACTGATGCACAAATGAAGCACACTTAAGACAAGACAAGGTTTGAATGAAGTCCAAGAATAAAGCAACTGGGAGTGCCAGAAACAAGACCCTGTGTGGTATCAGAGCCAGAAGAATGCACAGAGGAAGGAGATCACAATAATTCACACAATCAGTTTAGCTTTTCCATGATGAGCAAGTTACAACCGACACTCTGAGAGACTGAATCCAGCAATGTTTCTTTTATAGCTTTATTATCAGCACAAAGGAATAATAAATTAAGTCATTTTTTTCACTTATGGGATGTTATTACAATAAGATCCACAAACAATAATGATAATAATAATAATAATAATAGATATAACAAATGAGAGTTATTAGCATGCATATGCCTTACCAGTTGTGTGGAGTTGTGTACCTTCATTACTGGAGTATGAGAGTAGTGCTCAAACATAGTATTTATGACCTTGTGCTTTCTTGAATAACTAAGAAGTAAAGGCTATCTTACAAATTTACTTTTCTTCTTTTGTGATTTTTTATGCTTTTAATGTTTTCAAAAAATAATGTCTTATACATGTATATAATGTGGAAAGCCATGTTAATAAAGAAATTATCACTTCATGTGCTATTGTTTTATGACAAATACATTTAAAATGTATTATTTAAAAGTTTGAATTTATGGAGATCCAAGGTGGCGTCACCTACGGCACACTGGGTCTGAAGAGCAGGGCAGCAATGACTGCACAGCAACCAACAGACCAAACTGTGGGCCCCCAAACACCAGCAACTGTGATTCCCAAGTCAGAGGAAACTCTAAGATGAGGAAAACAAGAAGAGTGTCAGAGCACAGTGTCTGGGCAGCTGCAACTCATTAATATCAGAGCAAGAAAGCTAGTGGCAGGGCAACTGTCTCCAGAATTTCTACTGGTAAGAAGAGAGCTCCTTGCGGAATGCTATGCCTTAAAGATGGAGCTGGTTTCCGCCTTCCACCTTCCCGATGGTGAGTGCTCTCTGTCACGAACAACTCCACATTTGGCTAAGGCCGAGGATCTGGCTTGCTTCCATGTATGTGGACCTATCTGCATTGCCCCCGTGGCACGCCTGGGTTGGCTACCCAGAGGCTATTTAAGCTGTGGGCTGGCTTTCCCCGGGGTCCGAGGGTTGTTCAATGTTCCTGAATAAACTGCATTGAAAAAAAAATAAAAAAAAAAAAAAAGAAGAGAGCTCCTAGGCTCCAGAGAACTCCCACAGGGTCATACACCCAAGGAGAGCCATAGCAATTCCGTGAGAACCACCCACTAGTCAGAGACTATACCCGCCAATTTGAAGAGGGCCACTTTGGGAACCTCCAGCTTCCTGCCAGGGAATTTCCCATACCAATATGGAATCTTGAGAACCCAGTTATCCAAGGTCAAGGAGGCCTGGATACTCTAACACAAGTAAAACTCAAGAAAATTACCTTAAATCTATGCTTATAAAGATTATAACAGGAAACAATCCATAAAAAATACAGGAAGATACATTCAAACAAATTATGGCCTTTAGAGAGGAAGTAATTAAATCAATGAAAGAAATAAAGGAAAGTTTAAAAAAAATGAGTGAAGAAATTGAATGAAAGGCAGAAAAATGCAGACAAATGAAGGAAAGCAACAAAACAGTTGAAAATCTGAAGATGGAAATGGAAACATTAAAGAAAGCACAAACTGAAGAAATCCTGGAGAGGGAGAACTTAGGGAAGAAAAAAGGAACTACAGAGGTAAGCATCTCCAACAGAATACAAGAGATGGAAGAAAGAATCTCAGGTGTAGAAGATACAGTGGAAGAAATCAATTCATCAATCAAAAAAAATGTTAAATATAAAAACATTCCTGACACAAAACATCCAAGAAATCAAGCCAAACATGAAAAGATAAAACCTAAAAATAACAGGAACAGATGAAAAAGAATATTCCTATCTCCAAAAGAAAGAGATGCCTTAAGCATACAAGAAGCCTACAGAAATCTAATAGATTAGACCAGAAAAAATCCTCCCACAACATAATAAATCACTACATGTACAGAACAAAAACAACAACAAAACACCAAAAGCTGCAAGGGTAAAAAGGCCAAAAACATATAATGCCAAACCTATCAGAATCTCACATGACTTCTCAACAGAGACTATGAAAGCCAGAAGGGCCTGGACAGACGTCATGCAGACCCTAAGAAAATACAGATGTCAGTCCAGACTACTATACCCAGCAAAACTCTCAATCATCACAGATGGATAAAACAAGATATCCCATGACAAAAAAAAAAAATTTAAACAGCATCTACCCACAAATAGAGTCTTACAGAATATACTAGAAGAAAAGAAAATTTAACCCAGGAAAACCAACTACACCAGGAGATGAGGGACTGGGTTACAATTGGGATAGAAAATGAATAATTTGGTGGGTTTGTTTTTGTTTTTGTTTTTGTTTGTTTGTTTGTTTGTTTTCTTTTTTAATGATCAGGTTATAGGCAAGCCTGTGGGGCATTTCCTTAACTAGTGATTGATGGTGGAGGGTCCAGCCCTTTGTGGGTGATGCAATTCCTGGACTGGTAGTCCTGGATCTCACATCTCTGATATAGTCTTATTTTCTCCGCTTGATACATTTCTACTTAAATTTTTTTCATAATAAAGCACATGTACCATGCTAGCTTAGTTGAAAGCTTGGTTTCAATTACACAAGTACTTTTGAAATTGATAAGTTCTACAGCATTCTTTTCCCAGTGTGACTTAATTTCATAGAAAGCCTAAGAGGCAAGCAAAAACATTTTGTTTCACTCCTGATTAGAATGAGGAAATGATACACATATTGCAACAATGATATGTGCTATGATTCTGACCTTCTCAATGAAATTACTGAAACAGTAATATGTTTTGTTGCAATGATGAGAAATCCGACACTAATAATATGCAGTGCAGCTTCAAGACTAGCTGCATGCATTTCCGTAGGCAGAATATCAGAAAATGCAAATGTATTATTTATTAAGTGCACACATTTGTGTTACCTCCTTAACATACAAAATTTATTCACCTTAAACATATAATCCTCAAAGCACTAAACTAGTGGAGATGTGACCATATGTATTCAGTTTTCATTATTTCTCTCTTCCTTTTCTTCCTTTCAAGCTCTCCCATGTGTACCTTCTTGTTCCATCTTGAATTCATGGCCTGCTATTCTCTAGTTGCTACTGTAACACACACACACACAAACACACCTAAATATATAAGTACAACCTGCTTAATGTTACTTAATGTATATGATTCAAGGCTGGCCTCTTAGTATTGGATAACAAATTAGGAAATATTCATCTTTGGGAAGGATTATTTCTCCCACTGTTAGCATTTCTTAGTTGTCCATATATACATACATATGTATATGTATATGGGATAGATATATATATATTTGGATATATATATGGGGTAGAGTACCAAGGGTTTTCCCTCTTCCATGCTAGCAGGTCTATTGGTAAACTTCTTCAGATCTTCTTTAGGAAGGCATATTGTTGTAGTATTATAGGTGAAGCCTCCCTGTGAGACAGAATCTCACAGCAGTTCTCCTAGGCCTTTGGCTCTTACAATCTTTCTGCTCCCCCTTCCTAGATGTTTCATGCTCCTTAGGTACAGGAGTTGTGTTGAGGATGTATAAGTTGGGGCTGAACACTGAAGGAACACTTGTATGTATTTTTATCTAGCACCTGTTGTTTTCTGTAATGGATTCCTTCTGTTCCAAAGAGAAGTTTCTTTGATGAGAGCAGAAAACTACACTTATCTGTTGGGGTGTGGATAAACATTTAGAATGAAGTTAGGAATTATGACGCCTTAGTAAAGTGACAGTAGTTGGTTCTCTGCTAGGACTCACAACCTCACTAGCCTAGGATGTTTAACTAGATTTCCAATACAAGCCATGATTTTTCTCTTATTGAACTGGCCTTATGCCCCAGTAGAGAGTTGTTGCTTACCTCCAACATATGAGGCCCACTAGTGCACCGTTAACGTTAGAGTTACATGGTCTGCAACATTGGGGTTCACAGGTGTTGTAGCTGTCCACTTAAGATTATTTCTTGCTTCCCTCCCTTGGAAACTGCATAGCACCTTTCTGTACTATTAAAGTTAGCTACTCCCTGATGACTAAGGACGGTGAGCATTTCTTCAAATGTTTCTCTGCCATTCGATATTCCTCTATTGAGAATTTTCCGTTTTGCTCTGTACCCCATTTTTAATTGGATTACTTGATTTGTTGCTTTTTAACTTCTTTAGTTCTTTATATATTCTGGATATTAGCCCTCTGTCAGATACAGGGTTGGTGAATATCCTTTCCCAATCTATAGGCTGTTGTTTCATTCTGATGACAGTGTCCTTTGCTTTACAGAAGCTTTTAAGTTTCATGAGATCCCATTTATTGATTGTTGCTCTTAGAGCCTGTTGTTCTGTTCAGGAAGTTGATTCCTGTGCCAATGGGTTCAAGGCTCTTCCCCACTTTTTCTTCTAACATATTTAGTGTATCTGGTTTTATATTGAGGTCTTTGATGACCTTGGACTTTAGTTTTGTGCAGGGTGATAAATATGGATCTATTTGAATTTTTGTACTTGTAGACACCTAGTTAGACCAACACAATTTGTTGAAGATGCTCTCTTTTTTCCATTGTATGGTTTTGGGTTCTTTAGCAAAAATCAAGTATCTACAGGTGTGTGGATTTATTTCTGGGTTTTCTGTTTGATTCCATTGAACCACCATTCTGTTTCTATGCCAGTACAGAAAATGCAAACCAAAACTACTCTGAGATTTACCTTACACCCATCAGAATGGCTAAGATCAAAACCTCAAGTGACAACATATGCTGGAGAGGATGTGGAGAAAGGGGAACCCTTCTCCACTGCTGGTGGGAATGTAAACTTAGACAAACACTTTGGAAATCAATCAGGTGCTTTCTCAGACAATTAAGAATAGTGTTATTTCAAGATCCATCTGTAGCACTCCTAGGCATATATCCAAAATATGCTCAAGTATACAACAAGGGCATTTGCTCAACCATGTTCATAGCAGCTTTATTTGTGATAGCCAGAACCTGGAAACAATCCAGATGTCCCTCAACGGAGGAATGGATACAGAAATTGTACATTTACACTATGTAATAATACTCAGCAATTAAAAACAAGGAAATAATGAAATTTGCAGGTAAATAGTGGGAACTAGAAAAGACCATCCTGAGTGAGGTGTTGCAGAAGCAGAAAGTCACACATGGTGTACACTCACTTAGAAGTGGATATTAGACATGCAATATACGATAAACCTACTAATATCTGTACACCTAAAGAAGTTTAGCAAGAAGGAGGACCCTGGGTAGGATGATCAGTCCTAACTCAGAAGGGCAAATGGGGCAGACATTGGAACAGGAAGAAAGCAGGGAATAGGACAGAATCCTACCACAGAGGGACTCTCAAAGACTCTACCCAGCAGTATATCAAAGTAAATGCTGAGACTCAGCCAAACTTTGGACAGAGTGCAGGGAATCTTATGAAAGAAAGGGGAGACAGAAAGACCTAGAGAGGACAGGATCGCCACAAGAGGAGCAACAGAACCAAGATATCTAGGAACAGGGTTCTTTTCTGAGACTGATATTCCATCCAAGGACCATGCATGGAGATAACCTAGACTCCCTGCACAGATGTAACCCATGGCAGCTCAGTCTCCAAGTGGGTTTCCTAGTAAAGGGAACAGGGACTGTTTCTGACATGAGCTCAGTGCCTGGCTCTTTGATCACTCCCCCTAATGGGGGAGCAGTCTTACCAGGCCGCAGAGAAAGACAATGTAGCCAGTCTTGATGAGACCTGATAGGCTAGGGTCAGGTGGAATGGAAGGAGGAATTTCCCTATCAGTGGACTTGTGGAGTGGCATAGGAGGAGAAGAGGGAGTATGGTTGGAATTGGAAGGATATGAGGGAGGTGGCTACAGCTAGGCTACAAAGTGAATAAACAGCAAGTAAAAAATAAATTAATTTTAAAAAGTTAGCTCTTAGGGGTTTTCAGGTCAGATTCAGCTTAAAACTTCCAAGCTCAATGTTTAAAATACATGGTATTTTCAGCAGTAAAAACGTACCTTAAACCTCTGGGAGGCAAGCAAGTGCAAGAACAATAGCCTATGTTGTTTTTTTTAATAGCTTATTTTATTTATTTGTTTGTTTGTTTGTTTATTACAATTTATTTACTTTGTATCCTGCCTGTAGCCCCCTCAATCTCCTGCCAGTCCCACCCACCGTCCCTCTTCTCACTCTATGCCCCTTCCCTAGTCCACTGATAAGAGCAGACTTCCTCCACTTCTATCTGATCCTAGCCTATCAAGTCTCATCAGGACTGGTTGCAGCATCTTCCTCTGTAGCCTGGCAAGACTGTACCCCCTTCCAGGGGAGGTGATCAGAGACCTGGCCAATGAGTTCATGTCAGAGACAGCCCCTGCTCCCCTTACTAGGGTACCCACTTGGAAACCTGAGCATCCTATTTTTTTAAGAGTCTCTTGGTCTCCGCTGAGTAACAACTTGAAAGGGATTCTCACACTTTTTTGTTTGTTTTTGTTGTCTAAATTTATTTTTTAAATAAATTAAAGTTTATTAACTTTGTATCCCAGCTGTAGCCCTCTCCCTTGTCCCCTCCCAATCCCACTTTCCCTCCCTCATCTTCTCCCATGCCCCTCTCCAAGTCCATTAATAGGGGAGGACCTCCTCCCTTTCCCTCTGACCCTAGCCCATCAGGTCTCATCAAGACTGGCTGCACTGTCTTCCTCTGTGGCCTGGTAAGGCTGCTCCCCACTCAGGAGGTGGTGAGCAAAGAGCCAGCCACTGAGTTCATGTCAGAGACAGCCCCTATTCCCTTTACTAAGGAGTCTACTTGGACACTGAGCTGCCATGGGCTACATCTGTACAGGGGTTCTAGGTTATCTCCATGCATGTTCCTTGGCTGGAGTATCAGTCTCAGAAAAGACCCCTGGGCCCAGATTTTTTGGCTCTGTTGCTTTCCTTGTAAAGCTCCTGTCCCATCCAGGTCTTTCTATCTCCCTTTTTGTGTTGTTGGGTTTTGTTTTGTTTTGTTTTGTTTTGTTTTAAGATAGCCTATGACTCTTGAAAAGCAATATTGAAAGTCCAAGTGGAATAATTTCACTTGAATGATATATGTATATGCCTAAGCTTTAATGTATTCTATGTAATTTAAGTAATTAAATAACGATGTGATTCTTTATGTCTTTTTTAAAACTCCTTTGTGTTACTTATTATTTAATATTATTTTATACAGTGTTCCATTTTTAAGTTTTAAGAAACACATTGCTCCACCTCCTGGTGAGCTATTGGTGGTTATTAGACGTTAGAGGAGAAGATAACGTGCTCAATGGTTTCACCACTGGTGAGTTGATGGGTTACCTACACTTCAGCAGATAGATCAATACCCATGCCCCATCTGGACAACCCTGATTATGCTAAATGAGTCATAAATTAAAACAAAAGACATGATAGTGTGTATAGGACACTTGTTGAGCATTGCAGCAGGGTGAATGGATGAAAAGGGGTAGAGGAGTGAATGTGACTATTCTGTATTTTCTGCATATATGACATTTTCTAAAAAAATATATTTAGCAGAGAGAGAGGAATACTTAGGTGAAAATTGTAAACAGATCTAAAGGACAGGTGTAAGACTATATTCTAAATTCAGCCCCTAGTTGAAGCAGGTCTCAAAGAAGAAAGAAACTCAATAAATAAGCCACAAATGTTTTCAGAATACATATTTGAATTAATGAGGCTGATGTATTAATGTTCGGCAATCTTTCTTGCCCAGGGGAACTAACATTTTCAATAAAAATAATAAAAATGAAACTAGTGTTCCATGGCCTCATTTGTTGTTATTTTACCCATAGTTGAAAAATCCTGGCAAGAGGATACTTAACCTCTATGATCCTCACTTCCTGCATTATTCAATTTGACTAGATTCCTTACGGTTTCTTAAAGCTTAACCATTTAAGAGTATGCTCTTATTTATCAAAATACATTTTATGTAGAATTATCCTTACAAGAAAATCAGAACTTATTTGGGCGCTGTGCATAACTATCAGCCAATTTGTTGCCTAGACTTTCCTATGGAAAACTAAAGGCATATTTCCTAGGTAACATTATTTTTAATTTGTTACTATAAACATCATTGTTTTGTGTTATGATGTCTTTTTGAAGATTTTCTTTCCTTCTAAATATTCATCTAATATGACCTTAGCAAAGAAAATATATGTATATTTAGGTGGATGTGATGGTGTGTGCATAGAATTTTATTACTCAGAAGAGTTGCTTAAGGTCAGAAGTTAGAGGCCAACCTAGGCAACATAGCATTCTCCCACCTTAAAAAGAAAATTATTTATATCCTGCAAAATCAGGGTTATAGTTTAAGCAAAGGTAAACAAATCAAAATGCCCTTCAAAGAAAGAAAACAAGTAAATTATAGAATGACACCATAGCAATATGGCAGCCTGAATCAGTTAAGATTCTTAGTAATTCAACTACAACGGACTTGAAGAACCTCTTTTGTTTACTTAGTTTTCATTATGTTTTATTATATGAGTGTAATGTGGATGTAGCTGGGGCTTCCTCATTTTCATCACCATAGAAGAAACATTGATTGAACAAAATGTAAACTGATACCTCTGCTCTTTTGTGGAGGAGGAACTCCTATTTCAAGCCTGGAAAATTCACAGAGAAGGGGGCTGTAACTCATGACCAACTTCAGTAACCATTGCTCAGGTGTTATAGTTGCTGGTTACAGTTTAACAACTCTGCCATTGTGGATGGAAAGTTCTGATGCTAAGAAGGGAAATAGGATTGGGAGGGAATGAAGGAGGGGGCTACAGCTGGGATACAAAGTGAATAAAGTGTAATTGATATAAAAAATAAAAATTTAATAAAAAAGAAGGGAAAACAGTGAATGTTTACATTATGGTAAATAGCATGTCAGGCACTATGTATTGAAATATATCTTAGAAAACATTGAACAGGATGTTTAATGATTAAAGATAATTTAAGTTCCCACCATTTGCCTCCAAATTTAATGATTTCCTTGTTTTTTATTGCTGAGTAATATTCCATTGTGTAGATGTACCACAGTTTCTGTATCCATTCCTCAACTGAGGAGTATCTGGGTTATTTACAGCTTCTGACTATTACAAATAAAGCTGCTACAAACTTGGCTGAGCAACTGTCTTTGTATACTTGAACATCTTTTGGGTATGTGCCTAGAAGTTGTAAAGCTGGATCTTGAGGAAGCACTATTTATAATTTTCTGAGAAAGCGCCAGATTGATTTCCAAAGTGGTTGTACAAGTTGACATTCCCACCAGCAGTGGAGGAGGGTTCCCCTTTCTCCACATCCTCTCCAGCACATGTTGTCACTTGAAGTTTTGATCTTAGCCATTCTGATGGGTATAAAGTGAAATTTCAGGGTTGTTTTGATTTACAATTCCCTGATGATTAAGGATGTGTTGCATTTCTTTAAGTGTTTCTCTGCTATTCGATATTCCTCTATTGAGAATTCTCTATTTAGCTCTGTACCCCATTTCTTAATTGGATTAACTGATTTGTTGTTGTTTAACATCTTAAATTCTTTATATATATTGGATATTAGCCCTCTGTCAGATATAGAGTTGGTGAAGATTCTTTCCCAATCTGTAGGCAGCCTTTTTGTCCTGAGGACAGTGTCCTTTGCTTTATAGAAGCTTTTCAGTTTTATGAGATCCCGTTTATTGACTGTTGCTCTTAGAGCCTGTGTTGTTGGTGTTCTGTTCATGGTCCTAGAAGGTGCCATGCAGGCTACTAGAAGAAAAAAAATTCATCAACAATTTACCCAGATGTTAACTTTTCCATTTACAATAATGACCTACCAGACAATATGGGCTCTCCTGTGCCATAGTGGTAGGACTGTTATGGGGGCAACCAACACATTCTGATAGTGCATCTTAGAAGGGAGTTCAGGACTGGTTCTGTAAACCTGGTAAAAAGTTCTTGGTTGGAAGGATACATACCTGAAGGGAGGAATCTGCTACTCTTGTTTTGCTAAATAATGATGGTATCAAATTGCCTCTAACTACTGATTTTCTTATTCAAAGTGCCTTCATCCTTCCTCAGAGAGGCTTCTTACTGCAGCCTGTGGTAGTTGATGCAGAAACCTATAACTGCCACATGTGTCAAGAGTAAGTGATGGTGGGATGCTTGGCTTCAACTGTGACAGCTATAACACCTCTTCCAAGGCTAAGGTAATATAGTAGAAGATGGTTCCAGGAAGACTGCAAGATGGAATACTGTTCTGGAAAGAACAAAGTTGTTACATTAATGAATTCACTGCAGTTATGATCATCAGCACAAGACTTGCACAAGATTGGGCCCAAACATTTCATCATGGATAACGGAAGGACCCCTGAGGTTCCATTCTTCCCAGAGGACCCCTGTGTAATTAATGCCTGTTGTGAATAAGGTGTTATTTTCATCTTATAGCTGTAGCTATAAGTGTTATAGCCACAGATGCATTCCCCTTGTTCCACTGAATATCGTCCCACCTAAGATCAGCAAAGTAACTCAAAAGGAAACCATAAAAATAGGAGGGAGGCTTGTTGAGAAGACATGTGGAAGAGAAGGAGGGATTAAGGAGAGGAATGGATGAAATTTACTAAAATTTATTATATAGGCATGTTAAACTGTCGAACAATAAAAATGGGAAAATACTTTTGAAAAAAAAATGGAAAGATGTTGTAAGGCTGTGATATATGTCTCCTAGGAATAGTCGAAGCTACCCTCATGAAGTCTCACCAACATGACTGCCAAAACATGAGTTGAACAAGGACAACAATACATTGTTAGCACAACAATAGGTATGGCTAACACAGACAGGGTAAAGCACATCAGGCCTCAACCTTACACAAAGAACTACAGGCGACCAAGGGATAATGAGAGTATCAGAAATAGTCTTTTCTAGGGAAGAGCACATCAAGTGGATATCCAATAACAAATGGTCAGCTCTGAAAACATGCTAAAAGGAGCCCACAAATCTGGAAGAGAGCAATAGGATTACACCGGAGAATTCGAAGGGAGGAAAAGGAAAGTGAAAACTATATAATTATAATATAATTTCAAAAACCAAATAAATAATTTTTAAAAAACTGTCATCAGTTAAAACTCTCCAAAAAACAAAAGATTTCTACTCAGCAAGTGAAAGGACAATGTAGCTGGAACAGATAGCTCATTTCACTCTAATTGGTTAATTAGAGTAAAGCCAGAATTTAAGGCTCTTCTCCTGGGCAAACCTCCGGCTGCACATGGGACAATGAAAGCATCAAAGTTACTCTTCATCCCCTTAGCATCTCTCAGATACATAATGATGAGGGTGATTATAGAAACCTCCCTGTATCTGCATTTATTTCTGTGGAACGACTTTGAGTAGGAGCCTACCAAAAAAGAGATTGTTTTTCCACACTTCTCGCTTTCCTTTTCTCTGATCAACCTCTCCCAGGACCACCAACCAAATCAACTCTTTCCACTCATGACAGCTTTTTTAGAGAATTTCCTGCATTAAAAAAAAAATGAAATCCTCTTGCTTGCCACAAATGGATGGGTTGAAGATATTGTGAAATAAACCAGACACAGAAAGACAGCATTTTTTTTCTCTTATATAGAAGCTGTGAAATAAAGCAATGACCTAGTACAATGCAAAAATTGCTATTACTCTAGGTTGGTGTAGATGGTAGGGTAAGGATAAAAGAGGTAAAAGTTGATCCTTAAGAAGCCATGTATTGAAAGAGAAAAGAAGATGTTTTAACATTTACCTTAAAATCTGTCTCACTGTGTTTTGAAAACTACCAGTTTTGTTAGATGTGTACTTAATTTTTGTGATCAACACTGGGAAAAAGTTACTCAGTTGACATTAAGTTATAGTTAGATGAGAATAAGGTGTTCTGATATACAGTTATTGCACAATCATGCCACCACCTATAATAATAGTGTGTACATTTTAGGTAGACAGAAGAAAGGATTTTAAAGGTTGGTGATACAAAGAAATCATAAATAGCCTAGATGATAGACAGCTTTAATTCAATCTTAACATTACATAATACATTCAAGATTCAAAGCATCATATGCCAAACCAATATTGAGTACAGGTTCTGTACATTATTTTATAACAGATTTAATTTGAAAAATAAAATAAAAATCTTGAAAACAATTTACTGACATAATTCTTAGGATTACAAAAGTCAAAGAACTATATTTTGTGTTTTTTTTTTCTTGTGTTTTAAAATAACCTTATCTGATATTCATGGCAACCAGTGTAGAGACTCATTTTACTTATTTCTTCTTCATAGAGGTAGAATCCATGGTCAATGGTAGTTAAACAAGCTCTCCATGGTCTCACAACTTTGTGAATTGAAGTGAGGGTAAATCCAAGCCATTTGGGAGTTTAACTATCACACTTAATGCCAAATTTGGGTAACATTTCTATTAATACATTTAAATTAATACATTTAAAAATTCAGAAATTACTGTAATTTTTGGTCTACTGTTTTTCACACTGCTGTGTAGACTTTCTTGAACATTTGTTGTGAATATATTTCATTCCATGAGTTTTAGATGGTAAATTGTCTTGTCAAACTGCAATGGATCGCTGAATCCTCAGATCATTATGCTGGTCTCACTACAGTTTCCTTTATTTGAATGTCTACTGTGTTCTGAAGACTGGAATGTAGTTTTAAGATTTAAAGATGAGTCTGGTATGATTCATACACTTTACGTTTTCTTTGAGTGTCTCAATTTATCTTGAAAAGCTGTGGCTGTAGCAAAAAGAAGCATATTAAAAGAGAGGGAAAATCAATTTCTAACATTTCTGGTGCCTTAAATCTGGAAATATCACTTTCTGGTGAAATACTGCTAGACTTGAAGTGATCCCTTTCTACTTTCAGGCTACCTGTTTCATAGACATTTAACAAGAATTATGTGAGGAAAGATTTGATAAAGAATAAAGCCAGGATTTTAAAAAAATGTCTATAACACACTGTGCTATCTGGGCAAAGGTTTTAGTGATTATTATCACCGAGTTATCAATTCTACACACACACACACACACACACACACACAGATACAGACACACACAGACACAGACAGACACACACACACACACCCTTCTCTGTTCATTTTTATTGATTATCTGTATAACAAATTACCAAAAAAAGTATTGTCTTCACACAGCACCTATCTAATACCTCATTCTGTAGGTCAGAATTCTGACACTGTATCTGTGACTTCTTAGATGTCACCAGCTAACACGAAGCTATCAGCCACGGATGAGTTCCCACGGTATGGGTACTCTGGGGAGACATCTGCTTCAGATCTGTTCATGTTGTGTGCAAAATCTAGTTTCTTGGAGTTTTAGATATAGGATTCTATTTCCTTGCTGGCTATTGACCAGGGGACTGTCCTAGCCAGAGACTATGGCTATTTCTCGACTCTCTCCAATTTTAAGCCAAGAACAGTGTGCAGTACAGTGTCTGACAACCTCTGACCTCCTCATCTTCTAACAAGCAGGGTAAGCTGTGTACTTTTAAGGGTTCTCATACCCCCTTAGGGCTTACACCTTCGTGAGTTATAGTCAAAGTCCTCATGCATTATAGTGTCTAATGATATTCAGGATATTGTGTGTTCCTGTTGAGAAGTCCTTTTCCTGTTCACGTTATAAGCACATTTTATCACTCCCACTGGTCTCTTCAAATACTACAGAAGTCTCCATCAACTAAGCAGCTGTAACTAAGGGAGGAAGGCATGATCAAGAACTATAACTGAGACAAGAATTCCGCTCAGGAGAATGTTTCCAAGAGAGAGGCTGAACCAAGAAGCGATATAAAAGGCACTGGGAAAGTGAGAGTAGAAGGAAAAGTTAATGTGTTCTCATAGAGCTGGGAGAAACGCTATTCTCTCTGCTTGTTCTTGGCACCTCTCTTTTCAGAAAGCAGCCATCCCTCAGCTGACACACATACAGAACTCCAGCCCAGACAGGTTAAAATCCATGAAATAGGAATACGAGATGACAAAGGAAACTGAGTCTATTAGAACCTGACTCATAAAACAATACAAATACAAGTTAAATACATGTAGGTTTACTGCAGAGGCAGTGAATAAAATTATCTAGGAAATAATCCAGTAACTTGAATGATAAACACATGTCAGAATACATCCAAAACATGAATATGATTTGGACATGCATGGTGCGGCTCTGGGCAGCACACTGTGAGGACTGTTTTTAGCATTCCTTGTCTGGGGGTTGCGCTCACACTATCAAGAAATGATAGCTTCTAATTAACAATGTCTCATGGGAAGGGTAAATTTTTTCACCTAAGACCAGAGATCCTTTTGATGCAATCTATTGACTCCACTTTAGGATCCTGAAAAAAAAGCAGCAATTTGGTGTTCTGAATATTTAAAAGAGGTGGGAAAGGAAAAGAAAGAAAGAAAGAAAGAAAGAAAGAAAGAAAGAAAGGAAGGAAGGAAGGAAGGAAGGAAGGAAGGAAGGAAGGAAGGAAGGAAGGAAGGAAGAAAGAAAGAAAGAAAGAAAGAAAGAAAGAAAGAAAGAAAGAAAGAAAGAAAGAAAGAAAGAAAGAAAGAAAGAAGAAAAAACAGCAGCAATGATGTTCTTCCTGCCACAGGCAAGGAGATGTTCTAAGACCAATTTGTATGTGATTTCTGAATACTCTGAGCTGAGCAATGTAGAAAAAATTAAAGTGGTAAATAAAAAGAAGATACATAAAGAAAAAAAATGAACTGACGAATTTCTAACCAGACTTATTCCTCGCTTTACAATAAGGCTTCAGCTCCTCCCAGAGGGAGCCTGGTTTCAATTATTTAGAGTTATGTTTGATCTAGTTTAACTAACCTACTTTCAGCAAGACTAGGCTAAGAAGGAGGGGAAGCACAAAAGATCACATTGTTCTACAGTGCACATTTGTAATAATTCAAAATGCATAGCTGATTCATCAAAGATTACACAAATGCAAGATTCCTGAGTGGTAGTAAATATTTAAAGCCCCAGATGAAAACAGAATGAGAAGTAGGAATTAAGTCATCTAATCCTTTCACCTGATCAGATGCACAAGGAAGGCTTAATGAAAGACACCCTTAGATTTCTGCTAAGGGCACACGTGTGAGCGTCCCTTCCATTACTGAACACATGGAGAGAGTAATTTCTCATATTGACATTCACTTTTGAAAATGGTTTCATGTGTTAAAATAAATCCAACAAACACAAAGGACTCATTATTCTAAAGGATGAGCAGCAATAAGCTGGATCATGCCATGAGAGTAATTTTAGTAAATGCCTTCTGCATATCATCTACAAAGCTTTTTCTTAAAACTAAGCTCCAAGAGAAACCTGCCAGATCACCTACTTTTAACTGGCAGAGGTCCCCAGCACATTAAAACTAAACAGAAAAGTTGATGAGCTGTTTGCATTTGACCATGTTTGTCTGTAATTTACATTGCCACTCAATTCCCAAATCAGACCTTGTAGTCATAGAACAAGGCACAAAATAAGGCACCTTTAGCAAGACCTGGAAATACAGAGCTGATAGCTCATTAACAGAACTGAGCTTTGCAGTTTCCATTGTTGCATGACATTTTCTAGGGAGCAAAAGTTTATTCACAGGGCACTGATGACAGATAAAGAAATGATTGCACTGAAGGTTAGCTTTCTGGAAAAGTGACTTTATTGGTGGTACTTACAAGGGTATTGGTGAGGGCTTACTTACAGGAGAAGTAACCACAGAAGCCTATGAATCACTCAATAGCCCATCTTAGTATGAACAATGACCCAAGAAAACTGCATTCCTGGATCTCCATGCATGACTTGCAGGTAGCTCAGGGCAGTTGGATATTCTTTTCTCCTCAGAGATCGATAATGCTTTATGTAACCTTGGACAAGTAGTCTTGTGAACCTTCTGCTTTTTTTTTTTTCTTACTAAGCATTATACATTTTGCTTACTCTATAAATCAGATCAAGCCTCCATTCAGAAAGAAATGTTTCAGTAATTTGGAAATAGCTATGCAATAACCATTCAGCAGGAATTCAGAATTACAGAAACTGGTCATCATACAGTAAGTTTTTTAAATTTTTAAATAACTGATTCCATTAAAACAAACTTTAGCTGCTTAGGAGAAAGCTTTCCCTGAAGTATTATGTTCATGCTTAGGCAAGAATAGACAAAGCTATAATTTTGCTCATAATCACAAAGAAATTCAGTATCCAATAAAATAAGTGTGAGAGTAGGCTAATGACATGGCATTTGTTTTACTTTGTTTTCCTGACAAAAGTCCCCAAATTTATAAATGACTTGACTTAAAACATGCCATGACCTCCTAAAATAATTAGCTTCAATCACATATTCCTGAACAAGGGACCATTTTTCAGGATAAAGATTAAATAACAAAATATCAAACAACCGAAGGAACAAATAAGCTAATGAAATGAACACTTAGTTCTCAAAAGAATTACAAGCAGCTAATAAACATGAAAAATACTCAATCTCTTTAACCATTAGGAGGTGCAAATTAAAGAACACGAAGATTTTTGTCACACAAACAGAATGGCCATCACTAAAACAAGAAATAACAGTAAACGCTGGGTAAGGCGTGGAAAAGAAAAGAAACCCCTTACACACTGCTGTAGGGATGGAAATTAGTTCAGAGACTATGGAATTCAGAATAGGATGTAGGGGATTATCTAGTAGAATCATTGCATCTAGGGTAAACATTAGAACAAAACAGTTGGTTTTCACTGTTTCACTGGTAAACATCAGCTCAAAATAGTTGTCGGAGGTACTTATGCTTTGAAGAAATCATTGCAAAAAATAGTGATTGTTTTCTGTGATTCATAGAGTTGTTTTTCTTAAGGAGCTTTACAACCTTTTTACGACTTTAGTCAAAAAAATGGTTCTGGCGTGCCGGGATCGTCTTGCATTATTGGGTACTGCAAACAGTGCACAATAAGGACTAAAGTTGCAGGGGCATGATGTTTTCTTTCAGAAAACATGTGGATTAGATTTGGGGCTTTAGTATGAGAAACTTGTTTCACCCAAAAATAAAAATTTTTAAAAAAATATATAACAATCAATAAATAGGCTTCTGCATGGTTGTTTGAGGTTCAGTTCATGACTGTTCTAGCCAGCTGCCAAGAAGTCTCAATGCATCTCTCTTCCTTTAATTGATCCTCACAACTCAGAATACTGACAATGTAGGTTCTTCAACATCTAAAAGTAGAATGACCGTATGACCCAGCTGTACTAGTGCTGACTATATGCTTAAGGGACTCTGAGTCAGCATATTGGAGATATTTCACCCACCTAAAACTACTTTGCTTCTTCACAGCAGCCACATTGTGGAATCAGCCTAGGAATCTATCAACAGAGTGTGATAAAGAAAACTGTATATATATATAGACGTTTTTATTGTTATAGAATGAAGTGAAATTATGCAGTTTGTAGGAAAATGGATAAAACTGGGGCTCATTATACTTTTTTCAAATTAAGTCAGACTCAGAAAGACAAATATTATATTTTTCTATAACCTGAGGGTCTCAGCTTTTACATAAATACATAACTATATATGGATATAGGACAGGAAAGTAAAAGACTGCTTGGGTGATGAGTGGAAAATGGCATATGGTCAAAATAGATGATATACTGATATCAAAGTGTCTTTATGAAACTTATCAGCATATACAATGAATATTTACCAAAATAAATTTTAATTGAGAAATAACTCCTACTCCTAGGGTCCAGAAATGAGGACAGATTAACTTTAAAAATGAACAAAAAGTTCAAAAAAGTTCATTACCAAAGATGTAAAAATTAAAAGAAAATAAATTGTGATCAGCATTATTCATAAAAAAATATAAAACATATAGAATAAGAAAACATATGGTCTAAATTTCTAATTATTTTTAAAATGATTAAATGATGAGTATAAGTAGCAATTAGAGCTCTCATCTGTCATCTCTAGGACCTTGTAGGGTTAGTGTGAACCAGCCATTCCCAAACTGAGAACAGTATGGGAATTATTGATAAAAGAATGAATAAAGCAGAGTTCATTTGTGCAATGGAATCTTAGTCAATAGTAGAAGAGGCAGACTGAACCATTCAATTAAAGAGATGAAATTTGGAAACATTACGTCAAGTGAAAGAAGCCTAGCATAAAATACTCAGCGCAGTATGACACCATTTACCTGGTGGTCTGGAATTAGACTGAGGTGAAAAAGATCAGAACAGTGGCTCTTTTGTGCAGAGGATGGGAGTTGTGGAGATTGACAGAAATGAAGCATGAGGGAGCTCTCTGAAGTTATGATGCAGAATAAGAGAGAGAGATAAGTGCATTTGTCAACTCAGCCAGTTCATGTTTAACATCTCATTACACCTAAACTTTGTATCAGAGCAGGGAAATAAAAAGGTATTGACTGTGCTCTATCTGCATGTTGACAGAGGTAAAGAATGGAAAGTGTACTGGTATCCATCATGTACAAAATGTATCAAAACCAGGATGTACTAAACTGGCACATTGCTAGACAGATGAATAGATAGATATATTTCAAAGCTGTATGGAAAATATAGACTCAAGAAGATGAGTTTACAAATGTTCACTGTAAACCCTTTTTCAACTTTACCAGCAGAGTTTTGTGGTAACATCTTGAAGAAAGTCATGAGATGATCCAACTAGGCCACCGCTTGTGAACGCTGATCTGATCTGCAGGACTGGGTATAAAACCCATGCCTTTGTAACTGAGCAAAAGCCAAAGACCCAAAGAAAAAAGTAGGAGGATTCATGTGCTACCCAGTTAGGACCCACTTTGAGTGCTTTAAACTATCTGTAACTCTGAATGTCCTTTCTTAGAGAATCCAGAAGTCTTGGCAAGGCATGTCACACTGATCCATGATGATATTTTCGCTAGACTGAAGGCTGAGGCTTCTACCCAGTGCTTCTGGGAATCATACAAAAAGTAGAATGGTGGTACCTGAGAGAGACTAAGTCTCCATAGTGGGAATAGGATGGCTGAAGAGACCCAACAGAGCACGGTACTCCCCTCTGGACCCCTTTGATTAGGCACAAGCCACATCCAAACACCAAGTTCCAACACGAAGAGATCTTTTATTAAGCAAAGTTTTTAAAAAACTAAGGTGAAAGGGTAATCTAGGAAGACTTCCTGGCATCAAACTTTGGCCTCCACACTTACCTGCATGAGTGAACACAATATACCCCCGACACACACACATATCCACACTTCACATGCAAAAGTTCTAACACAACCAAACGACACAAAGAGCCCAAACCTTTACGAAGTTCCTTTTCTCCAAACATGTCTAACAATTGTATTCTATGTTGGATGATGGCAAATTAAATAACCCAGCACGTCCCCCTTGAACATAAAAAAAAAGGTGTACATCTAAGGTTGGATCTTACTCTAAAACTTTTTTAAGACTTGTGTTTGGAAATGGGCTTGCTCCACAAGCAAATCTTACAGAAAATGAAACTCAGAGTACATTCGCTAGACACTGATTACCAAGACTTTCCTAGCTCCCATATCTTCGCACTTGGGTGTTATAAAATATCACTAATCTGTATGTGCAATAAAACATACACATACATACACATACATAGTCTGTATGTGCCTCTTCTTAACACATAAGATTCTGTAAAATGCATTGGTGTGGTGTTATGTGAAATGCCTGCCATTATATTATTTTTATTATTATTTGTTACAATTTATTCCTGTAGGGGTCCACCCCCTTACCTCCTCTCAATCCCACCCTCCCACCTTCTTCTCCCCCTATGCCCCTCCTCTAGTGACTGATAGGGGAGGTCATCCTCCCCTTCCCTCTGACCCTAGCCTATCAGTTCTCATCAAGACTGGCTGCATTGTCTTCCTCTGTGGCCTCGTAAGGCTGTTCTCCCCTCAGGGGGAGGTGATCAGAGAGCCTGTCACTGAGTTCATGTCAGAGAAAGCCCCTGCTCCCCTTACCAGGGGACCCACTTGGAGACTGAGTCTATGGGCTACACCTGAGCTAGGGTTTTAGGTCCTCTCCATGCATTGTCCTTGTTTGGGGTATCAGTCTCTGCAGGGCTCCCAGAGCCTCTTTTTTTTTTTTCTCTGTTGGTCTCCTTTTGGAGTTCCTGTCCCCTCCAGGTCTTTCTTTCTCCCCCTTCTTTCATAAAATTCCATGCCCTCTGCCCAAAATTTGGCTATGAGTCTCAGCCTCTACCTCAATACTTCGATCAGTGGAGTCTTTCAGAGGCCCTCTGTGGTAGGCTCCTGTCCTGCACTGTATTATTGAAATGTGTCAAGTGCAAAGCACTTTAGAGGTGTCTAAGTGTCAAGAGCTTCTGAAAGATCTTCTGTATTGTGATGCTGTCTAAGATGCCAAGAACACCAGCACTTCCTATGAAAAAGTAACTTTTCTTGAAGAATAGTAGAGTATATCTGGTTGTATCCATAGCCTGTGTGGTATAAATAGGATAAAAAAAAATCAAAATCTTGTTACTGGTGAGACGTCTTAGTAGGTGAAATTCTTGCTGGACAACTGTGAGGACGAGTGTTTAGATCCTCACCATTCCCGCAAATATCAAGTGTGCATGGCCACCTGTCTGTAATCCCACCACAGGGAAGGCAGGCAGAGATAGAGCCATCTAACTAGCTAGATCAGTCAAGTCTGTGAGACCTGGTTTAGTGTGAAACCATGTCTCGACACACAAAGTGGAGAGGGGTTGAAGATGCCAGAAGTCAACTTCAGGCTGCCACATGCCTGCACACAAACCCACTTCCCTGTTAATCTCTTTCTCTCTCTCTCTCTCTCTCTCTCTCTCTCTCTCTCTCTCTCTCTCTCTCTCTCTTTCTCTCTTTCACTCTCCCTCTCTCCCCACGCCCCCTCTCTCACACACACCTGAGGGAAGAGGAGGAGAGGAAGAGAGAAGCTTAGAATCTTTAATGAGAGAAGTAGTTGGAAACGAGGTGATTTTCCCAACTTTTGAATTTTAAAAATGGTAATTGTGGAAGATATCTCGGAATATGCATTTTACAGCTTTAAGCAGTTGTCACCCATTTTGTCATAATGAAAATATTTGTGAAGTATTTGGGTTAATTCACATCTTTCCTTACTTTAGACCAATTGAAGAAATATCTTTCATGAATGCTTTCTTGAACTCTAATATAATGTGAATAAGTGTTATTTTGCTTATTACCAAAGCTGAGAAAAGTTGCTATTTAACAAATTAGTTCAAAATAATTAGCCTCAAAGAGGCTGTGATTTAGAAATATTGCCCTGCTCATAACACCCATTAACTTTAATTGAGTTTATAGTGCACACAGAAAGAAGAAAAAGCATATCACTCCATTTTAAAATTAAATGTAGGATAAACTCGAGAATTATAGCTGCTTGTTGACCTGGCTTTTCTTTTGAAATTAGTCCCATAATTTGTTTATGACCATTTTCACATCATTAACTTTTATAGCTTTTTAAGCCACTGTGTGTTTATCAATTCTTGGTTCTTCATTTGTAGACCTTTGAAATTATTTCTTAATGGCTAATTATTTCCCAGTTGCCCCATTCCTTCCTAAGTCAGTCTTCCTTGTTATCATTATAGGGCTGCTACCACAGCCCCTCTCTTCCGGAACTCTACCATTGCATTCCTGCTTCCCAATTCTTTCCCCAGTGACGCATTGCCACTTTAATATCTGAGCAGAATTAGCCATTACTTTTTTGTATCTTTTCCAAAAAGACACTTGTTTTTTTTTTCCTTATTACAAAAGATATATACTATATTTTTTTAAGTACCACAAAATACAATCTGAAACCTTGACTTTAATTTGGGGAATTTCCATGAAAATAACCCCTAGGATGATTCTCCTGCAACATGGAAGCAGAACAAGATAAGGAATCTAGGACACTGCCTCCTCCCGCCGCCACATGTTTCCGTAAACACACAATCTCTTCACCCAAAATTTCATGGTGCCCTGGAAAGCTCTACTAATGAAGTTAATAGAAGCTTTCACTCTGTGCTATGACTGCACCTCTTGTAAAAGCCATAAAGTTATAAACATAGGCAAGCGTAGAAAACCAAAGGTTTTGTTTCCTAGTATACCAAATGCTAGAATGTCACCATTTCTGCTTGTATTCATTTTCTATTGTTATTCAGCAAATTACTGCCAACAGAGTGGTATATATTCACAGAAATGCGTTAGTTCATCATTTCTTTCACACTGTGGTTCACTATGACTTCCCAGACTCCTCAGGGTGCCCCCTCTATTCTCATTCAGCGTACCTGGATTTCAAGATGTACTCCCAAGCTCATTTTTATTGTGAAAGGTGTCTGTTCCTTGTGGTCACAGGACTGAAATTCTTGTTTCCATGACATCTGCCAATCAATTCCTGCTGTTATTTCTTAGAGTTGCCGCCTCTTCCTGCCAGACAGCCAACCAGAGCAGAGCATTACTGCTTCAAGTACTTCTGGGATTTTACTGTTTTTTCATGTTTCTATCACTGTGACAACACCAGAGAAAGTCAACTTCAAAGAAAGGAAGGTGTGAAGGAAATGGCTCAGTCTCAAGTTTAGCAGTCTGGGAAGTCACACGCAAACTGACAAATCATCTTTGAATTCTGTCTATTTAGTACTTCATCAGATTCTTAATTCATTTACCAAAAATATGAAAAAGTATACCACATCACAATTAGAGAAATTCTATCTATCACTATCAATATGGATGCATCCTATTCTAAAAATGTGGTTTTAAAATGGTCTGATTCTGTGTTATCATTTAGATAAATCTCCTAATGTCAGTCTCTCTCTTCCTACCTTTCTCTCTCCGAGCACTTAGAAACTTCATAGAATTAGCTAAAATGTATCAAATTTTCAATATTTAATTGTGATTTTGTATGTTAAGAACAAAACAATATGACTATTATAAAGAATTCTGAGTATAACACTTTATGTGTATATATAAAGCCTAGTTGAATAGTGTATATAAAATATATAACAGAGTTTATAACACTTAAAGTAAATCATCAGTAAATATATATTATCTTTTCTTTTTCTTAATTAGAAATATGTCAAAAACATAATTCTCTCAATTCACATTTTATCCCATTTTCCTTTAATTAAAAAGACACATTTTCCTCTGTGGGAAAAAGCTTGCCTATTTTATTTTATTTTTAAATCCCATGTATGCTTTCCAAACAAAGTCATCAAACTATAATGACCCATCTGCAAATGGAGTAATTAACATGGTTCATGCTTTCAAAATGATTTCTGGTGTGCAAGTAAATTTGTTAATCTTATTCATATTAAATTCATCATTTACTCACAAAATGGCCATATAGAGAATTAGATGAAAGCCGTGGTTTCTAGTTGTGATAGAGTTAGCTAAAACAACTACATTAAAGAATATGATAAAATAAAAAATAAATATTTAGTGGTAGAGGAATATTGTATACTCTTAAGTCCATTTACAATTGAGGACAAGATCAATTTATTCCAAGAAATTCAGTTGGAATATCTGTCCTAAAACTATGACAAAAACCATGATCTTGGAAAGAAATTTTGTTTATCTTCACATGTACAAATGATCAATCTTATAAGCAGTGAGATAATGGTAACTGACGAGAACATGCACTTTTCAGTACAATGTGAGGCTTCTGTTATATTTATTTCAAAGCTTGATCATCATTCACGTTCTTCTTTTCCGGGATTCAGCCATTCCATTTTAAGCCCCTATTCAGCTACAAATACTCCATTATGAAGCAGCCTATTGGCAAAAATTGGTATTTATACAGGCAATAAGCTTAGAAGCCTATTTTCTGAGCAATGATCAAATTTAGTTTCTCTGAATGATATCCTTTAACAGCTTTGTTCCGTCTACTTTCATATGGATTATTTCTATTATGCATGATTACACTGGCAAGAAAACCCAAATGCAATTTCAAGACTCTTAATAGATGTACTTACTAATGAGAATTGTGACCATGATCTGGGCATTTGTATTTTTAAGAACCCTTAATCACAATCCTATTTGCCATCTCTCAATGTGGACACATCATCATTTGCTTGCACAAAAATATTCTAAGTTAAGAAATCGTTACCTGATATAAAAAACAGCAACCCATTTTTCAATAGTCCCTACTCAGTTCTTCAAAATCAATGTTTATACGTGGAAAGGGTGGTGTTGGGATGGAATTAAAGAATGACATAAATAGAAGGCAACAATAAGGTCTCCAAGAAGTAGCCTCATGACTTCAATACCTTCCTCTGCCAATCACTGTGCCCCAGGTATGAATGACTTCAGTGATACCTACCACCATGTTTTTCTACTGGGTTGCAGGTTTCCGTCAAAATAAGTTCAAAACAAAAACAAATGTTGCATAGGAAAAATGAACCAAGGTTCAACCATGCTGTCTTAGTAATCAACGACATATCATATATTCATGTGTCATGAGGTTCAAAAGACATTAAGAGCCATTAGTGATAGGCATTTTTAGCCACTTCTGTATGCTAAGAATTGTGTGAAACACTAGAGATAAAATGAGTAGTCATATACAGGACTCTTTTTTTTTTCTATCACAACTAAGACCTTCGTTCCCAGCCTCAGTTTTGTTTTGTTTTGTTTTGTTACCCTACTCAATAATAGCTCTTTCAACTTTCTACCACATATTTTTGCTTTATTTTCACAGATGAGATTCTAAGCCTCGACTTGCCAATGTTTTTTTTTTAATGAAATGCCAAAAATATCTAATAAGAATAGAGAACAAGAAAAAGTTAAAGATACTACTACAGGGCTTACAAATGGAAGAAAGCCCAGGCCAGACTCTGAGCTCAGACTAGGAAGGGAAACAGGAGAGTGGTTAGACCACTGAGAACAGAGTCACTATGGTATCAACTGCCCCCAACCACAACCACAACCTCACCCCAGCCCACCCCACCCCAACCTCATTATCCCCCCACTCCACCCCACCCTATTTACCTAGGAACACCCTGCCCCCAATTAATGGGGCAAACAAACTAAAACCCAGCACCCAAGCAAGAAACTAAAGCTAAAGCCTCTCCCAGAGAAAAGAAAAGCCCCCATTAACAAATCTGATGGAGGGGCGGGAAGCTACCAGTTTCCACGCGGTTACCCTAGTAACCATATCAGGGGCTGTCTCTGATGTAGATCACTTCCCCTGGGCAGTGAGGCCTTGCCAGGCCACAGAAGAAGAGGATGCAGGCAGTCCTGATAAAACCTGATAGTCTGGGGTCAGTAGGTATGGGAGGAGGGCTCCCCCTTTCTGAGGACTAGGGGAGAGGGAAGCAGGAAAGAAGGAAGAAGGTAGGCAAAGGAGGGGGCTGAAAATTATTTTTTTAAAAAATGAGTAGTCTTTAGTATCACAGTAATAATGTCAATAAAAACAGTACCTTGTCATATGTTGGGATCATAATTATCAACTATTTTTAGCATATCTTTTCACTGCCTCACAAAACATCTTGAAAGGTCTTTCATATACTATGATTTAACTGTAATTTCTCAGTGATAGAACTGAGTTCTAAGGGCATGTACATATCAGTGCCTCAGTTTATCTTTCTGAAGATGGGAATGATTGTACTGCCAAACACATATGTACATAAGTAAATACAAAAGTAAAATAGTTCCCAATAAAGAAAAGGTCCTATTTAGGATGTGGTGAGATGACACATAAAAAAGACAGATTATGGAGCCATGTTAGCTGTGAGCATAATTTGTTTTACTTTTGTACGTTCTCATAGCGAAAATGCCTAAACACCAAGTACTGTCAGTTTTCAGATGAAAAATGAGGAAGGCTTACAAGCTATAACCAGTTGCTTCTCAATGTTTTCAAATTTTTTCAAAAATTAATATGAACTCTCCTACAGTTTGAAATGAAAACTTGTATAATAAACCTAACATAGCAGTAGTTTGTGGGGGTTTTTTTCCCCTCAATCTAGAAGGAAATTAGGTTGTCCTGAAAGAATACCACATTGCTTCATAGCAAATGCATTTTTCTTCAAATCGCCCACTCCTTCATTTGCTTGAATGTATTTTTCTAATGAAGTATAAGAAATGGTATTTTCTGTATTATCAAGCACAAGTTGGGATAAAATTCTATGCATTTTCAAAATAAAGCTTTTCTGTGAACGGGCATTTTGAAAGTAAATGTGTGTTCTTTGTGACAACTCTTTCCCATCAGGTAAGGTGGAGATGGAGGAAGTTCTAATATTATATCCATGAAGATTAGCATCTCAGAAGCTACATCTATTCCAAGAATAAGTGTAATAAAGCAAAAGGAAAAGGTGTGGCCAATATCATCTCTACCTCACCTCTGATGAGCAGGCCAAAACATGATGAATTTACTTCCAAAATGCAAGTTGAACTCTCCATGAGACAAAACATACCCAAATGTAACCAACATCTATTAGCGATTTTGATAGATAAGATGATCAAATTTCTCAATTCGTACACCGTAAAACATTGACTTACTTTAAGGAATCCAAATAGACAGATGGCCCAGCTCCCATTTCCATAACTCCTGAACTATGATCTGAAAATTAGGGTTCAAGAATTTTACAGCAGAATTAGAAAGGAGAAGCCAATCATACGTGCTCAATTCTCATAGAAAATATAGCTGAATGTAATTTGAGAAACTGTACAAAGAACCTTGGTAATCTAGTCAATCCCTGTACCTTCCTCCCCCCTCCCAATCCCATCTTTTCTCATCCCCACCCATGTCCCCCTCCCAGTCCACTGATAGGGGGGACCTCGTCCCCTTCCTTCTAA
This sequence comes from Meriones unguiculatus, assembly GCF_030254825.1. NCBI lineage: Eukaryota > Metazoa > Chordata > Mammalia > Rodentia > Muridae > Meriones > Meriones unguiculatus. Next base: position 67,094,425 of record NC_083362.1, on the reverse strand, counting down.
TCCTAGTCTATCAGGTCTCACCAGGAGTGGCTACATTGTCTTCCTCTGTGGCCAGGTAAGGTTTCTCCCCACTCAGGGGGAGGTGATCAAAGAGCAAGCCAATCAGTTGCTGTCAGAGACAGCCCCCATTACTATGGAGCCCACTTGGATACTGAACTGCCATAGGCTACCTCTGTGCAGGTGTTCCAGGCTCTGTGCATGAGTGGTCCTTGGCTGGAGTATCAGTTTCAGAAAAAAAAAAAAAAAAAACAAAAAAACAACAACAAAAAAACTGTGCCCAGACTTTTTGGATCTGTTGCTCTCCTTGTAGAGCTCCTGTCCTCTCCAGGTCTTACTATCTCCCACTTTTTTCAGAACATTCCTTGTACTCTGCCCAATGTTTGGCTATGAGTCTCAGCATCTGTCTTGATACCCTGCAGGGTAGAGCCTTTCAGAGGCCCTCTGTGGTAAGCTCCTGTCCTGTTCCCTGTTTTCTCCTTCTTCTGATGTCCATCTTCTTTGCCTTTCTGAATGGGGATTGATCATTTTAGCTAGAGTCCTCCTTCTTGATTAGTTTCTTTAGGTGCACAGATTTTAGTATGCTTATCCTATATTGTATGTCTAATATCACTTATGAGTGAGTATATACCCTGTGTGCCTTGATGCTTCTGGGATACCTCACTCAGGATGATCTTTTCAAGTTCCCAACATTAAGCTACAAATTTCATGATTTCCTTGTTGTTTTTTATCGCTGAGCAATATTCCATTGCGCAGATGTACCACAATTTCTGTATCCGTTCCTCAACTAAGGGGCATCTGGGCTGTTTCTAGCTTCTGTCTATTACAAATAAAGCTTATACAAACATGGTTGAGCAGATGTCCTTGTTGTATACTTGAGCATCTTTTGGACATATGAGCCCAGGAGTGGTATAGCTGGATCTTGAGGAAGTGCTATTCGTAATCGTCTGAGAAAACACCAGATTGATTTCCAGAGTGGTTGTACCAGTTTACATTCCCACCAGCAGTGGAGGAGGGTTCCCCTTTCTCCACAACCTCTCCAGCATGTGTTGTCATTTGAGTTATTCATCTTAGCCATTCTGATGGGTGTAAGGTGAAATCTCAGGGTTGTTTTGATTTGCATTTCCCTGTTGACTTAAGGACATTGAGCATTTCTTGAAGTGTTTGTCTGCCATTTGATATTCCTCTATTGAGATTTCTCTGTTTAGCTCTGTACCCCATTTTTTAATTGGATTACTTGATTTGTTGCTGTTTAACTTCTTGAGTTCTTTACATATACTGGATATTAACCCTCTGTCAGATACAGGGTTGGTGAAAATGTTTTCCCAATCTGTAGGCAGCCTTTTTGTCCTGAGGACAGTGTCCTTTGCTTTACAGAAGCTTTTCATTTTCATGAGGTTTATTGATTGTTGCTCTTAGAGTCTGTGCTGTTGGTGTTCTGTTCAGGAAGTTGTCTCCTGTGCCAATGAGCTCAAGGCTCTTCCCTAATTTTTCTTCCAACAGGTTTAGTGTGTCTGGTTTTATTTTGAGGTCTTTGAACCACTTGGACTTCAGTTTTGTGCAGGGTGATAAGTATGGATCTATTTGCATTTTTTTTTTACATGTAGACATCCAGTTAGACCAGCACCATTTGTTGAAGATGCTATTTTTTTCCATTGTATGGCTTTGGCATCTTTGTCAAAAATCAAGTGTCGATAAGTGTGTGGGTTTATTTCTGAGTCTTCTAGTCAATTCCATTGATCCACCATTCTGTTTCTATGCCAATACCATGAAGTTTTTATTACTGTTGCTCTACAGTACATATTCTTTAATAAATGTTAATGTTCATGAAAATTGTTAAAGACATTAAAAAATTACTATAAAATTAATCACATATTCAAAGGACATGCTGTCCTTACAAATAGCAAATATATTATCTTCTAGCTGTGACAAATACCTGACAGAAGCAACTTTGGAGAGAAAAAGTTTATTGAGTGGAAGTAGTCCATCATGACAGGAAGGTGTGATGGCCCTGGTGGCTCTGTCAGTGGCAGCATGAAATGTGACATTACTTCTATTTGCAACAAATCAGGAAACAATGAGATCAGCTAGAACTAGACCAGGTTACCATCCTCAGAGATGTGTGCTCCATGACCTACTTTCACCAGCCAAGTCTCTAGTCCCAAAGTTTCAGCAAACATCCAAAACACTCCTGCCAGCTTGGGAACAATTGTTCATGCTTCTCGAGTTGTGGGGAATATTTCACGTAAAAGCTGTAACAGCTAGTGTCTAAGTGCAGAGCCTGCTGAGGACCAGTGCTAAAGTGTCTCCCTCGTAGTAATTGTCTGGATGAGGGAATGAATACATTTAAGAGTGAAGAACTCAATGAATAATGGAGAAAACCACAGTTTTTTTTGTCGGGAGTATTTAAGGGAAGCTGTGTCCAGGCTATATATTAAGGTCTTGGAACATAGTTAACCTGAATTTCTAAAGATTTGGAGTTTATCAGTTGCAGTGGGGGCTGGAATGGTCCCGGGAATGCCTTCTACATGTCCATAGCTTTTTTAGCATCTGTACATCTATCTACAGTCCAGTGAATACTCTGTGTTATTTGTAGGCCGTTGGGCCTTAGCACAAGCTACCATCTTTACCAGAATAGTCTTCCCTCCATTGTGATTGATTAACTCTCCATTTTTAAAACCTTTTATTAAATATTGCCTTTCTCAAGCCAGGCTTTCATTATTTTAAAGCTGAAGCTCTGTTACCCTTGAGTATGTCTGCTAGCATGATGCTCGCTTCTCTATTAGTCATGAGCATTGTTTTTGCATACATTTATTCCTTCATTCAGTATTTATGGACATGTTCTGTATTCCGGGAACTGTCTTAAATTCAGAGGACACAGCAGGTAACAAAAAAGATAAGGAACTTTCTCCATAAAACATACACTGTAGTAGAAATTAAATATGCAAATAAGATTCAATGATAATATCACCTAAATTGAGAAGTATTAAATGGAAAATAATGTGGAATTTGCTACAGAATATAAATAGATAAATAATTACATAAATTAAACCAGGGGTTACGAACATTGGCTGCTCTTCCAGACAAAACAGGTTCAATTTCCAGCACCCACTTGATGGTTCACAGCCATCTGTAATTTCACTTCCAGGAAACCCAATCCCTCTTCTGATCTCTAGGGGAATAAAGCACACAAAGGGTACACAGACATACATGCACACAAATGCTCATACACATAAAATAAAAATTAAAGGTATAAAAGTATTATATGGTAAGATTGTTCAAGAAGAAATTTTAAAAATCCTTCATTTTCTCCACAAATGCATTTGTTTCCCCTGTCCTGACTGTTTAAAGCTTTCTGTCCCCACACTTTTTCTGCATTCATTTTACCTATTTCACCACTCCCTTAAGACACCTCTCTGTGACAAAATAATAATAAATTTGACCTAAATGTTTTAAAGGATAAAGTCCAGCCAAGAATTTGTAAAGTTGTGCTATGCACCCTCCATTAAGTGTGAGCAAAAGCTTTCAAGTAAGAACAACACAGAATGATTAAGAAGCACAGTGTCATAGCAGAACTAATATATTATCAACCATCAAACAAACATGAGAAATATTAGTAATTAACTCAACAAAGCTGTCAATGACTCCTGAGGTCATAGTTTCTGTACTTTTCCTGCAAATGAACATCACTTCTGTAGCATTCTTGCCAAAAAGGCATTACTTTAATCTTCTCATAATGAAGCACTAGACAATCCCGAACAAATGGGCTTTGAAATTGAACTCCAGCTGTCCTCTACCCTCCATAATAGTCATTGTTCTGAAAGAAAAAAAAAAAAAAACCAAAAAACAAAACACTGGGACAAGTACAATCTCAGAGCAACTACAATGACCCTTACATCTGGAAAATGCAAATACTTCCTCTGCAGAATTTTAGAGATATTGATGACCAGTGTAAACATTCTGTGTATGCTTAATAACTGTTTGGATACTGCAGTCACTAAATTTACTTATTTATATTAGAGTGATATGAGGTTAAATCCTTACTCTTTATAAATACTGAAATACTGAGCGGTAAAGGGTCATGGCATCTATTACTCATATTCAGATGGTTCAGAAACAGCAGCAATTTCACTTCTATTGATAGGTTTGTCCATAAGAACAAAATACATAATAACTTCCAAGCCTATACCAAGGGTATAAGAATGCAGAGAATCACAGCCACAATTTGGGTAGAGCACATGGATTCTTATGAAATATGTCTGGGAGAAAGGACATAGAGGGGACAGGAGCTTCACAAGGAGACCAAGAAAGCCAAAATACTCTGGGCCGGGATGGACCTGTAGAGACTGATGCATCAACCAAGGGCCATGAACAGAGAGAATCTAGACCCCCAGCTCAGAGGTAGCCCATAGGTAGCTCAGTCTCCAAGTGAGTTCCCTAATAATGGGAGCAGAGGCAGTCTCTGACATGAATTTTGTTGCCTTCTCTTTGATCACTTCCTCCTGGGTGGGCAATCTTTTTTTTTTTTTTTTTTTTTTATTGTTGTGTTTTTTGGAGATTTATTTTTTAATTTATTTTTTTATTTTTTATATTAATTATAGTTTATTTGTTTTGTATCCTTGCCGGAACCATCCTCCCTAATTCCCTCCCAATCCCTCATCTCCAGAAGAGGATCCAGGCAGTCTTGATAAGACTTAAAAAGCTAGGGGAAGATAGTAGGGAAGGAGACTCTCCCTTTCCTTGAACTAGGAGAGGGGTGTAGGGGAAAAGAGGGTGGAAGAGTATGACTGGGAGGAAATGAGGGAGGGGGATACAATTGAAATTTAAAATGAACAAATTGTAAAAAAATAATGAAAAATAAAATAAATATCATTCTATATTAAAGATTTGTTTATTTTTATACTGTGTATATGTCTGTGGGCCTGAGTGTCCCTATGTGTGCCTTGCATATGTGTGTGCAGATGCCCTTGGAGAGTAGATGAGGATATTGGATCACCTGGATCATCAGTCATAAGCTGATGATGTTGATGCTGGAAACTGAACCTCTGTCCTCTGCAAAAGGAACAAGGGCTTTTAATCCCTGAACCATTTCTTCAGCTACTCATTATAATTTTATTAAACATTGTATTTCCTTTCACAATAAAAAGAGAATTAAAGCAATTTTCTTATAATCTGTATCTTTTTTTTCTGTTTCTCTTGTCTTTAATCCCTTCAATACTTCTTTATTTCTGTTAAAATAAAATAAAATTTCTAAAGTATCTTATAACTTGCAATGTAAAAGAGGCAAGTTATATGACCACAATGTTTATCTTTTTCTTTTTTCCAGGAATAACAATTGTATCAAGGTCTTTTCTCTTTTATTGGCAGAGCTGATTTTCTATCTTTTTATTTCTGCATCTTACTTTTTTGTTTGTTTGTCTTGTTCTTGATGTAACTGTGGCTTAATTAAAGGCAGCTCCCTAGAAAAATTTTGGAGAACATTTTTCCACCACCATTCCTAGTTTTCTCTATCAGAGTCCCACCTGCTTCTTTCACAGAACTTTCTAACAGACAATTACCAGAACTAGTTATCTCTTTATTATCAGTCATGCCTGTTTGAATTTACCTTTACTTAATGTTGTGAATCATAAATGACTTCTTTTTTTTAGCCAGTTTTTTTTAATTTTTATTTTTTCTCATTAGTTACATTTTATTAACTCTGTATCCCAGCTGTATCCCGCTCCCTCATTCCCTCCCAATCCCACCCTCCCTCCCTCCTCTCCACCCTTCCCCTTTCCAAGTCCACTGATGGGGGGGGGAACCTCCTCCCCATTCATCTGACCCTGTTTTATCAGGTCTACAAAGTCCTCCTCAGTGGCCTAACAGGACTGCTCCTCCCTTAGGGGGTGGGGAGGTCAAAGAGCCGGCCACTGAGTTCCTGTTAGAAATAGTCCTTGTTCCCCTTACTAGGAAACCCCACCCCAGAGCCCTAATCAGATTAGGATCTCCTAAGGGAATACTGTTCTCTTTATCAAACAATTGTATCAGTGCTGTCATGAAGGAAAATAAAAAGTACAAAGTGAATGTATATGACTCTTCATCATTCCCCAGCCTCTTAATAGCTCAGTAGTTGGAAGGAGATGTTTGCTACACTGGTCTCTATAATACAATTCATGAACTTCATTATACAGCATTATCATTCAACTTGACAAATCCAGGTCTAAGAACAGACAATCCTTTGTGTTTGGATTCTTTTCCTAACAAGATGATTTTGCAATATGACTGAGGTTACACATCACAAGTGTCTCTTTTATCTGTCCTACCAGCCAGAGTTCTTGGTCTACTTAGAACAAATTCAATCCTTCATCTGTGTGACAGTGGTCTACATATTTGAACTTTGTCTTCTTCCTTTATCTAATGAAAAATTCATCTTTCCTGTTTTGATTTTTTTTCTAGCACTAACCCGAATTAGTGGGTAAGGAGAAATAGAAGAAGAGGCAGTTGTGGAGGAGGAGATTAAAACAGGAGGAAGGTGTGTAGGTTGAACCATGGGGGAGTTGCAATGTAAAGGGTCAAAGTGTATATGCCCTTAATTCAATGTACACATATATGAAATTATCAAATCATGACAACAACAAAGAAACTCAAATGCTTGTTTCTTCTATACTGGAATAATTTCTGTATATAAGCCAAAAGGTACTTTCTGCAGGGTTTGCTCTGCATTAAACTAAATAGAAAAGGATATGACAAATCATTATTCTCAAACAAGTCAATTAGCATTTCCCTCAAGAGCTTACAGGATTTCCCCCTTTGAGCTTTGCTGTTTTCTTAAACTGAATTGTTTTTCAAATTAAGTCTTGTTTTTGTTTTGTGTTTTTTTTTGTTTTTTTTTGTTTTGTTTTGTTTGTTTTTTGTTTTTTTTAGTTGTTTTTATTTTTTATTTTTTATTTTTTTATCAGTTACATTTTATTAACTCTGTATCCCAGCCGTGTCCCGATCCCTCATTCCCTCCCAGTCCCTCCCTCCCTCCCTCATCTCCACCGTGCCCCTTTCCAAGTCCACTGATGGGGGGGACCTCCTCCCCATTCATCTGATCCTGTTTTATCAGGTATCTTCAGGACTGGCTGCAAAGCCCTCCTCTGTGGCCTAACAGGACTGCTCCTCCCTTCGGGGGTGGGGAGACCAAAGAGCCAGTCATTGAGTTCCTGTTAGAAATAGTCCCTGTTCCCCTCACTTTGGGGAACCAATTGGTTACTGAGCTACCACAGGCTACATCTGAGTGGAGGTTCTAGGTTATATCCATACATGGTCCTTGGTTGAATGTCAGTCTCAGAAAAGACCCTGTGCCCAGATATATTTGGTCTTTGTGGAGCTCCTATCCTTTCCCCATCAGACTAACTCCCCTTCTTTCTTATGATTCCCTGTACTCTGCCAAAGGTTTGGTCATGAGTCTTTGCTTTGAAAACACTGCTAGTTACAGTCTTTCAGATGCGCTCAGTAGACTCCTGTCATACATTCAATGCACATCCCATCTGTCTTTCTAAATGAGGATTGATCATCTTACCCCATGTCCGCTCAATTGATTATCTTTTTTAGGTGTATAGATTTCATTATGTTTATCATATCTTATAGGTCTATATAAGTGAGTATATCCCATGTTTGTCTTTCTCCTTCTGGGATATTTCACTCAGAATGATCTTTTCTAGATCCCACCATTTGCCTGCAAATTTCATGATTTCCTCCTTTTTGATTGCTGAGTAGTATTCCATTGTATAAAAATACCACAATTTCTGTACCCATTCCACCGTTGATGGACATCTGGGTTGTTTCCAGGTTCTGGCTATTACAAATAGAGCTGCTATAAACATGGTTGAGCAAGTGTCCTTTTTGTGTACTTGAACCAACTTTGGGTATATACCTAGCAGTGGTATAGCTGGGTCTGGAGGAAGCACTATTCCTAATTGTCTTAGAAAGCGCCAGATAGCTTTCCAGAGTGGTTGTACCAGTTTACATTCCCACCAGCAGTGGAGGAGGGTTCCCCTTTCTCCACTACCTCTCCAGCATGTGTTATCGCTTGAGTTTTTCATCTTGGCCATTCTGATGGGTGTAAGGTGATATCTCAGGGTCGTTTTGATTTGCATTTCCCTGATGGCTAATGAGGATGAGCATTTCTTTAAGTGTTTTTCTGCCATTCGATATTCCTCTGTTGAGAATTCTCTGTTTAGCTCTGTTCCCCATTTTTTAATTGGATTACTTGGTTTGCTGCTTTTCAGCTTCTTTAGTTCTTTGTATATACTGGATATTAGTCCTCTGTCAGATAAGGGGTTAGTGAAGATTCTTTCCCAATCTGTAGGCAGTCGTTTTGTTTTGATGATGGTATCCTTTGCTTTACAGAGACTTTTCAGTTTCATGAGGTCCCATTTATTGATTGTTGCTCTTAGAGCCTGTGCTGTTGGTGTTCTGTTCAGGAAGTTGTCTCCTGTGCCAATGAGTTCTAGGCTGTTCCCCACTGTTTTTTCCAATTGATTTAGGGTATCTGGTTTTATGTTGAGGTCCTTGATCCACTTTGACTTTAGTTTTGTGCAGGGTGATAAATATGGATCTATTTTCATTTTTCTGCATGTAGACATCCAGTTGGTCCAGCACCATTTGTTGAAGATGCTGTCTTTTTTCCATTGAATGGAATTGGCTTCTTTGTCGAATATCAAGTATTCATAGGTGTGTGGATTTATTTCTGGGTCTTCTATGTGGTTCCATTGATCCTCCTTTCTGTTTCTATGCCAATACCATGCAGTTTTTATTACTGTTGCCCTGTAGTACAGCTTGAGATCAGGAATGGAGATACCTCCAGATGATCTGTTGTCGTACAGGATTGTTTTGGAGATTCTGGGTTTTTTGTTTCTCCATATGAAGCTGAGAATATTTTTTTCAAGGTCTGTAAAGAATTGAGTTGGTATTTTGATGGGAATTGCATTGAATCTGTAGATTGCTTTTGGCAGTATGGCCATTTTCACAATGTTAATCCTACCAATCCATGAGCACGGGAGATCTTTCCATCTTCTGATATCTTCTTCGATTTCTTTCTTCAGAGACTTGAAGTTTTTCTCAAACAGGTCTTTCACTTTCTTGGTTAGAGTCACACCAAGGTACTTTATGTTATTAGTGGCTATTGTGAAGGGTGTTGTTTCCCTAATTTCTTTCTCAGCCTTTTTGTCTTTGGTATATAGGAGGGCTTCTGATTTTTTTGAGTTGATTTTGTATCCTGCCACTTTGCTGAAGATGTTTATCAGCTGAAGGAGTTCTCTGGTTGAATTTTTGGGGTCGCTCATGTATATTATCATATCATCTGCAAATAGTGACACTTTGACCTCTTCCTTTCCGATTTGTATCCCCTTGATCTCCTTTAGTTGTCTTATTGCTCTGGCTAGGACTTCAAGTACTATGTTGAAGAGATATGGGGACAATGGACAGCCTTGTCTTGTCCCTGATTTCAGTGGGATTGATTTAAGTTTCTCTCCATTGAGTTTGATGTTAGCTATAGGCTTGTTATATATTGCCTTTACTATGTTTATGTATGTGCCTTGTATCCCTGATCTCTCCAAGACTTTAAACATGAATGGGTGTTGGACTTTGTCAAATGCTTTTTCGGCGTCTAAGGAGATGATCATGTGGTTTTTCTCCTTCAGATTGTTTATGTAGTGGATTACATTGATGGATTTCCGTATGTTGAACCACCCTTGCATGCCTGGGATGAAGCCTACTTGGTCATGGTGGATGATATCTTTGATGTGTTCTTGGATTTGGTTTGCAAGTATTTTATTGAGTATTTTTGCGTCAATGTTCATAAGAGAGATAGGCCTAAAGTTCCCTTTTTTGTTGGGTCTTTGTGTGGTTTAGGTATTAAGGTGACTGTGGCTTCATAGAATGAGTTTGGTAGTGTTCCTTCTGTTTCTATTTTGTGGAATAGCTTGAGGAGAATTGGAGTTAGCACTTCTTTGAAGGTCTTGTAGAATTCTGCGCTGAAGCCATCTGGTCCAGGGCTTTTTTTGGAGGGGAGACTGTTAATAACTGCTTCGATTTCCTTGGGAGATATAGGGCTATTCAGTCTTTCTACCTGATCTTGACTTAGTTTTGGTAGATGGAATCTTTCAAGAAAATTATCCATTTCATTTAGATTCTCAAATTTTGTGGCATATAGGCTTTTGTAGTATGACCTAATAATTGTTTGGATTTCCTCAATGTCTGTGGTTATGTCCCCATTTTCATTTCTGATTTTGCTGATCTGGATAGTTTCTCTCTGCTTTTTAGTTAGTTTGGCTAAGGGTTTGTCTATCTTGTTGATTTTCTCAAAGAACCAGCTTTTTGTTTCATTGATTCTTTGGACAGTTTTATTTGTTTCTAGTTGATTGATTTCAGCCCTTAGTTTGATTATTTCCAGCTGTCTGCTCCTCTTGGGTGTATCTGCTTCTTTTTTTTCTAGGGTTTTCAGTTGGGCCATTAAGTTGTTTGTATGTGATGTTACGAATTTCTTCTTGCAGGCACTTAGTGCTATAAATTTTCCTCTGAGCACTGGTTTCAATGTGTCCCATAAATTTGGGTATGTTGTGCCTTCCTTTTCATTGAATTCTAGGAAGTCTTTAATTTCTTTCTTTATTTCTTCCTTAACCCAGCTGTCATTGAGTAGTAAGTTGTTCAGTTTCCATGTGCGTGTCGGCTTTTTGTTGTTTCTGTTGTTGTTGAGGTCCAGCTTTAGTCCATGGTGGTCAGATAGTATACAAGGGATTATTTCAATCCTTTTGTATCTGTTGAGGCTTGCTTTGTGACCCACTATATGGTCTATTTTGGAAAAGGTTCCATGCGGTGCTGAAAAGAAGGTGTACTCTTTTGAGTTTGGGTGAAATGATCTGTAGACGTCTATTAGGTCCATTTGATTTAGGGATTCTGTGAGTGCTTTTATTTCCCTATTTGGTGTCTGTCTAGTTGATCTGTCCCTTGGTGAGAGTGGAGTGTTGAAGTCTCCCACTATTAAGGTATTAGGATCAATGTATGATTTAAGCTTTAATAATGTTTCATTTACGAATGTCGGTGCTCTTGTATTTGGGGCATAGATATTCAAGATTGTGATGTCCTCTTGGTGGATTTTTCCTTTGATGAGAATATAGTGGCCCTCCTTATCTTTTTTTATTAACTTGGGTTGAAAGTCTATTTTATTAGATATTAGGATGGCTACTCCAGCTTGTTTTCTGGAACCGTTTGCTTGAAAAACAGTTTTCCAGCCCTTTACTCTGAGGTAGTGTTTGTCTTTGTTGCATAGGTGTGTTTCTTGGATGCAACAGAATGTTGGATCCTGTTTCCTTAACCATTCTGTTAGCCTGTGTCTTTTTATTGGTGAGTTGAGTCCATTGATATTGATAGATAATAGTGACCAATGCATGTTAGTTCCTTTTGTAATGGAGTCGATGATCTAACCCTGTTTCATTGCTTGTTTTCTTTTCATTTTTGTTGGGACATTATCTGTATGCCCTGTTTTCTTGGGTGGATTTGTTTTCATTGGGTTGGAGTTTTCCTTCTAGTATCTTCTGTAGGGATGGTTTGCTGTGTAGATATTGTATAAATTTAGTTTTGTCATGGAATATTTTGTTTTCTCCATCTATGTTGATTGAAAGCTTTGCAGGGTATAGTAGTCTGGGTTGACATTTGTGATCTCTTAGAGTCACCATGATACTTGCCCAGGCCCTTCTGGCTTTCATAGTTTCTGATGAGAAGTCTGGCGTGATTCTGATAGGTCTACCTTCATATGTTACTTGGCCTTTTTCCCTTGCTGCTTTTAATATCTTTTCTTTATTCTGTAGATTTAGTGTTTTGACTATGATGTGACGTGATGTGTTTCTTTTCTGGTCTAGTCTATTTGGAGTTCTGTAGGCCTCTTGTATATTTATGGACATCTCTTTCTTTAAGTTGGGAAAATTTTCTTCTATGATTTTCTTGAAAATATTTTCTGGACCTTGGAGTCTAGAGTCTTCTTTTTCGTGAATTCCTATTATTCTTAGATTTTGTCTTTTCATGGCATCCTTGATTTCTTGGATATTTTGTGATTGGAACTTTTCTGATTTTACTTTTTCTTTGAGAGAAGTATCCATTTCTGCAAGTGTGTCTTCAGCTCCAGAGATTCTCTCTTCCATCTCTTGTATTCTGTTGGTGGTGCTTACTTTTGTGGTTCCTGATATTTTCTCCAAGTTCTCCAGCTCAAGGGTTTTCTCATTTTGTGTTTTCTTTATTGATTCTAATTCTGTTTTCATGCCTTGCACCATTTCTTTCATGTGTTTGAATTTGGATTCCTGTCTCTCTACGATGGCCTCTATTTCTTTTTTCATTTCCTTCTTATATGCCACTAATTTTTCCTCTACTTGTGTATCTATTTGTTTGGCTATGTTTGCCTGTGTTTCTTTAAGGATATTGTCTATTTCTTCTTTCTTTGCCTCCAATTGACTGGCCATCTCTTTGAAAGACTTGTTCATTTCCTCCTTATGAGCCTCAAATAATTGGGCAAGCATGGCTTTAAAATCATTTTCCTGTGCTTCTGCTGAATTGGTGTATCCATTGATTTTGGGGTTTGCTGGTGAAGTCATGATGTCCTGATTTATGTTGGAAGTGTTCTTTCGCCTACCTCTGGCCATTGGCTTATCTGAAACCTTCCCTGTTTGTTTTTGGATTCTGCAGATCAGACTGGTGCTGTCTCTCTCTGGTGTCTGGAGAGTTCTTCAGGAAGCTGAGCACTCTCAGCGTGTGCTGAGGACTAGCTGTACCTGTGGGAGGAAAGTACGCAAGCGCAAACGGGGCAAATGCAAGCGTGTGTGTGCGCGCACACGCGTGTGTGTCTGTGTGTGTAAGTGTGCGTGGATGAGTTTCTCGAGGGACAGAGTGATGGCTAATGTTGAACCCTTGAGTGTGTGGGAGGGGCTCTGCACTGTATATGTCGCAGGCGCTAATGATGATCGCAGCCCAATTTCTGGCATTAACTGTCTTAGCTCCTCAATCAGGCCCACAGGGCAGAAACTTCAATGTCCCTAGTGCCCCTCTGTTTCCCAAAGTGGGTATGTGGGTGGGAGGGGGGTTCGATGCCTGGCTTCTGATTTAGAAGGACCCAGGATCTGGGGAACTGCAGATTCGCAAGGGTGCACTCACTTACAGGCAGGTCTCTTGGCCGAGGTCGTGGTATCCGGGGCTCTCTGCTCTCTGGTTTGGCCCTGCTTCTTTGATGTGCTCCGCCAGTTCTGTGCTGCTGTCACTGCCAGGTTCTGAGGTCTTGCTGCAGCTGGAGATTTCAGGGTGGTCACTTCAGCAGGGATGGGGTAACCAGGCTCTCTGTTCTCTGGTTTGGCCCTGGTTAGTCTTAAACTGGAGGGCTGTGGTGCCCCGCCAGTTCAGTGCTGCTCCGCCTCCACGTCCCCCTGTAACTGGAGACTGGGTTGCTAGTCCCAATGCTTTCTGGGAAGTCCTGGGATCTCTTCGCTGTGCTCTCCAAGCTTGGGAGGCCCAACGCCTGGTGTGTCCAGGTTGTATGACGTTTCTGCCTGGTCTTGGTGAGTATATAGCATATTCTCTGTCACTGTGGGATTGGGCGGGCCGTACTGTCAGTGATGGCGATCCTGCGGAGCTAGTATGGTGTCTAGCAGATTCGCGCCCTGGGAGGATGGTGCAGCCGCTGCGTGAATCTGGGACTCTGGGGCACGTACTGCTGGCTTTTGTCTGCCGCTAAAGTGCTTGGGGCTCCATCTCAGCGGCTGTATACCCCAGGCAGTTAGGTCTGCGCTGAGAAAGATGAGTCCGCTGTGCAGCTGTGCCGAGGAGGAAGGAGAGGAGGAAGGAGGTCTGGGGGAAGGGAGTGTCGCAAGAACAAAGGATCGTTTCTCTCCTTCCCCAAGCAAGTCTCCGGGTGACTGGAGGCCAAAGTTTTCACCTCCTGCGATGTTCTCTGGTGTTCAGAAAGCCTCGCTGTGGTTTTCCTGGGTTGGGGGGCCTTCCATTCTCCAACTCAGAAGATCAGGTATCCCACCGCTCAGAAATTGTGTGTGCTAGTCGCCATCTTGGCTCTGCCCCTGTGGTTTTTTTTTTTGTTTGGGTTTGAGCTTTTTTTGTTGTGGGGTTTTTTTGTTGTTTGTTTGTTTGTAATTTGGTGCACACAAACTAAATAACTGCCTACGTGTACACAAAGGACATTCATGTTTGACCATGATCTTTACGTCTATCACATCCTGATATCACACCCCACATACCTGTCATCTGGGCATAGTTATCCTCGTTTTCAACACTGGATATTGGTGGGACTGAAGAGTTTGGCTAAAGGAATAAAGTTGCTCGGTAGGTTTACATCTTTGTTGTCACAGTTGTTTCAGACAGGGCATTGCTTGGCGTCTTAGATTGGTTTCAAATTCACAATCTTCTTGTCCCATTCTCTATAATCTTGCCCTATAAGGTGTGCACCAACACAACTGTCTCTTTCAACGCAGATTTTTCTCTCTGGTGGCTTTTAAATTTCATTTCCACATCCTTACGAGATATAATGTGATAATGTGCCACTGGTAAACATAATAAACTAATTGAAGAATGGTAATTAGCCTTTCATTCAGTGTTATGTCTTTGTGTTTGTGGATGTCAATGCTTCATAAAACAACATGGAGGGGATTGTGTTATAGTCACTACACTGGACTATGGAGTATTTGTTGCAATTTCCCACCCATTAGAGAATGACTTTTTAAAAAAATGGTATGAATACAATGTAGTATCTTTCCATCACAAAAAGAACAAAATCTTGGCATTTGTGGCCAAAAGGAGAAAATGTGGGAACTACCTGGTAAGTGAAGTATTCCAGGAATAGAAAAATCACTGCACATTCTCTCATACATAGAAGCTTAAAAAAATAAAGTGGGGTTCAAAGTAGAAAAGTGATTACCACGGGCCAAGCATGATGTGGAAGAGTGAGAAAAAAACAGGAAGTCAGACAGTGAGCACCTAGGTGATTATAATAAAAGAAAACGTGGAAATAAAAAAAAAATTCTTATGGTTAAATTATCTAGATGCTAGTGTTAAGACTACAAAAATAGAATAGACATGTAACAAGGCACTAAAACAGATTGCTGAATGTAATTAATAGGAAATAGAAAAGGCCTGGATGGTTGCTTAAACACAGCGTCAGACATAGCTATCTAGGGTTAGAACAAGGCAAAGTTGTCACAGGGGGTTTAAGAATCAGAAGTGATTTAATACTTAAATTGCTAATATAACATTAAAATGAAAGAATTAACATCTAACCCTTTTAGCAATTAAGTTTCTTATTATAATAATGTCTCATATTGATCATCAACCTATAATAATTGGAGAGAGTCCAAAAAACTACAAACATAAATTGGCCAAAAAATTCTAATATACTAAGGCTCTAAATTATAAGCCAAATGAATACATAAATTAATGAATAAAATTATCTTTCTCTATTGGAACAAAATGTACTGAAGACTGACCCAATTACAATCTCCAGGGATGGAAAGGGGTCATTTCCCACATCTGTGGAGATTTAAAAAGCACTGTTAATATGGGGTCCTGTATTTAGATATTTAGAACAATTTCTTTTTCATCAAAATGACACAATAGTGAAATAAATGATCATGTCATTGATGGACAGATGTTCCTGAATGATGAAGAAAAGAATAGGAAGTGATTTGTTATAAACAATTTGGGTTTTGAGGTCAAAATGAATAGATCTAGATTACAACTCCCACTGTGAAGCTTTACACCTCTGTTTTTCTGGACATAATGATTAAATCTGATTTAGAACCATGCAACTTAAAAAAGGAGAAAAAATGTCAGCACATATTAATCATGGCAGTTCTCAAATCTGTCCACTCTAGGATATATAGGAGATATATATAGAGAGAGATGTAAATATCTTATATATCTATATCTATCTATCTATCTATCTATCTATCTATCTATCTATATCTCTCCTATATACTCCATATATTCTAGAATGGACATATCAGGATATATTTATATATTATTTTTAATTTTAATTTTTTCTTTTTAGTTACATTTTATTAACTCCTATAATATAGGATATTATATCCTATAATATAGGATATTTATATATCCTATAAGGACCTGGACTCAGCTCATATTCTCATTCTCTCTCTCTCTCTCTCTCTTTCTCTCTCTCTAAAAATACTTTTGTTGCTAAAGCAAACTTTCTTACTCAAAAAATAACAAACAAATAAATTAATGTGAAAAATACTATAAAAATTAAATGAAAAACTTGACAAAGGAAATCTGTACTATATATTGAGTTCTTCATTTGCTTTTCTTCACTTCTCACCATTTGAAATATGTCTTATTGTCCTGGAACCATATTAGTCAAAGATATCCTTGTACAGACCACCATTTGTCTTAAAAAAAAAAGCCCTATTTCATTTAAAATCATCATAGAATTTCCAATGCTATCTTTCTAAGATTAACAACTGTTGCAGACAGAAACAGCGTAGCAATGTTGATGGTAATAGCATGTAACGACCTAGCCCAGGCCTTCTAAAAGGCAGGGGTCAAGATTGAATCTGATGTGCCACACAATTTTCAGGAATCCTCTGTGGAAGAAAACAGGAGCAATGCTGAAAGAGGCAGGAGACCCATCAGATCTAAAACATTTCTGTTCCCCTAGTGAAGGACGGAAAAGGACAAAGGAAGTTTGAGTGCAGGCATCAGTAGAGACAGTTCACAGAAAACGGAGCAGGATTCTGGAGGAGCCATAGCCCATATTATCCTGCTTGCAGGAGCAATCATATCTACTGACCCTCAAAGGGGTGTGTCTTTGGGTCTCCACCATGTTGAGTCACTGGCCTTAACACAGCCACAAAGTCTAGTCATACTGTGATGTATTAAATCACTTTACTCTTCAGTCTAAGGTTTGAAGCGCTAGGTCGCACATTCACCTGAGGTGTAGATGCTTATAACCTGACTCGGAGCTCAGTTACGCAAGCTAAATTGGGTCTGTAAGGAACTTGTCCAATGTTCTATAGTAATGAACGTCTGTCTGACTTACCAGCACCTTCCATGAACCCCACTACCCAGCCTTCGGTGCAGCACTCTACCTCCCTCTTGGCCTTTCTCATAGTCGTCCTTTTAGTATATTCTAAGTCAACAAAGGCTGTAATTTAGAACTATTTCTGCTTGCTGTTTACTGTAAGAGAAAGAACAGCAGCTTAACCTTAAAATCTTAAAGCGTTTTCTCTGTTCCTTTATTCCCTTTGATGAGCAGCACAGACTCTCTTAGATGTGCCCAGAGCTTCTGACCCAGTGCCCACATTATCAGTACTTAGTGACAGCTCAGCTCAGTAGCATCACTCAAGATTTATTTACATACAGATTATTGACTGACTGCTGGACGTTGCCCCGAATTCTCAATGTGGTGAACACAACCAGCATTTACCTCCTCGGGAAGGGTATTCCAGCTGTGTCTATTTTCCAATGCTGCGTCAGTTTTGTGCCTTATATTCTCAGTGAACGCTTCTGCTTCTGTTCCTAGCATGCCATCTCGTTTTCACTTTAAGTTTTACAAATACATTTTCTCAGATACATTCCAGCTAAAAATGAGTCCCAACTACTGAATACATAATCTAATTCTCCACCAGTTACACACTGTTCCCAAAGATGCCTTTGATTCTCTTCTAAACATACTTTTATCAGCTACCTCACATCTCATTAACAGTTGATTGGTATTTTGTTAAAGTGTAACTTATACATAGTGGATAAATTGTCGAAAGCTCATGTTTATAACACCGTAAATATCACCATAATTAAGATCAAGAACAAGTACCTGCAGATACACAAACATGCACATACATGCACATGCACACGCGCACACATTTAACACGAGCACACACACACACACATGCACACACAGAGAGAAGCTCACACACAAAAGCACATGTCCACTCACGCCATCATCCTGTAGAACCTTGTTAGGACCCCTCTCAAAGCTTCTATTAACCCCCTTCTCTATCACTACAGATTGGGTTTTTCCAGTATTTCACGGAAAAGGAATTGTATGTCATGTCTCCTTTATGGGTGAACCCCTTCTCTCACTATAATGAAATTCATCACTGTTAGCAGCTAGAAATAGGCAGGAAAGAAGAAAATTACATCTGTCACAGAGAGATTAATCTATGAAAATTAACTTTGGTCTCTATTCCTTGTGATGTGCTGGATTCCTGCCACATGTCATACAGTAGAATGGTCTCTCCGTGTGTCATCCCATTTCCATGTTTCTGCAGTTCAACAATGGCCTATTCTGCCCAATCCACAGATGAAAAACCTGAAAACTGGAGACAAACGATTTATCTGATATCACAGTTGGTAAATCCCTAACCAACACAAGGTTATGTAACTACGCAAATGCAGGCCATGCAGTTTCATTGCGTTCTCAGCTTCTGCAGTTCTGAACACAGTCCAAAGAGCTTTCTTAATAATTGAATGTATGGGCTTCCATTTTTTATTTATTTTGAGAAGTTCATACGTGAATTCCATATTTATTTAGTTCATTGTCCCTCTCATGCCTCCAGTACCTCCCATGCCTCTGTCATTCCTCAAATTCATGGCTTCTTATCTTTAATTATAGTTGTTACATGTATGTATATACAGTTATAAATATAATCTTTTCACATCATTTATTGGGTTCTTACTTTTACACTCTAAATTCTGTCTCTATTGTAATAACCACATATCATTTCCTCCCATTTTATTGTAAAAATTAGGTTACAAAAATATTTCTTGTTTTCTAGGTTATTTTTATTCTTTATACTGCATGACCTTTTTATATTTCTGTCTAAAATAATCCCATCATAACCAATAAATTAGTGTCTGCTTATCACAGACAAAAATGCCCAGAGTTATTTCACTTATTTGTTTTGTTTACTTAACTATAGCTATGTAAAAATAACAAATTCATTTGAACATATCAAACTCACATATATTAAATTAGGTAAATGCTTTGCATTTCAATGATGTAACACAGTTTGAATTGTAAAGCAATGTGTCTAAATTTAAGCAAAAGTCTTAAAATTCTATATGTCTCATTTGGAAATCATTATGTAACGTATTATTTTAAAAATAGCTGTTATAAAAAAACTGATCATGGAGCTGGAGAGATTGCTCAAAAACTAAAGGCACTGGCTGTTCTTCCAGAGAATCCAGGTTCAAATTCCAGCACCCATAAGTCAGCTCGTAGCTGTCTGTAACTTCACGTTCTGACACTCTCACATGGACTTACATACAGGCAAAACACCAACGCACATAAAATAAAGGTAAATAATTAAGAAAAACTAATTGTAGAGTTGGACATAACTCTTGGATAAGAAAATAGTTTGAAGGGCAAGGAATACAGTAATAGGAAATATAGTTATAACACCAGAGGCTCTGAGAGAGAAGAGAAGAGTAAACAGGGGTGGGCAGAGAGGAAGAAGGGTAGCAAAAGGGAAGAGGGAAATTTTTAAATTTAAAACTTTGAAAATAAGAATATAAATCAGAAAAGTTTATACCTCCACAGCAAAGGACCTTAGTAAAATGTACAGACCCTGCTTCAGTCTTTTTACACATCACTTCATGGAGAAATAGCTTTAAGCAAGATAATTCTATAATTCCCAATCATATTATAGCTTGGATTTTGAAGTTAGACATCATTCATTTAAATAATAGCTATGCCTTCATTTTATACATCAATATTTCAGTGCATTGTGTTTTTAGCACAGGTATGTATGTGCGCATGTGTGTGGTTGGTAAATTGGGGTTGGGGAAGGCGCAGGCATAAAGGCCAAAAACGCCTTCAGGTGGTATTCTTAAGAACATTGTCCACATTCTTTGTGTCCTCACATCCCCAGCTCTGGGGTTGTAAGCGTTCTCTATTTTTTAAGTGAAAACACATGCTGGTGTTTACAAAACAAGTACTGAACTGACTCTGTCAACTCCATCGCCCACTTCATGTGTTTGAATCCCACTCCCTGCTTAGATAAACTTCAGTTTTTCTCGTCTTGTGATTTGTAGATGATAATTTAAAAGCATGATTTTATTAGTAATTTTGTATCCTATTTGGAGCAAGATAGAGAAGTTAAAATACTCCAATGAAACCTGATACTTTTCTCCATCTCACATGAGCACAGGATTAAAAAAAAAAAATCAAAAGCAACTTTCCTCTTTTCCAGAACGATGTTACCTGATGCCCAGTTCTGAGAACCATTGTCCTAGTCCAAGGGCTCAACGGATCTGCAAGAAAGTTTTATGTCCACTCAGCCATAAGTGTGGCTGCTGCAGTTCCTGGATCCAATGCTCCACAGACCCTTCAGCCCTTCATTCTGTCCCTGCAGTGCCAGAGTTCACTGTCAGCCCCAGAGTTGGCTCTCCGGCCACATGGTAAAGTTATAACTTTGCAGTCTTCCATAAACAGAGACGGTGGAACACATTTGCATATGTTTATCTACACAATAGTGTCTACAGCCTCACTTTGGGGAAACATTCACCCTTGGGAGTGTTGACGTTCAACTATTTTGTCCCACCATCGTCAGAAAGTTCATTTTTCATGGACATTCAACCCATCATGAATACGGTGATGGAATATTTAGAGATCATCACCCCTCCAGCCTCAGATCACAGACCCAGTTTCCTTCAAACAGCAAGGCCTAATTGCTAAATCTACTAAGCCAGGAACAGGTTGCACAAGCTACTATGGCTCTCACATTGCAAAATCTTCAGGATAATCTGTTTTCAGTTTGACCTAACATCTTGAGGAGAAAAGCCATAGCCTTCCGTGTGTGTGTGTGTGTGTGTGTGTGTGTGTGTGTGTGTTTGTAGTGTTTGTGTGAGTGTGTATATTTGTCTGTCTCTATGTATGTGTCTGTGTCTGCTCTGGGTGTGTGAATTCTAATTACTGATTGCTTGGGAGTTTCAGTTCAGGAGGGTTTGTTTTATCTTAGGCTATAGACACTATTGTGTAAATTAACATATGCAAATGAATGTTTGATTGGGATCAAAATTTGTATCTCCCCTAACTATATGTGTCTAAGTCACAACCCCATCTCATGTAATAGTCTGTAGAAAACAAGGTCCGAGGATTGGTTGTGTGACAAAATGCTGAACATTTCAGCTATCATACAATAAGTATTGGCTAATATAACTGACTTTTCTATGCTTCTCTAAGACAAGGATTCTTTAATTCTAAACATTTCTTATTTTTCACTCTCCTTCAGTGATTTTAATTTCTTATATTGCAAGGCTCTAAAATAATGAACTATCAACTAGGAGAATAAAAACTAATAAAAGATAACATTTAATAGAAGGACAAGTAAAATTATACAAACCTGAAAATCCTACCACATAATTGTTGATGTCTCATTTCCTAAGATGCATAGTGAAATCTAGACATGATGCACATCTCTGAATTTAACATTTTGGATAAAATGCTGTTTCTCTTATGTGAATGTGGAAACAATTTCAAGACTATATTCTAAGCAATGACTCAAAGTCCAGTCACAATTCAGAGAAAGAGGAAAACTGCATTTCACAATGATTGACACAGTAATTTAAAAAGCAAAATCGTCAATATATTAAAACCTCTGCACAATATACTGATATTTAAACAGCCGTGAGAATTATTTGACTGTACAATGAATTTGATTCTTTCTTCATCAAATGAAACATCTTATTGGCTTTGAAATTGAATATTTTTCATTTTACATTTATTCAGAAAGCCTGATTCATCTCTAGATTATTTTCATCTAGCTGTCCCAAAAACACGCTGCCTTATAAGAAATATTACTTTCAAATTAACAACTCAGTAGATGAAGATACTTAATATTTTCTCCTCAAAGATCATATAAATATTCTGGGTTTTATTATGACTTTGATCTTATCACAGCAAATGTCTAATGTGATTCTGATACCTTTATATGGGCTATTTTCATTCTCTTAATCACAATAAATTTTGTCAATCTTTCAGGGAAGGAGGAATATAACAAATATTAGGACCACAAATACCAGAAGTAAACATCTTCACAGTTTTAGCAAATGGGCCCGTTTGAAACCCATACGATGTAAGTCCTCAAACCTTCCTATTTTTTTTCTACAGCAATGTGTACATTAGCTTTGACTCATACCCCTCATTCTATGATCAGATAAATGTAGACAGTTTATAGAACTAATTGGAGAAATAGCTCAAAACCCATAAAATATACATAGCCTAGTTATATTCACTAATTATGAACACTTGTATAGATATTGGAATATTAGAAAGTTTGAAGCTGTTCCGTTTCATCAGGAATGATGGCTATTACTCAAATAAGATCAGTTATTTATGAAGACATATTTTGAATTAGTTGTTCCATTTCTTTAATTCTTTAAGAAAGTGCAAAAAATTAAATTTTGTTAGAGTCTTTAGAGTTCTACAAAATTATTCCTTGTGGTTATATTAAGTTTAAAATAACTCACATATCATTCCAAGATAACATGATTTCTAATAGCTGCTAATTGTTAAAATATGGCTGTGAGAGCTGGCAAGATGCCTTAGGAGGCAGTGTTCACTGCAAAGCCTGACAGCCTGATTTTAGCCTCTGAGGCCCGCATGGTGGTAGGGGAACCCGAACTGACTCATTCAAAGGCAAATGGATACACACACACAAGTTAGATTGGATGGATGGATGGATGGATGGAATGTTACTTAAGATTTGGGCAGGACCTACTGATAACACACTTCTTATCATTGGCAAACTGAGAAACTGGTATTTTTTTATATTAGAATCTATAGATAACTTCTTCCTACACTCCTGCACCTTGGAATGAATGATTTGGAAGACAATGTCTTGTTTAATGAAAACTGACGTCATGCTCAGTCCTTTCTCTATACTTCAAAGACTGAATTATAACATCCTTCCGATTTTGCTTTTGCATCACTTCCAGTGTGTGTGTGTGTGTGTGTGTGTGTGTGTGTGTGTGTGTGTGTCTAAAAGGCTATTTGTGTGTGGTTCATATGCCCTTTGGGGTATATGAGTGCAGATGCATGCCTAAGAAGATAAGAGAAAGATGTCAGATGTCCTGTTTGGTTACTTTCACTGCAGTTAATTTTTTAGAAAAGAGCTTTCACTGAACTTGAGACTAAACTGGTTATCCAGGTTACATGCCTGTGTAGCACCAAGCTGCCATTCACGTGTGCCCTGGGACACCCTCGCACATGCACAGCACATTCCTCCTCATCCAGCAGTCTGTCTAGCACCTCGTTGTTTGCACTTCTGTCTGAGTGTGTTTCTAGTGGTTTAGCCCTCTTGTTTCTAAGTAAATTTACTTGCCTCCAATGAACAGATTTAAGACAGTCTGATTTTGGCAAAGATGGAGGAACACTGCTCATTTCGTTAACCTGACTACTATCCACAATCCAATGTCCATGGCATATAGGGAGGAGTGCAACGTGGTTTAAAGCTTATAAAAGGTATGAGAACAAAGAGAGGAGATGGAATAGTGTCCTATGGAAAAGATTTACCTATCAAAATAATAATTCATTTTCAAATTTAGTATGACACATATTTTAGAGCTCAAAATTGTTTTGCCTTTAAGCTGTGGGTTTACCTTCATTCTCCACAGGGATAAAAACTAACCTAAGTCTTTTTTTTTTTTAAGAAAAGGACAAGCCAAAAGATCCCTAAAACAAGATTAATGTGAAGTATATTATTTGCGCCTTCTAGCCAAGCAGGACACCTAGTGAAAGGAGAGGAACACCAACCCACCTGCAAAACCTTCCACCCCAAACATACTCTGCCTACAAGAAGTGCAGGGATGAAGGGGGAACACCAATTGAAAGAATGTCCAAACAATGGCTGGCTCAACTGGAGACACAACATGGGAGAAAGCCAAACCCTGACCCTGTTGATGATACTCTGCTATTCCACTACTCCAACATTTAAAAATAAATCCACATGTTTTAAGTGTTTTTGCAGTACTTTTGAATAAGAACAAATTTCAGGAACCTGAGATGTGACTGAGTTTTGAGAATTGCAAAATTTTCATTACAAATTTTTATCCATATTCTGGTGAGAAAATAAGTTATAATTATAACTTACGATAACTATAAGAATAAGTATCTGCATAAGTCATACGTGTAACATCAGCTATTGAAGAATGCAAAGGCTGAACAAGCAGGCTTTGTTAAATTTATTGTTTTATATTATTATTATTACTAATTACAATTATTCACTTTGTATCCAGGCTATAGCCCCTTTCTGATCTCCTCCCAGTCCCATCCTCTTTCCCTCTTTCCCCCCTATGCCCCTCCCCTAGTTCATGATAGAGGATGTCCTCCTCCCCTATTATTTGACCCTAGCCTATCAGGTCTCATCAGGATGGTCTGGATCCTTTTTCTCTGGCCTGGCAAGACTGCCCACCCCCCAGGGGAGTTGATCAAAGAGCTAGCAACTGAGTTCATACCAGAGACTGCTCCTGCTCCCCTTACTAGAGAAACCCAATGGAAACTGAGCTGCCCTTGGGCTACATCTGTGCAGGAGGACTAGGTCCTCTCCTTGCATGGTTTTTGGTTGATGCATCTGTTTAGACTTTTTAAGAACCACTAAAAGAATGGTTTTTAAAATACTTTTATAATTTTTATAAAACATGTATTTTAACCTTTATTTACTTTAAAATTATTTTTATATTTTATTGTATTCTGGGATTTATTCCACACTCAATCATTTACTTAAGAATTGTGTATATTACATATGTGAGTGCATGTTTGAATGTATGTGACCACACCTGTGGAAGGGCATGTATATATGTATGAATGCATGTTTGCATATATGTGGCCACACCTCTGGAGGGGTGAACAGGCAGTGGCCCCAAGTTCGTTATCACTTTCCACAATATTGAAGTCAGAGCTCTGATTCATTCAAGAGACCCTGCCCCAAAACAAAACTGCCAAAGTAAGTTTTCCATTTATTAGCTTCATCTTCACTGTGGCGTTTTGGGGATAGAAGTACTTTGTAACAATCAACAGCCTGAAATGTATCAGACGTATATCTTACTTGTCTTTATATGATACTTAAGTACAGTGATAAACATTATTAGCTGTACTAAATGTAGGTAGATTCATTGAAAATGAGCACTCCACGGTCAGATTCTCTCTCCACTTTGCCCAGTTCTGTATTTTCTTTTAATGGACTCCATCTGCTACAAAATGAGGCTTCTTTGGTGAGGAGTGAGAGCTATACTCATCTCCACCTCCAATTGCGCAGGGTTCCCTAAGCTCTGAGAGGAAGAATTTGATAGAGACATCACATTTAAGGCTGAGTGTTACAAAGTCATCCACTCTGTGTCTGGCTGTGGGTCTCTGTATTTGTTCCCATCTGATGCAAGAGGAAGCTTCTCTGAAAATGGCTGAAACAGGCACCAATCTATGAGTATAGCTTATCATTGCATTATTTTTCTTTTTTATAGGCCAGCATTATTTGGTTTTTACCTGAGGTTCTCGGGCCACCTAGTCTCAGGTTCTTGTGTTGAGTATGGGTTCCATCTCATGGAGTGTCCTTAAGTTAAATCAGTTATTGTTTGGTTACTCCCTTAATATTTGAGCCATCATTGTCTACCATATTTCAGGAAGTACCCCTTTGCAGATAAATACTTTATGGATGGCCTGGTTTTTACATTTCTCTTTTTATAGTGTAAAGAGTACCTTCCTGTGCCAAAGACATAAGAATGTAGGGATGAAGGCTCTATGTAGACATGAGGTTGACATCTCCATCATTGCATACGTGTTCATGGAGTATCGTAGGCATTGTCTTCAGCAATAGGGTCTTGCTGTCAATTTGAGGGAGCAACCTATTGTCTTGGCAACAGCCTGTGTTTGCGGGAATTCCTGTGGGACCCCCCTTTGGCCAACAACTCTATTAGATGTAACCCATCCCTAATTTAAAAAAAAAAAGCATAAATAAATATTCTGTAAGCCACTCAAGGCAAATCAGTAAAATCTGAACAGGGCATTTGGAGAACCTCAAAAGCACTGGTAAAACAATCTGGGGTTTATTGCTGATATTGAAGTGAGAGAGGCAGTTCTGGGACCAGACTTGTTAGCCTATGGAAACTGACACTACCTCGTGCTCTGATCCTGTCAGAGATGAACTGGAATAGAGGTTCCCCTAAATAGAGGTCATTCCAAAATGACAGCTTGCTTGGTGTCAGTTTTGGTCATGGTATGAGAATGGAGGAAAGGTGAGACACATTTACTTTGTCCTGATCGATAACAATAAAAGAAGCCTGACAAAAAAGGAGCTTGTATATTTTCTACCTTAGATTTTAGGTTTCAGAATGATCCCAACTTTACACAAAATGCCTTCATTCTGTTTAGGTGGATCAATCCATAAGTGTTGAGAATTACTGCATCTTTTAGAGAGAGAAACTGCTCTTACTGAGTGCCACCAGTGGTCCAACATGGTGAAAATGACCGAGAGGACCAGCTGCAGCAACAGGGAAGCAGGAGGTCTCCTTACCATTAAAGGCAAGAACTTTCTCAAAGCCTCAATTAATGATACATAGTCAGATAGCCTAATTAAGGTCAAACAGAATGCTATCATTTGTATGGCCCTAACTACCTCCAAATCCTATGTGGTGGTGGTCATGGTGCCTGATTTTTCCCCACTGTAATCTGCCAGAGCACTAGCCAGTGTCATTATCTACCAAAAATCTCTCTGTGAAGTTTCTTGTGTTACAAATAATTAAGCTTATCAAAAGATGCCATTTAAAAATATTCCTTAGAATGTATGAGTCAGAGTACCAACATTAAAAAAAAAATTAAGTCATGTTCTTTTACCCCTCTGAACAGTGTGAATTGGTATCTCCCTAGCAGCCTGTCTCTGTGATAAAAGACCTATTCAATTTTTTTTTATAAAGTTCACACTTTATTTGCTAAATTGTACACTGGGGAATAGTGACTACATTAACAAATAGTACTCATCCTACCCCATAGACCACTCTTTCCAATTACTCTAGCACAGATTTGAATTAAGAAGTTTAATGAACAGAAGCTACTATATATAGAGCCGGTTGTGAGGGAGCATGCAGACTGCATTTGGATACTGAGCATTACTAAGCACTCTCAGGCCTCAGGCGCCTTCAAAAAGACCCTGTTGATCAAGATTCTCAATTTCTCCCAAGAATTTCTGCAATGGCAGTGAGTAGGGTAAGCACGATTCCTCCGAGTCCTGCTTTTTCAGAGTAGTCCACTCTGCTTATTTCTTATTTCTATTTCTTAAATTCCTCTTTTCTCTTGAGGAACACAGTCTCATAATCTCACTGTAATTATTAATAGTGTTTTGCTTTTAAAACATGTGATTGATAAATTATACTCCTATCCCATATATAAACCATCCTCACAAAAAGTGGAGGAGAACCGATGTCATGGAGGATGATGTAGAAGTGAGGTTGCCGCTACTACCCACCATAGACACAGAGAAGTGAGAGACCTTTGACTTCTGAACAGCACCTTCAGCCTGTGCCCCACTAAGCAGATGTTTTGAGTACAAGAGAACGCGGAAGAAGAGAAGGTACGTTACAGCTGTAAGCAGCCCCATGGAGAGTGGGGGCGCCTTCTAGTTTGCAGCATTCTGATTTTCTTAACTCAAATGCACCCTGCCTAACCCACTTGCGGGCAATCCCCTGCTGGCAACCTTAATGTTGTGCCATAACCATGACCCAGACTTGGGCTTTACTTCTGCTGTTAATGGTTGCCATTCCTATTAAGTTCTTGAAGAGAGCATCACCAATCAACATGATGGCCTTTTACAGAGGCAAAGAACTCTTTTTTTTTTTTTTTTTTTTTTCAATGCTGTTTATTCAGGAACATTGAACAATCCTCGGACCCCGGGGAAAGCCAGCCCACAGCTTAAATAGCCTCTGGGTAGCCAACCCAGGCGTGCCACGGGGGCATGCAGATAGGTCCACATACATGGAAGCAAGCCAGATCCTCGGCCTTAGCCAAATGTGGAGTTGTTCGTGACAGAGAGCACTCACCATCGGGAAGGTGGAAGGCGGAAACCAGCTCCATCTTTAAGAACTCTTAGTGTTCTTCATTCGCCTTCTTCATTACCCCTTTACCTTATTCCTTGTCTGTCTTTAGCCCAGGGGAGAACTAAGCGCACAATGGCCACTTTGGAGGACAGACACACGGCTTTATTTTATTTATATGGGGGAAACTTTTAAGAACTAAAGCCTAGCTTAATTTGCTGCAGCCTGTATTTTTCTCCCTTTAAAGGAGAAAAGCAGGACCATAGCCGGCTTGCTCATCTAGTTTCCACTCTCCCTCTCCTTCTCTAAGCTTCCTCTTCTACATCTATTTTCTGCCATGATACAGAAGATGCTTCAACTCATTCATGTGTTCCAGAATTTTTTTTTTCTCTGTGCTATTTTTAAAGAGCCTGTCTGCTGCTCTGTCGTGCTGATGTTCATATGTGCTATGTTTGTCTCTGAAGGTCTTGGTGACCTAGACCACCCGTGAGGCAGACATTGTGGCAAACACACTCATCCCCTCAAACTGTCTCCCACTACCGAGTTATCACTATGTGGTATACTTTAGGACTCCAGGCTAAATGTTTTATTTGCATCTTTTCAGTTGGTTTCATAGCAACCCCATGATGAAGTTTTATTCTCATGGCAGGGGACAAATGTTGCCTAGTGTGAAGTCACTTGAGCTTGCTAAAGAATAGGAAAAAGAAAGCCTCTATCTTAACCTTTTCAGGAAGAAACAGTGCTGTTTCCTTGACACATCTTCTCTCCATTAAGTTTCAGAAATTTACACAGAGCAACAAAGTCTGAAAATTTTATATTTTTCATTCTGTATAGCTTGTCAAGTAACCCGATTATACTATGTACAATGCCTTCATTGTTTTTGTTTTATTTTGCTTCAGGGATTTATTTACTTCCTCTGTCTGTATATGAGTGGTTTCACCTGCGTGCATGTTAGTACACCACATGCTTACAGTGTCTATGTGGGTAAGAAGAGGACATAACAGCCTGCTGGAACTGGAATTAGAGACAGTTGTGAGCAACCATGTGGGTGCTGGGAACTGAACCTAGGTCCTCGGCAAGAGCAATAAGTGCTCTTAACTGCTGAGCTATCTCTGTAGGTCTTTAGGTTTCTTTTGAGTGAAAGTAGGCAGGCATTTATTGAAGGAAACAGAAAGTATCCCTCAGGATGGGTGGGGTGTCCATAGCGCCCTGCAGTAAACAACTACATTTCCTTAAGGTGATCTCCGAGCAGGGCTTTCAAAGGGCTCCTTTGCACTCCAATCTTTTGATCTCCTTTTCCTCTTGCTGAGGACCTCCCTCCACTCTCCCATTACCTCATCTTCTCTGCCCAGATGGCTCTTGGCCTGGAGATAAGAAAAGCAGCTGATGGTGTTTGGCCATATTTCGTGGATGGATGCGTTTGACATGCGAGCATGTTATGTCTTTCCCTCCCACCTCTTCTCTAAGTTCCCATTCCCTGAAAACTACTCACAGTGACACAATTATGTGTTTATACAGATTATGCCTGATGATTTCTTCACACCAGAATACCGATATAAACGGGGTCTTACTGCTATATGAATGTTTTCATCAAATTAGTAATGGAATGGAAATACCAAGCTTATTCTTATAATAAGCGCAGGAAGAGAGCAAAAAGCAACAGGAAGAAAACAATTAAATGCAATGAAACCCAAGGCATTCTTTCTTCTCCTTGCTGACATTTCTATCATTTTCTTCTGCCTTTTTCTATCACGCTCCCTTTTAACCCGTAAGCCTTGAAACAAACAACCAAACAAACAAAAATCCACCCTTCACAACCGGTTAACAAGTCGGCACTCTCTGCCTCTATTTTGTTCTAATTTACTATTTCTAGCAAGGAAACTTCTGAGGTTGAGGGAATGCGATATAAGCTAACTTTCAATGTGGAAGCAACTCTACATCCTGTAGGGAGCCATTGGTGTCACTACTTAGTTGGAGCTTTGACAGAATGGTGTTTATCATGTAATATGAGTTCCCACACCCAAGGGGCCTTGCATAGATTTGCAAACTTTTCACTTATAGATCGCTTTCAACTATACAACGTTGGCTACTCTTAGTGTCCATTCATACAGTCAGTGTCTTCTAAATGGACTGTCTCTACATGGTTGGTGATAGCTGCATGGACTAAGCGTTAGGGGTGTAACCCAGTAATAAACCCTTGCCCGTCCTGTGTGAGGGCTTGACTAAATCCCCAGCATCACAAAAATAAAATTATAAGAGATAGAACACATTGCATATTTAATGGTGGAGATAAGTTCCTAAAATCCTAAAGGATGATTCATCTGGTTGGATTTAAAATCAGACAGTAGTCATTTGTCTGGACTTGCCAACACTAAATCTTCCAAGCCATGTTCTCCTTAAACTTATACCTGCCATTCAGTTTGACACAATGGACTGGAACAGCAAGTTTCAGAACACCATACTTAACTCCAGTGCATCTGTGTGTCTGGTACTCTACCAGCAGTAAAGAAACAGACTCTGAGATGATAGAGACAAGGGAGTATTTCTACCCAGGTGATACGATGACATTAGTTCATTTAAGAGAACAGATTGTCAGATTTCCGGGAATTTGAAACTATTTGGTAAGACAAGCATCATTAAAACTAAGATAAACCATTTGAAAATAAACTGCATTAAAAACAAAAAATGATGAATGCTCCATTTAACTTAAAGTAATTGTTGGTTAATCTCTGCTTTTGTAAGTATTTATATCTGTTACACCCATAGAAAAAGAAGGGTGCTGAATGAGGGCATGCTGATTTGTGCCCTACCCCTAATAAAACAAGTTGTAATCAAAGGTTCTCTGCATTGGCATGAATCTTAAGTACCTGTCTTATACAAAAGTTTTCTGTTTTCTCGGCTTTACCTCCACAGTTTTCGTTTCGTTAGGGCTACTAAGGACCCACTCTGGGAAGTGCCTGAGTATTGTCGATATTGGAGGACCTGTGATGGGTTCTGAGAATTACTGCTCTCACAAATTCTATGTCATAGTCACTGTCTCGAGGAAACATTTTGAGAGATAGTACTACCTGGCACCTGTACCAATTAGTCCAGTCTCCAGTACATATTTCACTGCACTTGATGCCTGGCCACTGTCACAAACTGACACAGAACATTGGCATTATCAGATGCTGTAACCCATCCTGACACCGAGAAATATTAGTGTGTCATCAAAATGACACAGACGCAGTAAATGTAATAAATGTTTATCTGTAAAGAATGTTCTGGCCAGGGGGAAGTGATAAAGAACAGGCAACCTAATTCATGTCAGAGGCAGCCCCTGCTCACCTTACTAGGGAACCCACATGGAGACTGAGCTGCCTATGGGCTACATCTGAGCAGGGGGTCTAGGTCCTCTCAGTGCATGATCCTTAGTTGATGTATATAGGTCTCTGCTGGCCTGGGCTCAGATTTTTTTAGCTTTGTTGGTCTCCTTTGGTGCTCCTGTCTCCTTCATGCCCTCTATGCCCCCCCTTCCTCCGTAAAACTTCCTGCTCCCTGCGTTCTGCCCAAAGTTTGTCCGTAGGTCTCTGCATCTGTTTCAATCACTTTCCCCAGGCTGGGCGACCATGCCAGCCCACAGAAGACTATCCAGGCAGGCCTCATGAGACTTGATAGGTGAGGGTCAGATAATAGGGGAGGAGGACTCCCTCTTTCAGTGGACTAGGGGAGGGAGATGGGGTAAAGACTGAGGGAGGGTGGGACCAAGAAGAGATGAGAAAGGGGGCTACAATGGGGATAAAAAGTGAATAAATTGTAAAAAATAAAATAATATAAAATAATTAATATAATATAATAATATATAAAAAGTAAATAAAGTTTTGACCATTTAATTTTCCATGTTGATCCCTTTCTCTACATTAAAATTTCAAATTTATTTTTAAAGCTCTGAAATTCTATTTCTGTTCTTCACAATGAGCATAGCCATAGATAGCCACAATTACCCCATCCAACGCTTGCTATACAATTACTATCACAATTAAAATTTATTCTACACTGACAGAACAATCCTAGTCTAAATGTAGAAAATTTAAATGCATGGTAGATAATTCACAAGGATTTCCATTTCTACAGGCTCCTGGCCTGCTTCTATAGACTCACCCTCTTATATCTCGGCCATTTTTAACATCTTTAACTCTCCTAAAATCATGAATCTGCTGAGGATGCACGGCGAATTTCTATTTGTTTTCAAAAATAAAGGACCAATACAGTCAAGACTTATTTAAATTCTTGGGGGGGGGGATAAAATTGATATTCTCTTTCCACTCAAATAATCTCAGCGTTCAATCAGATGAGATCAGAAGCCAAGCGTGCAGGTAGATGAGTTTCTCTTTACAGGACAGACTGAAAAAAAGTAAGTCACGGAAATAGCATGAAAGATAATTTTTACTGGGAAGGAAGCTATTTTCCTGTTATGTATTGCTATCCAAGTCTGTAGAGTATTAATTTGTCCAGTGGTTTTACAATCAGGGCCATGGAAAAGATGGTCGGGTTTCTACAACACTAGCCATGAGATGTTTCAATCTCAGGAGAACAAGAGGACTGCTCTCTAACTGAACATAATACAAGATCAGCTAGGACAGTGGAGATATACAGAAAGGAAGACACACACTAGAATGGAGCAGGTGAAGTACACATTTAAAACTATTACTGCTTAGTTTCGTTTTCCAAGTAAAATGACAGGAAAAAGATAAATGATTGATAAACGGAAAGCATTTACTAAAAGCAGCTTACACAGACTGGAAAAGGCTGCAGGAAAGTCACTAAATGAGAAACCAAGCCATTCTGTACACACTCAGTGGCAGCTGGGAAGGGGACTGTGAGGATCCAGTGATGGCAAAGCCTTATTTTACTGGAGCCTTGAACTCCCAACTATTCAGAGTTCTACCTTTGCCATTACTCTCTGCTCACTTTTATATAATATAGTTTATCTTGCCTCTAAAATAAATTGAAATACAGGATCACACTCATAAGTACAAAAGCACACAAAAGCATACATGTAATAAAATGTGTATCCCAGGCCTTGATGGACAATCATTTAAAACATGCTCCTGGTCTTTCACGATATCCAAAGTCAATCGCTCTGTACATTTTTCTTTATAAACTGGAAGGGAGCTTTGGGCTTTTATTCAAAGCCAACCACTGTCCCTTTGATGGTCAAGCTGTTATGGCCTAAGCTTTTTCTCCTGTGCCACACCTCAAAGCATCTTTTCTGTCATTCATGATTCCACATTCCACATCTAGTTCAAGTATATTGTATGTGAATCAAATGTTCCCCAAATGATAGGGAGGCCAAACTGTGACCACCAGCATCTTGTTTAGCAAAAAGGTATGTTTCTGAGTATCCTCCAATAACCTTCACTTCATGTGTGTATAAAAAATATGACACAAAGTTATTCAGCCATTCACTCCTGTTCCAAAATGCTACTGGGATTTGAAGAAAGAGTAGCATGAAGGATGAGTGTTTTTTATAATTCACTAGCATAATTGGCTTTTAAGAGGAAAAAGTTTAAATTTAAATTTATTCAGCTACCTTGCACTGGATCACTGACATTTTCAGTTGCTGTCTACTATGAGCCTGGATTATTTTCTCCTGTCTTCTTTTTACAATTTATTCACTCTGTATCCCATCTGTGTCCCCTCCCTCATCTCCTCCCAATCCTACCTACCCTCCCTTTTCTCCCTCTATGCCCCTTCCCTAGTCCCCTGTTAGGGGAGGATCTCCTTTCTTTCTATTTGACCCTAGCCTGTCAGGTCTCATCAGGACTAGCTGCATCATCTTCCTCTGTGGCCTGGTAAGGCTGCTCCCCCAGAGGGAGGTGATCAAAGAGCCTGCCAGTGATTTCATGTCAGAGACAGCCCCTCTTCCCTTTACTAGGGAACCCACTTGGAAACTGAACAGCCAATGGGCTTCCTCTGAGCAGGGGTCCAGGTCCTCTCCATGCATGGTCCTTGGTTGGATTATTGGTCTCTGCAGGCCCCCTGGGCACAGGTATTTTGGCTCTGTTTGTCTCCTTGTAGAGACCTGTCCCTATATCTTTCTATCTCCCCCTTCTTCCATAAGGTTCCCTGCACTCTGGCCAAAGTTCGGCTATGAGCCTCAGTATCTCCTTTGATACCTTCCTGGGTAGAGTCTTTCAGAGGTACCTTGTAGAAGGTTCCTGTACTGTTCCTTGTCTTCTCCTACTTCTGATTACTAGTCTATTTGCCCTTCTGAGTGAGGGTTAAGCATCCTCCCTAGGGTCCTCCTTGTTGTTTAACTTCTTTAGGAGTATACATTTTAGTATGTTTACCTTATAATATATAGCTAATAACCCATATATAAGTGAGTATATACCATATGTTTCTTTTGCTTCTGGGTTACCTCACTCAGGATGATCATCTCTAGTTCCCCGCCATTTGCCTGGAAATTTCATGATTTCCTTGTTTTTAATTGTTGAGCAGTATTCCATTGTGAAAATGTACCACAATTTCCACATCCATTCTTCCATTGAGGGACAGCTGGGTTGTTTCCAGATTCTGTCTATTTCTGAATAATACTGCTATGAACATAGTTGAGAAAATGTCCTTGTTGTATGGTTTAGCATCTTTCAGATATATGCCCAGGAGTGGTTTAGCTTGATCTTGAGGTAGCACTATTCCTAATTGTCTGAGAAAGCTCCAGATTGATTTCCAAATGATTGTACCAGCTTACATTCCTACCAGCTATGGAAGAGGGTTACGCTTTCTCCACAACCTCTCCAGCATGTGTTGTCACTTGAATTTTTGATCTCAGCCATTCTGGTGGGTGTAAGGTGGAATCTCAGGGTCATTTTGATTTGCATTTCTCAGATGACTAAAGACATTGAGCATTTCTTTAAATGTTTCTCTGCCATTCGATGTTCCTCTGTTGAGAATTCTCAGTTTAGCTCTGTACCCCATTTTTAATTAGATTATTTGGTTTGTTGGTGTTCAACTTCTTGGGTTCTTTATATATTCTGGATATTAACCCTCTGTCAGATGTAGAGTTGGTGAAGATCTTTTCCCAGCCTGTAGACTGTTGTTTTGTTCTAATGACAGTGTCTTTTGCTTTACAGAAGCTTTTCATTTTCATGAGGTCCCATTCATTGATTGTTGCTCTTAGAGCCTGTGCTGTTGGTGTTCTGTTCAGCAAATTGTCTCCTGTGCCAATGAGGTCAAGGCTCTTCCCCACTTTTTCTTCTAACAGATTTAGTGTGTCTGGTTTTAAACACAGGGAAAACCCTGGAGTTAGAGAACTATCAGCCTGGATTTTAATACTTAAAATAATAAATAGAAAAGAAAGAATGTATATACACAAGATATACACTATGTGAAAACACTGTATCAATATTTTATCTTTTAATATGAGACCCCAATTTCTACTTAGTGAGCTTACTGGGTCAGTGTGTTTATGAAGGCTTGAGGAAAAGTAATTCAATTATATTCAAAAAACAGTATGAACTACTATGCCCAATTAACCATTGCCAAATAAAATTAAAATATTTCCTTGCCTCTGTCCAAAAACAGAGCAATTCCAAAGCCTTGAACTGATTTTCAAGAATGTTTTTCATTTCTCTGTAACTCACACTAATGATTTAGAAAGCATGACAGAATTGGGAGACCCTAGGAAGGTTTTCCCTGTTATCATGATTTGATGGAATGGTTTAAATGTCAGATGATTAAATAATGCATAAAGAGCACATTGCAATAAGTGTCTTTAAGAAGTTATAGTCACCTTTGTGTCTGCAGATGGACTGACTCTCTTCTACACTCCATAAAATTTCAGATCTTTAGCTTTACCCAAATTTCCTATACAGTGTTTACATGATAGATGTGTCTCAGACATTTTAACCAGCTCTCCAAGGTTCCATCTGCTGGGGCCATCTGGATCTTTGCATCCACAGAGAACTAGTTGGTAAATGATAATAGACTATGACTTGATCAAAGGAATGAAGGGAGGAACGAAGGAAGGATAAAATAAAATTGTCACAGAAACACACAATGAAACTAAAATCACTTCTGTGAAATTTTCTGTAAATAGAAAAAAAGGTTGGCAACCAGCAGAGAGAGAGAGATGCGTTTTCTGTTGATTTATTCTCCTCATTCACATGAATTACAATGAGTACATGACCTTTTTTCCTGAGATGTTCAAATGGCAGCTGGTCCTCCTGCATTATACCAATTCCATCAAGAACTTTCTACAACAATAGTTTGTTTTGCAAAGGTCATGTTGCCTATGTACTTGAGAATGACTTAAAAATATTACTGACAAAAACATACAAGGTTTTTAGAATAAACTATATCTCAGTTTTCAAATAAAAGGCAAACCAAGGAATCTATATAGGATACTTTAAGAGAACTCCAAATATCCATCACACAATTCATACTAAGTATTTTTAAATGTTAATTGGGATTTATGCAAAATACAGGGAATGGTATTAAATGATTTATTTTATAGAAGCAAGATTTTTATTAAATCTGACATTTTATACACTATATATAAAAAAGTATTTGAATATGAAATGCATGTATCTACTTCTGGCAAAAATAGAGAGAATAAAACAAGACCCAGTCTTTTCATCATCCTTCCAATGCTTTTATGGGGAGAGGAACAGTGGGGTTGAGATAGATGGACCTGTGTAGCTCAGGCTGGCCCTGAATTCCTTATGTTGCCAAGAATTTCTGATCCTCTTCCTCACACTCCCATGTGTGGATGAACAAGCTTTTTATGGGTGAGGGAGCCCCAACACCTGTAGTTTTGGTCGTAATTAGAATACCAGACCCTAGAGTAAATAATAAGCAATATATAAGTAATGATAACAGGTTGTTTTTTTAACTAAGTGCTTTTGTCTTGTTCTGTTTTGTTAAGTATATATAGGGATCAGCCCTGCACAAGGAAATTTACTTAATTATAGAATAAGACTTGGAAAGTTCTGAAACGATATGTCATCGTGTGGCCACTACAATAAATATACAAATCACCTTTGTCAGCCAGTATGAAACCCTGGTGGAATCCCTGCTTTCTGCAGGCTGATATTAAGCAGTGTTAGAACCGAGAGAAAGCTGTCATGGTTAGGTCATGGTCAGCACTTCCTCTAATACGCGTTTTATTAACCTGTTGTACTGGTCCGTGCCCACTATAATAGGTTGTTTGAAAAGTTAACGTCACCACTACCCCAGTGGGCTCTAGACTTCTTACACGTTTCCTTTGCTCCATGAAACTCACTTGCACCCTTCACAGGAAAGAAAGTCGCATTCTATACAGTGGGCTATCCACATGTAAAGGAGAAATGAAAGCAGGAGGGAGACTTGTTGAAAAGAAAGGCCTCCACTGGGAGAGGTAGAAGGAAATGGGCCGTGGAATAGTGAAAACAACTAAACTGGTTGTTGATATAAATATAAATGTTAAAAACTGTCAGAACAAGATTTTTCATTTAAATCTCTCAAAACTGAGAGCTGTTTATGACTGTGAAATAGTATAACAAAAATATAGATTGGGGAATAATTTAAGATTTTCTTTTCCGTTGAGCTACACCATAGACGTGATATTGAGAGAATGGTTTATTAGCAGATATTGCTTGTGCACCATGATGGGTCTCATGATGACAGAGGAAAACAATGAGCCACCTTCAAACAGGTATTTTCAATGTAGCCCCTTAACTTTTCCTGTTCTGCTCTTTTATTGTCATATACGAATGTAATGTGTTTCGATTAAATCCACCTCCGTGGTCAATCCACTCATTCTCTCTTCCCCCAGCACTTTTCCCTTCTAACTTCACATAGTCTTTTTTAAACCCATTGAGTCTAGTTAGTGATGCCTGGCATTTGCATGACTATCAAAACATCCACAGAAGCATGGATAGACTCCGAGGGACACATCCTTGTAAAAACTGAAAATAGGCAGTACCTACCATCCATGAACCAACAACTTACTTGTTACTATCTCCTCTTAATTTTTAAAATGCCAGCAGTACTTAGCTTATATCTCCACTTCAAATTTTCATATACTGAACTGTTGCAAATTCTAGAATTTATGAAGGGAAGTACCAGTTTCATAATTTGAAATGACTGTGCTAAAATTGTTTCATAAAATTTTGTGTAAGAGAAGTAGTGAAAATGTATAACATGTTAAATAAAAACTAACATACAAAAATATTTTGATAGTTCTTTGCATTTTTGATAATGAAGCTAACCATTTTCTTAAGTATGTCTTTACATACTCTTTTATATACAATGCCAGCACCTTTTCTCCTGTAATTTGGCACTTGTTTCTCAATTGTCTGTTCATTTCTACAAGTGTTTTGAGTGGATTACTAAGAGACAAGAGTCCTGTGTTCAACATTCTAATGCAGTAAATCTCTGCTGATAATGCTCCAGCATCTGGAAGAAAAGTAACACATAGGAACTGCTTTAAATTTCCTCATGAGAATATTAAAATACATACATTGTAAATGAGCTCTTTTTATTTGAAACTGACTTCAAATCCAAACATTCTTTTCAGTTTTTATTCCAATATATTGGTTGCCAGATGCATATAGAATTTTATCTACTGCTTGTGGTAAATATAAAATGTGTGATCACATTTATATGAAGCTTAAAAATCTTTTTAAAGTTGGAATCTTTGCAACCAAAAATATAATGTGGGTGTACTGTGTGCTCTTAAATTAATATAGTCTAACATATTGGACCTTCTTCATCACTAAGATTCTCATGCATTCAATACATTACATTACAAGTCAAGGTGAAATATCAGGAACTGGATTTATCCTTTCACCCTTTGACACCCTTGTCCAAAATAAGCAAAGCAAAAGGTGGAGACTAAATAGGGAAGTGAGGAAGTAAAGAGAGACCAATTCATTCAAGTATTATTTTTAGTGGTGACAGACAAGATTGAAATCAAATGATGTTGCTGGTTGCACAGCACTTTAAATATATGAAATGTATATTAACACTGTGCGCTAAAAGATGAAGTTTTTCATATGTGACTATGATGTCAATAAAGTGTAAAAATATATAAAGGAAAAACTGGATTTTGACATAGAGAAGGATGTAGGAGCAACAGAGAAGATGTGATCACCAGCAAGGAGCAAAGACATGTGGGTAAAAGGACACTGGTCTTCCCTAGGGCTCTGGATGCTTGAGCTGCATACTCTGGAGAAGGTTCCCCTCTTCACTCCCAACTATCAGTTCATCCCTTTCAGAGATGTCTTCATGCACTCACCAAGAGAGTGATCCCAGATTCAATCATGTTGACAACTGAGATTAGCCATTCTATTTACAGACTAGAAATCAGAAAAAAAAGAACATTATTTATTTATAGATTAAATTATTACTTAGGAAGATAATCCTATGAAACCTATTTTAAGAAGTCTAGAAACAATTTCTTTACTCAAGCTATAGAATATAAGTCACAGAAGGAAACTTTATGACTATATCTGAAAATGCATCAAGACTTAAGGAATATAGTGAGGAAACTTGCAAGGACAAAAACTAGAACTCCTGTCCAAAAATGAAAAAAAAAAAAAAACACTCCTATGAGAAATTGAAGACCTACGTTCCTAAGTTAAAGGACTCACGGCTGGCTATTTGAATATATTTCATTCATCTATAGATCAGTCAAAATATGTGGAAGCTTTTGTTTCCCCCAGAAGTTGACAGCGTTTCTGAAATACATAGGAAAATACAAAGAGTAGCCAAAACCTCCTTGATTCCAACTGCACAACTCAACGAAGAACTTTAAGAGGCATTATAAAGCTCTGTATTTCCCTCTTAGCAGGCATTATAAAGCTCTGTATTTCCGTCTTAGCAGCCACTGACCTCATGTAGTAGAATCACTCCTAATGCATGTGACATAAGCAAAGTTAAAAGGACTCAGTAGGCTGTGTGTGTGTGTGTGTGTAACAGTAATAATTAAAGAAGTGATTATGAATTTGGAAAGAAGCAAGAGGAGAGGAGGAGTTAGAGAAAGATGGGCTACATACAGTGTTGATATATGAAACTTTGAAAACATTAATTAAAATTTTTAATCTTACTTTAAGAGCATATTGTTTGTATAAAATTTGAACAAAGATACATACATGGAAAAGGAGATAATACTCAGACTCCCATACAAATATGAC
The DNA here is from genome assembly GCF_030254825.1 of Meriones unguiculatus. Lineage (NCBI taxonomy): Eukaryota > Metazoa > Chordata > Mammalia > Rodentia > Muridae > Meriones > Meriones unguiculatus. Next base: position 67,054,223 of record NC_083362.1, on the reverse strand, counting down.
CTATTGATTTTGCTATGAGGAGCAAGGGTAATTAGTGGAGAAAGATAATCTCATCACTAAGTGATACTGGAGTTGGATTCATTTTCTTAGATGTAACATGACAAAGGACCACAGATAGGAGGCTTAAACAACAAAAATTTATTATAATTGTGAAGTCTGAACGTATTGATCAATTGTACTCCATCCAAATGAAAAATTCTGTTTTTCAAAAGATAATCCTCAAACAAAATGGCAAGCCTTGACAGATGGAAAAATCACTGAAACACATTTGACTAAGGTTTTGTATATAGAATACATGGAAACTTTGCAGTAAGAAAAAGGCAGCTCAGATATTCTAAGGGAGGAAGATTGAAGAAACATTTCACACAAGAAGATCACAGATGACATGCACAGTAAGCATGAGTGGCATAATTAGAGGTCAGGGTTCAACAAACCAGGCTATCAGCACATAGCCAGTACAGAACCTAAAAGTAAAGAGTCTGGGTTCTGAAACTTGGTCAAGATATGGGCAAACTGAAACTCCCATCACTGATGATGAGAACAGAAGCCACGTCAATACTTGAGATATTTACTTACTTACTTAATTAATTAATTAATTAATAATCATCTTGTAATATAACCATTTCTACTCCTCAGTGTTTACCTAAGAGAAGTGAGAGCGTATATGCTCACATAAGCATCCATGTTAGATTTGTTAGTGTTCACTGAGATGTGGGAATCATTTGAATCTTTGTCAAATTGTGAAATTATAGGTGAACGTGATATACCCTTACTACCAAACTGCTCAGCAAGATAAGTGACCACACTACTGTTACGAGGAACGACTCTACACCCCTCAAAAATAACAAGACAAAATAGTAAATACTGAACACTGTTACCCTTACAGAACCTGTTCACAGTCAAATCCACAGTGACATAGATCAGACCATTGCGTTTCTGAGGATGGTTGGGGAGTGAAGGATGACTTATAAGAGGATGGATCAGAACTTGAGGGTGGATTGACATTATCATTTCCTAGTGGCCCATTATCTGACCTTTACTAGAGTTTCTTTTATGAAGAATACACTTCGATTAATAAACATGAGATGAAATCTGGGAGGCTCCAGAAATATCGTTCCCATAAATAAATCCTAACCAACAATATACAAAAAAGCATATAACTCTTTTGGCCTGCATGTGTTATAACCTGAAAATGAAATTGGGCTGTTGTAATAGCAAAAGCAGGAATCACATCTGTCTGCTAAAGGTGGCAGAGTAGGAACACAAAAGTAGATTCAGAAGACATCACTGACGTGGTCAGCTAAGAAACCCTACAGCTTCCTCTCCTCATGTCCTTAATGATGAGATTAAAGAACCCCCTCACTGTCTAAATGTTGCCTGAATGGATTCTTTTTCTTACCATATAAAATACATAGTATGAGATGCCTAACATATGCAGGTGTTGATGCAAGCTATGAATTACATTTGAGATCATCCTAATATTTCTCAAGTATATTTCCTTTCAGGGTTGATATCCATCCTTAGAATTCTGGGTAGAAACAACATTGTATTAGCACAGACACAATACTCATCACTGGTCAAACACAAAGAGCACAAGCAAGCGATCATAGGAGTATCATGAACTGACCTTCTCTCTTTTCCTCTTCTTGGCCTGCTCTTCTCACAGGCGTGCAAAGGCATACCATTCTCATTTAATTGTCATGGTAATTTCTTCTGGGGGATGCAGGAATGGCAGTCGATACAAACCCATGATGACACTAGAACTCTTCTTTAAGCAAGTTTGTGCTTGTAACATGGAAGAAGTTTATTATTATTATTATTATTATTATTATTATTATTATTAATTACAGTTTATTTACTTTGTATCCCCCCTGTAGCTCCTTCCTTCCTCCCTTCCCAATCATACCCTCCATACCCCTTCTCCACCCATGCCCCTCTCCAAGCCCACTGATAGGAGAGGTCTTCCTCTCCTTCCCTCTGATCCTAGTCTATCAGGTCTCATCAGGAATGGCTGCATTGTCTTTCTCTGTGGCCTGGTAAGGCTGCTCCCCACTCAGAGGGAGGTGATCAGAGAGCAGGCCAATCAGTTCATATCAGAGACAGTCCCTGTCCTCATTACTATGGAACCCACTTGGACACTGAACTGCCAGTGCCAGGCCATCTCCATGAGTGGTCCTTGGCTGGAGTATCAGTCTCAGAAAAGACCCCTGTGCCCAGACTTTTTGGATTTGTTGTTCTCCTTGTGGAGCTCTTGTTTTCTCCAGGTCTTACTATCACCCATTTCTTTCATAAGATTCCCTGCACTCTGCCCAATGTTTGGCTATGAGTCTCAGCATCTTCTTTGATACCCTGGAGGGTAGAGCCTTTCAGAGGCCCTCTGTTGTAGGCTCCTGTCCTGTTCCCTGTTTTCTCCTTCCTCCAATGTCCATCCTCTTTGCCTTTCTGAATGGGGATTGAGCATTTTAGCCATAGTCCTCCTTCTTGATTAGTTTCTTTAGGTGTACAGATTTTAGTATGTTTGTCATATATTATATGTCTAATATCCACTTATGAGTGAGTACATACCGTGTGTGTCTTTCTGCTTCTGGGATACCTCACTCAGGGTGATCTTTTCTAGTTCCCACTATGTACCTGAAAATTTCATGATTTCTTTGTTTTTTTTTTTTATTGCTGAGTAAGAGATGGCTCAGCCATTAAAGGCTAGGCTCACAACCATAAATGGAAGAAGTTTTAAGGTGTTCATTCAAGTTTCATCCCTATGCAAGTTGTCTGGCCCCTTTCCCACCATCATAGTTTTTGCCATAATGCTAACATGTATTTTTTGTATATGTGTGTGTGCATACTCTCTCTCTCTCTCTCTCTCTCTCTCTCTCTCTCTCTCTCTCTCTATCACACACACACACACACACACACACACACACACACAACCATGCTAATGATGAGCTTAAGCAGCAGGGCAAATGTTTTCTGTTCTGCATTCAGTATCACTCCTTTGTGACTGCCTAGTCCTGCTGTGACAAATGAAAATATCACCTAATCTAATTAGAAGGGTCTGGAACTACTTAATATTCACATAAAGCAGACCATTCTGTGTAAAATAAATAAGAAGAACCCGTGAACTGGTGGAAAGCTAGAGTTCCATATAGTTATGATTGGTAGAAAGAAGCAGGAGGTAAAATTTCATCAACTGAGCTACTAGAAGTTCAATGCGTCAATTTTTAAAAGCTCACACTGAACTAATAGAAATTCTGTAAACATGGTGGTAGCTGTTTCTAATTGACTGAAAAGGAAAGCAGAGATTAACATCTGGAAAGAAGTCTAATAACTGTCAGCGGGAACAGTTACTGCTCATGTGTGATGCTCCCTGTAATGACTGCTTTCATCGCACTATCTGGCTAGTTTGATTTCAGCTATTAGATTAACAGTATGCACTAGCTTCCCCTAATGACAATATGAACTACTGATACAGAACCCCAGGAACTCAGAAATATAGATCATTTTTTACTAACATCTGGTTTGGGTGGGGGGCGGGGTGATGTAGCAGAAACCCCACTGCACTGAGAGTGAATAATTGCATTTAGGTTGTTCACAGTAAGCAAGCCAACCAAACACTGTTCTGCTACTAAAATTATACCTGAAAATGTGACTGAGTTTAGACTTCTCAGCACTGTGTTTGTATCAGGATCATTATCTGCTCTTTCCTTTGGCAAACTCAATCAAAACAAATCTTAGAATAATGGTAATTGATATCCAGTGCTCAAGCTACAGCATCATAAGGATTAAAATCCTTCTTTATATGCAATTAATAATATGCAACAAAGTATCGCCTTTAACATCTAAAGTCATTTATTTGTGTATTTATTAAACAACCCTTTAGAGCTATTTATTAAACAATCTTTTAGAGCAAAAATACAGTTAATTCAGATGTTTTCGCATACTTTTTACCCAGTGCTTCTCTATTCATTAAGAGTAACAATAAAAGAAGATCAAGATCAAGACAAAAAAATGCTTTGGTCTTATTCCTAATCTAGAATACTTGAAGAACACAGAATGAAGATCAGCTCTGGTTAGAAATTTCTCCAAGTTCACAATGTATTCTTTTCATGGGGTTCTTAAATATAGTGTTTTTAATATGATAATCTTTCCTTGTATGTACATGTGTGAATGACTTCAACAAAATAAACATGAGCTGAACTGTTCCTAAGTCTAATAATACAGTAATGATACTTCCATGATAGCCATACAGAATGGTAGCTCTTGATTTAGTGGTTTTCATTTCCAAAGAGCACAGCTCTGTTGAAAATTCCCCTGTCTAAGCCACTTGAGTGCAGAAGTGAAGTGATACCTACCTCATTGGAAAGAGAACATTATTGCCTGTGTTGGTTCTTACTGTGACTTGTTATTTCAAAGATACTAAGTATGGTTCGTCCAGAATTAAATGGACCTTTCATTTTGAGTTTAGAGAATGCGCCCATTCTGTTTATGCACCAAAGCATCCACCCAGAGTGTGTTATGCCCTTCATATGGATGAACAAAATTACTCTCAAAAGACATGGGTTAATGAACAACATAATCTCAATATCATAGGATTTCTCCCTACAAATTAGTTAGTTAGAGGGACTCCCAAAGGCCTTCAAAACAGCACAGACTTTTGACAATGCTCTTGGTTGCCCACCATAATGGAATGGTAAGACCGTATTTAAGACACCACACAGTTTGGTTGCAGGACATAGCAAAATCAGTCTTGAATTGATGTGGAAACCTCCTCCCTTCTGGTTAGCTTTCATGGTGCTATAACGTCCTGCAGGTGGGGAGGTATCCAGTGGTCCTACTTAGCATCAGACCATGCGTGTTATAATACCAACCTACCAGACAAACTGTCCCCACTGCTGTGGAGTCATGTGACTCTTAATAATAATAATAATAATAAATCAGTCACTTTCTGACTGGATTTAAGGCCTGTTCCATATGAGGGAGCTCATGACAGGTATTATAAACTTGGTGAAAAATGGATAGGGCATTCATAGGTCCTAGCAGGGAAACTAATATTCTTGTTTTGCTAAATGGACATGCTGCCATTCATGATTCCGCATGGGTAGGGGAGGAGCTCACCAGGCTCTGCCTCGAGATGATGGGCTATTGGTAGCTGCTGGCTGCTGGGAAAGGGAAAGTCAGTTTTCTTTATTTGTGGTCACTGATACGTAATCTGTGCTCCAGTGGCAAGCCCCGCATCCGTGGACTCACATGCAGCACTGATTGGACTCAGGGAATTTTGTTTTAAGAGGACATGGAAGTGAATATAATATAAAAACATTCAAAATGAAGTACAGTGGGTATTAAATTCTATATTCTTGATCTTTTAACTTATTATAAATCATTGGTTACTCCAGAGTCTTTGTGTAGGACACGTGTATCCATAGTTACATTGAGTTAAATTTTAAAATACATTTTACTACATTTACTCTTAATAGTAAATTCATAACAGGTTAAAATAAAAACCATATACTTTAAATACCCTACAGCTTTAGGAAAAACCTACTCGTAAGAGTGATGTCATTTTTACATTCCTTAATTTTTTAATTGTCTTAAAACAGCTAGGCTTGGATATCCATATCTGAATTCATAGACTCTTTATTGGGAAGGGGGAAGTATTTTGAAAGACTTTATTATTTGTAGATATTTTCCTTTGGCCTTACACCAAAGGAAACAAGCCTAACAATTGTTGCAGCCCAAGAGATCTTGGTGATGTAGAATATACATTTCTGTTCATATTATATATTAATAATGCATATGAACATATACGGGCTTATCTTGTACTTAGTAGATTTTTTGAGCCAGGAATTTTATATCTTGCATCGACCATCCAAATGTTATTAATTTATTGAGCTACTATAGCTTCCAAATGTTCACACAGTTATTATAGCATCCTTTATTATAGGATGCCGTTTCAAAAGCACATTTGTTGATATCGTATGCATGTCAAAAAAGCTCAAAATTCTTGTTTATGGGGAAGTCAGAATTTTGTTACTGACGACACCCAGCCAAAGTTTTCCTTAAATACCTAGCCATTTTGTTCATTTCAAAGAAAATAGTGCCAAATATTGCTGTCACAATATACATAGCTTGTTATATGCCCTTCAAACGAGAAATGGCATGGCTGTTGTACTCATGTCATCACTCCTTAGTATGAAGTAGAAATACTCCAAACCCAGATCCTATTTAATCATGAAAATCATTTAGGAAATTTTACCATAAGGATACATGATAAAATATACTATTTCATTGCTTCTTTAAGGCTATTCTTGAGTGAGATTGTATATTTCCTACATCCTTGGCATCTTTTACTTTTGGTTAGATATTTTACCTGCATGGATTTTGTGTCACAAACAAAAGTCAACCCAGTGAGAAAGGTAAATATGATACTAGTATTAGCATTAAAATGGTAATTTGGTTTTACTGATCAACACAATCTATTAAACATTCAAAGTTTTTGTTTGAAAACCATAAGTATGTAAAATGACTTAATAAAATGATTTTCATTAATTGGTCTGAACACATTGAATTTCTGTGAAGACTGGTACATTATTTCAGTACAGTTTTTTTTATTCCTTATCCTGACTGTAATTTCCCTTTTGTCCTGTCCCCCCAGTCCCTTGACACCACCTCGCCTGTATTGACCCTTATCCACTCCTCCCTCTCTCTTCAGAAATGGACAGGCCTCCCATGGATATCAACCAAACATGACATATAGAGTTGCGGTAAGACGAGGCATCCCCCCCCCATGTTAAGGCTGGAGGAGGCAACCTTAGTTTTTGTTATTCTTGACATGCTCACATATAAATATGATTTTATATGTGCCAAACACTGTCAACTAGGTAGACGTCATAATGGCCTACTCCAGAGGAATAACACTTTATGAAATGTATACTTTACATAGGCACTACCTATCTAAAAAGCACAGATGTAGCCCATGGCAGTTCAGTATCCATAGTAATGGGAAGAGGGACTGCTTCTGACATGATCTGATTGGCCTGCTCTTTGATCACCGCCCCCTGAGTGGGGAGCAGCCTTTCCAGGCCACAGAAGATGATAATGCAGCCACTCCTGATGAGATTTGATAGACTAAGATCAGAAGGAAGGAGAGGGGGACCTCCCCATCAGTGGACTTGGGGAGGGGCATGCATGAAGAAGGGGGAGGGAAGGTGGGATTAGGAGGGGAGGAGGGAGGGCCTTATGGGGGGATACAAAACTAATAAAAGTTAAAAAAGATAAAAAAATTAAAAATAAATAAATAAAATAAATCACATCGTTTCCAAAGACCATGATAAAATTTACAATTAAGAGCAGCTGTTAAAATAGTCATAGGCGCTGACTCAAAAGCACTGCCAGGAATCACTTGGTAAACATCATTCCAAACCTAGCAAACTAAAGATTCACAAAGGTGAATGAGATTAGAGCTGCAGATATGTACTTTTCAATGACAGTGTGGAAATCATTTCATGTGCTGCAAATAGCAAAACAAAAGTTGGCTTTACAGAATTTCAGAATCATTTACATCTAAATGTACTTCCTGAACATTTCAGGTGTGTTCATTACGGTTTATCATAAGGATCAATAATATATCCAAGTGACTTATGCAAACCCTACCTTGAGCTACCTTTAAGAGTGACAGTTCCGATAAAGTGGGGAAGTCACAGTACTTCTTCATATTATTAAAAGTGATGTTTATTATTAATAATAATGAAATAACCTTTCAAGATGAAGTGAATACATGCAATGTTCTTAACACAAGGACAGTAATAAAAGTAAGGAAGAGTTTAGTTTTGGCTTTTGAAAAATCATGCAGGATGGAAGTGGGTGATGGTCTCTCTCTGTACTTCTGGTCCACCATCTTGTATTTTCTCAGCCTTTAATATATTTAAGTATTTTTAAATTTAAAAAAACAGTGGTGATGAACATATTTTTATTAAGTAAAAACTAGTGATGATTAGGTGGATATAACTGAATTCTATAAATGACTATAAATGCATTTCAGCATTCCTGGCTGCTCGGTATATGTCTATTCCTTTAGTTATTTGGACACATCAAAGTGTCTTCCTGGTCACCTTATACAATAGATTATAAAATGTTTGGATGTGATTAATTTTAAATATATACCTCATATATCAAATATTTTTTTTTATTTTATTTTTTTTTATCAGTTACATTTTATTAACTCTGTATCCCAGCCGTGTCCCGATCCCTCATTCCCTCCCAGTCCCTCCCTCCCTCCCTCATCTCCACCGTGCCCCTTTCCAAGTCCACTGATGGGGGGGACCTCCTCCCCATTCATCTGATCCTGTTTTATCAGGTATCTTCAGGACTGGCTGCAAAGCCCTCCTCTGTGGCCTAACAGGACTGCTCCTCCCTTCGGGGGTGGGGAGACCAAAGAGCCAGTCATCGAGTTCCTGTTAGAAATAGTCCCTGTTCCCCTCACTTTGGGAAACCAATTGGTTACTGAGCTACCACAGGCTACATCTGAGTGGAGGTTCTAGGTTATATCCATACATGGTCCTTGGTTGAATGTCAGTCTCAGAAAAGACCCTGTGCCCAGATATATTTGGTCCTTGTGGAGCTCCTATCCTTTCCCCATCAGACTAACTCCCCTTCTTTCTTATGATTCCCTGTACTCTGCCAAAGGTTTGGTCATGAGTCTTTGCTTTGAAAACACTGCTAGTTAGAGTCTTTCAGATGCGCTCAGTAGACTCCTGTCATACGTTCAATGCACATCCCATCTGTCTTTCTAAACGAGGATTGATCATCTTACCCCATGTCCGCTCAATTGCTTATCTTTTTTAGGTGTATAGATTTCATTATGTTTACCTGCACAAAACTAAAGTCAAAGTGGATCAAGGACCTCAACATAAAACCAGATACCCTAAATCAATTGGAAAAAAAAGTGGGGAACAGCCTAGAACTCATTGGCATAGGAGACAACTTCCTGAACAGAACACCAACAGCACAGGCTCTAAGAGCGACAATCAATAAATGGGACCTCATGAAACTGAAAAGTTTCTGTAAAGCAAAGGATACCGTCATCAAAACAAAACGACTGCCTACAGATTGGGAAAGAATCTTCACTAACCCTTTATCTGACAGAGGACTAATATCCAGTATATACAAAGAACTAAAGAAGCTGAAAAGCAGCAAGCCAAGTAATCCAATTAAAAAATGGGGAACAGAGCTAAACAGAGAATTCTCGACAGAGGAATATCGAATGGCAGAAAAACACTTAAAGAAATGCTCATCCTCATTAGCCATCAGGGAAATGCAAATCAAAACGACCCTGAGATATCACCTTACACCCATCAGAATGGCCAAGATGAAAAACTCAAGCGATAACACATGCTGGAGAGGTTGTGGAGAAAGGGGAACCCTGCTCCACTGCTGGTGGGAATGTAAACTGGTACAACCACTCTGGAAAGCTATCTGGCGCTTTCTAAGACAAATAGGAATAGTGCTTCCTCCAGACCCAGCTATACCACTGCTAGGTATATACCCAAAGTTTGTTCAAGTACACAAAAAGGACACTTGCTCAACCATGTTTATAGCAGCTCTATTTGTAATAGCCAGAACCTGGAAACAACCCAGATGTCCATCAACGGTGGAATGGGTACAGAAATTGTGGTATTTTTATACAATGGAATACTACTCAGCAATCAAAAAGGAGGAAATCATGAAATCAAATATTTTTTAAAAATTAGCATTAATATATTGCAAAGAAATATATTAACTAAAGAAGATGACTGCTGTGAGTAAATTTTATGAAATTTTGGAATGTAGCTGTACAAGTTGTTATGGCTTATGAGGACAGCATGGAAGTTTCCAGAATTCATCACCATGATGACCTGGAGCTATTAAGTCAGAAGAAAGTAACTGGCTTAGTATTTTAATATTGTATAAATACCAAAAAGCAAACACATTATTTTTAAATCAACTTTGGTGATATATTTAGATTTTGTTACCCATAATATTCACTGAGAAAATATTCCCACATCCTGAGAAAGCCATACATATATTACATTTTTTTACAGGGCACTTCTCTGCCCTGCAGCAATTTTAGATGATTCTCTATATGTTCCATCTAAGGCTATACTTCTGTAAATGCAAGAAGCAAACTTTATGTTGTTTCTCTCCTGCCCTTTTTCTACAACTGGCCTAAAAATACACAGAGCTTCCTGCTGAGTTTGTTTGTTTGTTTGCTTGTTTTCCATTGTATGATATCTTACTTTAACATTTTACATGGTGTTTTATTTCATACACACTTTAAAACCAAATCATGAAGAATTCTTAAGTATAAGAAGCATATTTTTGCTATGCCTTTTATTACGGCCCTACAGTTATAGACAGGCAGTCAGCGGTAGGCACTTTCTAACTCATTTAATTTGGGCAACTGAAGGATGACCATCATGCAGCTCTCCATTTCAGAAAGAATTTATTGACTGCACTTGATGAAAAATACTCCCAAATGTCTGTTTTGTCTGTTAATGAGACACTTTCAGGACAGTATTTGTACATACTTCCTGTGATGAGAAGGGGTAACTTGTCACGAATCTAAGATACCGGCTTTGAACTTGAACAGAATCCAGCATTTCAGCAAACACTTAACACAGTTTAGGTACTTGTTGGGAAACTTCCATAAATATTAAAAAAATATTTAAAGCAATTTTAGATGATATGTTGAAGTATTGTAGTTTCATGAAGGTACAAAATAGACACAGAATTTTAAACCTTTCAACCACTACATTTGTGCAAATTATCAGATAGCATTTGCAACATCAATTGTTCATTTGCAGAAAGGGATACATATCTGACCTCTTGTCATTTCAGTTCAAAAAGAAAATCAGCCATTGCCTGGCATCCATAGGAGGAGTGAGATGGCATCCATCAACATGGCAGAATCAGGCTGCAAGCAAAGCCTGGGAGCTTTGCCAAATGCATGTCTTAATAATGACAAAGAGGGAGGCCGCAGTACAGACTGGTACTTCATACCAAAGTTCTGGAACATGATAGACACAACCAAAACCTTCTAAAAAAAAAAAAAAAACAGTATTTGATCAATATAATATTCAGTATTTCCAAAATAACCAGTACTTGCATGTGCATTTTTCAGTGCAGAGTAACTCATTATGTTCTGGTATCAAAACTCAAAATCAACATAATCAAATGGTATTTGCTCTAGAAAAAACTTGATTTAGTAAAAAAGACAATGGCTCTGCCAATCCCAGGAACTCAGTAACATACACAGAAAGATCTTAGTGAAAAGGATGTGGAATAAACACTTGTTTATGATCAGATGCTAGCATGATACTGTGGACTTTCCGCATCACTATAAAATCAACCCCCAAACGAAAGTGCAGTTTTGCTCATATTCTAATCATAAATTGTGGACAGTTACTGTTTCTCAAACACTTATAACTAAGTAGAACTCTAGCAGGGAAAACGTGATACTTTTCATTGCATAATTGTTGGGAAACAATATAGGGAAGAGTTGCCTTTGTGTGTGTGTGTGTGTGTGTGTGTTGTACATATGATCATTTTCTTTTTTATTTTATTTTATTTTTTATATTAATTACTATTTATTCACTTTTTATCCCAGCCGTATCCCCCACCTTCATTCCCTTCCAATCCCACCTTCCTTTCTTCATCTCCTCACCAGCCCCTCTCCAAGTCAAGAGTTGCCTTTCATAGTGTAAAAATGAGATCATTTCAAAGGAAATGAAAGGAAAAATTTCATTTCCTAGGAGCCAAAGGAAAAATTTCTTCTTTTTATTTTCCTATATGGTTGTGACCCTATTTAAAGCTAGAACATGTAACAAAGTATTAATTACCACAGTGAAGCTACATTTCCCTCAAAAACAAAACAAAACAAAACAAAAACAAAAAACATGGGTTGTGATTAGAACGAAGATGAATAATATAATTTACTTTTGCATGGAATTTAACTTCAGCATAATTTTATAAATTCAAATATTAATATTATCTATTGTATTTGATTCTTACATGAAATTTATGTAACACCTACATTCTTTATATTTCTTCTTAAAGCAAACAGTGTTCAGTGTTTAAAAGTTTTAAAGCTAGGTTATTATAAAGTTTTTCTTTTTTTTGCAACTGGATATTCTTTTTTAAATTAATTTTTTTTATTATTAGCTACATTTTATTAACTCTGTATCCTAGCTGTATCCCGCTCCCTTATTCCCTCCCAATCCCACCCTCTCTTCCTTCTCTCCTCCCTGCCCCTTTCCAAGTCCACTGATTGGGGAGGACCTCCTCCCCTTTCATCTGACCCAGTTTTATCACGTATCTTCAGGACTGGCTGCAAAGTCCTATAAAGTTTTTCTTAATTATATAAATTCAATTTTATTTCCTTTAATATAACTACTGTGGCTACAGTAATAGAAAATACTCACGGAATAGAAAATAGTCACGGATATTGTTTTATTAATGTGAACTTTGGGGGTCATATTGAGTAAGCTCATTTTTGACTAAGCAAATGTTTATTTTATTCATGATTTTGAACATGCCAAGATCAGCAAAGGGTGGATCTGATTCAATTCAGTTTCTTGATGTAGGTAGAAAAAATGTTTTTTCCATTCAAAAAATAAGAACATTTGATCTAGAAAACTTTTTTCTATTACTTTTTTCTTTCAGAAAAGCCTGCATTTCACATTATTTATTAGTAGTTTCTAAAATTTTCTTTGATTATCAGCTTGTTAATGCTCAGATCCAAATTATCTAGATGGAATTAGTAAACCTTTGTCCACAAAGATAGATGCAGTAGACTATCAACATCCAATGAATAATGAAGAATCACCACATGAAATTCTGTTCTCTGAAAATGATGGATGGAATCGGGATGTCACTTCTGAGCTCTGTGAATTCAGTCATTCACAAGGTGCCAATGAGTCTAAGCAGATGATTTATCAAATCTAGACTCATGAGCATCCCTTGAGAGCCAAATAAAGAAGATTATAAGTTTTAATTAAAAATTACTTCAAGAGCCACTCTATCACTAATATTTTGACAAATCTTGGGTATATCAACCTTTTTATCTTATTTTTAAAATCTTGAATGATGATTTTATGAGAATTTTCATATATAAAATTAAATACTGTCATATAAATCTCCATTTTATTCCTCCAAATTTATCCTTTTCTTTAATATACCCCATTCCCAACCTTTTGGGTTTTAATTTTTCCTAGTTTTCTTTTTTTATAACCTCTTACTCTTTTTTAATTGTTTTTATTTTTATTAATTACAGTTTATTCAATTTGTATACCCCCTGTAGCTCCCTCCCTACTCCCCTCCCAATCCCACCCTCTCTCCTTCTTTCTCCCCTGTGCCCATCCCCCAGTCCACTGATAGGGGAAGTCCTCCTCCCCTTCCCTCTGATCCTAGTCTATCAGGTCTCATCAGCAGTGGCACTGTGAAAGTTAGTGGGGAAAATCTTGGGATGCTAACAGGTGGCATGGTTTAGTCACCTATGACAGTGTCTGGCCATTAGAGCTTGAAATCATTGGAGCTTGAAAGCCCAAATCACAATAAAAATTAGATTGGGAGATCTAGGGTTATATAATCCTTACAGCAGAAAACCTGAGAAAATGCATGATTTGAATAAAAAGTTGGAAGGCTGTAGGAAAATGTAAATGCTGCCTGACAGCCTGCTCAAACTTGCTGTACATTATGTCCCAATTCAATTTCCTGGCCTCAGCTGGTAGATTTTCTGGCTATTTTGTGTGAAACTCTGTGAGGCTTTCATGTTCTCCCTTCATTTGTCTCTCAGTACCAACTACAGTGTTTTACAACTCATAAAAATTAATTTATTTCTCCAATCAAGTTAATCTTGGTTCATAAGGTAGCACCCCAAGATAGATAAGGTTTAAATATTGCCATGAAAGATTCTAATGTCATAGACAACCTAACAGACCACTGACTGAAGGATAAATATAGCGTTTGGAAAGTGAAGACGTAAGTGCAATACTCAAGCAATCTAGAAAATAACTAGGTAAATTTATCCTATCTCAGTACTCTCCTGCAATGTCCTTAGCCTATAATACGGCCAGGTTCCTTTATTTTAGTCAGAAACTCCCAGTAAATGAAGTAACAAGAACATTGTAACTGTTCCACATAGTTTTTTTTTTTTCTTTTTTCTTTTCTGCTGCTCACGCCCTCCATGACAGAGCAACAACTACTGCCAGCTTTCTTCTAACATCACTGGCAAGTATCTTGCCAGTTAGAACCTAAGAAACAGGCTGCAACAGTATTTTTTTTTAAATGCAGTCCTCTGTAAACTTGACCCGGTTGGTGATTTCCTCAGCACTGAAGCATCCTTGAGACTGGATTTGTGAAAACCATATCTCTCGCCTTGCTCATCTCCCAGAAACAGGAGAGTGCATTTTCCAATAACACTGGTGATGTCTATGATGCTCTGATGGGGTCTTTAAACAATGGATGCTGTGATGCAAAGGCTTGCTGGCACAACTCTGAAGAACATAAAAAGTTGCCAGTAGAAATAGAGGACACTAAAGAAAACTCTTTGCTTCTCTCTTGAGTGACAAAGACTAGAGTAACTGCTCTTGTAAGTGCTCCTTAGCTATATGCCTTTTTAAAAGAATCAAAAATTACAAGAGCCAGATGCAGAGAACCCTCAGTGATGGTGGCAATTGTGTATAAGTACAACATTATCCAGAAAAACACAAATATATTTGTACAAAGAATATTTCTGGGGTCCAAAGAAGCCCCTTAGAGCCAATCTGTAAAGCTATTTATGTGTAATTCCTTCTTAGTTTCTCTCTCTCTCTCTCTCTCTCTCTTTCTTTTTTTGAGACATGGTTTCTCTGTGTAGCCTTGGCTGTCCTGGACTTGCTTTGTAAACCAGGCTGGCCTCAGACTTACAGAAATCCACTTGTCTCTGCCTCTGTGAGTGCTGGGAGACAAGTGTATGCCACCACACCCAGCTATATGCTTTTTTTAAATACTTTATTACTTTTATTTTATAGTGTGTGTGTGTGTGTGTGTGAGAGAGAAAGAGAGAGAGAGAGAGAGAGAGAGAGAGAGAGAGAGAGAGAGAGAGAGAGAGAGAGCTTACACTGATTCTGTGAGCTAAAACAAACCCTTTTATCCTCAGGTTGTTTTCATCAGAGTATTTTGTTGCAGCAACAGAGAGTAAACCAAGGCATGATATTCAAAAGATTCACCAATGAGGGACACAAAGAATAAATGCATGCTCCTCCAGGCCAGAGGTGGCTTTCTTTACGTTTTCCCTGGAGATCACCTTAGTCACTGCTGCAGTGTCTGGGAGAGATACCATGACCAAGGCAATTTATAAGAGAAAGCATTAACTGGGGCCTGCCTACAGTTTCAGATGGTTAGTCTATTATTATCATGGAGGGAAGCAGACGGTGGAACAGTAGATGAGAGTTTTATATCTGGATCCACAGGCAGAAAGAGAGAGAGAGAGAAACCTAAAAGCCCATACCCAAGGACAATTCTCCAACAAGGCCACACCTTTTTCATTTGTTTCTTTGTTTGTTTTCATTTTGCTTTTTTGAGACAGGGTTTCTCTGTGTAGGGTTTCCGGCTGTTCTGAACCAGGCTGCCCTCAAACTCATAGAGATCCCCCTGCCCCTGCCACCCTGAGTTTGCAGCTGTACACCCCTGAGATTGCAGGTGTACACCCCCATGCTCAGCAAGGACACACCTTTAATCCTTCCTAAGCAGCACCTACACTGAGCACAAGTCATTCAAACACATGAGCCCATGGGGGTCATTCTCATTCAGTCTACACAAATCAACATACTTACACACTGACACACACACACACTCACAAGCTGACACCCCCATACACACACACACACACACCTTTTGTATGTCCAGTGCTGATGTCAGGGACTTGATGTGTAGGTTCACTGGCAACAGAATGCTGAGTTGATGGACTTGACCAAGGCTGACGAACTCCTAATATCATAAAGTCAAGTCCGAATCCCAGCCCTAGTTGCACTTCAAATGACAACTGTGTTGAAGATAGAACAGGAAGAGAAAATGAGTGTCTGTTTAGACAATTTGGGTCATCTTGAACTGCCAAGGAAGAAATATACTAGGCAGTGACTTTACTAATGATTTCACATCCTGAGATAACTACTGGTTCTCATGCAGCTACAAGGAAAGAGATACCAATAACACCCAACTTCCTTCAAATACAATATTGTACAGAGCAACATCACAACCAGGATATTAACACTCATGCAGTCCACTGGCGTACTGGTATGTGATGCACATACCCACACACGCGTGTGTAGGAATGCAAGCTGAGTGGCTATGAGGAACAAGCCAGTAAGCAGCAACCTCCCCAGCTCTCTCTGCTTCCGTTCCTGCCTCCAGGTTCCTGCCCTAGCTTCCCTCCCTTGATGATACACTGTGATAGGAACATATACACCAAATAAATCCATTCTGCTCCAGGTTTCTTTTAGAAAAGGTGTCTATCACAATAATAAGAAATGCAAACTAAGACAAAACTCAGTTAAAAGGGAGTGATAATATCCATAATTATAGGAAGATCAATCCAGTGGAAACTTAGTGGGAAATGATGACTAGATTTAGACATCAACCTAAGTTTTCATTTCCTTTGAAATGTAAAGAAATTGACTTGACCCTCATCTTTGCTAAGCCATTGGACTCAGAACTAGCCTGTAGAGGTAGAAAAATCCCGGAGCTTGAAGCCATCAGACTCAGCCTCCCATAATGTCTTCCCTTTCAATGATAAATTCCTTTGTTGCTCATTAGAATACTCCTGAAGTTTACTCCTCACACTTAGCCTTACGCAAGAGTCTTACGTCTTTGCTTTCTACAGAGCACCAACCAACAAGGCATCAGTATTACAGAAAAATGGAAGAGCATGATCAGATGGTGCAGGGTGGATCTAATATGCTGTGTAGAAAGTGTAACAGAAACAGAACTGCACGTATTAAATGGTTGTGTTTGCACTGAGAATCCTACAGGGCCAGAAAGTTCTCATTTTCTGGTTTTTCTCTCCAGTGTGCCTGCCTGATTCTGCTTTTCTCCTTGTACTTATCTTTCCTGCCAGCTGCCCAAAGAACCTTACCAAAGAGCTTTCTCCTTGTCTACCTCAGTATATTGGAAGAGCCACTGGAGAGTTCCATCTCCAATTCTAAATATTTATATGAAGGCATTTAGGTCAACAAATAAGAAATACATCTTTTCTTTAAGTAGAACCAGTGATCAATTTCCACATTAGTATTTTTTTAATTCTTCTACCATTGAAAATGTAATGGGAAAGGTTGGTAATAAAAGCCACATTTTAACCCTTATGCAAACATGTTCTGGCAAGAGAGATACAAAATCCCGTTTTCCATTTACAGGAGGCAAGTCCACTTGCTTTTAGTCTCTTTTAAAAAAAATTCTGTATCTTAGAAATGTATAAATGTGTAGCAGTCACTCCCACTAAATTTCTCTTTCCTTTATCTATTTGTACCTTTCCATGGTGTCAGGCTTGACTGAAAATAACTTACTGTGTATTCTCCTTTCAGTTATGACCTGGTGGCAACCTAACAATACAATAATGTAGTATAGTGACCTCTTCATGTGACCTTCACAGACACACACTTTGGTCATACGTGACTCTCCAAAGCTTTGCCTTTATTCGGAACTTGTCTCCTGCTGGAATTTGGATAAATCAAGATCTGCTTCCCCGCGAACAGAAACTCCTTTCTGCCTCGCCTTCTCTGCAGCAGATGGGGAAGGCGTTACACACCAGGTTTCCATTTCCGTTCCCTTCCTAACAGTCCCATCTCCCCTCAACAGATCTCAAGGGAGCTTTATAAAGTTCACCCTGCTTCCTCAGTTGGATCCCACACCTTGTCTACGTTACATTTGTAAAGTTCTTCTTAGATAACAGCATCATCCTTCTTTTTCTATTTTTACCAAAAATATTGAACGTTTTTTATTTGTAATTTAGTTAATATCTCTCTTTCTACTTTCTGCCTCTGTCTATCTCTATCTGTCCCTTCCCTCTCCATCTCCCTTTCCCTCTCCCCCCTCACACCCCTGTGTGTGCGCGCATGTGTGTGTGTGTGTGCACACACGCGCCCTGGTCAGTGTGGAGACAAGAGGTCAACCTCAAGCATCATTTTTCAGATATAATTTGCCCTTTTTGTTAGGCAGGGTCTCTTATTGGCCTGCAAC
This sequence comes from Meriones unguiculatus, assembly GCF_030254825.1. NCBI lineage: Eukaryota > Metazoa > Chordata > Mammalia > Rodentia > Muridae > Meriones > Meriones unguiculatus. The sequence continues at coordinate 67,035,980 of NC_083362.1, read as the reverse complement.
TCACTGACTTTGCTAAGCTGGGTAACAAGTAAGCATCTGAGCCATGTCTAGATTGTTACATGGGTCCTAGAGACAAAATTCATGTCCTTACAATTATATGTCAAGCTCTTAACTGGTTAGACGATCTTCCCAGATCCTCCTCATATTCTGATATTTCTTTACAAGATCCTATCAGTATTCCTCTCTCCATATGCTGGAGAATTTATTTTCACTTTCTCTGTGCAAAAGACACAGATTTCAGTGAATTTCCTCCCAGAACACTCCTTGCTTGACAAAACCACAATAAGGATTGAGTGAGTGGCCAATGCACGCTGCACGGTGCAGTTTTCAGACTGCATGGTCTCCAAGTGCTAATAAGCAGGAAAGGTGAAACCTGCATGAGATGGTTAGAAAGATCCGACTCAAAAGAAAACGTAGTTTCTCCTCATAGGGTGTAAGTTAGAAATTAGTTGCATGAACTCATCTACTCGCAAAGAAGTCCAGGGCACATGGATACATCCATGTATGTTAAAATGGGAAGCATGATGGGCATGCATACTCTCCATCTTTTGACCCCTCACATTCTCTTCTGTCTCAGAGCAACCATGATTGGAAACTTACAATGTGGCTTGTCCATATTGAGATGAGCCATGGCTCTACAATAGAGGACAAGCTTTAGAAATGTAGTACAATAACAACATATGCCATCATGTTAATACTGTGTATTGATATATGTTGAAATAATAATTAAGAATACATTTTGGTTGAATATGATACTTTATGAAAAATGGATGCATTTATTACTTCTTGTTCTTTATTCAAAATGAGTGGTAGAACATTTTAAATTGCACAACATCATGTCTGTTGGCTTAGTCAGCTTTGGAGATGAGGTTATCCAAGTCTATGCCCTTCTTGGCTACTTTTTGGTACAATCTTTTTATTTTAATTTTTTTTGTTCACAATTTATTCATTACATATTCTGATTGAAGGCCCCTCTATCAACTCCCCCTAACCCTATGTTTCTCCCTTCCCTCTCTACATCTCCTTCCCCTAGTCTAAGGAAAGGTGAAATTTTCCACCATTGCCATCTGCCCACAGCTTGTTATGTCTTGCAGAGACTGATGCATCAGACGAGGACCATGCATAGAGAGGACCCAGACCCCCTGCTCAGATGTGACTGATTGGCAGCTCTGTCTCCATGTGGATATCTGAGTGAGGGGAGCATGGGCTGCCTCTATCATGAACCCAGTTGACTGCTCTTTGATTACTTTCCCCTGGTGATGTGGCTTTGCCAGGCCATGGAGCAAGAGAATCCAGGCAGCCCTGATGAGTCTTTGATTCTTTTTAACTTTATAATGTTTCTTAGAGTCTTCTACTCTAGATTTCCCCAAGATGATACATTTTCTAATGATAAATATTTCATTATGATTTATTCATTCATTTATGTTTCCCTCCTCTTGGTTATATACACAAATGTTCTCTCTAGATAGCAGAAATTTAAAAGCAGTGAAAGCTATCTTGAAATTATTCAAATCAAGAACAGGATGCAGGGAAGATTTGGAGCATTATAGCCTGCTACAAGGTCCCCAAGTATATACTTCATGCTATTTGAAGTTGAAGTTAATGAACAGAAAATACAACACAAAAAGGTGTGTCCAGTGTCACATATACTGGCTTGGCACTAGTAATACAGTGAAAAGATGTGCCACAATCAGAATTTAGTATACAGTAAGAGCAACTGGAGATGCTTCATTGGCCTTGTTACTTGAGCAAAAATGTGTCCTCACTCCAACACTGGATGCTTTCCTTGTATGACCCTCACAGACTGACCATATAAAGCAAAAGGCCATTAACTAACAGAAATGATTTTTGAATAACCCACACTTTCTCCATGTGCTACTTGTTCGCCAACAGCAAATGCATGGGGCCTGCTAATGTTGTGGAAAATAATAGAACTATCAAGATATTTTGCAGATTTAAAGCATGCAGCAATAGGCAATATTTGCCCTAAACTGCAGCCTGGTGGTCTACAAGATACTGATGAAGTTATGCACACACAAAATAATAAGAATGGTTCAAAATAAGCACATAATGAGGTACTCTAACAATATGGATTGCACTAAGTGGCTAAAGCTTAAGCTAGATGTGTTCTCCTTTCACAGCTGGCTTCAGACCTTAATCTTAGAACTTGATAAGCTCAGGCTAATACTGGCAAATGTATTGCTAAATAATTTCAGCATTGCAAACTAAGTCTTCATTGTAACTGCGTAACTATAGTATTGTAAGATGAAAATAACTGTAAACGATTGCCTTCCATTAAAACATTATTCATTAAAGTATAACGTGGCCTTTATGTTGCATACTGATAACTCTTTTGCTAGATGACCCTAGCAGAAAGGACTAAAGAAGAAAGAAGTCAGAACAGAACATATAGCTACCAGAGGTAACAGTAATCAACAATCAAGTGCTGGTGTGCTTTGTTCCAAATGAATGGTTGTTGTAGATATTAGCAGTGTATTTGGCAGAATTTCGGCAGTGTTGTTGAAGATGGCTTCTGAATGTGAATGTTTATCCTGAATTGACTGAAGGATTTTAACTGGCTCTGTGGATTCTAAATGGCCTCGCTGTAGGTGTACTTTTAAAAATTCTATTTATTTTATTGTGGTTTCTTATATCTCTTTCTCCCTTCTATACCCCAATTTCTTCCAATACCCCAACACCAGGTTGGAGAGAAAGAAGATTAGTGGGGAGAGGGTACAGTTCTGCTTAGCCACTCCCTGCTGGTTAGGGGCATTGAGTTCCTTAGAGTAAGTCCAATCTTCGTTACAGGATATCTCCAACCTCTTCCCATCAAACTCCATCAAGAGCAACCAGGACAATAGAGGGAAGCACCCACATTCTTTTTCTTTCTTGGAGTATTCTCCCTCCCGGCTCTGGCCTTTATTCCCTCTCCAGAGTCCTCAGAATTAAACTGTCTGCAGCTGGCAAGTATAACGCTCCTCTCAGACCGCACATGAGGCACATAGTCTGCTCCTGTGGAGAGTCTAAAGCAGCCCATAGCCTACACTTGGGATTTAAACAAAAACATGTTTACATAACATAACTGAGTGTTTAAAGAAACCAAAACTTCTACTATATTTCCTCCTTTTAGTCTAAAAACTGGCCTTTTCTCTAATATGAATGAGACTTGTTCTTGCTTTCTTAAAAGATTATCAATGAACCACACACTTTTTAGATCAATAGTTTCCTTCATAACCTTGTAACTCTTGGCTGCTCTTGTCAGGAATGGCTCCTACTTTTTGCTGCTGAGCCCTGAGCTAGGACTCCAAAGCTGCTTTCTAATGGCAAGATTTTACCTCCTATGTCCCTCTTAAATTTACATTCACTAGTCTAATTACACCTTTTACCACAGTATCTACAAAATCCAGGAAGCTTAGGCATTCTTGCTGAGAACCCAGTGTTGCTAGAAAAAGCTTGTTTGTTTCTCTGGTGGAAAGTACCATATTTCTCAGAGTTAACTCACTGGACATTCTGAGCTCTGAGGCTTTTAGCAGCTTGGTCACATTTTTTTTTCAAATGACCAAATTTGCCAAACTCGAAGCAAACATTTGATATCTAAGGCTTTTGGCAACTACTGGGAAAGCTAATGGTGGTAATCTCTTAACCCAAAGTAATTGCTCTGGCAGCTCAGTCTGCTCAAGATTAATTTCTCTTTCAAAACGGGCCGTTTCTCTTTAACCCTTTCACCGTATGCGGCATTCTGCTCCTCCCAGCTCTCCAGTCCACACAAGGACTCTGGGAACTTGACATTGAAAGTTGGTGGAGCAGAGCAGGGAAGCAATTTTGGGGAACTCTGGATCTCAGCAACCAGGTCCAACCCTTTTGTTCTTCCTTTTCCAGCAGCACTATTCACTCAAACTCTCTAGTTGCACAGCCAATTCTGCAATCCTTTCAAAATTGAGATAATTGAGTGATACTTCCGATTTTCCTATCTCATCCATTTTTTGTTCCTCGTATCCTTCCATATCCGCTCGCAACTTTTCAAATTGTTCAACCATTCTCCCAGCCTTTTTTGAAACAGAATATAGGAAGAAGACTGAGCAAAGCCAGAAAATCCCCTCCGGGAGCAAAGTGAGAGAGGACTGAGCAGCAGCCACAGTAAACCTTTTACTGATATTCCAGAAACAGTATATTCTTTCCTTCCTACCCTGTGGTCTCCTCTACAGCATTAGAAACCAGATTCTCCATCATTCTTATCCCTACACCTGGGAGACATTTGTAGGCGTGTATTTTTTTAATCTATTTTATTTTATTGGGTTTTATACTGGAAGTTTTAGTTATATTATGTAAATATGTTTTGTTGTAATACCAAGTGTGGGATGCAGGGATGCTTTTAGTTTATCCATAGCTGATAAGATCCTCATGAGAGAGCTGATAACAAACAGCCTTGTGCAAGGGCTCATTGGCAGCTGGAAACTGCCTTGTGCCTGGATGGGTGGGTGGGTGGAAGGGGCATGGTTTTTGCAGACTCTGAAAAGAGATGGTAGGAGCACAAGGGGGTTGGGAGGGGGATCTGAGATGCTCCTAGATAGAAACACTTCAGGGAATGCTTCAAGGAGGCTGCTGTTTGCTATTTGCTGAGCTCCTCGGAGTCTCTTGCTCTGAGTAGCCCTGGCTGTCCTGGACCCACTTTGAAGACCGGGCTGGCCTTGAACTCACAGAGATCTGCCTGCCTCTGCCTCCCTGAATGCTGGGATTGTAGGTGTGCACCACCGTACCCGGCTCTAGTCTCTCTCTGGGTTCTGGTACTTATTCCCTCTCAGAGACCCACAAATTAAACTGTCTGCAGCTGGCAAAGGTCATGCCTCACTCAGAGCCGACATGAGTCAAATAGCCTTCTGCTATGGACAATCTAAACCATCCCTATACCCTATCCCTGGCATTAAAACAAACAAACAAAAGAAACGTGTTTACATAACATAACTAACTGAATTTTAAAGACACCAAAACTTCCACTACACCTCACTATCATTCTTGATGGTTCATTAAAGATGATCGAGGAGCCAGACGATGCAGCCCTCTCCCTTTCTCCCTCTCCTTCTCAATCCCTCTCCTCCACTCCTTTCCTCCATCCCTTTATAACGTCTCTTAACACTAACACCTTTCTTTCTCCATGAGAACTTCAAACAAAATAAAACAGTTGGTCTTTGGTGGCTCATTTCACATGGTAGTGATTCCAAATGTCCAGAGTTGGTACAAATATAGTATCCTTCCTGTCACACTTACAGGTCAAACAAGTCAGAAGAGTATCCCAGAATCAAATATGTGGAAAATAGGTGGCACTTCTGATGACAGAAAATTTTAGCCCTCATCTATAGACTGTCGTGCACACACCGCGAGGAGTTTAAACTTTTCTCTTAAACTGGCAGCCATTTTACCTAGTAAGAAGATTGCATAAGGTATTTAAATCTGGGGGGAATTTAATAAGGAAAAGTAAAGTGATTTAGTAATAGATTTAGGTGATAATCCTTTCACTGTGTGGGCAAACTCCGTGAACATAAACCTGTGAGAACCCAAGAAGTGCCAGGTTTCAGAGCACATAGCCTGAAATTCTCCAACTGAGAATTTCCCACAGCCTCACCCAGTGTTCTGTATGAGATATGTCAGTACTTTCAGAGCTTTAGACTTGACTTTCATCTCCTAGATCACCCAGCCTATTCCAAACACGATAAGCTGTACCTTTGACCCTAAATAGTCACTTTACAAGGCTGACAACTTGATCACTAAGATAAATACATTTAGCAAGAAGCAATAATTGGCTTTATTCAGAACCACCTCAGCAAACATAAAAACTTACATACCTGTGACTTAATGAAAGCAGGCCTAACCCATGTAACCTAATGAATTTATTAAACTCTTAGAGTAGAGCGTTTCCTTGTTCTAAAAACAAATTATAATATTTTAATAGCAGGTATGGTGGAACATGCCTGTAGTCTCAGCATTCAGGAGGCTGAGGCAGGAAAATCCAAGTTCAAGATCAGCATGGGTAACATAACAAGACCTTGTCTTAGATAAAAACAGGCAAGTAGACCAGAAACCAGCTTGTTCTTTATTGTCTATAGAATTTTTTCATGCATGCAAAATTAGTTGCATTCATTAGAAGCTTTTTTCTTAGTTTTCATTTGTCTTTTTACATAACTTTTTTATTCATTATTTTTGTTTTTTTTTAAATTGTTAACACTGTATTATACCTAAGACCCCATGTTCTCATTAATCATATTTTCTTATTGAAAGAATAAAGTCAAATTAACTTTAGCACACTTTATAAAGTATGAATCCTATTGATTAGTGCTTTTTTAAACAAAAACATACATCTTGAGGACAGTTACAGTGAACAATAAAATAATACCTCAGTGGCAGATATGCTGTCTGATATAAAAAATTAAAAGCATCCAACATTACATCATTAGAAGGCGCACTGAAAATTAAAAAAAAAAAAAGTGCTAATTTTATTTCCCTGCCACTGAAAATACAGCAAAGAACTGTGCTTTAAGAGAATGGTTCAAGATCATTCTCCAAGTTAAAACTAGCTAACCAGCTACTTTTCTCTCAGTTCAGGTGTAATAATACAATTTATTTATTGTCATAATATCAAGAGAATTAAATAAATGAGTTTTGATTTGAAATTTGAAAACCTTCTGACTAGGTTTAACATAATCTCATTGTCCTCCAGCAAAACACAGTTCCTCTCAGGGAATGTAATTTCAGTGTTTTCTTGGAACTGGTTTAGAGAGGGAAGAAAGGGCAGCTGGCATAATTTCCTTGCCAAGTGTCTTCTGTTTTATTTCTTTAGGTTTTAAGACTATTCCATCCAAATAGTCCTGCTCTTTGTTCAAGTGCAGAGTGTTTGCAGTGTGTTTATGAACTGAACCACAGTCAGCAGAGTTCAACTTCTAGGACTTTATTAAACTTTCTAACGCAAGGATGGAATTGTTTGTAATGGGAGTTATTTACTGCCCTTGGTTTGTTTACTGTAGATTTAGGGGAAGAGAGAGAAAATGCAAGCCTTAGGTAAAAGAAATTTATTAGTGACTGCAGCAAAGAAAGAAAGCAATGAAAGGGGGGGAGAGAGGCCTCTCAAGGAGTTGCAGGGGGTGTGGATTCGAGCATCACAGCATTTCAGAAGGGTTTTCTACAGACTCTGCAGCACCCATCACTCTGTCCACATCCTCCAGAAACCAATGATGTTATTTTCACTCTCTAATTGACAAGCAGCATCTCTTCAATGTCCAGGTCTAAACTTTTCTATCTATTCCAAGGAAAATAAGATGTCAAATTCACACACACACACACACACACACACAAAAGACTGTAATGAACTGCCACCAAACTGCCACCAGTGACAATAATGGAGGGCCTTATCCCTACTTCCACATAACATATAAGGGGATAAAAATGGTGTCTGGAAAAGCAGGCATAATTTACTCATCAAGGTATGAACAACACATAACATCCATTGACCATTAATAACTAAGAGGTTGTGTTAGAGCATCAAATGAGAAGGCAATTGATATTCTGCTAGGCACCACGCATCCATGTCTGTATGAGCTAACAGCAGCATGATTCCTTTGGGGGTGTTACAATTCTCTCACTGCGTACTGTTTCATTATGCACTGTAAATCAGGGTGTTCTCCCACTAAGATAACCAAGAAATCACCCCAGGGACTTGGATAGAGCAAGCCTCTTCCCAATTAATAACCAAGTAAGCAGTGGCAATTGGCAACCCTGACCACTCATTCTAAAATCTGAACACGACTATCAATATAAAAGGATGGCGAAGAGTTGAGACCCCAGTGAAGCTACTGCCAGAATTGTATCTGGAGATTCCTCTGCTGAGACCTGCAAAGTTTGTAATTACTACTTTCTAACATTTCCATTGGTTTTCCTGCCTTTCGTCTGTAGACCTATCAAGAAAGCTACTTTATGTTGATTGAAATCATTCCAGGTATTTGTAATAAAATATATGAGTAGAATATTACACATTTTTAAAGCAAAACAATAGTTGCACTTATAATATGAAAGTGCGTTTGGGAACATAGCTCAGTGGTAAATCGTTCGCCTAGCTTGTACAACGGAGCTCAGATTTCAATCTTCCATTCCAAAAGGGGGGGGAGAAGATGAGGGAGGAGAAAATCAGTTTGATATAGTAATAACCTCCTTTGTATAATAAGGTATTTTAATAGAGTTCAAATGGACGCTCTAACAGGCCAACAATTTCTGGGTAGTGTGTTCTGTAAGAGGACCTGTGCCATAATTGTATCTCATTTGCTGTAGTCTGGCTCGCCTGGCCTGACAAGATGCATAGTGTATTCAATGTCAAAAACTGTCAGAAGGTCAGATATTGTGACCCTTCAAATGATGGCCCTGCCTATGGGTGCAAGCAGGCACTTCCCTTCCAGGAACGTATATCCTTTCCAGTCCAGACACGCTCACTCCAGGACAAAAGCAGAACAATATAATTGCAATGATGCCATGTGCTCCATTTGTCTCTTAGAAGGATACTGCTACCTCTGGAGGCTGTTTGTGAGCTATAACAACTGTACGTCTGCTGAACCTTCAGAAAAGACAGCAGCCAGGTCATCTTTTGTGAAAGATGACCTAGCCTCTATCCATCAATGGGCTCTCAGTCTGAAAGCTGATTTTTTTTCAGACCAACTAGGGCATTGTGGCTTTAATTTATATATTTTGTCCTTCTCATCCTTATTATCAAAACTTGGTATCTCTTACCTATATAAACAGACCTCAACTCTTGAGTACCTTCCAGAATGCTGTTCCATTTAGTATCTGTAGAGTTGTCTGCAAGAAATATCAGCTTGGCTACCACTTTGTTTTGGTTCTTATTTAATAAATGTTAATATCTTGCCTCTGAGGATTACATGCTACTGCCTTCCTCTATTATTTGTGGCCATGTTACACTTTTTATTAAGAGTCCAGTTTTATAAAAGCATCTCATACTGTGCTGCACATACAGGAGATAGCAACCATTGAGAGTCTCAGATGGTGGTCACCCTCTCTCCAGTGTGTTCTGAAGTTCTCAAATGGAGCATTCCCTCCCCTACCCCACAAAGCATCTTCAACATTTCTTGCCAAGCATATCTATTCCTATGCCACTCTCTAGGTATTAAATTTCTTCTTCCATTGTTGGCGTAGTAGTTCTAGCATTTGCTCTTCATTTGACAAAAGCCCTTTTTCCTCCAGGTTTCCAAAAGTAAACACAATCCTTTGGGTATATGCCCAGGAGTGAGCTAGCTGGGTCATGCAACAGACATATTAGTTTGCTATTTATTTGTTTGTTTATTTGTTTGTTTATTATTTATTCTCTTTACATCTGACTGTAGTCTCCTCTCTTCTTTCTACCTGGTCCCAGCCTCCTTCCCTCTCCCCTTGTTCCTCCTCTCCTCCTCCTCCTAAAAGCCCCACCCTCACCTACCCATCCAAACACATCAAGTCCTACTAGGACTGAGCACATCCTCTACCATGGTGGCCCGGCAAGGCAGCCCCACCAGGGGCAAGTAACCAAAAAGCATGTAACAGAGTCCTTGTCAGAGACAGGCCCTGCTCCCCTTACTAGGATACCCACGTAAAGACCAAGATCTCCATCATGTACATATGTAGGGGGCCTAGATCCAGTCCATACATGGCCTTTGGTTGGTGTTTCAGTCTCTTCCAGGCCCCCTGAGCCCAGGTTATTCGGGTGCATTGGTCTTCTTAGGGAGGTCCTGTTGCTTCCAGGTCCTTGTTTCTTTCCTCTCACTTTTCCACGAGGCTCCCTGCACTCTGCTCAATGTTTGGCTGTGAATCTAAGCATCTGTTTCAAATCACTGCTGCATGGAGCCTCTCAAAGGACAGCTTTGCTAAGCTCTTGTCTGCAAGCATAACAGAGTGTCACTAATAGTGTTAAGAGTTGGCTCTGTCCAGTGGTGTGGCCAGGCAATGGTTGGACATTCCCTTAATCTCTGTGCTATCTTTATCCCTGCGTGTCATGTAGGCAGGGTAAATTTCAGTTTGAAGTTTTTGTGAGTGGGTTCCCATCCCTCTAATAGATAGTAGTCCTGTCCATGTCCCCTGCTAATAGGGATCTCTGCTAGAGTCACCCCCATATCCTTCCAGAAGCCTGACCTGTCATAGCTCTCCAGACTGTCTCAAGGATGCCCCAGGTCACGGTTTCTCTTCTCTGTGCATGCCCTCTGTCTTCCTGACCCCCCTCCTATGCTCTTCCCACATCAGATCTCCACCCTTATTTCCCTCAGCACTCCCTCTCCTACCCAGTTTCCTCTCTGTGAGAACTTCCTCTGTCTATTCTATATGCCCTTCCCCATGAACTTCATACATCCTCTCTCGGGCCCTCCCTGTTACTATCTTCTCTGGGTCTGTGAATTGTAGTATGTATATCCTATACTCTAAGCCTAATATTTGCTTATAAGTGTGGATATACCAAGTGTGTCTTTCTGGGTCTGGGTTACCTCACTCAGGATGATCTCTTCTAGTTTCCACCATTTGCCTGCAAATTTCATGATTTCTTTGGTTTTAGCTGCTGAGTACCATTCCATTGTGTAAATGTACCACAATTTCTGTATCCATTCTTCCATTGAGAGACATTTACATTGTTTCCAGATTCTGGCTGTTATGAAGAATGCTGCTATGAACAGAGTTGAACAAATGTCCTTATTGTGTGGTTTAGCATCAGATATATGCCCAGGAGTGGTTTTGCTGGGTCTTGAGGTAGCACTATTTCCAGTTTTCTGAAAAAGTGCCAGATTGATTTCCAAAGTGGTTGTACAAGTTTGCACTCCCACCAGCAATGGAGGAGTGTTTCTCTTTCTCCATATCCTCACCAACATATGCTGTCACTTCAGTTTTTAAGCTTAGCCGTTCTGACAGGTGTGACATGGAATCTCAGAGTCATTTTGATTCGCATTTCTCTGATGACTAAGGACATTGAGCATTTCTTTAAGTATTTCTTGGCCATTCGAGATTCCTCTCTGGAGAATTCTGTTTAGCTATGTATCCCATTTTTTTAATTGCATTATTTGGTTTGTTGGTATTTAATTTCTTGAGTTCTTTATATATTATGGATGTAGAGTTGGTGAGGATCTTCGGCTGCCATTTTGTTCCCCTGACAGTGTCCTTTACATTACAAAAGGTTTTCATTTTTAAGAGGTCTTATTTATTAATTGTAGATCTTAAAGGCTGAGCTGTTGATGTTCTCTTCATGAAGTTGTCTCCTGTGCCAATGAGTTCAATGCTCTTCCTTACTTTCTCTTCTATTAGATTTGGTGTCTCTGGTTTTATGTTGAGGACTTTGGTCCACTTAGACTTGAGTTTTGTGCAGAGTGATAAATGTGGATCTATTTGCATTGTTCTACAAGTAGATATCCAGTTAGATCAGCACCGTTAGTTGAAGATGCTATTTTTTCCTTGTGTGGTTTTGGCTTTTCTGTCAAAAAACAAGTATCCATAGATGTGTGAGTTTATTTCTTGGTCCCTGTTTTAAGTGGGATTACTTTAAGTTTCTCTTTCTTTAACTTGATGCTGTTTATTGGCTTACTGTATATTGCTTCCATTGTGTTTAGGTGTGTGCCCTGTATCCATGATCTCTCCAAAAATTTAAACATGAAAAGGTGATGAATCCTGTTTTGCAGCCATTCTGTTAGCCTGTGTCTTTTTATTGGTGAATTTATATCATTGATATTATTTGTGTTCTTGTGCTGGCCTTTAGCCATTGGATTTTCTCTGGTGTTGGCGTTGGTCCCTGGGGGCTGCTGACTTCCAGGAATGCATGGAAGTGTGAGTCCAGTTGTAGCTGGATGAAGTGATCCAGTTGGAGCTCACCTCTGCTGTATTTGTCCTGCAGCCTACTGGTCCCTGGTGGTACCCAGGGCCTGCTGGCCTCTGGGACTGCAGGTAGGGGTAAGAATCAATGGATAGAGGGTGCAGGGAGCTGAGCACAGTTCACCACTGCTGTGTTTGCTCAGTGGCCTGATGCAAGGAGGGGGCTATTGGGTCCCAAGAATTCAGGTAGGCATGAGGACCAGTAGATGGAGAGAACAGAGGGCTGGGCACAGCCCAACACTGCTGTTTGCCCAGGACCTGGTGCAAACAGGCAGCTGGTGTATAGAGATCTCACCTGTCTTCCCCAGGTGGCAGTGGAGGGACTCCAGGGATGGGGCCCTAGACCCAGGATCCCAAGTAGCCTTTTAAGAAGCATCCAGAATGGTTTCCAATGTGGCTACACTAGTCCACATTCCCATCAAACATCTTTAAGGATTCTTCTTTCCTCACTTGTTCACTAGTGTTTGCTGGGTTTGTTTGTTTTATAATATTCATTATGACATGAGTGAAATGGGATCTCAGAGCAGTTTCAATTCCATATTTCCCTGATAGTGAGGGCATTGAACACTGTTTTGAAAAAGCATTTACTATCTATTTTTATTTCTGATTTTGAGAATTCTCTGTTCTGTTCCCTAGCCCATTTTTCTAATTAGGTTGTTTATTTTCTGGGTGTTTATTGTTGGCAGTTGTTGTTAGTTCTTTGCAAATGTTAGATATCAGTCCTTTGTCAGATGTATAGTCAGCAAAATTTTTATTCCAGGCTTTATTTACACTGTCTCTTCACTCAGTTAGCAATTTCTTGTCCTCTCCAGAAGTTTGTTAAATAATATTGTCTCATATGTCATCTGTTAGCCTTATTTCCTGCACCTGAGATCCTTGTCAGAAAATGCCTACCTATTTCTATATCCTTTTGCCCCCCCAGTGTGTGGGGGGGTGAGGGTGTGTGCAGGCATTCAAAAGTGTGTATGCCAAGGTACACAGGTGAAGGTCAAAGAAACACTTGAGGAAGTTGGTTTTCTCATTCTGCAATGTCCTAGGGATCAAACTCAGGGTTTGTTGTTTGTTGAGTTTGCTATAAGTACCTCCACCTGCTGAGCCATCTTACCAGCCCCACCATTCTATTTTAATGGGTGCTTCTTACATTTTCTTCAAGCAGTTTCAGATATTATATTTATTGAGGCATTTGATCCACTTAGAGGTGATTTTAGTGCAGGATGAGCTGATAAACATGTAATTTCATTCTTTCTACATGTAGATACCCAACTTTTCCAGACCATTTTTTGATGCTGTCTTTTCTTGGAATAGTACTCATGTGTTATTGTTCACTCAAGAGAACCCTCAAGAGAACCCAGACAACACTCCTTTCACAAACTCCCTGAGAAAAGAAACATTGAGACACTAGGACAGCTCTGTTACATCTCTTTTAAGCAGTCCAGAGATTACATCAAAGGTGTCTCCTTGAATTTAGCAGGATAGTAGAACAGAAAAATCAAGTAACACATCTTTCTTCTTTCTTTTTAGCATCTAAAAAAATTTATAGTGCTAAGACTACCTAGTTTTGTAACCCCATACTTCTTTATAAGCATTTCATGTATACATTCCCAGGGAGCAATATATATGTAAGAAAGTGGCTTTCAACAATGACCAGGCATCTGATACCATTGACTAACAGAACCGGAGAAACAAACACTCAAAAGATTTTGAACCCACAAAGCTTGCTTGGCATGTTAATTCATCACGAAGTCATAGGATCAAATGCTGCTGAACTTGATATAAATAAGCAAGGTGATCAAAATCTCATGGTTTTGTGACTTTACTCATTATAATAACCAACATTTCACTCAATTTCAAGATTTAAGACAGCATCTCCTAAATAAATTGGATATAAGGCCCTTTTGTCAATAATTCAGTGCCCAATACATATCCTGTATATATTCTTCCTAAATGATTAAAAAGTGGAAATATATCGCCACCCTGTTGAATTTTTTTGTTGGTTCAGTAGAGAAGGAGCCACATCCTTACCAAAGTCAAAATAAATTTCTGTACTTGGCAAAATATACCAGTCTAAGAAAGAGGCAGAATTCTTTAGGTTGGGGGTGGGAAATAGAGAACTCACTTGAGCATTGGGCTTCTTGAATCTACTCAATAACAACTTGTAAGTCTAAAAGTTGGAAGGACTACAACTGCCCTAGCTAGAGAAATCTATCATCAGATTCAGGTTCTGTAAAGTTGCCTCGATTTTTGATTCCTATGTTGCAGAAGATTCAATGTATGCTAGAGTATATAAAATTATTTAAAAGAAATATACAAAGCCTCAAAAAGACTGTACATGTTACCATTCTTACTATTGTGACAAAACATCTTAAAAGAAGCAAACTTTTTGCCTCTCAATTCCTGGGTTCATCCATCATGGCAGGGAAGTCATGGCAGTCAGAGCTTAAGGCAATTGGTCACATTTTGTCCACATTAGGGAATCAAAGGTGATGAATGCTGGTGCTCAGCTCATTTTCTCTTCTTCATTCAATCTGGAATCCCAGCCACTCCAGTTATAGTGAGTGTGCTTAATTCAACATGGTCTAGATAATCCCTCACAGTCATGCACAGTCTGACTCCTCAGAAGTTCAGGATCTTTTCAAGTTAGGATCCATACTACCATATTACCCATCACAGAGACCTAGGGAAAACCTCTCAGGAATGTAAACCAATGTTATGTCCCCTGCTGCAGATAGCTCACATCATTTAGGGATAATAGTGGGTAGGTTATCTTATCCCCATAAAAATTAACACTGAAACAAAGAATGTCAAGTTAGCAGGGGTCATCCAGTAGTTTGAATAAAATGGCTCTCATAGGCCCTAGGGAATGGCACTATTAGGAGATGTAGCCTTGTTTTAGTAGGTGTGGCCTTGTTGGAGGAAGTTGTCACTGTGGGGGCACGTTTTGAGGTCTCATATATGCTCAAGCCATGCCCACTGGCTCAGTCCCCTTCTGCTGCTTTTGGATCAATATATAGAACTTTCTTCTCCTTCTCCAGCATCAGGTCTACCTGTGTGCTGCCATGCTTCTTGCCATGATGATCATGGACTAAGCCTATGAAACTATAACCCATCCCAAATAAATATTTTCCTTTATAAGGGTTGCCATGGTCATGGTGTCTCTTCACAGCAATAGAAACCATAAATAAGACAAGTCATAAGACACTCGTCATAACTTGGATCATTTTATACATCATGAGCAACAGCATTACATTATAACATGGAGGAATTATATAAAATACCCGACTCAAAATATTCTGGATATAATTAAATTGCATAAGCAAGAAGCTCAGGCTTCCATAGCAACCACTCCTACAACAATTACTCCACAGTTTTCTAGACACCAAGACTGTACCTATAGCTCCTACTCACTTATATGTTTCATCCTTAAATACCGAAATTCGGTCTATGACGAGCATTAAGCCCCTACCCTAACCCTGTGTGTGTGTGTGGGGGGGTGTTACTCTCAATTGTCAGGGTTTTAGAGAGTTGGAAGACAATGTTATATCCCTCCCATTTCCCTTCCATTATGAAAAGGACTGCAATTCCTTTTTCCTGGGATAAACAGTTATTGTGTTTATGAACCTGTGGTCCTTGGCCACAGAGCTTCCTTCAGTGTCTCATCTGTGAGTGTAATGAGATGGGATGGTATTCATTAAAGCAGGGTGGGATTCCAATCAAAGAATTTCTTGCACAAACACATGAGAGTTGGCGGTAAATGACCCCATTTTGTTAAAATTCATTGTTGCTGCTACACACCCTCTGAAACCAATGGAAGATACATGAAAGAATAACTCATAATTTATCAAGAGTCACCTACTATCCCAGCAGGGTGTTTCTTTTCAACTCATGGAGCTGGTTTACAAAATGATACTCAAGCATAGTACCACTGATACTCGTATAATCTGATAGCCATATTTGTTCACCTTATTACCAGGACCTTAACTGGTGTTTGTTTGGTGTTGAAAGCTTATAGAAAAACAATTCTCCATATATTGAAGTTACAACTGTAACTGATAATTGTTGTGCCACTGAGTTACATGTTAAGAATGAACCTACTATACAGGAATGGGTGATTGACCCTGAATGCCCAAGATAAGAGGAAACAATATAGGCAAATATACGAAAACCAGTGAATTCTATAGGGAAATGAAATGGAAAGCCATAGAACCCTAATAGAAGCCAGATGGATAATGACATGGGATCATTAAGAAGGGCTTGGGTCACTCCATTACATGTATATTCATGACCAACTATGTAATTTTCTACCCCAAAGTACTTACAAGTTTTTTATTCCATTTTATGTAAAGGAAATTGTTCCTTCTTTCTTTATGTTCATTGTAAATAGATTTTAGTGTTTATTCTCCAAACCTCACGGAGATTTTCCAACACAAAATCCTTTCAGGTAAAGACTTTTAACAATATGTTCCTAATTTAATCACATATCAAGTCATGCATCTGAAAGTAGGTAAATATAAACAATCAGGACCCAAATCTTGTGTTCCTACAAAGTACAATTCTTAAACATGTGTGTTCTCTCCAAAACTGGGAAACTGAGTCATTACATTACTAATTACAGATATAGTCAGTAAGATGAAAAATATTTCTATCCTTCTATATTCAAGAGCCTTTGAAAGGACATAATTATAAACCCTCAGCTACCAGTTGTTCTCTTCTGATTCACCCAAAAGTTTTAAGTGACTAATGTGTTGATGATAGTGAGAGAGACTCTAAATAATGAATACAGTCACCCACTCATGAAACTCTCATTGAGGGAAACAAGATCTAATGATACAGTAAGCACACATGATAATTGGACTCCAACGCACAGAGATTCAAAGTGCTACCAGAGCTGGTATTCATTGTTTCCATTACTCAAAGTCTAAATGCTCTCAGTGATGTGTGGGAACAGAACCGAATATCTTGCTAACAGGGCAGTGTGGGTACAGCTTGATGGAAAAGTACAGGAGTAGATCTATGTCCCAAGTCACAGCTGAATAATAAGCCGTATATAATAGAGGAAGACAGAAGTTCCACAGACACTGAGAAAGAATGGAAACAAATAGGAGCTCTCAAGAAACAGCATACTCTCAGAATTTGAGGGGAAATGAGAATGTATGAACAGGAGGTTGGAGAGACAAGAAAAATGGTCCCCGATAGGCTATCTAATCCCAAGGGTTGTGTGTGTGTGTTTGTGTGTATGTGTGTGTGTATGTGTCTATTGTTGTATGTGTCTATTGTATGTGTTGTAGACACATACACATAATATGCTCAGCTGTACTTATATATACATATACATACATATGTGTGAACAGCATGTGTGTGTATAACAAGAGTTAAAGGCAAAGAGGTCATCATGAGTTTGAGAAGGAGCAGGGGGACGTAGAGGAGTTAGTGTGCAGAGTGGAGTCAAAATGATGTAAATACAGTATTCATGGAATAAATTCTCAAAACCACTGTTGAAAAGATAGAAAAGTCTATATGAGTGAGTATATACCTTGTGCATCTTTCTCCTTCTGGGATAGCTCACTCAGGATAATCTTTTCCAGATCCCACCATTTACCTCCAAATTTCATGATTTCCTTGTTTTTTATTGCTGAGTAATATTCCATTGTGTAGATGTACCACATTTTGTGCATCCATTCCTCCACTGGGGGGCATTTGGGCTGTTTCCAGCTTCTGGCTATTACAAATAAGGCTGCTACAAGCATGGTTAAGCAAATGTCCTTATTGTGTACTTGAGAATCTTTTTAATATATGCCTAGGAGTGGTATAGCTGGATCTTGAGGAAGCGCTGTTCCTAGTCGTCTGGGAAAGCACCAGATTGCTTTCCAGAGTGGTTGTATAAGTTTACATTCCCACCAGCAGTGGAGGAGGGTTCCCCTTTCTCCACAACCTCTCCAGCATGTGTTGTCTCTTGAGTTTTTGATCTTAGCCATTCTGATGGGTGTAAGGTGAAATCTTAGGGCCGTTTTGAATTGCATTTCCCTGATGGCTAATGAGGTTGAGCATTTCTTTAAGTGTTTCTCTGCCACTCGATATTCCTCTATTGAGAATTCTCTGTTTAGCTCTGTACTCCATTTTTTAACTGGATTACTTGATTTTTTTGCTGATTAACTTCTTTAATTCTTTATATATACTGGATATTAGTCCTCTGTCGGATATAGAGTTGGTGAAGATCCTTTCCCAATCTGTAGGCTGTCATTTTGTTCTGATGACAGTGTCCTTTGTTTTACAGAAGCTTTTCAGTTTCATGAGGTCCCATTTATTGATTATTGCTCTTAGAGACTGTTCTGGTGATGTTTTGTTCAGGAAATTGTCTCCTTTGCCCATGAGTTCAAGGCTCTTCCCCACTTTTTCTTCTAAGCGGTTTAGTGTGTCTGGTTTTATTTTGAGATCTTTGATCCACTTGGACTTTAGTTTTGTGCAGGGTAATAAGTACGGATCTATTTGCATTTTTCTACATGTAGATATCCAGATAAACCTACTAAAATATGTACACGTAAAGAAACTAATCAAGAGGGAGGACTCTTGCTAAAAAGCTCAATTCCTATTCAGAAAGGCAAAGAGGATGGACATCAGAAGAAGGAGAAAAGAGGGAACAAGTCAGGAGCCTGACACAGAGGACCTCTGAAAGGCTCTGCCCTGCAGACTATCAATGCAGATGCTGAGACTTATGGGCAACCTTTGGGCAGTGTGCAGGGAATCTTATGAAAGAAATGGGAAGCAGTAAGATCTTTTGAGGACAGGAACTCCACAAGGAGAACAACAGAACCAAAAAATCTGAGCACAGGGATCTTTCCTGAGACTGATATTCCAACCAAGGACTATGCATGGAGATAACCTAAGACCCCTGCACAGATGTAGCCCATGGCAGTTCAGTATCCAAGTGGGTTCCATTGTAATAGGAACAGGGACTGTCTCTGACATGGACTGATTGGCCTGCTCTTTAATTACCTCTCCCTGAGGGGGAAGCAGCATTATCAGGCCACAGAAGAGGACAAGGCAGCCACTCCTGATGAGACCTAATTGACAAGGATCAGAAGTAAGGAAAAGAAGACCTCCCCTATCAGTGGACTTGTGGAGGGGCATGCATGCAGAGGGTGGAGGAAGGGAGGGATTGGGAAAGGAGGAGGGAGGGAATCACTGGGAGTATACAAAGTAAATAAAGTGTAATTAATAAAGAATTTTTAAAAAAGAAACAAGATAAAAAAAATAAAAAAGTAAGTACAGATAGACAGCCAAACTGAAAGCCTGGCAATGAGGGGGGAAAAAAATTTGGAATCAGCCACAGCAAGAAGAAAAACCCTGAGATCTGCATCAGGTGTCCCTACTTCCCTCTCACCCCAGAGGAAGACACCCGAGAGTGGAGCTAGCCTGCAGACTGCAAATGATAATAACAGAGAACAGCTGGCAGCATCAGGAACACACGTATGGAGAGCAGACACGGCTCTCTGGCAAGGGAACACATCTCGGCAAAGCAGAGCTCCCCCGTAACGCTATCCACAAGGTCCACATTCATGAGCTGTGCTGCAAACAAGACCCTGCTATAATGAGTACCTTTGTGAACACTTCCAAGAACTTCAAACGTCCTTGGAGGGAATCCAAGGTAGCCCCAGTGCTCATTTATTGCATTTGGGATATCGTGTTCTGCTGTAGTTCCACTCTATAAATAAGAAATTCTCAGTGCAGCCCCACGCAAGCACGCTATAGTGAGTGTGTGACATGAAAGCTGTGTTTATCTGACACAAAACGTGGAGGTAATGATGATCCCTTTGACAGCCCAGACATGCAGGCTGTCGAATGCAAGGCAAGTGTGTGTTTAGAATTTTATGCAGACTCTGATAGACCTCTTTTCACTGCAGATCACTGTTGTAGCCTGGATATGAGCTTAAACTGAGACATACAGATTAGCTTTCAGACGGGGTTTACTCCTGAAAAATCTCTAGATACATAATTCACTGATCTAGGTGAGCAAAAGCTTTTCTGTGACAGAAGCAATAGGTTTTTCTCTGTTTCCACCTGACCTATTTTCTTCCATGCATCAAGTCCCCCTGAGACGATAGTGGCCGTAAACATGAATATTCATTCCTAAAACCACACGCTGCTTCTCCACGGATCTTCTGTACCACCATTCCAAGGACACTAGCTCAGGGACGTTCAAGAGCAGAAGGAGGAAAGGGCGGTAAGTCCTGGGCAATGGTGCTTTTGGCACAAATGAAACCATGTCTTGGTACCAACTCAAGATTTCTCCACACATTCAATTCATCATTATGATGACACTTGTCAAATGTTTTGATTGGCTAAAATTGTTCTCACCAGTATACCCTTATACCCTCCAAATTTTAAACTTTATATTGGCACTATCAGTAGACTGAACCTAAAACAAGAACTCCCCCTAAACCTCTTTAAACTGGTTGCACTTGAATCATCACCCTTGTTCATGTACGCTTGATCAATGCTATAACTATTTCTGTCTGTTTGAAATTAGAAAGACTCCTGATGGATTTACCCAAAAAAAAGGCACCTAAAATACATTGTAAAGCCTATGGCCAGCTACATGCTAACTAAGAACTATTTTGCAGGATTGTTTTATCTCCTGCCCTGTACTCACTATAGAACTTAATTCATGAAAACCTTTTACCATGGCCCAGGTTTTTACTGAAGGTCTAATCCAATAAGCCACATAATCTTAATCTTCCTCAACCGTGAGTTTTGAGGTGTATACCTATCTATGCCAGATAAGCTTGTTGACATAAGCCAAATACTTAGATCATATGACCTACAGGAAGAAGCGAGAAGGAGGATGCCTATTTCGCACATGCAATTCTAATTTTATGTTGAGTGTTCTCTCAAGTGATAACCAAGATAGCAGTCTTCTCTGAGATTCAGGTCAAACCAGACATTATCCAAATGGCATCAGCAGGGATCCCAACAGTGGAAGGCGCGGTCTTCAGCCTGCAATGGCCTTACCAGCTATTCCGAAATCCGAAGAGCACTAGCTGGCAGTGCAGCTGTTGTTGCTATAGGGATGAAATCCTGCGAGTGTCCCATCTGTTACAAACGGGACAGCTTGGAAACCCTCCCACAGGTCTCAAGAAGAAATGAAGCAAACAAATGACTCATTTGGTTAGGAAGGCTGGTTTGACTAAGCAGCAATTTCAGCAGATTTCAAGCATCTGCAGGTCACAAATCTTTTGTCCAAATAAATAAAAAAAGATATTATTTCATAATCGGTTGCAAAACAATTCAAGCTTCAGCTACTTTTGAACAAGCGCACATTAACCAAGTGCAATGTTTTGCAACTGCTTCAATGTTAAATTTAGCAAATAAACTTTTATTTAAGGACTTAATCCACTTTTCCAGGACAATTACTACTAGCATCCAAAGAATATCAAGGGCTCATTTAAAAGGATCATTTTGAGAAAAGCAGAAAAAAAAAAAACAGCCTTGTGTGATATGCCCATATGGAATGTAGGGCCATTGAACAGGCTAAAAAAAGATTAATTCAAGTTTGTCTGCAATGTGTTTTTGTCATTACTTTTCAATTCTACACAGATAGATTGGTTAAACCCACTTTTGTACTAATATTACTTTAAAACTCATAGAGCCATCCAAATTTCAACTAAAATAACATCTGGCATAGCATATTTGAGAAAAAAATGAAATCCATTAAAAAAAAAAAAAAACTTAATTCTTATCCAAAAAGAAACTCAGTATCCGAAAAGGAAAATTAATAGAACAAGGATTTTTTTTTTGGGGGGGGGGAATATTAGCTACTTGAAGATACGTGTGAGAGAGGCCACAATTGTGGGTTCTTGTCCTCTGTTAGAGTGATGCTTTGCTGGCTAACATGCTTTTTATTATGTCTAAATGCGAAGCTACACACTTCAGTTAGTACAGCAGGACAAAATTTTGACAAACTGGATCCTGGGGGAATTTCCTAAGAAAGGGCGCCTCTGCTTGAAAGTGACCTTTCAGACTTTGACTCTTCAACAGCCTGACTAATCAAACTTAACTCGGTAGCTAAGTGTTATGGAGTTGCATTAACCAAAGGAAGGAATGTCTCTTCGTGTCAACCCTACCGTATCTGTCAAAACAAAATAATCGTGTGGCTCCCGTACTTCCCTGGTGCGGACACAACAGGAGGAATTAGCTAATTGAATGCCTATAATCTAATATTTTTCCTGCCTCAGAGACTGGAAGAGAGAAACCTTTAAACACAGTGTATCACACATTCCGCCTGGGGCTCACCGGCCTCATACTGTCTTCGGGTAGCCTGGATTCCTGTCCAAACTAAACATTTCTTTCATGTCCCGTCTTGCATCCATCACTATATCTTTCTAACTCTCCAAAGTCAAGGGCATCTACCATCATTTTCACATTTTTACAGTACTTCAATGTCTTCTCATTCCAGCTAAGTAACAATAATTGGCTATAGCATTCCATTAACATCTCTCCTCTTTGAGGGATTTGGAGATCTGAGTCAAATCCTCACTTTTTATGTGTGAATGAAGTCATTTACTCAAAGCATTACACAGAAAAGAAAGGGACACTTTTAAACTAGGCAATGGAGGTTTTCAGTCCCTCATGTTGACACATAAGAAACCATCTGTCCTCTTGGAGTTTAAGGCTGGGTCTTTACTTGCCTTGATTGCAATGTAGGAGAAAATTCTCACATGTATTCATTTATATCCTGAGATCATCTTGGGATTATTTAATATTTTTCTATATAGTTTTGCATGTACATTTTACACTTTTAATTTTGTTTTCTCATTCTATAAAAATTTATAATCCACTTATGACTTAATGGAATATAGAATGCATCCAACATAATGGGGAGAAAAACAGAAAGATGGTGCAGAATAAAGAGGAGCTGACAAACAATGACCAAATAATTTGTTTTGTCAACTTACAAATATCAAATAGAGACACCAAATTTCATGATTTCCTTATTTTTAATAGCTGAGTAGTATTCCATTGTGCAAATGTACCACAATTTCTGTATCCCTCAATTAAAGGACATCTGGGTTGTTTCCAGATTCTGGCCATTACGAATAGAGCTGCTACCAACATGGTTGAGCAAATGTCCTTGTTGTATACTTGAGTATGTTTTGGACATATGCCTAGGAGTCAGCTGGATCTTGAGGTAGCACTAGTCCTAGTTTTCTGAGAAAGTGCCAGATTGCTTTCCAAAGTGGTTGTATACTTCTCCCGGGGGGTGGGGGGGGGAGGTGCAGCCTTGCCAGGCCACAGAGGAAGACAATGCAGCCAATCCTGATAAGACCTGATAGACTAGGGTCAGATACATTTTGTCTAATTATCAAAATTACCAGTTAAAATAATTACTTAAATGAAATAGGTATGAAATAGGAAGGAATGGCACAAATTGCACAACTGAACAATTCCTGAAGAAATGTTTTACCAGGACCTACACTAGTGTGGCAATTTTGAAATTAGAGTCCAGGAACAAAAAAGGTGAAGGCTGCCTCATCTAACTCTCCCATTTCGTAGAAATTTAGATCCAAAAAGGTACCTAACTGGAGTTAAACACAGAGACGAAGGCAGGACTCACACAAACCTTTGTTTCTTTCTTTGTTTCTTTGTCTCAAGTGGAATCCGTTGAAACCTAGAAAGCAGAGCAGTGGTGTCTAAGCCTCTCTGACTTCTGAGATTTCTGGCATCTGTGTGACAAACAGATAATAACAACGTGCACTGAGCCATTCACCAAGAGCTACACTAACACTTAAAGGAGGAAATTTGGAAAGAGAAGGAAATAATGGATTATAACACTTAAATTATATTATTAATTTAAAGATAATTCAAAGGATTTTATTTGATCAGTATCTTTATTTATTTAGATAAAAGAGGGAAAGAAAAGACAGGAGGAAGGGCGTCTAATATGAGCTGGCCTTGCATTTTTGGGACTATAATGAGGAAGAATATTAGAGCAGGATGGCATGCCATTGGAAAATTCACTTGAGAAAGAAAGAGATAAATGAAGAAAATAACCCAGTCAGCAAAGCACTGCAAAGACAAGGACTGGGGTTCAGTCTGCAGAACACTCAATGTTTTGTTTTGTTTTGTTTTGTTTTGTTTTGTTTTGTTTTGTTTTGTTTAAAAAAAGGGTGGGACCATGCATGCTTATAATCCCAGCCTGGGGATGTGGATATGAGACTCAAAAGATGGCCAGCCTAGTTCTGTATCCTCGGGTTTGAGGATGTGACTTAGAGTAACCACAGGATCCAGGAAACGAAAAAGAGACAACTTGAAGATGGAAGAAGGAACCCTAGAGAAAATGGCAGTAGGGCACAGTGCTATGAAGGGAGAAAGGGAAAAAAGGAAAGGAGAATTTAACAAGGGAGAAGAGAAGAGAGATAAATAACAAGAATGATTTCAAAGTCCATAGAAAAACCTACTATCTTATAAACTTATTTAAAATGTATAATATATGTGAATATACATATAATAAATCATATAGATAGAGCTAAAGAAAATATTACTTTTATATAAGTAGTGCTCTGGCAAGATAATAACAAGGTTCCTTTAAATGTTATTTATAAAAAATTCAAGGATGATTCTGTATACAGTCTTTAGAGCTAAAAGCTATCTTAATGAAATACTAATTTTTGCAAAGCTTTAATGCCTCTCAACATAAACTTGAGAGACCAAAGGCATGGTGTTTGTAAATATGAAAGTGCTTTGTAAAATGCCGTGCACAGCTCTTAATGCATTGTGTCCATCACATAATCTATGAAACCTTACACATTTGATTCATTAATACTTCACAAGAAAACATCTCCAAGAAGGATAAAATTTGCAGACATCAGAACCTTAGATCTATGAAATGTTCATGCAACCAAATTTAGCATTTACCTTTTGATTTCTCTCTGACTTATCTATCTCATTTATACTTCATGTTGAGGTCTTGTTGCTGCTTCGAAAGCAGCAGAAGGAGGAACAATGTTTCCCATGGGATATTGTTTTGTTAGAAAGTCCTGCAAGCTACATGAACTATATATAACCTTAGGTAACGTATAGAAAGAAGATAGAACTTGCCGTCAGTGACAAGTGAGAGCCCAGCCAGTATATGTTCCCATTACTGACTGGAAGCTCTTTTCCAGGCTTGCTGCCTGTGACATCCCATCAACTAATTCAGAGTCAATTTCATTAGCCTAAGTGGGTACGAGACTCGAGATTGAATCCTTTCTCCAAGGTTACAATGTAACAGAGAAACTGGAGACCAGCATTGTCTGATTGAAATCCCTTGTTCTTACTACGACACTCGTGACCTGGAGCCTGGCTCGATTGTTGGTCATTGTTTACTGTGTTTTTATGCGTTTATCGTTTATATGTCTACTTTTACGTTTAGTCACGTATTCTTAGATGTTATATATGTATGTATTTTATGTTTAATTATATATACATATAATTGCATGCCTATGTTGATATACTAGTGCTTAAATTAATGTATGTATATTTAATAAGTAATACATATATAATATATAGGCACTGTACAGAAAAATTTATTTACTTTTAGAATACAATACAAATATTTTGAGACATTATCTCACTAAGATGGACTACAATTTGCTATGTTGACCAGGAAGACCTTGAATTCACAGAGATCCACTTCCTTTGCTGCCTGAATACTAAGATCAAAGGTATATGCCACCATAACTAGCTAATATTTGGTTTAGAATTGACAAAATACATGCAAGCTTTTTTTTTCTTTTTTGATTATTACAATTTATTCACTTTGTATCACAGCTGTAGCTTCCTCCCTTGGCCCCTCCCAATCCCACCCACCTTCCCTCTTCTCCCATGCCTCTCCCTCAGTCATTATAATTTAAAACTTTCTGGTTGGAAACAATGTTTTATTAAATGCTTACAAAGAAACCTCTTAGGTTGAGAAATTAACCTTTAAACAAGAATTTTTTTTTTCAGGGCCCCAAATGAAAAAAGTTTCCTCTACAAAATTTCATCTATTTCCAAGGCTGAGGACAAACAGAAAGGATCATTAATCATAGGTAGAAACATTGATAGCTTGAGGCTAAAAGAACCTAATGGGTTTTTCTACATTCTGCCGTTTGAAAATTTATCCCAATAATTTGTTTATCACTCTCTGCTACATACCAGGAAAATTAATACAGCCTGGGAAGGAAGGCATTAATCTCATAAGTCCTAATGAACTCTTTATGAAGTGGCTCTTACTTTCTGTTTTTGGATTAAGTCTCTTATTTGTATTTTTTATCTTGAAAATACTGCAAAAATTGTTTAATGATTTCTATGTTCCTATGTAACTTTTATACATTTGTGTAGGTGTGTAGTGTTTTTACATTTTTAACTTCGAGTTAGAACACATTTCCTTCCTTAGTACATACAGAGTCTAATGTCACATTCAAATAATCTACAATTCAATGCAATTCCCATCACATTACTAACACAATTCTTTACAGACCTTGAAAGAAAATTTCTCAACTTCATATGGCATAACAAGAAACCCAGAATCGCTAAAACAATCCTCTACAATAATAGATCTTCTGGAGGTATCTCCATCCCTGATCTCAAGCTGTACTATAGAGCAACAGTAATAAAAACTGCATGGTACTGACATAGAAACAGACTGGTGGATCAATGGAACCAAAGAGAAGACCCAGAGATAAACCCACACACTTATGGACACCTGATTTTGACAAAGATGCCAAAAATCATACAATAGAAAAGAGATAGCATTTTCAACAAATGGTGCTGGTCTAACTGGATGTCTACATGTAGAAAAATGAAAATAGATCCATACTTATCACCCTGCACAAAACTGAAGTCCAAGTGGATCAAAGACCTCAACATAAAGCAAGACACACTAAGCCTGTTAGAAAAAAGTGGGGAAGAGGCTTGAACTCAAATAATCATTTTAAACAAAGATGTAGTTTTCCCCTGAATGTTTCTTTCTTATCCTAACAATTCATGTGAAAACTCTGTACATTTTAAGAAAACCCTTACATTGAATTATTTAATCCCAATTTTAAATTTCCAGATTTTTTATATGAATTATGTTATCCAATCTTCATGTAAAATCCTATATAGATCTTTTTTTATTATATAACCATTTATTCTGAATCTTGATGACATACAGTATTTTACCCCATGTCAAAATCATCAAATGCTTCCTCAGAGTGGGGCCATTAATGTCCCTAAACATATGACCATGCATACACGTAGAATTCTTTATAACTAAGTCTTAATATGTTTTCAAACGTCATGATTATATCAACTATATATATGAAAAAACATATCTCCTGTAGAGATCTTTTTATTATTATTATTAATTACACTTTATTCATTTTGTATCTCCCCATAAGCCCCTCCCTCCTCCCCTCCCGATCCCACCCTTCCTCCCTTTTCTGCATGCATGCTCCTCCCCAAGTCCACTGATAGGGGAGGTCCTCCTCTCCTTCCTTCTGATCTTAGTCTATCAGATCACATCAGGAATGGCTGCATTGTCTTCTTCTGTGGCCTGGTAAGGCTGCTCCCCCCTCAGGAGGAGGTGATAAAAGAGCAGGCCAATCAGTTTATGTCAGAGGCAGTCCCTCTTCCCATCACTATGTAACCCACTTGGACACTAAACTGCCATGGGCTACATCTGTGCAGGGGTTCTAGGTTATCTCCATGAATAGTCCTTGGTTGGAGTATGAGTCTCTGGGAAGTTCCCTGTATTCAAATTTTCTTGTTCTGTTGCTCTCCTTGTAGAGTTCCTGTTCTCTCCAGCTCTTGCTATTTCCCACTTCTTACATAAAATTCCATTCGCTCTGCCCGCCAGTTGGCCATCAGGTTCAGCATCTGCTTTGATAGTCTGCAGGGCAGAGGCTTTCAGAGGCCCTCTGTGGCAGGTTCCTAGGTTGTTTCCTGTTTTCTTCTTCTGGCTTTCAGAGGCCCTCTGTAGATCTTAATACTCTATGCCTGATTAACACTACTTCTCAAGACTGTATTACCATGCTTCGCCACACACTCTCATTTTTCTTTGTTATAAAAATCTGTTCTGATCTTTTAACATTAACACTACCTTCAAGTAATCCAATGGTCTTTGTTCACTAGAATACTTTTTATACTCTTTTCCCATATGCAGATGGAAGTGTATTTCTAGTACATTTCTGTCTCCTAGGAGCCCTTCTGTTCAACTTGGAAGATGGACAATAGTGTGTTTGTGCCTTGTCTCAGCAATGGTCAATACTCATCCAGATTTTCAAGTTTAAAGAAACTGATATGCCCGAAGCCTCCAATGCTGTGCCTATGACACTTGATGTCAATAGAATGCCAGAACATCACAAAGGCAAAGCTTAAAAAAAAAAGAGAAGAACTTCAAACTATTTTTAAGTAAAGAAGTCATGATACCTCAGATCTCAGACACCCTTATAGCAGTCCGCATTGTTATACATGCATGGGAGAAACTCGTGGTCTCCTTTTATATGAATTTTTCACTTAAAGTATGCCTGCAGAGAAGTCATATCCCTATCCCTCCACAGTTCATAATGCTCATCACTGCCGAGAGGGAAAAAAATGGGACCATGGATTATTTCTGCTTCCAGCCCTTTTAGTCAAATTATATCTTATGATACATTTAAGTAAAAATAAAAGAGAGAAAAAAAGAGAAAGAAAAAAGAAAAATGTCTTTCATCTGTGATGTTGAACACACCGAGGTTAGTCTACATAATATTGAGATAACTAGTAAGATGATGTAATGAGGGATTTCTTTACACAGGTTGTTTGGTGTTGGGAAATAGGAAAGAACACTTCCATAGGGAGCTCTTTTATACCGTATAACATTTAAATGTCTGATTTCATCTCTAAATTTTCATTTCAAGAAAAATATCAACGTGAATCATTAATATTGTCCATATATTCAGCCAGGAGCCCAGTGGATACTGAATATGATAGAATTTTCCATTTTCCAGCAGATAAATGAAAGGAAGCAAAGGTAAATGCTGCTGGCATAAACCTTTGTGTTTACAGAGAGTCTCAGTCTAAGATTTTTGTTACATGGCACTCTTCACAGAAATCAACATGATAGCAACTCATTGTGATCATTTCAAAGTGATTCAGATCATGAATGTCACGATGAAAGACAAATGAACCATGCCAGGTATCTAAGCACAGGCTGTATAGCTCATAATAGTTCTTTTTCATTAACAGCAAAGACAGATTAGGAAAAGAAGAAGAAGAAGAAGCATTAAAAGGCTCATCTTCAGACAAATCAAATATGAGAAGTCTGCAAGGCATCTATTTAGAAAGGAAATTGTCTTCTGTGCCCTTTACAAATTTCATGAAAGATAATATACTCAAGGTATCAAAAAGATGAAAGGTGTGTTTACCGAGAATTAAGAGGAGTGGCAAAGCATAATTTTACTTTCAAACTTGGTTTTGTAAAGAGACCATTTCACCCTGCCTCATGGAACATTGAATTATAGAATACTGTAGCTGTCTGTGATGAGCATAGAGGTCACACAGTGTAAAGGACAATATCATATAAATATGGCATACTTTAAGGAGAGTGGAATGTTTACAAGGTAATCAGTCAGTCTGACCTTTCAATCACCTACTTATTTCATAGTTTAGAGGCATCAATACACACTTACTTCTATTCTCATTCTCTCTAAAAGGTAGACTATGGTACATAATTCCTGTCATTTTAATACCCACTGGCTCATTCTATAATTCTGCTAATTCTGCAATACACATGTGTGTGTGCACGCACACACACACACACACACACACACACACACACACACATACACGCACAGGGAAAAGCTACCATGGGATTTTATTCTCTTTTTTTCATCAAACTTTAATTCTCTAAATTAAAATCACAGCAAAGTGCCTCTATATAACCAAAACACCTTGGAAAATTAGTATTATCTTGTTCCTCCTGCCTTCCATAATTCATTATTTTAATAAATATTTATTCTTGTCTAACCTGTGCTATGAATTATCATATGGGTATAAAATCAGCACTCTAGAAAACAGGCGGAGATCCGGAGACATGCATGGCACTGTGTATTTCTGTGTGGAAAAGTGTGTGATAAACATCATTGAATAAGTAAGAGATGTACTGTGTCAGCTCCTACAATGAAAAATAGACAAGTGAGTGTATTCAAGCTCAGGGTGGAGGGTCGATTTTTAATGGAACAGGGAGAAGATGAACAGAGATTGGATAGAAGGAAGAGAGGTAAGCAGTAGGATATGCTGTAGAATATTCCACTCATAGAGAAGAGCCATGTAAAGGAATTGATACAGAATGTGTTTCCTGGGTTTGAGAAGCATCAGGTCACTGGTGCATTTAAAATACCTGATCAAGGCGGGGGGGAGGAAGTTCAGAGGACCCCAGAACATGCATTAACTTGAAGACTATCCAAGAGATGCTGGCTCTAGTCTTGAACAGAGGAAATATTGTATACATTGCCTTCTTTGACCGTGTTTTATGCAGCATTTCGTACATGGGAAGCTATCCCAAACTTAGAGGCTTAAAACAAGGCTTAAAATGCATGATTTGAGTGACAGAACCCAAAACTCTGGGCATAGGGATCTTTTCTGAGACTGATACTCCAACCAAGGACCATTGATGGAGATAACCTAGAATGCCTGCACAGACATGGCCCATGACAGTTCAATGTCCAAGTGGGTTACATAGTTATGGAAACAGGGACTGTTTCTGACATGAACTGATTGGCCTGCTCTTTGATCACCTCCCCCTGATGGGGGAGCAGCCTTACCAGGCCACAGAGGAAGACAATGCAGCCACTCCTGATGAGAGCTGATAGACTAGGATCAGAAGGAAGAAGAGGAAGACCTCCCCTATCAGTGGACTTGGGAAGGAGCATGGGTGGAGAAGGGGGAGGGAGGGTGAGACTGGGAAGGGAGAAGGGAGGAGTTTATTGGGGGGATACAAAATGAATAAAGTGGTAATTAAGAAAAATCAAAATAAAAAAGAATAACTTGAAATTTAAAAAATGCATGATTTGCTTAGATCATGAATCCAAAGGCCACAGTTTGATCAGGTGTGGGTCTGATCTCCTTGGATTTGTTCATGTGTCTATGGTTGGTGGCTTCTGCAGATTTATGTGCTCTTCAAGTAGAAGACAGGGCTATCTAAAGAGCAGGTGTTTATAATCTGTCAGGCTAGCCAGTGCGGTTCACATGATTGTGATGGTTAAAAGCAGTTGGGCAAATGCTCATTGCTCCCTATACTTCTTCCTTTCTTCATAACTTATACTCAGACTGACTAGGTTAACTGAAAAACTATATCAATCTGAGAAAGGAGTCTCAATTGTGGGACTGCCTAGATCAAACTGGCCTGTGGATACGTATGAGGAGACCACCCTGGGATCTGAATTCTGTGAGTGAACAAGCAGGCATCATAGGTGCAATTCATTTCTCTCTGCCCATGGCTGAGGAGGTGACATGACCAGCTGCTTGAGTTCTTACCCTGACTGCCCCTCCTGACCTTGAGTTGTATGTAAATCACCATGAAAGCTATTCTTTGGGAGGGGTATTCAGATGGCTTCCAGCCCCTGGGTCTCTGGGCCCTGTTTCTGAAGTGTATTGTCTTCAGCAAATAGGAACCTACTTTTCACCTCTGGGGGGTAACCAAGGACAAGAGCAACAGGCTGTTTTGAGATTCCCTTGGGTAGTCCTGACCAACATCTCATGTCTGGTATTGGGGTTTCTGTTAGCTGCTCTTTGGCTCTTTCTGCACAGTGAGCTGAAATATGGGAGCTGTGTCGCAGCATCCGAGGCTCTTCCTCTCCAACACTGTTCCCTCTCCACTGTCATGTTATGGGCATGGCACAGAGCTGCTAATTGAAGGTCTGCCCCTCTCAGTTCCAATCACTCTACCAAAAGCCTTCGCGTGTGTCACTTCACAGTAAACTTCTTGCATCCTTAGCCTGCTCTGAGCTCTGCTTTAAAAGCTAACCCAGTATGGCAACCCATCCACAGAACCCCTGGGTCATCCTATTTTGCTCTTGTGTCACTTGGATAAACACCAGGAACAAAAGCGACATGAGAAGGAAAATATCTAGTTCGCTTTGCACTTTCAGGTTACAATTCATCATTGAGAGAAGTGGGGACAGGAAGCTGGAGGCAAGAATAGATGTAGGACCCATGGAGGAACATTGTTTGCTGGTGTGCTCTCTTGATTACTCGTGCTGAGCAGCTTGACTTTATTTGTTTTAGGATCTCACTAGGAGAGCCCTGGCTGTCCTAAACCCACTTTATAGCCCAGGCTGGCCTCGAGCTCACAGAGATCACACCTATAAACTACATCGTTATGTTACAAATAATTTCTTGTTGTAAAATTTTACCTATTGAAATATAATGATAAACTGTAATGCATTTAACTATATTTTAGTCTGAAATATTAACTTCAAACGGTGTAGGTTTCCTTCTTTATTTGTTCTCTAGCTTTTAATAGCCATGTAAATATTTGGGTTGGTGGAGGTAGGAGCGAAAGCGGGCAGCATTACTGATGAGCACTACATTACGAACAGAACTCAAGTACTTGAGGTGTTAATTGTCATATTTTTAGATGCTTTCCATTCTATAAGCCACACTCCATCCATGTAAAAACCCTAGACAAATAGTCACATCGGTCTCCAAGGAAGGAAAGATGCATAGGTGTGATTCCTAGGTTGTCTGTCCCCTGTAATTGAATATCCTTTGCTAGTATTACTTCCTGCTCCATACTACAATAGATTCTAGAAGTATCCAGAAGACACATGGATTATAGCACTGAGAGAAAGGGTAGGAAAGAGAGGGCTTACAAGCTGGGTAGAAAGAAGCTGGGGGAGAAAGTCAATCGGTCTGTGAGTGGCAGAGAAGGGGGTGTGAAAATCGGTCCTCTGGATCAAAGTCACACGCATGCTGAAATTGCCATTGGTTCCCGGATCAT
This sequence comes from Meriones unguiculatus, assembly GCF_030254825.1. NCBI lineage: Eukaryota > Metazoa > Chordata > Mammalia > Rodentia > Muridae > Meriones > Meriones unguiculatus. The sequence goes on along the minus strand of NC_083362.1, from coordinate 67,003,132 downwards.
ATGTGCATAGCTTGAACACAGTAATCCATGTGACCCTCCGAACAATACTTTCTGTTCTTCCAACTCACACACCGTCCCACTCCTATTCCTTATTCCCCGGAGAAGTGAGCTTCAGACTGTAGTGAACACTTGCCTCTGTCGCCCTCATATTAGTCTCCACACCAATCACTTTAAAGATGAGAAGGAATTTGTCTCCCCAGACAACTTGAGCCCTTTACAGAAAAGGTTGTAGGTAATGGTATCTTTTTGCTGACTATAGGAGAATACTTTTCTGATATGAGCACTTAGTTATTACACAGCAAGTGAATTACGATTTGAAACCCTTACATTAAAGCAACCAAATAACTTCATTATCTGTTCAATACCCAGCCCCATTTCTTTCTCCTGTGTCCTCATCGCTGGGAACTTGAGCAAAATACACTTATTGAGGGTCTTCTTTATCCTTTTGTACAATTTCTAATTGTCCCGAACAGGTTATAGTTTTCAAAGCTGCATCTAAATCTACAAACACAATAATATGGTCCGAGGAATACCTAGTGACGCATCGTGTCGCATGGTGCACACCTAAGTTGCTACAGCGCACCATAGATCACTGATTCCCGTCATTTTCCTCTTCGTTTGAAGTGGAAATAATAGTAGTTGCTTTGCAAAGAAATGGCTGCATTCTCTGCATTGTTCCCTTTTGCATGCTCACGCTATCTAAAGTAATTCATTAAAAGGGATAAGGAAAACGGAATTTAGCTTTAAGATAGCAAATAGTTTAAAATTAACTTTACTCCCATCACTTGTTATCCAGCACAACCCTGTGGATTTCAGGGTCTCCTCGGCTAAAATCTAAGAAAGTTGCTAAGAACCACCCACAGTGCTAAAATACTGTACGATATCCCTCTTATGTCGACTCTGTACATGCCGCCATGGTAAAGTAGGGTTGTCTAGAATATTCTGTTTGTTTATTCAGGAAGAAAGAAGATGGGGTCTCTGCCTCTTCCTGATATGGAATTCCTGAATGTAAGGACTTCATTCTGTGTCGTGATACCAATGGCTAAACATGAGAAATCCGTAAGGAAGGATCTTGTTTATAACATATGCTTAACTGACTAAAACCAATTGGAAAATCAGGAGGAGATATATATATATATATATATATATATATATATATATATATATATGAAAGTTCATGCATATGTATAAATTTTCCCTTTGTCTTGCTTCTTCAATATCCTCCTATCTTTGAGAACAATAAAATATGCTCAACACCATTCACCAGTCCAAGCTAAGGGTGCCAGGTCCTCCAAAAAGCTATTCATTTATTTATGAAAATTGATCAGGATTATCCTCTTCAGTTTTAAGAAATGCAGTAGCAGCCAAGAACATTTGCAAGTATTTTTAATTCATGATATTGGCTTCTACCATGATCTTTGCTAATTATCTTGTTCTAGGTATATCTGGAAATCTTTCACTGTAACAAGATGGACTCACCTGAGAAATGCAATGAGTCTTCTCTTGGTGCAGATTTTTTGTTATACCTCAAATAACAAGCATTGGAGTGAAAGGGAATTTTAATAATGATGTTTCAGTAACTGCAATATTTAACTATAGTGGTTGTGGCACTAGCAACCTGATTTTCTCTCTCTCTCTCTCTTCCTCTCTCTCTCCCTCTCTCTCCTCCCTCATCGTACATTAAACTTTGCTTCAGAAACTAGGTCATCACAGTAGCTCTCCCTACTAAAACAGGTTAGTAGACATATCTTAAAGCTATAAACCCCTGAATGAAGAAGATGGATGGTTAATTTAGCTGTTTCTTTGACCTTGGAAAAAATAGACAATCACAAGCATTTTTTTCTCCATAAGATTGCTGATTGTGCCAATTATGATTAAGTGAAACTGACAGGGAATGACTCTCCAGGAAATATGAAGAAAGTTTCAAATCTCATTGTATAGCTTTTTCAATCATAAAAGGGAAATGAACATTTGTTCCAGCCTCCTATATTACATTTTTTTTGATAGAAGGAAAATCATATGCCAAAGCCAACACCAATATGTCTGTCTTCTTCCTTTCCTACCTTAAACCATGTGAACTATCCTAACGTTGCCTAAAGAAGTGGCTTGAACTGGGGCAGCCATTTAACTTCACAAAGTTTGCCACAGGCCTGAGGAGATTCTGTTACACCTGAGAGGTGAATGGTAAAAGGCACACCGATAAGATACTACTCATTTTCAGTCGTTGAAATAAAACCTCAGCTGAGAGACTTGATTTCCGGCTGGTATGGTTTTGTTTGGGGTTTTTTGGTAGGAAGATATGCCTGCTGCTTGACAGTTTGCTTAACACTGAGCACGTCTTCTACAAGACTATCTGCATAGATGAAACATACATCCATTTTTCCAATCTTCTGTTCTATGTGCTGGCCTCTCCTACATGGTAACCCTGACCTACGATCACTTTTAATGAGAACATCTTGGGATATGGGGTCATATGTTGATGTCAAGAAGCTAAAGTGAAGTTTTGAAGTGGCATTAAGTTGAGCCTTAGATCTGATCAGGCCAAAGATACACAAAGAAGAAAGATAGTCATGGGAAGAGACAGCAGCTATGGTGCTCCAAGGCCAGGAATGGAGAATCACTGGCAAGCCGCAGACACAGGAAGAATGAACTTACCCAGCACTTTTGGAAGGAACTCATCCTGATATTAAATGTCCTTGACTTTAAACTTCATTCCCTTTCAACTAAAAGAAAACTTTCTATTGTTCTGACTTGGCCACTTTGAGAGAATTTGTTGTAGCAATTTAGGAAACTAATGAAAAATTCCTACACATATATTAAATATATGAAAATTAATTTATACTTGTTAAATTTATAATAAAAATATAAATGCATGTTAATATATGAAATATATAATATTGCATGTTGGTCTCACAATGTCTTTCATATCTGGTTATGTGTATGCATCTGTATGCATATACACATATGTGTTTATAATGCAAATTATAAATAAATGGTAGATACAGAGATACATAGATAGATATATAGACAGATAAATAAACAGGCAGGCAGACTTAAGTACTTAAGTACTTTACTTCTTCAGCTTCGGGGGTTGTTGATTGAAAATGTGTTTTGTCATGCCAGGTTCACGGGACCCTCAGAGACCACCAGGAGATGACTTGATGCAATTGCAAGAGAGCTTTATTACAAGAGCGATCAAACTCAGGACCCAACTCTCACTGACGCAGCAGTAGAGATGAAGTGGGACCCTGAGCTCTGAGTGGGCAGGATTTTTAAAGGGAAAGTCTGTGAGCAGGGGGTTTCCATGGCAGCAAGCAGGGGGGCACAAATCTTGGCATTACAGAATTGGGTGAAGTTTAGCAGGGCGGGGTGACCTTTTCTGAGGCACACAATCACAATGGCTAAGGCATATAATCACAATGGCTATATTTCTAAAGCACATCTGAAACACTGGGGAGGATTTTCCCACCCGATTCTCAACCGATTCCCGTTGATTATTGCCACGGAGTTTGTCTCTATTTTCTATGAAGCATTTATTCTGTTATATTTCCTGGAGGCTGTTGCTAGGAGAGTTAACTTTGTTTTCTTCCAGGTGTACATTCTGTGATATTTCCTGGTACCTGAATTCAGTTCCCAGTCAAAATCTTTATTTCAAAATGGAGTTATATTCTTGCTAACTTAAACTCTTCAGTTTCAGCAGGAATTTTTGAATTTTGAACTCTGGAGTGTTCAATTCTGTCTCAACTTGAACATACTTCTGCCTTCAAATTTCCATCCGTGACTACAATGTCTAATATTATGGGGATAGTTTTCATTCTTTTTCACATCATACAGGAAAAAAAAAGATGTACTTGAGAAGGAATATCCCTGAAAAAAAAAGAAGACATGCTCTACAGGTATTTGGTGCATAGTTTATCTTATTTGGGGTGTGTGCGTGTGTGTTAGTGTGTGCATGTACTGGTGTGAACTAGTGGAGGCTATACTGCAAAGCCAAGTGTCACTGATCCTTCTCCACGTTTTTTGTTTTTGTTTTTGTTTTTTTTGTTTTTTGTTTTTTTAGACAGAATATGTCACTGAACTGGATGTACTAAACAGGAAGCCAGCAAACCCCAGAGAGCCTCTTATGGCTGTCTTCCAATATCGAAATTACAAGAAACGGCAGCCGTGCCTGGCTTTTTTTTTTTTTTTTTTTTTTTTTTTGTCAGTGCTGCTGTTGGAAAAAGGGATCTTTACGTGTTCAAGGTCATCACAGGTCATCATCCTTGTGTGACAAGCACTCCACAGACTAGCACATCTCCTCAGCTCCTATTTTTATAATTTTATCTGTCCACTAATGCCGAGGTTTTTAAATTATACACTATATTTGTAACCAGTTGCTGCTATTAGTCTAAGCAATTGCACCTAAATTGTAATGAAGAATATAGCCTGAAAGTCTGACCTTTTTTGAATACTCTATTATAGCTCATATTTTTCCAATTGGTCCTACTTTTAGAGGTTAGAATATTAATGGCGAGGAGAAGAGACCTGACATTAAATTTTAATTGGGCTGAAAACTCAAAACTTTATGTCTCTTTCCTTTGCTGACATTGGCATAATGGCTTTCTTTTGTTCCTTTTATTCCCAGATAATTGAGTTAGAATATCTCTGTTAAACAAATCCTCTTTTAGAAAGACCTTTGAACCTAATCATAACCTCTGGCAAAATAAGACTTGTAACAAAGTACAGAAATGTTTCTTTTCCATTATTTGGTGCGCAAGTTCTAACATTTAAGGTTCAGAAGCTTGGCATAAGAAGTAAATAAGATTCGTTACAATCTGGTTAGAATTACAAGAATAAGGGTCAAAAGTGACATTTATCACTATACGTTTTCTAAACCGTACAGAGCTAACAGGACTTCATGGGGTGTTGGGGTAAGTGTTGGGGGCATGAGCAAAGGCTTTTTTTTGGAGAAAATTACTCCACATTTTTAGTATTCAAGTGGATTGTGCACAGATCTCAGGTGGGGAAGCACAAGTGTTTAGATATGGTGTAGTCACTGGGCAATCAATAAATACTGCTCTTCTGATCAACTCCATGTGTGTGTGTGTGTGTGTGTGTGTGTGTGTGTGTGTGTGTGTGTGTCTGTGTGTAGGTCAATGGGTGAGCTTATGTAGTATTCTTCTGGATATTCATACTTTTTTTTTTCTTAAGAAAATCTTTCTCTACCTTCTATCTCACCAAGCAGGCTAGCCTGGCTGGCCAGCAAGCCCCAGAGATCCACCTGTCTCCAGTGCTGGCATTATTATTGCTGTGATAAAACACCATGTCCAAAAACAACTTGGGGAGAAAGGATTTATTTGAGCTCACAGCTTTCACTTCATCACACAGGAAAGTCAGGACAGGAACCCCAGGCAGGTCTGGAGCCTAAAGGCTGTAACTGAACATACAGCAATGGATGGGTGCTGCTTACAGGCTTGTTCCCATGGCTTTTAAGCATGCCTTCTTCTAGTACCCACATCAACCAAGTCCTACAGACTTTCCTGCAGCCCAGTCCTCTGGAGGCATTTCCTCAATTTTCATTTTTTTTTTCTTCCCAGATGACCTTTGCTTGTGTCAAGTTTCATAAAAACTAACCCGCTGACCATCACTTCAAAACATTTAAGATCTGGCCTTGAGAGATAGCTCAATGGTCAATAGCACTTTCTTCTCTTCCAGAGGACCAAAGTTTTGCTTTCCAGTACCCATGTCACAACATCCTCTAATTCCAGCTCCAGAGGATTCCATACTCTCTTCTAGTCTCTATAGACACCAACACACACACACATGCACACACATGCACACACACATGCACACACATGCACACCTATAGAAGGGCTTGAAAGAAAGGAAGGGGAAATTATATAATTATAGTCTTAATTAAAATTAAATTAAATTCTTAAAATAATAATAATAGTTTTTTAATCCTAAACTCTGTTTATATACTTAACAGTCTATGATGTCAGTTGTGATTTATATTCATTTTATTCCCTCCTTTCTTTGAATATTCTGCCTTTAAACTTCATGTTTTTCCATTTTATGTTATATTCTTATCCCCTCTTAGTAGCTTTATAAAAGGTTACAGAAAGGAGGTCTAGTTTGGTCTTCTACTTTGGCACAAATAAATTTCTGTTCTAATTATTTTTCTTTGTCTTTCTGTTTCTGGCATTTCTTTGGGGGAGGGTTATTTTCCAGTTCAGTTTAACAATTTATCATTTCCTACAGATTTCCTCATTTCCCACAGACTCACTTGGTAGAATGATAGATGGCCCTTTATTTTTTGCATGCAATTTTCTATTCATTCTTATATTTGCAGTATACTAATTTTCTGCTCACTGTTTATATTATACTATTCTTTCTCTTTTTTTCTATTAACAAAGGTACTTAAACTAGATACACTATTCTAATTATGATTGCTTCATCAATATCCAGACAGCTTCAATTCAGGCTAGCCTATTAATTCATTCTACTTATGAATGAAGAATATGTAAACATGAAATCCCATGAATCATACTGATGCAACAGAAAGTCATGTACCACACAGTCTCACTCATATACAGTCTAAGATATTTGACCTCCAGGAAGCTGAGAGAAGAATGGTAGCTACCAGAAGAAGAGAGGAGAGGAGAATAACAGTGGAGCAAGGTGATCAATGGGCAGAAAGTTACAATTAGAAAGAGTTTGCAGTGCTAGGATGCAATTACATGACAGAGTAGCTACAGATAATAATATGTTGTACATTTTTTTGAACCTGAGAGAGAGTTTGCAATAAAGAATCGACAAATGTTTGGAAATATAAGTATCTTGAACACAATTTGAATGTTATACAATGTATAGATGTCTCAGAACAATTCATTAGGGCCAATTAATCTATATGTATCACGGAATCTCTATATAAAACTGATGCCATATATGTACTCTTAAAATACTGAAAAATAAAAGAAATTTATCAGAATGGGGGAAACATGTATAGAAGAAGTTGGTTGAAATATACTTTTCATTGTAATATGTAAGTTGCAATTTTTATGTACCTGCTCTTATTTTCCAGATAGTCTAAAAAGACTTAGAAACCTATAAATAACCTATAAATAGCCACAATATTTAAGGTATGCAAATTGTGCAAACAGTAATCATCACTTTTATGAGTTTGCCTTAATTAGAGACAAACCTTTTTTCATGTGATTCAAGATATTGCTATTCAAATGAAGCAACACTAAGCTAGCAAGGCATTCCCACTTACCACAATGATTATCCCATACAATAAATTAACATGCTATATCACTTAAGGTTTTGATTCATGCTTAATTATAGTTTCTCCCATTTAATTACAAATTAAAGACACTAATCAAACCTCACTCTGAACTGTCTGAGACTAATGACTTCCCTTTCTATCATACTGAGTAGTCTCTCTAATCCATTTCTTTTAAACCCCAAGCCAGGTCAAGTGCTTTCATTTAATGTTCTCATAATATCATGTCTTTTTCCTTCCCAGCACTTAAGATAGTGGTAATTATTTTAAATATGAATGTCAATATCAACTGACAACTGTTGTCCCCCTACTCCATCCTGGAGTTAGCATAAGCTTATACCTGCACTGGTTAACACATGCCAAAAACGGTCACAGTAGTGCCATAGCTAGTTGTTGGATGAATGCGTTTAATTCATTCATTTCAATATTATATATCCGCAAATTACAGCAAAAAGTAAAAAATAAAAATTTCCTTTACTAGAGCAAATCGTGAATGTTTTGAATTAAACTTATAGAATCAAAAAACATTTTATCTAAGATTGAGCACCCAGCCACAAATATCAAAGTAAAAAGTCAGTCAGCACCTACTCTATCTCATACTTGAGTAACAGTGTTTCTCGTTTTGGAAGTTTTGGGTGGACGCTCTTGCGTAAATGAGGTAACTTAGCAAGGATGAGAGGGGAAGCAGGTTTTTAACTTGGGAGTTTGCCTTAGTTCATCCCAGTGACAGATACTAACTAGGTCTGATTAGAGAGAATGGTTTGTAAAGGACAAGTTGTGTTGCACCTTGAAGTAATCACTTTCTAGATGGCGATGCCATCCTGGAATACAAATCCAGCCTTACAGCTGGACACTAAAGCGCCATTCGGAGAGAGATTCATTAGTTCTTTTGTGTGGCTTTGCAGTGGGCCAAGCATTCTTGAGGCTTTTCTGTTATGTGTGTATCAAATCTCAATAGAGATATGTGTATATAGTTCACTCTAGCAAGCAAGCACAGCTGCAAGATTGCTGCTTACTGTTACATTAAAGAAAAGAACACAATTGAGAGGCCCGGATATAGTGAATAACTGATGAGAGCAGTGACTGAAATGCCTTTTATTTTCTCTTCTACATTTCCAACTGCAATAGCAAAAATGAGAACATTTGCATATACTATACAAATAGAAAGCAGCCTTAATAATTTGTACATTTAACCTAAATCTGGGGTGTGCTATTATCTTTGTTAATCAAACTACAAATTCATCAATCCCTGATTTGATTGAAATTCAATTTTAAATACTGTCTCCATAATGCTATTGCTTTAAAAGTAGAAAATTAATATTACTAACATTTGACTGTTCTTATTTTCAATAACCATATAAACTTTACTATTCAGGTGACCCCTCCATTTGCAAAATACAACTAAGTATAATGTGTGTTTGTCAGAAAAAAAGAATTGTTAAAGGAGGGATGAAGGGAAGAAGAGATGAAGAAAGGAACACATGTGAGTACAAAGAAGAATCAACAAAGGGAGGGAAGAAGAAAAGGAGAAAGGTAGGAAAGGGTAGGAAGGGAAGGAAAAAAAAAGAGGAATGATGGCAAGAAAGAACGATTCTGATCCTCTTTAATTCATTAATTTAAAACTATTGTTAGCCCTCTGCTGCAACCTGCTGACAAACTGGAGAACTGCAAATGAGAAAATACCAAGTATTGGCAAGAATTTTACTGTTATTGTTCATTTTTTTTTATTTAGTTTTATATATTTATATTTTTAACATCCAGACTGCAGACTTCTTCTCCTTCCGGTTTCTCCCCACCCCCATCTCAACCTCTACCCTCATCCATTCCTCCCCCATTACTCAGAAAAGGGCCTGATGGCAACAAGCCATGGCAAATCAAGTTGCAGTAAGACTAGGTGTATCTTCTCCTACTGAGGCTGGACAAAGCAATCCAGTAGTAGGAAAGGGTAACAAAAGCAGGCAACATAGTCAGACAGCCCCTACCCCCACTGTTAAGACAAGAAGACCAAGCTACACAACTGTAACATAGGTTCAGAGGGCCTAGGTCAGTCCCACGCAGGCTTCCTGGTTGGTGGTTCAGACTCTGTAAGCCCCTGTGTGCTCAGGTTGGTTGATTTTGTGATTTTTTTTTTTGTGGTGTTCTTGGCCCCTCTTGGCTCCCTTCTTCCACAGCACTCCCCAAGCTCTGCCTAGTGTTTGGCTATGAGTCTTTGCACCTATTTCCAACATGAGCGAAGTCTTCTTGATGACAATTGGGCTAAGGATCAATATATGAGTAGAGCAGAATATAATTACAAATCATCTCATTGAATTTTTTAAATGAACAGTTATTGTTCATTTTAAATTCAGTATTCTTCATATTTTTTTCTAAAAATTATCAAACTGAGGTATTCTTTTTTATTTTATTTTCATTATTAGTTACATTTTATTAACTCTGTATCCCAGCTATATCCCACTCCCCTATTCCCTTCCAATCCCACCCTCCCTCCCTCATCTCCTCCCTGCCCCTTTCCAAGTCCACTCCCCCCTTTCATCTGACCCTGGTTTATCAGGTATCTTCAGGACTGGCTGCAAAGTCCTCCTCTGTGGCCTAGCAGGATTGCTCCTCCCTTGGGGGTTTGGGGGGGTTAAAGAGCCTGCCATTGAGTTCATGTCAGAAATAGTTCCTGTTCCCCTTATTATGGGAAACGAATTGGTTACTGAGCTACCACGAGCTACATCCTAGCAGAGATTCTAGGTTATATCCATACGTGGTCCTTGGTGGAGTGTCAGTCTCATAAAAGACCCCAAAGACCCCTGGGCCCAGATATATTTGGTCCTTGTGGAGCTCCTATCCTTTCCACATCATACTAACTTCCCCTTCTTTCATATGATTCCCTGCACTCTGCTGAAGGTTTGGTTATGAGTCTTACTATCTGCTTTGATACACTGCTAGGTAGAGTGTTTCAGAGGCCCTCTGTGGTAGGCTCCTGTCCTGCTACTTGTTTTCTCCTATGTCCAATGCATATCCCATTTGTCTTTCTAAGTGAGGATTGATCATCTTACCCCGTGTCCTCTTTCTTGTTTATCTTCTTTAAGTGTATAGATTTCATTACGTTTATCTTATCTTATAGGTCTATATAAGTGAGTATATACCATGTGTGTCTTTCTCCTTCTGAGATACTTCACTCAGAATGATCTTTTCTAGATCCCACCATTTGCCGGCAAATTTCATGATTTCATCTTTGATTGCTGAGTAGTATTTCATTATGTAAAAATACCACAATTTCTGTATCCATTCCTCCGTGGATGGACATCTGGGTTGTTTCCAGCTTCTGGCTATTACAAATAAAGCTGCTACAAACATGGTTGAGCAAATGTCCTTGTTGTGTACCTGAGCAAATTTGGGGTATATGCCTAGCAGTGGTATAGCTGGGTCTTGAAGAAACATTATTCCTAATTGTCTGAGAAAGTGCCAGATTGATTGATTGAATGTACCAGTTTACATTCCCACCAGAAATGGAGGATGATTCCCCTTTCTCCACAACCTCTCCAGCATGTGTTGTCATTTGAGTTTTTATTTTAGCCATTTTGATGGGTGTAAGGTGAAATCTCAGGGTTGTTTTGATTTGCATCTCCTTGATAGCTAAGGATGTTGAGTCTCTGAAGAAAGAAATTGAAGAAGATATCAGAAGATGAAAAGATCTCCCATGCTCATGGATTGGTAGGATTAACATTGTGAAAAATGGCCATCAGGCCAAACGCAATCTACATCAAAATACCAACTCCCATCAAATGCAATTACCATCAAAATACCAACTCAATTCTTTATAGACTTTGAAAGAAAGATTCTCAGCTTCATATGGAGAAACAAAAAACCCAGAATCTCCAAAATGGTCCTGTACAACAACAAATCATCTGGAGGTATCTCCATCCCTGATCTCAGGCTGTACTATAGAGCAATAGTAATAAAAACTGCATGATATTGGCATAGAAACAGAAAGGAGGATCAATGGAACCAAATAAAAGACCCAGAAATAAGCTCACATACCTATGAATACTTTTTTGACAAAGAAGCCAAAACCATTCCATGGAAAAAAGACAGCATCTTCAACAAATGGTGCTGGTCCAACTGGATGTCTACATGCAGAAAAATGATAATAGATCCATATTTATCACCCTGCACAAAACTAAAGTCCAAGTGGATCAAAGACCTCAACACAAAACCAGACACACTAAACCGCTTAGAAGAAAAAGTGGGGAACAGCCTAGAACTCATTGGCACAGGAGACAACTTCTTGAACAGAACACTAACAGCACAGGCTCTAAGAGCAACAATCAATAAATGGGACCTCATGAAACTGAAAAGCTTCTGTAAAGCAAAAGACACTGTTGTCAGAACAAAATGACAGCCTACCGACTGGGAAAGGAACTTCACCAAACCTATATCTGACAGAGGACTGATATCCAGAATATATAAAAATCTAAAGAAGTTAAAAAGCAATAAATCAAGCAATCCAATTTAAAAAATGGGGTATGGAGCTAAACAGAGAATTCTCTGTAGAGGAATATAGAATGGCAGAGAAACTGAGGTGTTCTTAAGCAAAGTTGCAAGACTGTTCCCCTGCTAGGAAGGAGAATAAACAAATGAGCAGTATGCTCTGTAAAGACTGTAACATGCTACCTCATGCAGAGTGGAGACTGGTTGATTTTAACTAGCAAGCTATGACCTGGCTTCAAGCCCACCCACAGTTAGATGAAGGCACTCTAGAACAGCTCATGCCACCTTTAGAACCTCAACAGGGATGGGTTAGAGACAGAATCCTCTGTAGCAGGCCACTGAATATGACCAGAAGCTCTGAGGCCACGCGTGGATATTTTAAATGGTTGAAAATAGCATCTAAGAAAAGTAAAACATTATTATAAAGTGACCAAAAACTTACTTTATTGCATTCTATATGGAAGCAGTTATATCTCAGGACAAGTTTCTTGGTCTTTTTAAAAGCTGGCCTCATGGTTTTTATCTACCAGAGACCAGAATCCACTAGTGAGACATTATAGAAAGGCATATGATGTAAAAGACATACTTAATAGTATAAGAATAATTTCAATGCAACACAAAGAAAGGGATTGTGTTATACAATATATGTGTATATGTATATATATTTGTGTGTGTATATAGGTGACACTCATTACATTCTATGGAATAATATATATATATGTACATATATATACACATATATATAACTGTTTTCCTCCATAAAGCTCAGTGTTTTCCTACCAAGCTAAAAAAAATAAGGCTTCAGAATTTCTGGAATAAGGAAAAGAGAATATTGAAGGGAAGAGACTATGAGAGGTTCCTCTATCTTTTTGTGTCTTCAACTACTTTCTTCCAATGTTTTGTTCCTACAGTTTTTATTATAGAAATCCTTCTCTTCATTGATTAAATTTGTTCCTATGGGATGTCTTTAATTTTCTTTTTGTAGCTATCATTCATAGGATTTCTTTCATGGTTTCATTCTCATCAACCTGATTATTAGTGGCTAGAAGTGTTGTTCAGTTCGTAGAATGCTTGCATAGCATACACAGTGCCATTGGCTCTGTTCTCAGGTATCAAGGTATCGGTCGGGTCTGATGCTCTTTGGGTGGATGACACCTAAATGAACATCAGTACAAAGTCCCAATTTATTTCTAATATCAGAGATCAGACCTCTACTCTTGCCTGATGCGTCTAAAACAAAAAGGGGGAACTGTAGAGAGCTGCGGAATGCTATGCCTTAAAGATGGAGCTGGTTTCTGCCTTCCACCTTCCCGATGGTGAGTGCTCTCTGTCACGAACAATTCCACATTTGGCTAAGGCTGAAGATCTGGCTTGCTTTCATGTATGTGGACCTATCTGCATTGCCCACGTGGCACGCCTGGGTTGGCTACCCAGAGGCTATTTAAGCTGTGGGCTGGCTTTCCCCAGGGTCAGATGATTGTTCAAGGTTCCTGAATAAACTGCATTGAAAAAAAAAAAAAAAGAAAGTGTCAAAGTAAAGTATTCAGGTTCTAAGAATAAGCAAAGGGACATAGGGTGACGCAGTTCAGAGCAGGAAAGCCCCTTGAACTCCCTGAGAAGAGTTTGAATGTGTTCCAATCGTGCATCATGAGTCACAGGTCCATCTGCCTTTTGCTCCTTCCTCTTTTACTCTGTAGTTCTATGTCACTTGATTACCTACACTCCTAATTACAGTCCTCCAAACATGCAGCAAAGGTTTTGGTGGCCGCAAAACAGCTTTGAAATGAAGTTTGGGGATGAAGCCTCTGCAGAAGAATGAGGAGGAAGAAGAGGAGGAGGAAAGGAATAAAACAAAACAAATGGCAGTTTCTCAAGAAAGACACCACATTCTCTTTTTTTATTTGGATGTAAAGTGACAATAACTGGTTTCAATGATCTAAGAAAAATTCTCAGTGTTTATCACAATAAAGTGGAAAAAGAGCATCACCTATGAAGCAACTTACTGAACATGGCTTGGCAAATGCTGTGAGCAGAGCTTGGCCCTAAGTGATGAACATGTTGACTAAGGGATAGCAAGAATGGATTCCTCCACTCTTCGTTGTATGAATTTCATTCTGCTGAGCATTTTTATAATGTTTGTGTGTGATTTATGTCTCTGAAAGCATCACTGATACTTTTAGCAAGTTTAAAAAAAAAATCCATCCTTACAAGTCTCTAACCCCTTGGCATCATAATTTAAACCCATGCTATTAAAAATAACATTTAGTTCCTATATGCTTCCCAGACACTCTTCAGCCTATCCAACATGACTGCTCCAGGAAAAATATTCCTCTTGAAGTCATAGAAATAAATTTTCCTTCTGTTTTTACTGTTATAAATTTTTGAAAAGAAATTTCTTCCTATAATATCATAAATTTCTATTATGCTTTGGCTCAAAGTGAATTTTCATTTTGGCAAATCATGCTTTTGTCACACAACACACTAAAGCTACAATCCAAGTCTTCCCCACACTGATTTAAAACTAAGTAATCAGTGTTGACTGCTGGATTTGGGGTGGGGAAGGAGTCTATACAAAGTGTGTAAAAACTGGCATTTGTCACTACTGGTAATGAGGTCAGTCCAGCACAGCTAAACTGAAAACGTAACTACTTTAGCAAATTATCATGTAATCTCTTCCTTACCTGTGCAATGTTCAGATGTTAACTGCAATGCCATTTTTTACAACTTGGTCCATCCTACAATTGATGCATCCAGTACGCACAGTGGTAATGCTTGTCTCTCCACACACTGTGCCCGTGTGTGTGGATAACAACAACAATAACCACAACAGAGTCAGACAAGGGAAATCACCAGTGGCTCCTTCTCAAGTTGGAAGGGAGCCTTATAAATCTCTTGACAGTGCTGTAGCTAATGCCTGTGTCTACAGGGAGACCTGCAACTTTCCATAGTGCCCTGGGTAGCTTTCATCTTTTTTTCCTCTTGTGGGAAATGCAAGGGTGAGAACTCTGCTTTTCATTTGCTACATCTAAACAGTTTTGGCGAACTTGCCAGAAAGGGTACTGTGCAGTTTTATGGAAAGAAATCATGAGAAAAGAACTCATCTGAGTCTGACCAAGATCACGGTAGATAATGTGAACCAAGATCGCAATGATAATGAAGAGTTCAAATTCTGTTTCAGAATGAATCCCCTCACATTTGTGAATTCACTCGCCCCCTAACTATTGATACTATATTTTCTAGTTCTGGTCATTCTTTCATAATTATTACTTGGGATTATGACTTTCATCACACTTTTCTGTTTCATTGTTGCCTGTTGATTCATCAGTGAGAACTGTGCTGTGATGCAAATCATAGAACCTAAAATTAGCCAGGTGATGTATGTTTGCACTCCCAACACTCAGCAGGTGGAGGAAAAGGGATCAGGAGTTCCAGGTTAGCCTTAACTGCATAGAAAAGTTGAATAACAACAACAACACCATCACAGAAGTGAAATAAGAAAGTTTTATTGAATGAAATTATGAACAGTTTCATATTCTTAATGTACTTTTTTCCATGCCAAAGTTGGGCCTATTTAAACTGGGAAATTATTAATTACATGCATAATTAAATATTTTTTTTAAAAAGGACCAAGTGGAATTCATTTCAAAGTGCAAAGATTGTTTACATAAAAGGCAAATTAATACATCTTACCATATGCATAGATGTCATAAAAGGAATTAAAACTAAACCATTCTGTACCAGTAGAACCTAAATGGTTGGATTCACCTTCCTAGTGATTTTCATCACATTCTCTAGTCATAACGCTATATGACAAAAAAACTGGTACAACCTAACAATTGAATTAGTACAAGCATTTCTATCATCATCATCAGGAGCAACTGAAGGATTCTTAGTAGTTAGAAAACAAAGTTAGAGGGATGGGAGATGGCTTAGTGGGCATATCACATACAATGCAAGCTTGACAAATGCCGGTTTGAAACCTTAGAAATCAGATGAAAGCCTTAATACATGCTTCCGTCACCCCAGTGTTCCTGTTGGGAATTGGGAAGCAGAAACTGGCAATGCATGGCTCACAACATTATTCATGATAGTCAGCAGTATCTTCTGCTGGATAACACATTTGCCTTCTCATTTTTTATTGCGTTAGCTAATATTGGTTTTCTTTTTTGTTGTTGTTGTATTTGTATGAATGCATTGTGTGCTGCTGTATGTAAAGGCAGGCACGTATGTACATGCTGTGGCACATGCATAAATGTCAGGTTGTAACCGAGAGTGTTGGTCCTTGACTGCCACCTTGTTTGAGACATAGTCTTTATAGTTCACTGCTGCGAATGCCAGACTATCTGGCTCTTTGCCTTACAGCAGAATCATCTCCAATCTTTGTGCTCTCTCTTTCAATGAGAGTTTTATGGAAGCATTAGGTGAAAAGAAAACATACATATACATATATGCATATATACATATACACATACACAATCACAGACATATACATATACATATACATGTATGTCCTGAATAAACATTTTTATGGTTAGACCTGCTGAGCCAACACTTAGGACAGTGATTTTTCAGGAAAATTTAAAAAGGCAATGACAGATGTTTCAGCTGATATTCTCTTGGGGACTCTCGTCTCTGTCAAAGCA
The DNA here is from genome assembly GCF_030254825.1 of Meriones unguiculatus. Taxonomy (NCBI): domain Eukaryota; kingdom Metazoa; phylum Chordata; class Mammalia; order Rodentia; family Muridae; genus Meriones; species Meriones unguiculatus. The sequence continues at coordinate 66,986,746 of NC_083362.1, read as the reverse complement.
GTAATGTATCATGCAAAAAAAAAAAAAGATGGATTGGGACAAGTTTGGAATATTTCTTCATAGAGTAATGCTTATAGTCTGATTGAAAGACATAGTCAAGCACTAACAGTTTATTTAGGAGGTACAAGTGAAATATAGGAAAAATCAGTAATGCATACTATTTTGCTAACTGCTGCAGGAGACAATCAGAATTTACTCTCAATGGAAAATGCATTTCAGAATTACTCTGTTGAGGAAACTAAAACTCTAGGGTACTTATACAACAGTTCCTGGGGACCAACAATTGAGAACTGGAAGAAAAAGGATTTACATTTACATTCCTAAACTTGAAACAATATCCGGTGTGAAAAGGGTAGCCATCTTGGAAACCAGTAAAAGCTCTTGGACTTTCAGAAACAGAATCTAGGTGCTGGCATTGACTGCAGTACAATGAATGGCTGAGAGCTCGGACATATGAGATGGATTAGTAAAATACTAGACTAAGAAGTGAGCAAGCTAGCCAAACCAAAGGCTACATTTTGGCTCCCCTCTCAAGCACAGGGGTTTGTTAAATTCATATGGGGAGAAACTAGTGGAACCTTAATAATGTGACAAGGGAATATTATTGAGAAATAGCCTTGGATGGCTGAACATATGTTACCTGCTGACACTATGAGAAGAGCCAAGATTTACTGACATCATACTTGGTCCCAAAAAAATATGGTTTTAAAACTGTTGGGAACAAGGTTTTATTTGAAGCTATTGATAAATATCAAGAAATAGGATTTATATGACAGAAGATTGTTGACATTTAATAATCTCCCAAATTCTGTAAAGAGAATGGATTATAGAAGTTAATCAAGAACATCAACCAAATGTATTTGCAAAACTGTAATCAAATATTAGACACGGGTGATCAGAATTTCTTGGTTATTGAGAAATTGAATATTAGATTTTGATAACTTAATAGATCAGATGTAAAATTTAATTAAATCAGTAAATTTAACAACGTCAAGTTACATGTGTTGGGTTCAAGACTGTAGAAAGAAGTGACCTTGGAAGAAATGCAGCTGATGTCTTACAGCTTTCCAAAATGGAACACTGGGGTCCAAGGAAGTGCCCACCAGTGTGAAGCAGCCATTGCTGTAAGCAGGAAAAATGAAAACAAGGCTTTTTCTTATAAATAAAATAAAATAAAACCTTGCCTTGCCTTGCCTTGGCTTCTCTCTCATTATCAATAAAACAACTCAACATACTTGAAAAATAAAAATAAAAGGAGAGTAACAGAATTGTCTAGCCATAGACTAGGCCTAGTCTTGAAGCATTGTTTCTAGTTATTTTCCCCTCTCCCTCTTTGATATATAAGCTGACAGCTGAAATCGGCCTACAGACTCCTCCCACCTGACTCCTCTCTGACCTAATTCTGACTCCCTAGTGAGGAAGGCACAGAAGCCACACCAGCACTGGGCACTTGTTGATGTCTTTGTGTTTCAGCACAAATGATGGTCCCACTAGAAAGCGGCTGGGGAATAAGGTTTCTTTGTTCTGGCACAGCCCCACACCTGCAGGGTCAGTGCACCCATTGTCTTGGTTTTTGTTGTTTTCCCTCCCTTCCTCCCCCCTCATGCCAGGCCAGATGAGAAAGTAATTCTTGTTATTGCTTTGCGATTCAATTTGCCACCCCTTTCTTGCCCACACAAAAGGCAAGAAGGATTGTACATGCAGCCCAGCGCGTGCTGCAGAACTGAAGGCAGTTACTAAATTTTGTTTGTTTTACATTTTTGGCAGATGTTGAATAGAAAAATTCCGGACTGAAATACTAATTGAATGACTGAGGGATCCCTTTAGAAAGCGCTGGTTTCACAACAACGCCAGGAAAAGTTCCTGTTGAAAAACAAAACGTGTGAAAGTGCACAGAGAATTTTAAGAAATTTTAAATATTTTATAGTACTGCTTTTTCCCTACATTCCCTCTTCTGGGTTGACCAATAAAATGATTTCAAGCTAGAATAAAGCTACCTGGAAATACATTTCAAAAATCTTGAAAATACTATATATGTGTTCTTCTATAATCACATCATGTCGTTCAGACAATGCATTAGCCTGTGTGAGCACATAATTTACTATCTGAAATGCTGCCATTTATGTTGAAGTTAACTGGATGCAGCGAACTATAGCTAATATGCTAAACACATCAGTGGTGCACAATTATGAAGGTGGCATGGTTGCACTGCGAAGGATAACACAGTGCTCCACAAAGTCACTGTGAGTGTGACACCGGGCATAGCGTGGAATTCCAGAAGGATTATGCAGGGAAAATATTCCTGATTTGATGAGCAGTTTTTACCTAACAGACTTCAGCTGTTGTTTAATTCACTTGAAGATTCTAAAGAATTTCCTTATGAGTTTATTTCAGTGCTATAAATTGCTGGTCTCACAGAGGTGATTGAAATTAATACTTGTCATGCTTTTGGCAGTATGAGAGCATCAAGAAATACAGCCTCCCTGTCTGGCAATGACAGCCAACAAGGTATAGAGCATTTCATAAATGATGTAGCCTCTATTTCATTTGTCTCTGTGTTGGATAAACTGTCTAGCATGGTGGACTTTAATTCTAACAGGTACGAGACAATAGCAGGTGGATGTTTGAGGCCAACCTAGTCTACACAGAGTGTTCTAGAATAGCCAGGGCTAAACAGTGAGACTCTGTCTCAAAAAAGTAAAAAAAAAAAAAAAAAAAAAAACTATTGGATAAACTCAGGCCATAGCAACTTCTGGATCACAGGTGTGACAGAAATCAGATTTCTACAGTCATTGAGACAAAAATGTTCCTGTACTTGAATGGATGTTTCCAGCACATATGTCTATAATTTTGTATTTACATTTTTTAAAGGAAGCAGTAATTATTTGATTTTGTTAAGTGAATAAATACACAAGACAGTGTTCAGAGTTGTTCTGTGTCATTTGACAAACACTAATCCACTTGATGTCGTTTGGTGAGGCACCCTGACACAAGCTTGCTATCAACTTGAACAAAGTTTAGATAAGAGCTCTCACAATTCTCTTTGGGCCAGATTCTTACCCTTTCAGAAAGTTTAAACCCTTTCATTTTTTTAATCTGTTTTTAATGATAACAGGTTTAAGGAGATCGTTGGATATTATTATGCAAAAGCATGCAGTGTACTGAGGGGGAAGGGGTACACTCTGACAGCTCTGCTGCATTTGAAGAAGGGGAAGCATTACCAGGGGAAGGGGTATATCCTCCTACCCAAGCAATGGCATAACTTCCATAAAAGGTAGGGGCTGTGGTATAAACTCAATGAAAACATGAAGATAGAGGTGGTCTGCAGAATAAACTTTCAAGAAAAAGGAAAGGAAATCCTTTCAAGTGTAAAGTTTTAATTTAATATTTAAAATTATTTGGATCCTCCCTAAGCAAGAGCTGGAAGATGAGAGTTTGAGCTCTAAGCATGATGTATTGATGGGACTGAAAAAAAAAAGCACCTGTATCCATGACAATTACACAGTGAAGGAGACTGACAGGTCAGTGATGGAAACAGTTGAAATTAACAAACTCCATAGTTCTATTGCTGGGTTCCAGACATATTGTTTTAATTCTGAATTTAAATGGTCTCCAGTTGTATAACATCCTTTTTCCTCACAGATATCCAGTGTGCAAGAAAAGACAAATGGTTCACTGACTTCTTGTTGGTAATTAGAATGAGACAGAGAGAGCATTTTAGGACAGATACAGGGGTCCACAAAAGACCAGATGACCAGCACGTGCAGGAAGGAGATGGCCAGGTGCTACCAAAGGGGACAGGAGAGCCTGGGAGTTGAAAATTTAGCATGATCTTTTTAAAATGACTTAATAAAACCCAATTTCCCTCCAATCAAAAAAAATAGAATGTAACATTTGAGGATTATAGTTGAGATTTCTCTGCCTGACTATAATCTACCAATGTGATACTTCCACAAATGCTTCTTTATAAAAATTTGGTTTATAACTTTATTTTATCTGTTACCACAAAAAATCCTTGAGACTTCTTCCACATTGGAATAGTAGGACCTGGCATAACCTACATCCTTGTCTCCTGGCTATGGTCATGCAAACTTGGTCACATGAACCATGTGACCATTGGTCACATGAGGCTCACATGCACTGCCAATGTCAAGACTGTTTCTCAAGGACCCCAAGGTTAAATGTGTCTCCATGAATGCTAAAATACTCAGACTAAACGTCAGTGCTGCTTGCTAGGTCAGAGTGATCTTCAAGTTACAACACAGTTCTATAGACATGGGGCCTCTCTTCACCTTCATGCTAGAAGAGACAGGAAGAGCCTACCTTATGGAAATGAGAATGATGATTTAGGAATGGCAAAGCAGCCAGGTTCAGAGAAAGGCATCCTCCTGACCCAGAACATTCACTCTTTCTGCGTATTTGAGGACCATTGGTAAGTAGACTTAGGTCAGCTGCCTTCATTGACGCAAGGCTAAATACTGATAAGACACACACCAGCCTCACAATTTTTATTATTTAGAAACAATTCAAATTGTGTGAGATTTATTGCCCCTGGTATTAATAAATAACTCTATTTCTTACCTTTGTTAGGGTCTTGGTGAGCTATTCAAAATACATATCATTGTAAAGCCATTTTATAAGCCATGCTAACATGTTTGCTATAGACTAATCTCTTTAAATTACTATAACAAGAAGAAATTTTTAAAAATAGTCCTCAGCAAATGAAATTAATTTTTTTGATGATTTTGTAAAAATGAATTCCAATGCTTGCTTTGAAAATAAAAGTTCAAGATATTTTGTTGAAGTAAAATCATTTGAAATTATCACTTAGGTTAAATGAACAAATATCTCAGAAAATAATAAGGAAAATAAATAAGAACTAAGTCTTGGTGACAAGCCTTTCTGACTTGGTAGTGGTGTGTGTGTGTGTGTGTGTGTGTGTGTGTGTGTGTGTGTGTGTGTGTGTTTGTGTGTGTGTGTGTGTTATGCATAGTACATGTGGGTACTCACATACATATTTGGCTCACATGCTTGTTTATGAATGTGGAGGCCAGAGGAGAACATCAGGTCCTTTACCTCTCATACTTCACCTTTTCCCCTGAGCCAGGATCTCTCACTGAACCTGCAGCTAGGCTGGCTGACCAGAAAGCCCCAGGATTGGACTGTCTCTGCCCTCAAAGTGCTGGGGTTAGACAAGTGCAGTCATGTCCAAGTTTTTGCATGGGTGCCAGGGAACCTGAACTCATGCCTTTATGCTTTCACAAGTGCTCCTTACTCACAGAGTTGTATTTTCTGCTGTAAATACCTTATTTTTAATGTAGCAAATTATTAAGCCTTATTCATCTTGATAATGTAGACACAATGCAAAACTACTTAGTTTACTGGAAATACTGAAACAAGAGTATACTTTTTCTTTCCCAGCATGACAAATATGTTGATATATATATACATATGAGTAATTTAATATGATCAATTTATATTCCAAGGGACTTCATAGAAATACCAGCATGAAAAGAACAAATTAATCACATTGAAAATTATCTCTTAGGCCATAATTTCTGGAGTAATAATTACAATTAATCTCATAGTCTTGAAAAAGAAAATTTATGACTGCCATTTCCTTATAATTGATTTGACAGCATAGAAATCACTTTTCTTGAGTTTGGGGTTTGTATGTCAGAGAGCCACTTGTGGAATTTAAGGTTTCAATATCAAACGTAATATATCTCCTTGATGTAATATCTTCAATTTCCTATCCACATACTGTTTCTTTGATTTACCTATGCATAAGTCAAAATAATTGACATATCGACGTACTCTAACTTCTACTATCCTGCCTAATATTCATCTCTGCGTTGAATAAACTTTAAGGGCCACCTGAAGTGTCTTAGGATATGTCAGCAGACGTTCTGTTCTCATGACCATGAGAGAGATGGGGCTGGGAGAGTAGATTCTTTTTTTAAAATGTGAAATTGTCAGTGTTAATTAGTACAGGAAGAGAAAGAAAATTGCTATTCAAGGCAATTTTGCTTGTGTGCCTATTTTCTCTAAGTGGGACATAGTATCCTTGCCTGAGCCTTGACAAGGTAAACAGGTTAGGCAGGCACACATCCACAGAGGAAAGGGAATGTGACATACTACAGTTAGGGAAACTCACGTGTGCAAGCAAGAAGTAAGGTAACAGAATGGGAAGATGATTTGAATTCTCCAAAACAGGTTTGGGGATTTTTGATTAGCATAGAGCAGAAAGTGTAAGAACCCAAAATCAAGTTGTATTTCTCCATCACAAAATTGGCTGTTTTCTATGTATCTGAAAGAAAATAAATGTGTATTTAAGGAGGAGAGAGACTTCCAGAATGTACTAAATACAACCAGAAATACTAATAAGAAAAGATCAATCTAGAAAGTACAGGGGTTTGTAGAAACTTGTGGTCCCAGTGCTGATCTGGACAGCTCAAAGCACTGACTTCCGAAATCATCAACATGTCATTTTTTTTTTTTTACCATTTGTTTATTCTTTCTGACACACGAGTCAGTAATCTAAAAGTAGCAACTAAAGAAAAGCTTTATTTAAGAATATAGCGTGATTATGTGATGTGTTCTTAGGTAAATCAGAAAGTGGTAGTTAAAGTAGGCAGAATAGACAAACCATTTGGAAAACTAACCATACAATATTGTTACATCTCCCAAGAATGTAAACTTTATTTTAATAAGTTCTTATAATTATGGGTTAGAATTTAAAATGCCACTGTAATTCCTCAGATTCTTCAGGGAGAATAAAATCTTACATAACCATTGCATAAAAATAAGATATTTTGTTCAGGACGCCAAATTTCAGTCTTCTAAAACAGTTATTTACGTGGGCCCACCAATTTGTTGGAGGAACAAGTAGCTAAATGTCTACTTGGTGCTACATGCTGGTGGAGCTCACTGTGATTTGAACATGGTTTGGGTGGTCCATTGTGACTCAGAGCTTGGTCTCCAGGTATTCCTTAATTCTGAAGCAGATGGTTACCAAAAACTACCACTTCATCCTTGGGGGAGAAAGTTCTCAGAAGATGGTTTTCTTAAGAGGAGCAAGCCCGCTTCGTGCCACTTTCTAGTCCTGAGCCGAGATAAAATGGTCTTTCTCACAGTAGATGGTCTGCGGTCACTATCTGAAGGCTGTGGCAACAGCCTTCCCCGCAGAGCCTGTGCTATGCCGCTTAGTCTCCCAACTTCCAAAAGTGCAAGCTAAATAGAACTCTTTTTCTTCACAATTGGGCTGTGTCAGGTGTTTTATGACAGTGACAGAAGTCTTACACGGTACCCTCCATTTCTTCTCACGTGTCCCTAAGTAAACATCTGGAGACAGGAGACATGAAAGACCCACTCACAAAGTTGCTAAGCACACTAGTAAAGTAAATTTGGGGATATACATCCTTAACAAAGTTCTGAGTTAGTGCTTCCTATTACGCTGCTAACCATGCCCGTCAGCTCACATAATCCTGAGCTGCTGTTCTCCTCAGCCAGCAGTTCTCAACCAGTGAATTGCAACTCCCTTGGAGGGGTCAAACAACTCTTTGTTTTGAAAATAACAGATATTTACATTATGGTTCATAACAGTTGCAAAATTATAGTTATAAAGTAGCAGCGACGACAACAACAAAAAATAATGGTTGGTGGTCAGCACCAGAGGATCTGTATTAAAGGGTCGCAGCATTAAGGAAGGTTGATATCCACTGTTCTAAGAGGTTTGGCCTATATCTAAACACTATATAAGCCAAAATATCACATCTCACCAGGGACTGGATGTGTGGTAGCTGTGTGTAACTTGTGTAACTTTCAATCTTAGCCTTCTACATAGGGCTGACCATGTTTATCTGAAGGGGTTGATTCTTAAAACCACCCGAAGAGTTTACTATCTTGTACTGTATTGTCCATAAACCATCAGTGTATAAAGCATTAGTGAAAGAATATAAAAATTTACCAGAAAATATGGGGCATTTACAAAAAGAGGACGAATTAGCAAATGTGGGAAGAATTTGAAAATGTGTTGGGCTTCATTACAGACTTAGGGAGAAGGCGTTCAAGGTCTCATTCCTACTCCAAACTAAAATCTCCTTCTTGGGTGGTACGACTGCAATGAACCACAGACACTGTGAGTGTGTGGTCCTGCAGTGTCTAGAAGATACTGTTTCACTGTAACCCACCCCCAGACCTGCACACATACACACACACACACACACACACACACACACACACACACACACACTCACCTCTGGCTCTTACATTCTTTCGACTGCCTCTTCTAAAAGGATCCCTGAGCATTGGGGTATAGGTGTCATAAAGATGCCCCATTTGTGGCAAAGCGCTTCAGAGTCACTTACTCTCTGTACTTTGACAAGCTATGACTTTCTGTATTAACCATCAAACCATCACCCACTTCAGACAGAAATCTCTCTGGTGAAGTCTGGCAGCAGCACTAAACTATGATATGAGCTTTTCTTGATTATTATTAATTTTTTTTTTTACTGAATGTCATCATATGATCACTTCAAACAGTAATGGCAAACAGTAAACTAATAACCCACGTTACCCATATCAATTCATATGTTAAACATTTTAAACTGAATATAGAGCAGAACTTTCATTATTAACTATAAATATATTTTAATAAAAGATTAAGAATAAGAGAAAATGGAAGAAAGAGGACATTTTCAATTCTGTTCTTCTGGGAAATATTCATGAGGTTATACTGATTGTGGCTTAGATAATTACCTTAATGACTATGGTACTTGACTGCAACTTTCTACATATTTTTAAATAATATTTAAATTTTAATTGTTTTGGAAATGTTCCCCCCAACTGATAGTAATTAATTTGAAAATTCCGCAGACACATATTTACCAAAGTCAATGTTAAGACTTATGATTAAACATGAGTTTGAATCTGGCTTGTTTGAGATTGCTCTTAGTGCCTTTCTTTCTGAATCATCTAGGCACAATCTCTGCACTCATGATAACGCTCTGACCTTTAAATATCCATCCTACTTGATCCTTGATACATTAAGATTTCCCCTGTAACCTGAAAACTGCAATATTGCTAAAGGTTAATTAGGTGATGGGACCAGATAGAGTCTGAGGGAATATAACTTGCAAATCTCTAGTAAAAATAATTAAAAATTCTTGGCATGGAGCAAAAATGTCTGGAATTCAAATGATAAACAGACTAGTGAATTGAAATAAGCAGAACTGAATGTCAAAAACTGAGTTCTAGTCCTCATATTCTGTCATAAATTAACTTTTTTGTCTGGGAGATATTTTTCAGCCTTTCTGACAGTATGCTTAATATCTGTCTAATCATGAAGTGTACCGTGGAATTCATAAAGTTTTACACTCAGTGTTCTATAAAAATATATAGTGTTAAAGGGTGAAAGTGTACATAATATAATTACAGAAAATTTTAGGGTCTTACAGTATTAATACAATTTTTCATTCTAGCTTTTCTTCTGATTAACCTTGTGTGAACTGATTGTTAAAAGAATGATTATCAGATGTGACCATATGGGGTGTTTTTTACTTATGTTCAGTTCTATAGATCTTACATACATAAGCATTCATTTATCTAAAAGCCAAAGCTATTGGGGAAGAGAAGCATCCCAGAAAGGTTTTTTTTTATTATTATTATTATTTATTACAATTTTTCACTTTGTGCCCCGATGTACCTCCCTCCCTCATCTCCTCCCAGTCTTACTTTCCCTCCCTCTTCTCCTCCCACTATGCCCCTCCCTTAGTCCACTGATAGATGAGGTCCTCCTCCCCTTCTATTTGACCCTAGCCTATCAGGTCTCATCAAGACTGGCTGCATTGTCTTCCTCTGTGGCCTGGCAAAGCTGCTTCATACCAGGTGGAGGTGATCAAAGAGCCAGCCACTGAGTCCATGTCAGAGACAGCCCCTGCTCCCCTTACTAAGGGACACACAGTGAGGCTGTGCTGCCTATGGGCTACATCGGCAACACGACAGCCTACAGACTGGGAAAGGATCTTCACCAACCCTATATCTGACAGAGAGCTAATACCCAGAATATATAAAGAACTCAAGAAGTTAAACTCCAACAAACTAAGTAATCCAATTTAAAAAATGGGGTACAGAGCTAAACAGAGAATTCTCAGTAGAACAATACCAAGTGGCAGAAAAACCCTTAAAGGGAGCTCCTCAAGGAAAGAAAAAATATCTGAGCACAGGGATCTTTTCTGAGACTGATACTGCAACCAAGCACCATGCATGGAGATAACTAGAATCCCTGCACAGATGTAGCCCATGGCCGCTCAGTGTCCAAGTGGGTTCCTAGTAATGGGAACAGGGACTGTCTCTGAAATGAACTCAGTGGCCTGCTCTTTGATCACCTCCCCCTCCGGGGGGGGCAGGGTGCAGCTTTACCAGGCCACAGAGGAAGACAATGCAGCCATTCCTGATGAGACCTGATAGACTAGGATCAGATGGAAAGGCAAGAGGACTTCCCCTATCAGTGGACTGGGGGAGGGCCATTAGCGAAGAGGGACAAGGGTGGGATTGGGAGGAGACAAAGGAGGGGGCTACAGTTGAGACACAAAGTAAATAAACTGTAATTAATAAAAAAAAATGTAAAGAAGTGCTCAATGTCCTTAGTCATCAGAAAAATGCAAATCAAAATATCCCAGAAAGTTTAAAAGCAAGACATTTTAATTTTCCCCATAAACAGCCTATATTGAATCAATATGGTATCAAAATGCCAAGGGAATGTCACGTCCCTCCTAACAACAAGAGCCTATGTAATCCACAGAACAGAATCCATCTTACAATATTTTCAGAGACGATGTGTTGTGACATAGTTCAGTAGAACTGAGCACAAATGGGGCCAGACCCCCCGGAGGTCCGAGAGAAGAGGTGAGAGAAGAAATGGTGTCTTCTGGAAAGCAGAGCAGCTGCACACATAAGCTCACAGCAGTTACTGCAGCATGCAAAAGAAATGTGCAAATCCAAGCCAAAATAAATCCCATCTTGGAGATGGCATTTGGGCATAAAATTCCATCCCTACCCACGAAGCTTTGGACAATTGTTAGCTTCCAGGCAAATGAGAGAGAAAGAGAAAATGACACAGACAGAGATAGAGAGAGAGAGAGAGAGGAAAAGAGAGACAGAGACAGACAGGCAGACAGGGACACAGAAAGAGACAGAGAGTTTTTCTCTAAGAAAATAACCTCTGATAAGTCAGTGGAAGACCACACATGCAAAAATATTTGAGCATCTAAAATTTGTATTGATGGATTTTAAAGAACAAAAACAGGATATAAGTTGGATAGGCAGGGAAGAGTAGGTGGATCTAGAAAGAGTTGGAAGAGAAGGCTGAAGATGATCAAATAACATTGTACAAAACTCTCAAAGAATTAACATATTTTTAAAAAGAAAAGAAGATGATAGAGAGAAATGCAAGAGAACTTCAGACTGGAAAGGGAGCCGCGCCTCTCTCCAGAGCCTCTCCCCAGATCATCAGGGCAAGAGGTCAAAGGAAACATGCTTGCACATGTTTCGATAGTTAATTTGGATGGTCAGCTTGAGGTCTGCACTGATCTGTGATGATGTTTCCAGACAGATTAACTGAGTTTAGCCTATCAGAGTGGGTAGCACCTTCTCAGGGTGGCTCAGTTGTAGACCCGTCTGTTGGAGAAGGGGTGATGCTCCTTGCCTCCCTTCACCTTTCCTGGTAAGAAGCCTATCACTACTGTTGCTGCTTAGCAATACTGCTTCTATCCTCCACTAACATCAGACTCCCCGGCCTTCCCAGGCAGACTAAACACCAGCAACTCTCCAGGAACCTTTAGGCTTACAGCACTAGGTTTTAAATGCTGAGACAAATAGCTCTTCATACTTAGCGGCTACTTTGCTCTCAGATTCTCCAGAGCGAAGATAGTTGTTGGATTGTCCAGCTCCTGTCCTATAAGCCAGGGTAGTGAATCCCCTTTCAATATGTACAGATGCTATCAATTCTGGGCCTGTAAAGCAGAGGTTCTCAACCTGTGGGTTGTGACCCATTTAGGGTTCGGAGGTTGAATAACCCTTTCGCAAGGGCCATCTAAGGCCATTTCCATATTAGATATTTACACTATGATTCATTACAGTGAAAAAAATTACAGTTATGAAGTAGCTACAAAAATACTTTATGGTTGGGGTCACCACAATGCAAGAAACTATATTAAGGGGTTGTAGCATTAGGTTGTAGCTCTATACAGCTCTGATATGCTATGTACATCCACTGACAGGCAGGTAATGGTTGCTTCTATGAGGGGCAGGTTGTCTCCTGTTGTGGTGCGAATATTTGGGTCCCTCTGAAACCATGTGGTGAGTTGTTAACCACTGGGGTAATGTTAGGTATGATATTAGGTATCGGGAGGTGAGGCCTTTAAAAAGTAATTAAAGTTTCCAGTCACCTGAGGGTAAAACCCACATGAAAGAGTCGTGCTGCTGTGCATCTGCTATAAAGAGACATTAGTACTGCCATAAAGAGAGACTTAGGGTCTTGCTTCTTCCATCATGAATGGCCACTGCCAAAAAGCCTCATCTAAGAACCAGAAATAGGGCTTCACTAAACACGGGAGATGCCAGCATTAGACCTCAGGATTATATGAGCTGTAACTGAATTAAACCTCTAAGTCCTTCGGATGGATCTTGGCAAGGAATAGACTTGTATTATTTGCTTCCTTTGTTTTTCCTTAATTTTTTTTTTAATTTCCAAGACAGAATTTCATTGTGTAGCCTTGGCAGTCCTAGACTCACTTAGTAGATGAGGCTGGCTTCGAACTCACAGAGATCCTCATGCCTCTGCCTCCCAGAGTGCTGGGATTACAGGCATGTGCCACTGTACCCAGAATTTCCTTAATTTCTTCAGTCTACAACTCCATCTTTGCAGGCACTCCATGCATTCTGCAAAAAGGTTTTCTTATATGACTAGCACCCTCTGAACAAAAGAGCTACCAGGGATCCTGAGGACTGAGAGGTCCTGAAAAACAGCAAAATCTGTTTGTTATTTGTTCTCCCTCAGCCCATGATCTGTTTTGAGCTTTGCATTTTGCTTTGGTTTTATGATTTGGAGTTGAAAGTTGCTTTGATTTTTCTGTCATGTTTCTATTCTATTTCTCTATTCATGTACCAAGAACATATTAATATCTGAGTTTTAAATAACGAGGTATGTACTTATATTCCTTATTCTCTTTAGACTTAGATAGCTTTCAATAGAATGGGGGGTGTACGTAACTGCATTTACTTTTCTTTTCTTTTCTTTTTTTCTTTTTTTCTGTTCAGCCATTGTATTAACTGAGCATGGAAAGAAGGAGGCATTGAAAAATCACTCCCAACAAATTACTCCTACATAATAGTTCCCTTCGGGTTTCTCTTCTACTCTCCATTTAAAGGCACAAGATGTTAAGGCATAGCAATAAAGGTCTAATTTTGCTCTGCCCGCTGTAACCTAACATTGCATCAGAATGAACCACCGATTGCTGAAGATGCCCTCAGCAAATCAAAAGGATTCTCACTTGAGCATTTAGTCATTAACTCCTCCCCTACTCACATCACTCTGATGACAAGAAAATGGAATTTTCCGACAATGATTCAAAACTCCCTATTTTAATTATTTTCCAACACAAAAATACATAGTGTGTGTTCTCCGAGTCCCTTCCAACCACCTCAGCCCCTTTTTCTGAATTCAGATGTCACTGTAATGATATAATGAAGCGCACTCTTCAGGGGGATCCGTATCTATAGCTAGTATCCGCATCACGGTCGGTGTCCACTGGTTACTTAATTCTCCCTCCTATATAAACTACCGCAACTTCTTTATTTCCCTTGATGTTATTTTTTGGAAAATGCTCATTTATTTACCTATTTACTTCCTGTAGATCACATCATGTGTCTAAGTAGCTAAAAACGTTTAGGCATCTAATCATTGTAGCTGATCCCTCCGTGATGTTTTGGCGACAATTAACGCATATAAAATTATCAGCAAATGCCCATTGAAGTCCATATTTCCAAGAACAAAAGGTTAGAAAATACCAAAGGATAAACTAAAGCAAAACATGTAAGTTGTAAATTTCAAAGGAAAAGAAGAGGAAAGGTGAGGGCCGGAGGAAAACATGACTTCCGTGAATGGAGGTGTCTTATACTTTGTAGTCTGACTTAGTAACACCATAAATATATTCCCTACCTGTCTACTGATGGCGCTACCATGGGTGGTTTTATGCTACTATTTTTAATTAGTTAGGCATAATAATGGGAAAAGGTTATTCAACTTTAAAAGACACTTTGTGAAATAAAGATACTCACTTGTGTATAATGCAAGATAATGCCAGAGATTTGTCTTAAAATACACCAGGAATTCCAAAAGTACAGTAAAGTAGATGGGATAAGATTGACCAAATGCCCATGACTGTTTAAATCACTTATTGGTTTGTTTTTGCAGGTTTGGGCACTTCTATAACAAATAATAAATCCAAAAATGTAAGTGTACAGTTTTACTACCTTATAATGCAAGTCTTTTGAAACTCAAAAAAAAACCTGTATTACCTGAGATCATAAATGCTGTCTATATTGGTGTGGGGTGTGAACTTCCAGCAGAGAACTTCCTGACATTCACTGTGCTCCTTTTAAAGCATTTGTGTCCTAGCATGTTGGATCAACCTCTTCCCCAGTTTTGCTCATCCAAGCCACCTTCACCCTCTCTTCAACAGAAAGTGAGGTTGACATAGACACAGCAAACATCTGTGGCCCACAACAGCACACTGAGGTTTCGTTCTGTCATTACACTACTTCACAGGACTCTTAGCTCACCAATGAAAAATCAAGAAGAACCTGCCCAGCTGTCTCTCTTCACAGAAATGCAGCATTAAATTGCACAGCCCAGAGCCCCTCCAGAAATGCCATTGTGAGCAGTGATCTTCAATAAAGAATGTTTTTTTGTTGTTGTTGTTACTGGAGTCTGCAAAAGCCTGTGCAAGTCTGAATGGTTACTAGAAGGTTTTTTGAGCAGAGGTGAGCAAAGACAAATGCCTTTTTTTTTTTTGACTCTTATCATTTCCTTTATTTTCTTTTTTTAAATTCTTTTATTATTATTATTTTTTTATCAGTTACATTTTATTAACTCTGTATCCCAGCCACGTCCTGATCCCTCATTCCCTCCCAGTTCCTCCCTCCCTCCCTCGTCTCCACCGTGCCCCTTTCCAAGTCCACTGAGAGGGGGGACCTCCTCCCCATTCATCTGATCCTGTTTTATCAGGTATCTTCAGAACTGGCTGCAAAGCCCTCCTCTGTGGCCTAACAGGACTGCTCCTCCCTTCGGGGGTGGGGAGACCAAAGAGCCAGTCATTGAGTTCCTGTTAGAAATAGTCCTTGTTCCCCTCACTTTGGGAAACCAATTGATTACTGAGCTACCACAGGCTACATCTGAGTGGAGGTTCTAGGTTATATCCATACATGGTCCTTGGTTGAATGTCAGTCTCAGAAAAGACCCTGTGCCCAGATATATTTGGTCCTTGTGGAGCTCCTATCCTTTCCCCATCAGACTAACTCCCCTTCTTTCTTATGATTCCCTGTACTCTGCCAAAGGTTTGGTCATGAGTCTTTGCTTTGAAAACACTGCTAGTTAGAGTCTTTCAGATGCGCTCAGTAGACTCCTGTCATACGTTCAATGCACATCCCATCTGTCTTTCTAAACGAGGATTGATCATCTTACCCTATGTCCGCTCAATTGATTATCTTTTTTAGGTGTATAGATTTCATTATGTTTATCATAGCTTATAGGTCTATATAAGTGAGTATATCCCATGTTTGTCTTTCTCCTTCTGGGATATTTCACTCAGAATGATCTTTTCTAGATCCCACCATTTGCCTGCAAATTTCATGATTTCCTCCTTTTTGATTGCTGAGTTGTATTCCATTGTGTAAAAATACCACAATTTCTGTACCCATTCCTCCATTGATGGACATCTGGGTTGTTTCCAGGTTCTGGCTATTACAAATAAAGCTGCTATAAACATGGTTGAGCAAGTATCCCTTTTGTGTACTTGAACGAACTTTGGGTATATACCTAGCAGTGGTATAGCTGGGTCTTGAGGAAGCACTGTTCCTAATTGTCTTAGAAAGCGCCAGATAGCTTTCCAGAGTGGTTGTATAAGTTTACATTCCCACCAGCAGTGGAGGAGGGTTCCCCTTTCTCCACAACCTCTCCAGCATGTGTTATCGCTTGAGTTTTTCATCTTGGCCATTCTGATGGGTGTAAGGTGATATCTCAGGGTCGTTTTGATTTGCATTTCCCTGATGGCTAATGAGGATGAGCATTTCTTTAAGTGTTTTTCTGCCATTCGATATTCCTCTGTCGAGAATTCTCTGTTTAGCTCTGTTCCCCATTTTTTAATTGGATTACTTGGATTGCTGCTTTTCAGCTTCTTTAGTTCTTTGTATATACTGGATATTAGTCCTCTGTCAGATAAAGGGTTAGTGAAGATTCTTTCCCAATCTGTAGGCAGTCGTTTTGTTTTGATGACGGTATCCTTTGCTTTACAGAAACTTTTCAGTTTCATGAGGTCCCATTTATTGATTGTTGCTCTTAGAGCCTGTGCTGTTGGTGTTCTGTTCAGGAAGCTGTCTCCTGTGCCAATGAGTTCTAGGCTGTTCCCCACTTCTTTTTCCAATTGATTTAGGGTATCTGTTTTTATGTTGAGGTCCTTGATCCACTTTGACTTTAGTTTTGTGCAGGGTGATAAATATGGATCTATTTTCATTTTTCTGCATGTAGACATCCAGTTGGTCCAGCACCATTTGTTGAAGATGCTGTCTTTTTTCCATTGAATGGATTTGGCTTCTTTGTCAAATATCTCATATTCATAGGTGTGTGGATTTATTTCTGGGTCTTCTATGCAGTTCCATTGATCCTCCTTTCTGTTTCTATGCCAATACCATGCAGTTTTTATTACTGTTGCCCTGTAGTACAGCTTGAGATCAGGGATGGAGATACCTCCAGATGATCTGTTGTTGTACAGGATTGTTTTGGAGATTCTGGGTTTTTTGTTTCTCCATATGAAGCTGAGAATCTTTTTTTCAAGGTCTGTAAAGAATTGAGTTGGTATTTTGATGGGAATTGCATTGAATCTGTAGATTGCTTTTGGCAGTATGGCCATTTTCACAATGTTAATCCTACCAATCCATGAGCATGGGAGATCTTTAAAACCATGTTTGTTACAAGACAGTGGAGTAGGGCTTCTGCATTTGAGCATATATGGTTATTCCATGGGACAGGGAGATGAAGGTAGAAGATAGTTTCAATGAGTGAGCCTAAAACAAAATTCAAATAAATTCTTCACTTTGCTTCTCTTCACAGCTTACATAAATCCATTACTTTAGTAGTAATTAAGATTTCTTGTGTGGTATATATAATTCCCCGTAATTGAACCCAAAGAGTGAATTTAGTGTTGCAAAATGTCAAGTCTCAAAACATACACTTAGACAACAAAATCATCATGTCTTTTGTTCTGTTTCTCCTAGACAGAAACAAGGATTATGAGAATCCTGATTATGCCGAGAATGCATGAAGGTCACCTCTAAAACTTCAACACTTTTATTTATTTTAACATGTATAAAACATGTTTGCTAAAAATAATGTAGATTACTGTAAGTAACAACAAAGCTAAGAGACACAAGCTCACCAAGAACATTGCCTTTGACAGAGTGTCCTGTTTGTCTCCTTATATGTCATCCATTCACTAGCTGGGACACCTGCATACACAGAAAAACAGGAAAGTAGGAGGGGCTAATTGGGAGAGAGCAGGGGTGAGGGCAGAGGTGAGGGACGAAGGCAGGTGGTAACAATGGGCATCACGTGATTACAATGCAGTGTGTATGTGTGTGAAAATAACCAATCAATGCATGTCTGCTAAAAGAACCCTCTACAAAAACTACTTTGCCTAATAATTGAATAAGCACATCTCACAGAGTCAAGGATTACACGCACGTGCCAGTTTTATCACTGCCCTAACAATGAGAGACAACAAATAAGAGACTTACTGTTGTTTGGGATGACATAATTCTTACTGAGCATTGGCAATCTCATGATTTCTTTTTCCAAGCATTGTGAATGGGAAGGAAAGCTCGGCTTCACCGGGTTTGGAACGTGGAAGTGTTGAAAGAAGAAATCGGGTTCCAGGAGGAAAATATAGAAACCACAATAATAGTTCAGTAAAACAAAATTAGTATGTGAAACTAATCCTATGGCCATGTAAAGCACTGAGCAAGCTGAAGAGGAAGCCAGCCCAGATCACACCAGCTGCAGATAGCTGCTTTGTCTGGGCCTGGAGGGACCAAGAAAAAAAGACAGTGCTGAATCCAAACAGCATCCAGTAGCAATCAAGCTCACAGTGTAGGAGCTGCCCAGCAGGTGATGACAATGAACAAGAGTCAGCTGCTGCTTCAGAAGCACGTGAAACAGTGTAAGTGTAATGCAAGCTTTCTCGCTTTCCCTATAATTTTCAACCAGAACACCTTCTTTGCCCAACACAACACAAAGAACTCAGCAAAGGAGACTGAGATTGTACTATGCAATTTTGCACAACGTGGCTTCCTAGAACACTAAGCAGACAGGGAAAGCATATTAGATGGTCTAAGAATGAGAAGCAAGTAGCAGGTAGATACACAATCAAACCTCAGCTCCTTCTGTTTTTTTTTTTGTTTGTTTGTTTTTTGTTTTTAATTATTGCTGACATCCTGCCCAGCGAAGAGCGGGATCTTAATAACCATTAGTGAAATTGCACTCCTTATCTAGGCACATTTAATTGTGTCATTCTTATCGATCACAGAGTGTTCTGGCCACTGGGAACATGTGATCTAGAGAGACGCTGCCACTGCATCCTGGGGCTGAAAACCAAATGGGATTCTGAAGGTCTTCACTAAGCTATTGCATGAATACTAACCAGAAAAGCCCTGCTCTGACAGTCCAGGCAAACTTTCCTCTACCACACATTGATGACCCTTCCTTGACCTAAAAGTGAATTTTCCAACTTGGCCTATCAACAGTAAAATCCCAGCTTTTCTCCAGGACCTTAAAGGAAAAACATAGTTAACAACACCTGGGGTGTCCTTTTTAAAAAAGAAAAGAGCTTATTTGAAGTGTATTTTAATCTAGATCTACATGAAGGGAAGCTTTATATAAATGAGAAAACACTTGAAATGAAAATTTAATTTCCTTAAAAAGCACCATTTCTAGGTGACACACTGAAAGATATGCCTGTGCTCCTAAAGTAAATTTAATATTTCATTTATAAAATACAAAGAATGAAGAAACTACTCAGTGGGAGCAGGATGA
Source organism: Meriones unguiculatus (assembly GCF_030254825.1). Classification (NCBI taxonomy): domain Eukaryota; kingdom Metazoa; phylum Chordata; class Mammalia; order Rodentia; family Muridae; genus Meriones; species Meriones unguiculatus. Next base: position 66,967,380 of record NC_083362.1, on the reverse strand, counting down.
GAGTGTGGGAGAATAACAGAATGAAGGTTAAATCCTCACTAAGCCTGCAAATGTCAGCCATTCCAAATAAGGATAAACTAGAATGCGGGGAGACATCGAGAAAAAAAGACAGGACAACATCGCCACAGATCTAGGACAAACCCGATCTAGGATAAATACCTTAAGGTGTCACCAATAATCCCTGGGTGGCAAATCCTAAAGCTGACTCACTTAGCAGCTATCCTCCTCTAACTTTTCCTTTATCCTCCTGTAACTTAAGACACAGAAACAAAGTTCCTCACCTCTCAGAATTAAAAAAAAAAAAAAAAAAAACATCATAAGGGGACAGTCATGTCTACCAACAAGTTCTGCCAGTAAAGTTTACAATGACTTTTTACAAATATCATTGTCAGAGGGAGCTGCAGCAGAAGAAGTGGTCACTTCTCTGTGCTGGCCACAAAGAGAAGATGTGGCAGAGGACAGACTGGGGGAGGGGGGTGTGTAAGGAGCCCAGCTATGCACGAATGCCTCTCTAACAGAACAGCATGGCTTATTAATCCCCCTCTACTATTAAACCCAGCAAAGGCAGCCACACCAGGACCTGGGCTGGCATTGAGGTGTGACATCCTAGAAGAGAGCCCTCAGCTTCCTGTCCCTCTTATCTATTGGCCTGTATTTACAGAGCTTAAAATTAGCCCACCAAATATATGTCTAGGTACATGTACTAAGCTAAAGGTGGCCCACATAAAACATGAGCCAACTGTCCATTGATTATTATTATTATTATTATTAATTACAATTCATTCACTTCATATATAGTCCTTTCCTTCATCTCCTCCCTGTCTTACCCTCCTTCTCTCTTTCCCCCAATGCCCTCCCCTTCAGTCTGACCATAGCCTATCAGGTCTCATTAGGACTCTCTGGATCCTCTATCTCTGTGGCCTAGTAAGACCACCTCTACTAATAAAAGAGTAGGCAACCGAGTTAATGCCAGAGACTGTCCTGCTCCTCTTTCTAGGAGACCACCATGGAGCCTGAGCAGTCAATTGGCTATATCTGAGCAAAAGGTCTTGGTCCTCTCCATGCATGGTCCTTGGTTGATGTATCCATCTCTGCAGGGCCCTCTAGGCCCAGATTTTTTGGCTCTGTTGGTCTCCTTGTGGAGGTCCTGTCCTGTCCAGGACTTTCAGTCTCCCCCTTTTTTCATAAGATTCCCTGCACTTTGCCCAAAGTTTGGCTATGAGTCTCATCATCTGCTTTGACACCCCACTGGGCAGAGTCTTTCAGAGGCCCTCCGTGGTAGACTACTGTCCTGTCCCCTGTCATCTCCCGCTTCTGATGTCTATCCTGCTTGCTCTTCTGAATGAGGATTAAGCATCTTCCCTAGAGTCCTCCTTGTTGTTTAGCTTCTTTAATACTATAGATTTTGTATGTTTATCTATAATATATGACTAATATCCACTTACAAGTGAGTATATACCAAGTATGTCTTTCTGCTTCTGGGTTACCTCACCCAGGATAATCTTTTCTAGTTCCATATATCTGCCTGAAAATTTCATAATTTCCTTGTTTTTAATTTCTGAATAGTATTCCATTGTGTAAATGTACCACAATAGCTATACCCAGAGCCTTAAATTCAGTAGCACAAGAGACAATTTGCTGAACAGAACAAAAACGGCACGTAAGTAGTTCCTATTAAAACATGCTTGAAACTTCCAGGACAGAAACAAAACAGCAATGACCTGGAGAATGAATGGGAGAATAAGTAAGAAACACAAAGGATTAACGTGAAGACCCTCTCTCCAACTGTTAAGATCACTCTGCTACTTTTGAAATATTTTCAATATCATCCTCCTGCTCCCAGGCAGGGCAACAACATTTAAGAGGCAGAAATGAGAGCAACTGATTGGAGGATGAGGCTTTCTGCCTCTTACCTAGTGAGATTCCAAGTATCAGAAGACCAGGATACAGAGGACTGTGAAGTTAGCAGCCAACCAAATGTATTTCCTTCAAAATAAGGAATTCCATCTCCACTGAACAAAAATAGGAATGGAGAAAAGAAGTTGTCCTTCCATTTGCCTGTAAATTTCATTATTTCCTTGTTTTTAATTGTTGAGTAGTATTCCATTGTGTAAATGTACCATAATTTCTGTATCTATTCCTCAGTTGAGGAGCATCTGGGTTGTTTCCAGGTTCTGGCTATGACAAATAAAGCTGCTAAAAACATGGTTGAGCAAATGTCCTTATTGTGTACTTGAGCATATTTTGGGTATATGCTTAGGAGTGGTATAGCTGGATCTTGAGGTAGCACTATTCCTAATTGTTGGAGAAAGCACCAGATTGATTTCCAAAATGGTTATCCAAGTTTACATTCCCACCAGCAATGGAGTAGGGTTCCCTTTCTTCTACATCCTCTCCAGCATGTATTGTCACTTGAGTTTTTGATCTTGGCCATTCTGATGGGTATAAATTGAAATCTCAGGGCCATTTTGATTTGCTTAGTCCCTGATGACTAAGGATGTTGAACATTTCTTTAAGTGTTTCTCTGCCATTCATTATTCCTCTATAGAGAATTTTGTGGGCAAATGGTGGGATCTAGAAAAGATCATCCTGAGTGATATATCCCAGAAGCAGAAAGACACACATGGTATATACTCACTTATAAGTGAATATTAGACATATAGGATAAAAATACTAAAATCTGTACACCTAAAGAAGCTAAGCAAGAAGGAGGGCCCTGGGTAAGATGATCAATCCTCACTCAGAAAGACAAATGGGATGGACACTGGAAGAGGGAGAAAACAGGGAATAGGAAAGGAGCCTACCACAGAGGGCCTCTGAAAGACTCTACCCAATAGGGTAGCAAAGTAGATGCTGAGACTTATAACCAAACTTTGGGCAGAATGCAGGGAATCTTATGAAAGAAAGGGGAGACAGAAAGACCTGGAGGGGACAGGAGCTCCATAAAGAGAGCAACAGGACCAAGAAATCTTCGCCCAGGAGTCTTTTCTGAGACTGATACTCCAACCAAAAAATGTGCATGGAGATAATTCTGCACATTTGTAGCCCATGGCAACTCAGTATCCAAGTGGGTCCCTGAGTAAGGGGAACTGGGACTGTCTCTGACGTGAATTCAGTGGCTGGTTCTTTTATCACCTCCCCCTGCTGGGGGATCAGCCTTACCAGGCTGCAGAGGAAGACAATGCAGCCAGTCCTGATGAGATCTGATTGGCTAGGGTCAGATGGGGGGGGGAGGAGGACATATCAGTGGACTTGGAGAGGGCATGGGAGGAGATGAGGAAGGGAGGGTGGGATTGGGAGGGAATGAGGGAGGAGGCTACAGCAGAGATACAAAGTGAATAAACTGTACTTAATATAAAAAATAAAAAAGAAATAGATAATAATAAAACAACAACAACAAAAAGAAGTTGTCCTTCATTAGGAGATGAAGTAGAGAAGGGAGGAGGGTGGCTTTTCCTCATTAGCTTCTCTAAATTCGTTGATTATTTTCTCTGTATATCCGTTGATAAAATATGATAAACAACTAAACTAACATTTTGATATAAACTTTGATAATGTAGTAGAGATTCTACTTCTTTGCTATAATTATTTTCTAACCTTGATAATGCATCTTTAAATGGCTGTCTTCCACATTCCCTATGTAATCATTAAAATAATAAGCAATTCTGTGGGTAGAGAACATATTTCTAAGGAATAGAGAAACTGGAATGAAGTTATTAAAACTCCCAGAGAGAACCTAGGGTCCTAATTAAGCTGTTCAGTGTGCAAGATTATTCAAACTTTAAACCATATGCATGTTTAAAAATATTTGTAGAATTCACTGAATTAATTATAAAGTATTGCTTTTCATCAGAGACATGATCTTGTGTTATATTTAGCTTGTTTTTTCATGTGTATCTTAAGAACACATAGAGAGGTTATATTTAAATGGATACAAACAAGAATATTCAAAATGTACAAAACACTACAGTTAGGTTGAAATAACACAAAGACACCCTTCAACTCACTGGTCACCTTTGTGAGAATTCCAATTGCTCCATCTTGCCTGCGTTTTTCCCCCCTAAGTAACTTCTCTGTAATGTTCTTCAATCTGAGGTATACACATCTTTCCCAAGGCTTTCAGATAGCCATCTGTTGTTTGATGCCCTGTGCTTCTAGGTCCTTCTGAAGCACAGAATACAATCAGACATCCTCTCCTCATCATCCTTCTCCTCCTTCTTTTCTTCCTCTTCTTCCTCCTTTTCCTCCTTCTCCTTCTCTTGCGGTATGCAGTCTTATTCAACTTCACACAGTGACTTACGTAGATTCATCTACTCTCTATGATTCACAAGATCCTCCACCTCAGAGCCCCATTGAAACACACCAAGCTTTATCAACAGCTCTGATTTTTCCTCATGGGGACAGTTCAGGATTTTTCCCTGTACCCAGAAAGACTGTACTTTCCTATCGCTGAAACTCTCCTTTTCTTTCTTTCCAGAGTGCCTAGAAAAGTTCTGGAAAGAACATGGATGCATAGGATGCTACCATTGGCTCTAACCATCATGATAGGTTTTCAGGGACAACATAGTCAGGTTCACGGTCAGGAAACCTGCCCTGAGCTACCTAACAATTAGCCTTTACGCTTATGTAATGTTTTCTTATCCATCCACTTCCTTGATTTCGCTTGAGGTTATGAAACTGTTTTTTTATTCAGTAAATACTTCAAAATATATGACTCTTTTATGAATACATAGTGTATATTATTTACTTTTTAAAAATATCAGATAAACCAATATATAAATGTGAGTCTAAAATTTGTAAAAATGAACTACATATGATTCTATAATGTTGCAAGGTAAGCCCACCAGAGACCATCACAGAGACATTCTTAACGGAGAAAAGAAAATCTTCATTGTTAGCCAGTGGCTGCATAAGGAACTTGCCCAAATCATGCAGCCCTAAGCCTTACATCCCTTTCTCTTCTGTGCACAAAAGTCATATCCTAGTTGTCACACTTCAGTTAGCAAGCAGAACTACAGAAGCTAAAATGCAAAGTTAGGACGTTTACCTACTCAGTAAAGTTTCTTCTTAATTACAGATAAAATTCTGCCATCTGTTCAGTGTCTACTTACCTTGTGGTGACCTTCTTCATTCTTGGCATGCAAGATGGGAAACAAAAAGACATCATATTTTTCTTCCCCCCAAGCCCACCTGCCTTCCACATGCATCTGTTTCACTGCTCAGAGAACTTAAGTAAAAATCGATTGTTCTGGATAAACGGTTGACACTGTCTCCAAACTCAAATTCTGTTCTTCCAATGAACCCAACGCCTTCCCACCTCAGGAGGAGTCTTGTGGTATATGCCATCCTAAGAGTCACTTAATATACCTTCCATTTTTATAACCATTGTCTTAGTTAGGGTTACTATTTTTTTTTTTTTTGCAATGAAATACCATGAGTAAAATGCAAGATGGGGAAGAAATAGTTTATTCAACTTACACATCCAGATCATAGTCCATCATTGGAAGAAGTTGGGACAGGAACTCAAACATGGCTAGAACTTGGAGGCAGGGGCTGATATAGAGGCCATAAAGGAGTTCTGTTTACTAGCTTCCTTCTCATGGCTTACTCAGCCTGCTTTCTTATAAAACTCAGAACCACCCACTATGGACTGTCGGGCCCTCCCCAGTTGACCACTAATTGAGAAAATGTCTTACAGCTGGATTTCATGGAGGCATTTTCTCAAGTGAGGCTTCTTCCTCTCCGATGATTCTAACTTTTGATACATAAAACCAGCAATGCAACCATAGGACTGATTGCTTCATCCTTTGAAGATTTATTTCCTTAACCTACCTCTCTCAAGAGAAGCATCATCACCAACATACTCACATCCAGAAGAGTGATCAAAGAGGCCTGAGATCAAGGCCGAGTTTGGATATGAGGAAGTACACATGAAAAGGTCTGAACTTGGTCAGTTCCACTTCAGAATTTGCCCCGTGTCCTTAATTGTTAAAGATTAGCTGACTAACACCAGACTTTCAGTTGGAGAATGATAAAATCCCTTTTCTCATCTTCCAGTTATCCCAAATCTCCTGGAATCTCTCCTCTGTCAAAGGGAAAAGGTATAGTTATACTTCCCAGAAGAGAGGATCTGAGACAAGTCTGTCTCTTCCAGGAGAAGAGACCTCTCCGTTCTTATTGCTCTGTTTAAGCTAGTTTGAGGAAATCTGAGACAAGTCTGTGTCTTCCAGGAGAAGAGACCTCTCTGTTCTTATTGCTCTGTTTAAGCTAGTTGGAGAAAATCGGCTACGGGTGAAGGTAGCAATCACACTATCATTAAACTAGATCTCTGTTAGTAAACCCTAAATTAAGAATATGGCTGGTTCCAGTTGTGGGTTGCTCTCTGTGCTACTTACTCTGAGCTTAAAAAGTAGGAGCTCTGTACCATTTGTACCCAGTGGTTGGCATTTATGGAATTGCTGTACAAGTGTAAAATTATCACCAGTATCTTAGCATGTCCACATTTCTCATTCTGAATGACCGAGAGTGAAATATATACTCACAAAGGCCACAAACCAAGAAATACAGTTATATTGGAGGAAAGAGGAAAAGATGGATTAAAGAGATATTTTGAGGGTAGATTCAGTAGATCTTACTGGATCATGGATGATAGTACATAAAACATAGGAGACTACCAAAATAAATCTAAGACATATGTCGAAAGCTGAGTTTGTGTCTTGTACTTGACTCTTGATCACTTCTACAGATTGCTTAGTGATATAAAATATATTTGAGATGCCTGGAAAATATTCATTGTGTAGCTTAAAGTAACATTGCACTTAATATAAGTCTTTTGATACTTTAATTGATGTTTTTTTCTTTATAAATGTACAAAAGTTTATTGTGTCGGTCCATTATACATAACACTGCTAATAAGGGCAATTCCTTCAAGTATATACTGTATATTAAGTGCAAGATTTTTTAAGTTAATTTTGTGCACTTGCTTTAAAAAGGAGAAAGAGAGAAATTTCACTGAGTCACATTTTTTTGTGTATAAGGGTGTGTGCATGGAGGACAGACCTTGAAATGGGGTGTCATCTTCAGTCAATACCCACTTTTTGAAATAAGGTCTCTCAGTTAACCTGAAGCTTGCCATTTAGATATACTGGCTGGCCATAAAGCCTTGGCTTTTTTTTTCCCTTTGTCCGTTTTCCCCTGTGCTGGGATTATGGGTGCCTGATGACATGCCTGACTCTTGTACATGGCTTATGAGGACCAAACTCAGGTCCTCAGGTACTTGCACAGCACACACTGCACCTTACCAGCTGAGCCATTTCCACAATTACTAACCTTGCTCTTAAAATTAGAAAATGTTAACTATCAAAGTCTGAAAATCTTGGATTCCCTCTGTCACTGGAGCTCAGATTTTATTGCCCCTTAATGGAATGTGTGTACCTCTCCTTATATCTTCCCAGCTTCTGTCACTGCTTTGTCCTTCTCGGTGCATGATCTTGCTGGCCCTATTCTAACACCCCTGTGCTAGGGAAGACAGAATGACTGGTAGCATTGTTGCAAGTAGAAAAGATTAAACTTCAGGAAAGGGTTTTGTCACATGACAGCACAGGCCAAAGCCTGTACACAGGGATATTGGCTCTGGGGAGAACAAAGTTTTCATTCATTCATCCACCCACCAATATAGTCATTGAATTCCTGATTTATTCATTCTCTGTTCCACCAAACATATCCTAGCTCTCTGTTCTATAGAACCTTGGGTCTGGCAAGACGAAGTTCAGAGAACATAGGTAGAAATGGTTTGTGTCTTGAAAGAGCGTTCAATGTCACTAGCCAAATGAACACATTCATACTTTAAATGTTCAATGTCACTAACCCAACTGAACACATTTAAAACTTTAAACTTCACATTGGAAAACTGTTATAAAAGTGTCAAAAAGGAGTCAAAGATGTTAGAGTGTGGGAAGGGCTCTGTCAGAGGGGCTAGAGAAGATTTTTCTAAGGAACTACCACTGACAAAGGAATTAGGATGCCTATTGACACAGAGAAAAGCAAGCAGACTCCAGAAAGAGAGAGCAATTTATGTGAAAGTGAGTTCAAGGTACTAATTAAGAGTCAGCAGTGCAGAGATGGAGAGATTTGAAAGAAACTCATGAGAGGCTGGGGCTGAAGGCCTATCAGTAGGATTCTGGCATGCCCAGTCCTCCAGTCTATAGAAGTATTATGCGTCATCATCTTCACCTAGGTACAAAGAGAGTACCTAGGGAAAGATAGCTTTGCAGTGACAACTAAGAAGAGTGCAGGCTATCAAGATTACTGGATATGTGTTATTTTTTTTCTCAGCCTACTCAGTAGAGAAAACATAATCAATAGACAGAGATAGGTAGGAGATGTTACAGGGTATATTAGAGGTACCTTGTTCTCAAGTATGAAGGCTTCGTGAGAATTTAATCTAAGTACATCTGTTGGCATGTGAGGTGGTTTGAATGTGATGCGTCTTCAGCCTCGTGCTTTTGAACACTCAGTCCTTACTTCATGGTGTTGTTTTGAAGTGGAAAGGTTGCTTTCCTCATTGTTGTGATGAAACGCCCTGTCAAAAGCGACTTGAAGAACGAAGGATCTGTGCTGGCTCACAGATCTGTGCTGGCTCACCAACCCGGAGTTCAGTCTATAGTGGTGTGGGAATCACGGCGGCAGGAGTCCCAGGTAGTGAGCGGCTCAAATTGTGTCTGCAGTCGTGAAGTATAGGGAGATGAATGTAGTGTTTAGCTCATGTTCTCCTTTTTTATTCAGTCCAGGACTTCAACCCAAGAAATTGTGCTGCTACCCACAATTAAGGTGAGTCTCCCCACTTCAATTAATCTAATTAAGAGAATCCCTTGTCTAGAAGGGTTGTCTAGAAACTAATATAAATAGACAGTCCCTCACTGGGGCTTCCAGAGGTTTGTGTCCAGGTGATGCTAGATCCTGTCAAGTTGACAATATTAACCATCATAGGAAGCTTGTGAAATTTGCGTGACTTGACACTCGAGGTCCATTGTCTGTAGGTTGTTCCTGATCTACTGCATGTAACTCTTCGCTTCATGGGCCACTGAGATCTGAACAAGCTACACAACAAGCCCCTGATAACCACGCACACCGTCCTTGACATAATAAACTGTTCCTGCTAAGCTTTGAACCAAAACAAGTATTTCTTCACCCATTATATTGATTTGCCAGTTAACGGTCACGGCAGCAAGGAAACTAGTATGCCAATTGGCAGGATACGATGAACAAATGATTAGGAAGACGGGACAGTAAGTCATGGTGCAGAAAGCAAAGCTCATGAAAGAACCGACAAAAATTAATCTAGAGAGAGGAACGCAGACCAGGGGCTAAGTGGTTGAAAGCTAGAGATACCATGGATTTCGAAAAACAAAACACAAAAAACCACGAGGCATGCATCAGCTCAGCAGAAGAAATGCCAGTTGGAAGCTAGAACATCTCTATAGAATGAAGACCATGGCGCCTAGCTCCTACTCTGGGTGAGAGTCTCTTTTCTATGACTCTGACTAAGGGAAGAGTTACCTATGAATTCTGGCTCACCCAGAAATCTCAGCACAACAACCTTCCATACCAAAGATGACCTAGCAACATCCACAACACTGTCAATATTCCCAGGTCCATTGCTGAAAATGAGAGGCTAATGGGGAAAGCTCTGCAGAGAGGCTCTATTAACATTGGTAATCACACGTTTTAGATGCTTCAAACCATCAGCAAGGAACAGAAAGGAAATTACAAAGCCAAATTAAGGATATCTCGAGAGAGGAACGAAAATAATGCAATCTACGTTGAGTATGAACCAAACCAATTAACTCTGCAGCCGGGAAGCAGGTGGTAAGTTCTTCTAATGTGGTTTAAAACAGAAAGGGGAAAAAAACACTAAGGTTATTGTTTAGCACTTAAACAAGGCGATCATGGGACAAATAAGTTACCTTTTTTATGCTGTGTCAGGCTTTAATCTGATATTTGTGACAAATATAGTCTCTTATTTATGTATTCTGTTATTGCTTGCAGCAAGCCACCGACACTAGGCTTTCAGACACTTCCAAGCCTATATGACTCCTCTTCCCAATGTTAGCGTGCCACAAGAGAGAGGTAGAAATCATTAACTTTTAGTGGAGAATTCTTGCTTCCCTTACTTGCTTAATGGGGTTATTTTATTTCCACTTTTTAAACACATTTTCCTGGGCTTACTCTAAGATGCCTGGGTGAAGTCCGGGATGAGATGACTCAGAATAGGTCCATCCTTATCCTGTAGTAGTTCTCAACCTGTAGGTCTTGACCCTTTAGGAAGTAGAATAACCCTTTCTCAGAGGTCACCTAAACATAATCCAAAGCTAATATTATATAGTCTCGCTCTCTCACACACACACATACATATATATGATAGTCAGGTTTTCACCTCTGTAAATCACACTGGGATTTTAATTCTGTTTTGTAAAATGATTTTTTTAAAAATTTCTGTTCTGAAATAATCACAGCCTGAAAAGAAGCTGCAAAACAGAAGCAAGGCCTTGTGTAATCCTAGCTACTTAGGAAGTTGAAGCAGGAGGATTAGAAATTCAGGCCAGTTTATGCTAAGAGCAAGTCCTAGGCCAGTTTGAACAACTTAGTGAGGCTCTGTCTCAAATTTTAAACATGATTAATGCACAATGTATTTGTATGTACATATTATTAAGCTGGGAATGTGTCTTAGAGGCAGGGTACTGGCCTTCCATGCGTGGGACCTTGGCCTCAATCCCCGATACTGCAACAGCAACAAAGAACAGAGAAACCCCATAGGTCCTAACAGTCTCTGCCCATTCCCCCTGATGACAATATCCTGTACAACTCTAGCACAATATCCAAAGCAACAAAATGATCCACGGATATCACTCATGTTGTCCAGAATTGCGTCTTTGTGTGCACACTCCTGCATGCTTTCCATCTGTCTAAGGTACAAGACCCTGGACCATCTTTTTCCAAGATTCCCTGGTGCTGCTTTAACAGTCATGGCCACGGCCATATCCATTCCTAGCCCAAATCCCTAGTAACCCACCAATCTGTTCTCCATCTCCACAATTGTGTCAAACAAACAAACAAACAAATGGAGTCATGTTGCCTGTAACACTCTAGCATACACATTTTCCTTTCCCTCTTCATTCTTCCCTTAGATCCTACCCCATTGCTACATGCACCAGTAGTTTCCTTCCTATAGCTAGGCAGAATGTCATGGTATGTATGGAGCCTAAGGCTCCACAAAGGGACCGTGGCTGCTTCCAATCTGAGGCCATAATGAATAAAACTTCTATGCGTATTTTGTGTACATGTTATTGTGGGAAGATATATTTTTGTTTCTCTGAACCAAACCCCAAGAGAGCAATGAGGAAGTGATTTTTAAAAACAGAATCTTCAATCAACTCCCACATCTCAAAGTCCTCACTTCCCTACTCTCTGCCTCTGACATTCTTGGGCTTCAAAAGGCAATGCCCTCGCTGGTGTCTCTAATTTCTCCCAGATGCAACTTCTAAACCTTGGCGAAGCTGAGTAGGCAGTACGCTTCTCTAGTTCTTTAACTTGAATACTAAGCATTTCCCCAACCTGCTGCCTGGAAACAAGCTGCTCAGAGAACAGTGATTATACCGCTGTCACAAGGAGAACCTCCTGGCACCAAGGGCCACTGGGTGGCTGTAAGCAGCCTCCTCACTGCAACTCATGCCTCACACGCTTCAGGCATGCAAATGCTCCCGCTTGCAATCAGGAAAGGTGAGTTTGCAGGGACTCCGCAGAAACACTAGTATTTGAAATTTCAACAGAGCAAGTGCCTAGAAACAGATTGCTTTCTTTGTATTGTACTGTTACATCTCTGCTAAATTATATCTATGAGAGAAGTAGGCAAGGCCTGAGATGTGATTTAATTATTGAATGGTAATGAATTTCTTATGTATGAGTTGTCAGATTTATTTGTTCCTGAGAGACAGAAAAAAATCCCAAGGGAAACATATTCAACAGGCCACAGAGGAAGAAAAATATGTACTTCCTGCAGCACACAATCCCTCCTTACTTTCTACAAGACTCCCTTTCGCCATCCTTGTTTGTTTTTAATAGTTGTTTCTCCTAATGCGTTTAGATGCTGCATCCCCAGCAGGGTCCTTGGGTAAGAATCAGACACATCGGCCCCAAAGCCCACATCATGGAGTGTATTACATGGGATAGAAAAAAAAAAAAAACCCACAAATTCAGTCATTTCTTCCATAACGCTTATGCCTGCAGGCCCCGTACTAAACACACGTGACTCACTGGAGTGAACAAGAGAGATTAAAAATATCCTACAGCACATTACACAAAATTCAGTGCAGTAAATCCAGATAAGCGGTAGCAGCGTCACAGGGTGGGAAGTGCCGCGGCCTTGAGTGGAGCTACCGAGGCGCTTCCCAGATACGAAATGTAAACTGACCAGTGGGAGATAAGCGGAGCAGGCCAGAGAAGCATTTTAGGCAAAGGACATAGAATACGCTTGTCAGCCATGCGGCTTTTTCAGCCACTGGGAAAGGCATGAAAGTGGCCGTTGCTCTGAGTGTGAGGAACTCTGTGAACGTAAGGTGAGGAGAAGGCAGAGCCCAGGCCACGCACGGGTGGTCTGTCAGGAGGGGCTGGGAGCCCCTTCCTTAACCTTCAACCCTGAGCACTGATGATAATCAGGACTGGTTTTCTTGGTTGTTTGCTTAATTTATCGTTTTGTTTTTTTCTCAAATAAATCTTTGGGGATTTGGGGAAAATAAAACATATATTTACTGAGAAAAATCCAAACAAGACAAACTATGGTTAGATTATCAGTTAAGGTTTAAAATTAAGAGTTAAAAGCAGAAAGGCATGATTCCTTAGACAAATGCTTTCAAGGCAAAGCTCCTTGAACACTATGTTCATTCTAAATTCTCCACGCTTGTCATGCCTCATGTATACAACCATTCCTGGACTCCATATCACATCTTATATGACACTGTATCCCCACATCCTATAGAACACAGCACAGGTCTCTTCATTACTCATATTCAGAACCAAATAGCCCTTTACAGAGCACCTCAAGGCACTTGATGTGTTGCTATGTTTTTTTTTTACTTGATATATGTATCTTTATGCTAGACTTCTTAAGGAGTCTCTCTCTCTCTCTCTCTCTCTCTCTCTCTCTCTCATGTATCAGTTTTGCATTTTCATTCCTTCATTGAATAAATATGTACTGAGAGGTTTTCATGTGGGCAGCTACTTAGACTTAAAGACGTGTCAACGAACAGAGAAGTCAACATCCCTTGGACTCCATATTATAAAAAGCACAGATGAGTACTGGAAACCTTTATGTTCTGATTCCTAAAAGGAGGAGTCTTGAATTCCCAAATCCTACAGAGAATGAGTTTTATGAGGGTATTGAAGTCCATTGACGAGTGCTGCACTTAGTCTAAACAAGGCAGTCTAGGATCTAACTTAGACTCTGTTGTAAAGAAGGAAATCATTCCTCCCCACTCCTGATTGCTTGTTCTTTCCTGGATGTTCAACCAGGCTGATGGAATACTGTCCACAAAGCACGTTTCAAGTTTGCTAGATCTGGGATTATATTTGACAGTGGGAGATAGTAGCACACATTTCTCTAGCAGCAAGTCTCTTTCTTTCTAAACTTTAGAATCTAAAGAAAAATTAATAAGATTTGAAAATAGACATGAGCTCCCCTTGAGATCTTTGGGTTCCTGTGAGCAGTCACATAACTGATGAGCAAGTCCTTTGGAGTCCTAGAATGAAAGGCTCTTCAGTGTTCATAAGTTTGGGAATCAGGTCCTTGGGTCAGTGCAGGGGCCAGCCCCCTGGGTTTTTTTGTTTGTTTGTTTGTTTCTAATTATATGATAATTTCAAAGAATACACTGACGGTCTCTACCACTGGGAGTTGTAAAGAGTCCGTGTACTCACCTTAAGTTTATCTCACTTTTAGACTCTTCAGCTTGAGAACTTCAGAGACCATCTCTTCACTATGGAACCCTAGGCCCTTTTTACCCGAACTTTCACCATTCTAGCTGGACAGCCTAAGATTTGTTCTAAAGCACTAAATGCAGCCTCGCTTACCCTTATGTAACGAGAGGTCATTTTGAATAGTCTCATTCCAAAACAAATCTCCTCCAAAATGAACTGTGTTCCAGATATGTTTAAAAGCACATAAGACATTTCTTTTCTGTTTTAAGATGTACTCCCATGGGTAGCCTAAGCAATTTTCAAATTTCCCTAGACCAGTGTTTTCTAAGTATGTTTACTGGTAAGGATCATATAGAACTCTTGAAACAGATTCTCAGGCACTTCTCCTTCGGGAGTTAGTTTCCTGGATCTGAGTAAAAAGACATTCACACAGTTTTCCAACTCTCAGATGGCTCTGTTCACCAGTTAGTTTGGGGGGCATTATCTCAGCTTCCCATTCATCAGGTATTGGTTTCGAGTTTATAATTGGGAGAGGACTGAAGAGTCTCTATCATGAATTTAAGACCTTTAGAAGAAAAGAAATTTTAGAAATGTTTCGTTTTTTTTTTGTGTTTAGGAAAATCTCCATTGTGCTTGCAGTTTCTTCCACTTGCAGGGTGAATAACCTTGACTAGATGTAAACATTTCATGCATGGCTGATGGATCATCCGGATCAAACCCGAACTATCAAGTTTCACTGGTCCTGTAGAGAGACGAAAATAAACAACTAAACATACATTTATATCATTGCTCCCTGAGACTCAAGAAATCCCATAGAAAGGATGCAAAATCCTTGTGATAATGAGATGTGATTTAAAATGCTATTTCCTGGATATGACAAAGCCGTTGCAATCATGAACTCATGGTACTGCAGTTGCCTGCACTGGTCCTGCACAAGACTAGGCCTGCCAATGGTCAGAATAGATGGGAGAAGTATCCCACTTATTCCTGTTGGATTATTGGCTAATAAATGCTTGGTGATGGGGAGTCACTGTCTTCAGTTGTGTACCCACTACTGAGCTCCTCAGCCTCCAATGGATATTTCCACATCCATAGCCATGAGGATGGTGTTGGTCAGGCTCAGTGACTCCCAAAACAAAATGAAAATAACAAAAGCCTGACAAAGAGACATACAAGAAGAGGCGGTTGACATGGGTAAAAAAAGAGAGATTATCTCATAATCATAATGTGTATCTTAGATATATAATTGTCAAAGAGTAAATCTTATTAACAAAACAAAAACATGCTATATGTGAAAGCATCAAAATGCAGGGTGTATTTTATGGAGTTAAGGGAGAAGTGGATAGGGAGAACGAGAAAGGCCTCTGGGAAGGAGTAATGACCAAGTTGATGTACTGATCTCCTGAGTCTGTTTCCTCATTGTAAAAAAATAAAAATAACCAAAAAAACCTATCCTAAGGCATCATTGGCTCCAAGTACTAAAGTGACCACTTCCTTTTTGCCAACTGTTAAAGAGTCAAAACGCAAAAGGCATTACTAAAAGAAGCAGCAAGGCTATGGCCTCTCCCAAATGAACAAAGCATGAAACAATCATCATCAGTGTATCTTAACCTATCATTGTAAACATGAGTGCAAACATCCCCAGGCACTGGGGCTTCCTTTGGGTCTGCATTTAGTCTCTATCACTTCAGTCGCAGGAACGGCCTCCTATGCTTTCTGTACCATTTCTTCTCCTGGATCTAATGCTCAGTTGAAGGAGATCAGATGTATTTATTTAAATTAAATCGATACACAGGGGTCTCTATTTCTTAAGGCACACAGAATCATGAATCAAATCAAGAACCCAAAATGGGGGTTAGATTCCTCCTGTTTAATTATCCTGGCTTTATATCCTACGGAGGAAATCTGGAGTTTGAAGCCCTCTTACCGGCCTAATCAGTGGCAGCTAATGAAGATTTAAAATGAAAGCTTCCTGCTTTCCTTTCCTGAGATTGAGGTGCCAGGTCATTTTTCTGGCTGATAGCTAATTTATTAAGAAAAATAATTTAATGCTATTAAAATTCTTCCTTCGATGGAACATAGCCAGTAAATCACTTAAAGTCACAGCAATAAATCATCTTAAAGTTTTCATAACATAAGAAAAATAAAACCTCTAAAATTGAAACACTTATTACCTCTGGTTATGAAAAGGGAAAGATGGCTTTAAATATAATGAGAAGGATTCTTGTTAAACTTAGAGATTTGAAGTGGGTAAGGAATTTTAATTTGGGATATTTGGTCTTGTCTGTTTTATTTGTCGACTTTAGTTTTTATGGTGTCTTCACATTTGTAAAAAAAAAAAAAAATTGAAGAGAAATAAATATGTTTAATGTACATTTTTACATGAGAATTGTGCTAAATTAAACTGACTATGAGGTGAGTAGAGGGTGAGGCAGAGGACAGAGCTCCTCATTATGGGCCATTAAATAGGAGCACACACAGTCCAGCTTTTAGATTGCTGAATAGGAATCCTGGAATATATACAGGGTTTTTAAATAGAGAGATACACACTCCTAATTAACTCCTGAAATCATATTTTGTAAATTTCACATAATAATCTAACTTTAGGGACTGGGAAAAAATGGCTCAACAGGGAATGACAGTTGCCACCGTGCCTGGCATGCTGCATTTAATGCTATCACTGTGTCTGTGGAAGGAAAGAACCAACTCCTGCAAGTTATCTGACCTCCACAATCATACAATGGCACTTTTACAGCCATGCACAGAAACACAAACACAATTAAGCAAACTTTAAAGCCAGATTTATAGTTTTCTCTTAAAAAGGAGCACCTAACTACACCATCCCATTAGACTGGAGCTGCACGGCAGCCACACATTTCAGGAGTGGCACGTGATACCTCCAAATGCCATCCTCCTGCTCATCCTCACATTTCTTTTCCACCCTGAAGGCAACTTGAGTTAGAAGTGCTAGCACTATCCTAACACTCCTTCGACAGAAAAGGAGATGTATCCAAGGAAAACAAGATAACTTTGCATGATGGCCCCGTAATGCTGCATAGTGAGCATCAGAAACGGTGAAGAACAATAAGCATTTGTTTTGCTCCAAGGTCTGGAAGTCAGCTGGCTTTCTCTGGGGATGAGCTGATTCTGTATGACTCACTGTCCTCCCAGCACCAACAGATTAGCCTAGTAGGTTCTTCTTACGGCCAGGGACAAACATGAAATGGGGCAGGGGGAAGGTCCCATCCACCTGATGCCTGGGTTCATCACAACAAGTGCTCAAAGCAAGTTCACGGCTGAAGGATTTAAGGAGTCAGGGAATAAGCTGCCCTAGTGAGACACCCTGGAAATCATATAGGTTACGTTATTATAACCCATAAAGTCAGACACAGTAACACAAAATTTTAATATCAGCGCTTGGAAAGCTAAAGCAAGGTAATCATGAGTCTTTAGTAAGCCTGGGCTACATACCAAGACGGTGTCTCAAGAAAAAACAGAAAAAATAATACAAATACAAAAATTAGTAACCCTACCTACATTGTAGACATACGTAATCACCCACTGTGTAGCCCTCAAGTCAAGGCTAACATCATTCGCTCACCTTTAATTTCTGCCCCATTTGATCTGGGGTAAGTTTAGCTGATAGCACCTTTTTGCACAGTAAAACAATTCCAGAGCCCCGAGAAGAACCCAATTCCAGAGCCAGTTCTTGTTTTCCTCTCAATTTGATGAAATACCATTGTCCAACATGTGTTAAGTAAGCAACTACCCATAGTTTCACCAGACCTTCAGATTTTGAAAGAGCTATATGTAAAGATAGAGGTTATATGATAGATAGGTAGATAGATCAACAATTGGTAGATAGATAGATAGATGATGTAGATTATAGATAGATGTTAAATAGATAGGTGATAGAAAGATAGATAGATGATAGATAGATATGATTGATAGACTGGTTGGTCTTTTGTGTATGTTTGAATACAAGACCTTGTACATACTAAGCAAAACTCAGTGGAGCCCTGGGTTTCCCTCATCACTGGGAGAGCTATGTTAAACTTGAATGGCAATACAGAAGGGTGCTACAAATTGCATCTTGGATGTTTCGAGTTGTCAATCTCTTCCTTGAAAATTCTCAGTCTAATAATGTGGAATATGGCGACAAATACCTCCATTAAGGGAAGTGAAGGTGTTCAGTGAATCTAGCAACATAATTTACTTTAGGTTAAAGATTCTCAATGGAGTTACACTTGCTCACACATACAAAAAAAAATGTACTTCTGCTGCTTCTATGATTAAATGGTTTTAAAAAGAAACACACTAACTCAAAAAACTAATAAGCCATTAAATCAAACATGAATGGATAACATGGAGAGAAAACTGAGAGAATAACTGACTGCATATTTCTTTGGACTTTTACCCATAAGCGACCATCAAGCCTTCCTGATTCCTTACCATGGAAGCCTCCAATCAAACAAACAGAAGCTCATATTCTTTGGGAGCAAGAGTCTGCTCAGAGGCTGGCCCTCTCTGTCTGCAGATCTGCCAGGCCTTCTCTCCCTGCCTGAGGAATTGTGTGGTCTGCTCTCTCTGACTGCAGGTCTGCCTGGCCTCACCTCCTTGCTAACAGATAGGTTTGAGAAGTCCACTACATCCAGAATCCAATGAGCCTTCCTTCCAAGTGTTTCCTAAGCCAACAGCCAACCTTGAAAACACATTTTCCAATGTATTTTCAGGAACTGACCCTGGTAGGGTCACCTTTCCTCTGCGTCCTAGCACTTTGCAAAAGTGTTGCTGTCATCCCAAGAGGAAAGGTGAAGAAGCGCTCATAAGGAAACTAGACACTCCAGTGTTGTAACGGTTCTAAAAATCCAAAAGCAATGTGGTTTGAAAGCTCACAATACTGAAGCTAGGAAAATGGTTCAGTCAGTAAAGCACTTACCACACAGCATGAGGACCTGAATTTCGACCCACAGAAATCACATAATGGAGTTCAATACCATGGTTTACATTTGTAACCCTAATACAGAGCAGGTAGAGACAAGCAGAACACCAGAGAACACTGGCCAACCATCCTAGACCATTGGTGACTGCTGTAACAGCATATGAGGAATGAATTCCATGCTATATTCCATGGCACACTTGTAATGTTGCTAACCTGTTTCTCTGAGCTTGTTGTTGGACATATTTTAAAGGTGTTTGGGGAAGCAGAGAAATTTCTAGGCTGTGTTTTTTCTGCAAAAATCTGTTAGGACAAATCGACTGTTACTAAGGAACACAGAATTCAAGAGCAGGATAAATTTCCAGTGTCTTGGTTTCAGATAATTCCAGAGGTTCTGCCAAGAAATATAAAATCTAGCTTTCTCATCTGTGAAAGACAGACAGAAGGAGAAGCACAGAATGTATGAGTGCCACAGAGGGTCAGTAAAAGCTACACACACACACACATACACACACATTCACACAGACACACATACATATACCATATACTACAGACACATACACCACACATACCCAAACACACACACACACACACACACACACACACACACATACACAGAGATACATGCATACACATACACAGACACACATATACAGACACATACACACACACACTATGCTTCGGATTCCAGCTGTTCTGCAGCTGTGGCAACCCAACTCTCCTGGCAGAGTTGCAAGCTGGCATTCACATCTGCATTTTCCTAATTTCTTTCCCATTAAAGGATTTTTGAAGGATTTTGTTACTGAAAAAAAGTAACAAAAAAAATTCTCTGATTTTGATTTTTTTCTTGTGTTTGCTCTAAGTACATGTCTGTTATACAATCCCACCAGAGCCTCCATATCTACTACAATTGTTTGAGGGGTGCTTTATGAACTTCCTTGCATTACATGAAAATCGTAATAAGAAAAAGATATACTGTCATACCATGTCCCTATGTAGTTGTTTCCTCTTGATTGTCAGCTGACTCGGTGATTGTTTCTAAGCAGATGACAAAGACTATGAGGAGCTGTCCCCAAGAACAGGCAACACAAGTTGCTGCTGTCATTGCAGAGGGTTCCCCAGAGGTGCAGGTGCAAAAGGTTGGTTTCCAGAGTGCTGTGGACACTGTGGACTGTGAGGTGGTAGAGCCTATGAGAGGTCTTATATGATTGGGGGTATTGGCGGATATTCATGTTTTGTGTTATCTACTTATCATCCATCCATCTATCTATCTATCTATCTATCTATCTATCTATCTATCTATGTAGCATCTATCACTTTCTGTTTCCTCTTTCTGGCTTGAGATGTGAACACTCACTTAGCAACCCCCTATTATGAACAAGTCTCAGTAGAGCTCCAAACATAAGACTAGCCACTGTGAACTTTTACCCTCTAAAACTATAAGCCAAAATAAGTTTCTCTGTGTTTTATAAGCAGCTGTGGTCAGAGATGCAAGAGATGCAAGGTTTCCATAACTAGGCAGTTCTACCTTGACAGCAGGCTCTTGTCTCTCTGTAAATAAGCAAATCTATGTTTTAGAGGTTTGTGAGTCAAGGAACAAGGAACTCATGGTGGTTTTGAAGCAATAGTGATCATCAGGGAACTATATCCCACCACCACCACAGAGCTTAGGAGCAGCTCCTGCTGCTCCCCGCAATCTGGGGGTTTCAGATTTGTCTCCAGTGCTTAGTTAGCAACACCCTACTGAGGCGCTCTGGGAGGCCATGAATCTGAGGCACACAAATAAGATAAGGCTGGATTATTGACACACAGACCCTGTGAAATAATAAACATGGGTTATTTAAATCCAATCTCCTGGAGGAGTAATTTGCTGTAAAATAATAGGTAGGCAATATACCAAGCTTCAGCTTCCCCTGGAGCCATTAGTTTCTCTTTCTCTAATACTTTTAAGAACAACAACAATAAAAAAAGGAACAAACATCTAATTGAATGATGTATCAAAAATGAGAATAATTTTTTGTTTGTTTGTTTGTTTGTTTGTTGTTTTTGTCAAGGCAGGGCTTCTCTGTATAGCCTTGGCTGTCATGGACTCACTTTGTAGACTAGGTAGGCCTGAAACTCACCACGATCCGCCTGCCTCTGCCTCACTGAGAGCTGGGATTAAAGGTGTGTGCCACCACACCTGGCTGGGGATACTTTTATAAGGTAAAAATGTTTACAGCCTTAAAATACATCTAGGCAATAGTAAGTGGGCTATCTGTAACATAGATCTCTGTTGCCTGCTTTCTGATCACTCATCCCTGGCACAGTGACCTCATCAGACCATAGGAGAAGAGAATTCGCTCAATCCTGATGGGACTTAATGAGCTGAGCGGAGTGGAGGCTCCCCTTATCTGAGGAATAGGGGAGGGAAAATGGAGGAAGAAGGAGGAAGGGTGGGACCGGGAAGACAGGAGGGAGGGAGCCACAATCGGCATGTAAAGTGAATAAATAAATTAATTAATTAAGACTATAATAAAGATTTGCTATAAAATATCAGTGTACTCGCAGAAAGGATTATGTCCTTTCAAAAGATATTTTGTCTTTTCAAAGATCTGTGATCCCCAGTTCAGATCTAGTCTAATGTGAAGACAAATGGAATTAACAATGCATTACGGGGCTGCAGTACTCCAAACTGAAGTTGCCCAAGTCAGTTTTCCTGGAGAGCTATGAGACAGAGAGCCAAATCATCTCAAAGGACTGAAAAATGAACACCCTGTGCTGGGAGTACCTCTACACTAAAGATTTGGTCAACAGGTCTACCTTCCTGACGGTGGGATAGGATATTATGTGACAGGAGGAAAGGAATATGAAATACTATCCCAAACTGTTTCCCCACAAAGGGAAAACCCTGGCTTCATCTTACCCTGTGTGCAGCCTCCTCTCACTGCCTATGGAGCACTGCCTTAACTGGGGTTCTATCGTTGTGAAGAGACACCATGACCGGAGCAATGCTTAGAAAGGAAAACGTTTCATTGGGGATGGCTTACACTTCAGAGGTTTACTCCATTATCATCATGGAGGGAAGCATGGTGGCATGCAGACAGACATGGTGCTGGAGAGGTAGCTAAGAGTTCTACATGTGGATCTGAAGGCAGCTGGAAATGAGTGTGATACACTAGGCCTTGTTTATGCTTCTGAGACCTCAAAGCCCACCTCCAAGAGATGCATTTCCTCAAGCAAAGAGATGCATTTCCAACAAAGCCACGGCTCCTAATAGTGCTACTCCCATGGACCTGTGGGGGCCATTTTTATTCTAACCACCACAAGTATGTTGCTACTGTATTCCCGACAAGCTGTAGCAGATATAGTTAAAAGCTGGGTATCAAAGAATTCTGTTTTGTTTGTTTCTTTGTTTGTTTCTGCCAGTTGAAGGAATCTGAGGCTTCCTTCAGTTTGATTTCAGTCTGGCCTAGTGTTGATGTTTGGCTGTTACTGTTTGGGACTGAATGGTGTGATTCTGTTGAAGAAAGCCAAGAGGAGCCTTCCATTCATGATGCCCATTTGGTCTTCCCAAGAAAACATAACCAGCTCCTTTTCACAATATCCCTTCTTGAGGCAAAATACACACTTATTGGACCCCAGGAGCTGCTCTTAAAGCTTTCAGACTTTGAGGAATAAGTTTTATGTCACCTTAAAGAAGCTAAACTAAAGTGGGCACCTCTACCACCACCATTGTTAGAACTGCAAACTCAGTAGGCTATTGGAGTCTCATGTCCTTGATCCATATTTTTTGTTTTATAATTTATAATATTTTTCCCTACTGTCTGGGAGTGATTAGGGAGTGAAAACATTGTTATCAAGGCCTTTCTATCCACTGATTTGTAGCTTTTCTACAGGCTCCTGATGGCTATTTACATGTTTGCCTAGGTTTTCATCCTGTCTCCAAATGACCTCCCACCCTTTGACATACCTTGCTGGCTTTGTGACATACCTTTAATGACAAGATGCTTCAGCCCTTCCCTGCTGGGAGCAATTGCATGCTGGATTGGCAGAAGCAAGCAAATGAGTAGAGGCAGCCCACCCATTTCTGTAGCCCTGGTGTAGGCAAGGCCCTGAAGATTTTGCTATACTGCCTTTCCATGCATGTTTCATATATCTGACATGAGAGAGACCCTCACTGCTTATTGCTTCCCTCTGTTGGGCAGATTTCCTACAAATTACTTTGAAGATGTACCTTCATAGTCGTAAATGAATTGGTGATTTCAAAACCCGTGATGATGATTTTAAAGAATTTCTGAATTGATTCAAGTAATTTTAAAACCCTCCTTCAGAAAACTGCTAGGAGCTCTATGAACCTCTATATGCCAACCACTTGATTTATACCAAGAGGAAAAACAAAGTTGAGACAAATTAATAATCAAGGAAATACATTCATTCCAGGTTTAGTCCAAGAATAAGGCCCAGGTGTACACCAAGAGAAGAAAGACTGATACCTGTTTTTTAGAAAAACCTTGACATAAAATATTTGCTTTGAACACATAATGTACATTTGAAATA
Organism: Meriones unguiculatus; assembly: GCF_030254825.1. Lineage (NCBI taxonomy): Eukaryota > Metazoa > Chordata > Mammalia > Rodentia > Muridae > Meriones > Meriones unguiculatus. Next base: position 66,943,934 of record NC_083362.1, on the reverse strand, counting down.
AGAAGAAAAAACTGTTTTGAACTCATAATGAGCATACAGATAAAACCACTGCTTTAACCTTATAATGAACAAAGCATCTAATTAGATATTAGGATCAATAGTTCTGCTGTAACTCCCCTTTTATGTATCTATTTTTTGAATGATGCAATTTTTTCCATACATAGAGTACCTTTGTATTAGAGCGTATAAAAACCTAAGACAGAATTAAAACAGGGGTTGAGGCCATCTGCTTCATCCAAAACTGTGTCTGACTGTTTAATTGCCTGTATATATGTATATTTATATCTGTATGTTTTCATATAGGTGGATGAAGGTGGTATGTTTGAGAGCTCCTTTGTGTTGTCTATATGTGCATGTGTGTGTGTGAGGTTTGTAAATTATCTGCCTGCTTTGTCTGCCAAATGTGTACGTTTTTGCATGTTTCTACGTTATTAAGTTTAGTAAGTGATAATCAGTCCGAAGCATTTTATCAGCCTTCTTAATTAGGACTCTACCCTCCAGCAAACCGCTGCTCACTGCTGAGGCATTAGGTTAAAAGGAACTAAGGTTTTTCTTTTTACAGCCCCTTGAATTTACAGCAAGAAACTGTCAGGGCTGTGGCCATTTGTACTCTGAGTTAAAGGAGCCACCTGGCTTAACTGATTAGGACCCTCTGCTGTCTCTTTTCTAGAGGTTCTCATGACCAATGGTCCTGGGAATTAAACATTGTATGTAGATCCAAACTCCACAGACAGAATTAAACTGTACATAAAGATCTCCAAATAGCCAAGCTACCAGCCTAGAAGTTTAAGAGTTAAAGTGCATATAGAGAGTAGTAAGGCTACCAGTCTGAAAGATTAAAGTATAGATTAAAGTGAAAGTATAGAGAGAAACACCAGCCATCAGCTGGTCATTGCTGACACTGCAACACCTTGGTTTATCCTGTGTGCTGGAGCCGGTCTCTAGCACTCCCCTGTGAAGCCCTGGCCATAATCCCATCAGCTACTTCCTGGGGCTTTAGAAACTATTTGGGCCTTTGCATCTCTGCTGCAATAACCAGCCAAGACTATCACTTTATTTTGCCAGGTAAAGCCAAGACTAAGGATGAACTAAGTTTCATGAACTCACCTTGCACTTGCTGCAATTTTTTTTTAAAACTTATCGTAGTTTTCTTCACATAACCCTAAGTCTCATGTGCTGAAAGAGATGTATACTCTAAGGAGACAACACCCTTAAGGAAAGACTTTCACTAACTTTGTCTCCCTTATATAAGTGTGTTAGGTGAAAATGGTACATAGGGATGCTGTGGAAGATAGAGAAATGACATTATTTAATCCACAGAGATACTAAGCCTATTTAAGGTAATAGAAAACCTTTTCATGAAGTTAACACTGCGAGAAGTGGATCACACATTTAACTGTAGGGATTATACCCACCTTGATTTTAAAAAGGCAAGATTTGTTGGGCTGCTCGGGGAAGGCATTAAAGGAAAAGATGGCTTGCATTGCAATTTAAATAATAATTGGATGTAAGATAAGCAAAGAGGAAATTCCAAGCCAGGGAAATAACTTTGGTCTAAGTTAAAAAAAAAAAAAAAAAAACACCAAGCATATAAAGGGAATCACCAGGCCTATCAGATAATATAGGGGGCCATGGTATGAGCTACTACAGCTCATACTGCAGTATGAACCACCCTGCTCTGGAGCTGAAAGGCATTTTCCCTTCAGGCTCAGAGAGAATACACATGACTAGCCTTTTCAGGTCGATCTCAAAGAAAAATCCAATGCATGCAAGCAAAGAATGAGGCTGGATCTGCCTCACTTCCACGACGGAAAATACAACTTCATGGGCACCTACCAAAGCAAAATCCACTAGAGAATTTGAATAGAGTAAGTTGTCAAATTGCTTTTCTTTGAATCTATAAGTAAGTTAGTCAATTTGTGGATGACTGACACCTTTGAAATGTTCATTTTTCTAATCAATTAATATTGACTATCCTTACAAATATTTAGATTACATTATGTGTTTTTCTTAATTTTTCATCTGAGCAATTTACAATTTTTGTTAGATTTATTCATGAGTGCTTTAGTGTTTTATGCTACTTCAAATGTTATCATTTCTTCGTCTTTGCTTCTGATGATTCACATACAAATTTGTTTCCAGCCTTCCTAATCTGTGTTGTTAATTACATTTGGTAATTCAATAATTAGTACATTATTTTGAAGCTTTCATTACCCAATTATATCCTGCCAGAGATCGCAGTTTCTATTCCTTCCGTACTATCCATATAGATTTTTTTTCTGTGTTGTATTTGGCCTTAGTGTAAGTGGTAGCTATAGTAACTTTCAAATTTACTTAAGTATACTTTCCATTGTTTAAATTAAGAAGCCTACTTTTTTTTCTACTTCACAAAATATCTTAGCCACATAATATCTGCAGTTTCCTTAAGTATCTTTTTTGCATCACTGAGCAGACAGCGTGATCCTTTCTTCTTTTACTCTGGGACACAGTGTAAATTTATTTTCAAGTACCATCCCAAACTTTGTAATTTTAGCATGAACTTTGAACGTAGCTGTCTTACATCTGCCTGTGTTTCAATAGAGCTTTAAAAATCTGTGCTCATAAGTGAGATGAGCTGTGATTTTCATTTTCTCATGCTAAAACTTGAGGCTTACTATAAAACTTGTGTTAGCCTGATAAAGTACACTAGAGTGTACCAGTTCTATAACTTGGTTACCATGCACACTGTCAAAACATGCGTGGGTATACACTTATGTCTTATTTAAACTGATTTTGTTTCCTTCAGGTTAAAACCCAGGAGTGATATAGTTATATGATATATTTTTTTATTTTTTAACAGTTTTAAGGAGTTTAGCGGGGATAAGGAAACAGACACAGAGAGAAAGACCTCTTCAAGGCAGAGGGAGAACTAAAAAAGCTGAAAAATCTCTGCTTTGAATTTTTTTGAAGAAACTCCATGCTGTTTCTATAACAACTACAATGATTTACAATTTCACCACAAAGTATAAAAGTTTCATTCATTTGTAAAAAAAAAAAAAAAAAAGAAAGAAAAAAAGTTTCATTTGTGTTTCTTTGATCATAGCCATTCTGATTGGAAAGAGATGGAATCTCACTCTAGTTTCAATTTTCAGTCACCTGATGGCTAAAAGTGTAGCAAATTTTAATTATTTGAATTTCATTTGAGAAGTGTCTGCTTGGAACATTTACTAACCAATTGATTGATGTAACCTCATCCTTTTGTTGGTAAAGATTTTTGAGTTCTTCATATATTCTACATGTCAATCCTCTGAAAGACTAAAGGTTAAGAAAGATTTTTGTCTCATTTTGTTGGCTGTTTGCTCTGTTAATAGTTTTTTTGTGCATAACTCTTTAATTTAACATATTTCCATATGCAATACTTGTTATTATTTACTGGCCTATTGGAGTCCTAGCCTGTAGCAAGTTCTTAGAGTGTTTCTCTGGCATTTCAAAGTTTCAGGTATTCATTAAGGTCTTTAACTCACTTTGAATGGATTTTTGCACTGGGTGAGCAATGAGATTGGATTTAGTGGTATACATATTGACATCCAGACTTCTTAGAGTATTTGCTGAAGAGGCTGTCTTTTTTTCTAATTTGTATTCTTGGCATCTTTGACATTTCTTCAGTTACAGCAGGATGCCCTACTCTACCCCATTTACTATGCTATGTTATGTGAATGTCATGCTGATTCTATTATGATACCTCTGAAGTGTATTCTGAGACTAAGTACTGTGATTCTTCTAGCACCCTGCCTTCCCCTCAGGAGAGTCTTGGCTACTGATATCTTTTGTCCTTCCATGTGAATTCTAAGATTTTTTTTTCTTTAAAGTTCCGTAATTAATGGAAAAGTGAAAACAAAACTGGACAGAAAACTAATATAACTGTCATCTGAGAGCCTTCATCCAGCAGACAATGGAAACAGATGCAGAGACCCACAGCCAAACATCAGGCAGAACTCACGGGAGTCCTGTGGAAGAGTTAGGAGAAAGATTGAGAGAGATGGAGAGATCAAGGACACCACAAAAAGGACCTCCAAAGCCAACTAACCTGGACCCATGAGGGCTCATACAGACTTAACCACCAACTAAAGAACATGCATGGACTGGTCCTAGGTTGCTTGGCCCTCAAGTAGGTCCCCTAACAACTGGAGAGTGGTGGCTTCCTCTGACTGGGACTCTGTTGCCTCCCTCTGTATCCTGCTTCCCTAGCAGGGCTCCTTGTCTTGCCTCAGTGAAAGATGCAGCACTGATGTGACTGGATGTGCCAGGGTGGTGGTACCACAAGGTGTGTGGGTGTGGGGGTGTGTGTGTGGGAGAAGTGGGTAGAAGGGTGGGACTGGGAAAAGAGGAGCGAATGGGGTTGCAATTGGGACATAAATTTAGCAGATAAATTAATTAATGAAAAAATATACTGATTGTGTAGGAGGCAGAGTTAACAGAATGGGAAGGAAACACTGTCATTCACCCTTGACTTTTCTCCCTTGGATGTTTCTGGCTTGATGGTAAAGCAGGATCAATGCTGGACTCCTACCAGCCTTTATCAATCAGTTGCTGACAAATAGATCTGAGAGGCAGCCCTTTGCTCCTGGGTTTCCATTTTTTTTTAATATATTTTTTATTTATTACAATTTATTCACTTTGTATCCCAGCTGTAGCCCCACCCTTGTTCCCCCCCAACCCCTCCCCCCCCTCCCTCGATCATCTCCTCCCATGCCTCTTCCCCAGTCCACTGACAGTGAAGGACCTCCTCCCCTTCCATCTGACCCTAAACTATCAGGTCTCATCAGGGCTGTCTTTCATAGTCTTCCTTGGTGGCCTAGTCAGGCTGCTACCCCCCTCAGAGGGAGGTGATCAAAGATCCAGCCACTGAGTTCATGTCAGATACAGCCCCTGCTCCCCTTATTAGGGAACCCATTTGGAGACTGAGCTGCCATGGGCTAGATCTGTGCAGGTGGTCCAGGTTATCTCCATGAATGGGCCTTGATTGGAGTATCAGTCTCAGAAAAGACCCCTAGGCCCAGATTTTTTTTTTTTTTTTTTTTGTTCTGTTGTTCTCCTTGTGGAGCTCCAGACCCTTTCAGGTCTTTCTATCTTCCCCTTCTTTTATAAGATCCCTTGCACTCTGCCCAAAGTTTGGCTATGAGTCTCAGCCTCTGCTTTAATACCCTGCTGGGTAGAGTCTTTCAGAGGCCCTCTGTGGTAGGCTCCTGTTCGTTTTTTGTATAAAGAAGAACACCAGCCACCAAAACACACCCCTGCAAAGCAACAGGAGCAATAAGGACAAATGACTGAGGTGATTTCCATGTCCCTTCCAGCTCTGTCAGTCTCTACAGTCTCGGTAGGCGTTGCCCACGAACACCTAAGCATGACTTTGGAAGTTCTTAACAGAAAACTCAGGCTCTGTTTGGCAGACTTCCTGTCACTACGCGGAGTGTGAATCCATAAAGAGAACTCATATACAACGATAGAACTAACCCCTAGTAAGTAGATTCACACACTAACCACCAGCCTAGGCCTTCATGGTGAATGTTACCAAGAGAACAGTGGGTAAATAAATGTTGAAGCGACGGGAAGCAAGAAGGCGCTACAAATATGGCGTCTTTACGAAATATTCCATTGACTGTCAAGAGTCATACACGCTCTTTTAAGTAACTTGGATGTAATCATTTCTGTAACAGGATACAGGCTTTGTGGTAGTATCAGAAAGGCCTGTTGTTAGCACAAGCTTAGTGCTCTTTATGAGCTTGATGAGGCTGATAAGCCTCTTTTAGAAATTATGAAAATGTGATTTTTATCAGAAGTCTTTAGGCATTTTTCATACTAAATTTCCTATTGGTTTTAAAATTTCTTTTAAAAATAGTTATTTTTTTTAATTTCTTTTTTCTCCTTTTAGCAAAGATAAGGAGAAAGGGCACAATATCCATGATTAGTCAGAATGTAGCACATTTTTAATCCCACACATGAGAAAATGACAGAAGATAAAAGGCGTGAAAGCACTAACCTATCTGTATCAATAACCTCTAATGGCCTGTGTGGAAGAACAAAAACCTACTCGCCGTGCTTGAACAAGCATCCCCACGAACATGCGATCTGATATTTTGGGGGTCCACTCCATAACGGCAAGCCGTTGTCCTTGCCCTTCCTCCTCTGTCACCTCCCCTTCCTTTCACAGACGAAGTCCTGAGCAACGCTGTGAAATTCTCTTCACTCCTCTCTACCACAGGAAGGCGCAGGAAACAAGTTCACGCAGATACTGAGCACACCAACACCACAGGCTAGGAAATGGGCTGCAACCACTGAAATCACTTGGGTTTGTTTTTTTGTTTGTTTGTTTGTTTTTATTTAAGAAAAATTTCCTGAAAATAATTGGTGTAACACATCAATTAGATCTACCAAAAATACATTTATCCCATCTGTCTCCTACCATCTAAGAAAGTTAAATCATTGAGGCTTTGCAAACCTTGTGCTATAAACATTTTAAAATTGCTATTTAACCATTAATCTAAAATGTTAGGAACATCATGTTTCTTAAGGAGGCTATTGGGAGAAAATGCATTATCTCAATCTTTTGGAAAACTATACTTGGTGTTGCTACATATGTTGGTTGTAACACTTCTAAATCTATAAAGAAAACTATTAATGACCTTATAGTTTCTGGTTGGTTGGTAATATGCACTATTGCAAACAAATTACATATACACATATACATACACACACGTATATGTTGACAAATGATTTATATTAAAACTACCAATCCTAGAAATTCAATTATAGGGACATCATCACAATTCAGACTGAGTAAAATGTTTAGTGTGTTTAAATAGATTTCTCTGCAGTATTTCTTTTTTTTTTTTTTTAATCTGTGAAGTATTTGTATACTTAACAGAGCACTTGGGAACGAGCATTTGTTTGCATGTGTATGGACACATGTGGGGAGGGGATGCACATGAAAATGTGTGCTCATGAATGTAGAGGCCAAAGACAGATGTCTGACATCATCTTCCATGGTTCTTCTTCCCTTTTCACTGAGACAGAGTCTCTCAGTGAAGCCAGGGCTTACCTGTATGTCTATTCTGGCTAGCCAGCTTGCTCTGGGAATCCCATCTCATCTCTTCCTTCTTTCCAAGGCTGGAGTTATAGGTGGCCCACAATGCTCCTCCACCAACCATTTATGTAAACTCTGGGAACCCGAATTTTGGTCCAAATGCTTAGAGAGCTGATGCTTTAACCACTGAGCTCTCTGCCCAGCCCACTTCCTGCTTCAAAACAATGTACCATATTCATTTGTTATAAAGAAAATGTAAGTGTGATGGATTTGAAAATCATTGCTTTTCATAGATAAAATCTAGGATTTGTCTCTTGGTTAAAAGGCTCTCAAAATTAAGATAAAAGACTCAGCTTATTAACAATTGAATTAATAAATAAGGTCAAAGTAATATGTCTAAAACCAGAGGCTTGAAGAGACTAATGACCAGATAATCCCCATTGGAAACTCAGATATGACCCAAAGAAGTAAAACAAAACCTTCCAAATTAAGAAAGAGAAATGTGTGATAATCGCTGACTAATAAAAGATCTTTAAAACCTTGAGATTAAAAGGTACAAGTTTAATGTCAACAACAGATACTAGGGCAGAAACAACTGGCTTTTTCACTGAATGAATCTATACCATTATTACAAGGTGAAGGGGATGGCTTTCCACTAAGGAAATCAGAAACATGAAAGACAAGTCTATTCAGCATCTATGATAAAATACTGGCGTGACCAAAGCAGCTATGAAGAAAACTGCGGAAAAGGGATTTCCAAGGTCACTCTGTTAAGTCATATTGCTGCTGCAGAGGGAAGAGAGCCTACGTTTTAGAGATAAGTTCTTACTAAGTTAGAGGTGGAGGTTCAAAACATTCTTTAAATACCTTATAAATACATATTATAATCATTATTACTTTCATACCTCAGGCCTGTTTGTACTCTTCATAATAAAACAATAAGAGACATGATATTAAAAAAAAAAAAAAGCACAAGTTTATGTTACCTGATATTTTAAGACAAATGTTTCTGGATAGTGGAAAAGTGGGAGCTATTCTTAGTAAACTAAAAATTGTTATGAAATAGTAGATGGGGAAATCTTGAACATAGACCAACTACCCCAGAAGGGATTTAAAACTGATAACATTTCTCCCTTTTAATAGGGTGCCCAAACCAGATGGCTTTGCAGCTGGATTCCACCCAACTCGCACAGAACAAATAACCCGATGCTATTAAAATTGTTGTAGGACCTTGAAAAAAAGATTCTCAGCTTCATATGGAGAAACAAAAAACCCAGAATCTCCAAAACGATCCTGTACAACAACAGATCATCTGGAGGTATCTCCATTCCTGATCTCAAGCTGTACTACAGGGCAACAGTAATAAAAACTGTATGGTACTGGCATAGAAACAGAAAGGAGGATCAATGGAACTGCATAGAAGACCCAGAAATAAATCCACACACCTATGAATACGAGATATTCGACAAAGAAGCCAATTCCATTCAATGGAAAAAAGACAGCATCTTCAACAAATGGTGCTGGACCAACTGGATGTCTACATGCAGAAAAATGAAAATAGATCCATATTTATCACCCTGCACAAAACTAAAGTCAAAGTGGATCAAGGACCTCAACATAAAACCAGATACCCTAAATCAATTGGAAAAAAAAGTGGGGAACAGCCTAGAACTCATTGGCACAGGAGACAACTTCCTGAACAGAACACCAACAGCACAGGCTCTAAGAGCAACAATCAATAAATGGGACCTCATGAAACTGAAAAGTTTCTGTAAAGCAAAGGATACCGTCATCAAAACAAAACGACTGCCTACAGATTGGGAAAGAATCTTCACTAACCCTTTATCTGACAGAGGACTAATATCCAGTATATACAAAGAACTAAAGAAGCTGAAAAGCAGCAATCCAAGTAATCCAATTAAAAAATGGGGAACAGAGCTAAACAGAGAATTCTCGACAGAGGAATATCGAATGGCAGAAAAACACTTAAAGAAATGCTCATCCTCATTAGCCATCAGGGAAATGCAAATCAAAACGACCCTGAGATATCACCTTACACCCATCAGAATGGCCAAGATGAAAAACTCAAGCGATAACACATGCTGGAGAGGTTGTGGAGAAAGGGGAACCCTGCTCCACTGCTGGTGGGAATGTAAACTGGTACAACCACTCTGGAAAGCTATCTGGCGCTTTCTAAGACAAATAGGAATAGTGCTTCCTCCAGACCCAGCTATACCACTGCTAGGTATATACCCAAAGTTTGTTCAAGTACACAAAAAGGACACTTGCTCAACCATGTTTATAGCAGCTCTATTTGTAATAGCCAGAACCTGGAAACAACCCAGATGTCCATCAACGGTGGAATGGGTACAGAAATTGTGGTATTTTTATACAATGGAATACTACTCAGCAATCAAAAAGGAGGAAATCATGAAATTTGCAGGCAAATGGTGGGATCTAGAAAAGATCATTCTGAGTGAAATATCCCAGAAGGAGAAAGACAAACATGGGATATACTCACTTATATAGACCTATAAGATATGATAAACATAATGAAATCTATACACCTAAAAAAGATAATCAATTGAGCGGACATGGGGTAAGATGATCAATCCTCATTTAGAAAGACAGATGGGATGTGCATTGAATGTATGACAGGAGTCTACTGAGCGCATCTGAAAGACTCTAACTAGCAGTGTTTTCAAAGCAAAGACTCATGACCAAACCTTTGGCAGAGTACAGGGAATCATAAGAAAGAAGGGGAGTTAGTCTGATGGGGAAAGGATAGGAGCTCCACAAGGACCAAATATATCTGGGCACAGGGTCTTTTCTGAGACTGACATTCAACCAAGGACCATGTATGGATATAACCTAGAACCTCCACTCAGATGTAGCCTGTGGTAGCTCAGTAACCAATTGGTTTCCCAAAGTGAGGGGAACAGGGACTATTTCTAACAGGAACTCGATGACTGGCTCTTTGGTCTCCCCACCCCCGAAGGGAGGAGCAGTCCTGTTAGGCCACAGAGGAGGGCTTTGCAGCCAGTCCTGAAGATACCTGATAAAACAGGATCAGATGAATGGGGAGGAGGTCCCCCCCATCAGTGGACTTGGAAAGGGGCACGGTGGAGATGAGGGAGGGAGGGAGGGAGGGACTGGGAGGGAATGAGGGATCGGGACACGGCTGGGATACAGAGTTAATAAAATGTAACTGATAAAAAATATATATATATATAAGCTGAAAAAAATAAAATAAAATAAAATTGTTGTAGCCAAGGAAAGAGACGAATAGCTCTCCCACCCAATTTAGTGATGTCCTTGACTAAGAATTCCAAAGAAGCGAGAGTCGACAATTTCATTCATACATATAGAGGAAAATTTCTCAAGGAAACATTAGAAAATGAATTCATTTTTTTTCTCTCTTAAAAATAAAATAAATGTTGTTTTTTTTTTTTTTTTTTTAGTTTAAGTAGCTTGTTTATTGTATTATTCAAATATCCTATACCATGCAATTTTGTTTATTTCCCCTTGAGATGCTTTTTTTTTTTTTTTTTCAATGCAGTTTATTCAGGAACATTGAACAATCCTCGGACCCCGGGGAAAGCCAGCCCACAGCTTAAATAGCCTCTGGGTAGCCAACCCAGGCGTGCCACGGGGGCAATGCAGATAGGTCCACATACATGGAAGCAAGCCAGATCCTCAGCCTTAGCCAAATGTGGAATTGTTCATGACAGAGAGCACTCACCATCGGGAAGGTGGAAGGCAGAAACCAGCTCCATCTTTAAGGCATAGCATTCCGCAGCTCTCTACAGTTCCCCCTTTTTGTTTTAGATGCATCAGGCAAGAGTAGAGGTCTGATCTCTGATATTAGAAATAAATTGGGACTTTGTACAGATGTTCATTTAGGTGTCATCCACCCAAAGAGCATCAGACCCGTCCGATACCTTTTTCTCAGAGGCGGGACCTGGGGCATCAACCCGCATGCAATCAGACATGCTCTTCTCTGGGTCCAAAGCGGCTGACCCTGAGTGCAGTGCTTAGCCTCGCAAATAAATGGTTTTGTGGCTCTCCTTGTGGAGCTCTTGTCCTCTCCAGGACTTACTATTTCCGACTTTGTTCATACGATTCCTTGCACTCTGCCCAAAGGTTGGCCATAAGTCTCAACATCTTCCTTGATACCTTGCAAGGTAGAGCCTTTCAGAGGCCCTCTGTGGCAGGCTTTTGTCCTGTTCCCTGTTTTCTCCTTCTTCTGATGTCCATCCTCTTTGCCTTTCTGAATGGGGATTGAGCATTTTACCCAGCATCCTCCTTCTTGATTAGCTTCTTTAAGTATACCAAAAAATCTGGCACAGGGGTCTTTTCTGAGACTGATACTCCAACCAAGGACCATTGATGGAGATAACCTAGAACCCCTGCACAGACACTAGCCCATGATAGTCCAGTGTCCATGTGGGTTCCATAGTAATGGGAACAGGGACTGTCTCTGACATGAACTGATTGGCCTGCTCTTTGATCACCTCCCTCTGAGGGGGGAGCAGCATTACCAGGCAATGCAGCCACTCCTGATGAGACCTGATAGACTAGGATCAGAAGGAAGGAGAGGAAGACCTCTCCTATCAGTGGACTTGGGAGGGGCATGCATGGAGAAGGGGAAGGGAGGATGAGACTGAAAAGGGAGGACGGTGAGGTTTACAGGGGGGATACAAAGTGAATAAAGTGTAATTAATAAAAATTAAAAGAAAAAAAGAATTGTCATTTAAAAAGTAATATGTAAGGGGAACAGGAACTGTCTCTGACATGAACTCAGCAATGGGCTCTTTGACCACTACCCTCACCCTCAAGTGGGAAGCAGCCTTGCCAGGCCACAGAGGAGGACAATGCAGTCCTGATGAGACCTGATAAGCTAGGGTCAGATGGAAGGGGAGGAGGACCTTCCCTATCAGTAGACTTGGAGAGGGGCATGGGAGTAGATTAGGGAGGGAGGTTGGGATTGGGAGGGAATGAAGGAGGGGGCTACAGCTGGGATACAAAGTGAATAAACTGTAATTAATATAAAAATAAAAATTTAATTTAAAAAAGTAAAATAAATAAAATAAATGATTATATTACAACTCTGTTATATATCAAGGTATATATCTTAAAGAATGATGAACCTTGAGAATAAGAAACACATCAGAGAAGAAAATGCCTAAAAAAGTGAAGACAGAGTTTCCTTATATGTGTAAGAACAGAAACATCCCACTCTCATTTCTGATCATTTTCTTCTTCCTTATATTGAGCCAGCAACTGTGAAGATCCCAGGATGTTAACTCCCTAAAGTCAGACTACAAATTAAAAACAAGGCAGAACAGTGAACTCCGAGATGTGACCCTAGTAAAAAAGGAAATAAACAAGCAAAACTCTTTTTAGTCACTTACATAGCTCTCTGGGCTTTGCCTTCTGCACTAATTTTGACAGAACAACGAAAAGTATGGGTGCCAGGACAGACACCAGGACCTGGCGGAGCTGCACAGTCAAATATGCTGTACTAGTATAATTTGCTTCCAAGAAGTAATCTGTCTTCTAAATACAGTAAAGAATACATAATATTCTACATGTATTCTGTATAAAGAATACATAGATGCAGGCTTAATATATTTGCCCAAAAGCAACCCAGAGGCACTTGGGTTTGTCAATTGTCTCCAGCTCTGGCAAGAATTAGTGGACCATCATTATTATGACACCATTTAAACTACAGTTCCTTGTTGCTTTCTTATTTCCTTGACAAAGTGGGGGAAAGATACTATGAAATAGGCTCTAGTTAAACAACAATAATTTTAAAATATTATAAATAAATTCAATTGTTTGCTCTTTCTTAGTATTAGAAAAACAAGAAGTTCTTATATCAAAGTCTTTTTTCCCACTTGGCTTACAATTCTGATTGACGATTCTGTTACTGCTGAGTTAACTGTAACTTTCTAACAACAAAATGAAATTATTTTATTTTACCCATCATACTTTTAGATAATGATCAAGGTAAGTGACCTGCTTCTTTGGAACCCCCCCCCCCAACACACACTCACTGTACAACAGGAAATATAGACTTTTTCCTTAAGAGGGAGTTTGAAAAGAAGTTTTTACTGTAATATCAGAAAGTCATTTGAACTGACATTTGTATAGCTATCATGCAAAATGCTGTATTTGAATAGACATGCTGCAAAATTCGCTCTCAGCTTTTGTTTATGAATGAGGGACGGGGGAAAGGGGAAGGAATTCTCTAGTTTGATTCAGGTTGGTCCGATAAGGCCCATGAGCATAAGCCATCTGAGGAAGAATGGGTTTATTTCAGCTTACAATTTACACTCATTGTTGAGGGAAGCCAGGGCAGGAACTCAAGCAGAAACCATAGAGGAACACTGCTTTCTGCCCCACCCCCACCTCATTCAGCTATGTCACCATAGTGTAGGGAAAACATAGTACAGTTTTCATTTCTATACTTGTTACTGTGATAAAAAAAATCTTAAATCCATTTCTTACTCATATGTCTAGCAATATTAGCTCTAAGCCAAATCTTTCAAAATGACAAAAGAAAATTAATAATTATATTTTTCTAATTTATTGAGCATTGGAGTATATCTCAGCAGGCTGTAAGCGCTTCCTGGACCTTAAGAAAGGCAATGAAGCCTTCAGATAATGAGGAAGAGTGTCTGGGAGAGAAAGAAGGAAGGAAGGAAGGAAGGAAGGAAGGAAGGAAGGAAGGAAGGAAGGAAGGAAGGCAGTCAAGGAAAGATAAAAGGAAGGAAAGAAAGAAAGGAAATAAAGGAGGGGGGAGGGAAAAAGAAATGCAGTCAAGGAAGGACTGCAGTCAAAGAAGGAAGGAAGGAAGGCAGTCAAGGAAGAAAAGAAGAAATGCAGTTAAAGAAGGGAGGAACAGAGGGATGGAGGGAAGGAGAAAGGTCAGCACCATCCCTGGGGGGGGGCTTGATTGTTTATGATAAAGGGAGCTTCAAACAAGCCAGGGTGCTAGGGAGGAAGCAACATCCCCCATGGTTTCTGATCCAGATTCCTGCTTCCTGGTTTCAGCTTTGAGTTTCTGTACTTCCATAGGTAACTGTGACCTGGAACTATAAGCAAAATAAATCCTTTTCTCCCCACGTTGATTTTGGACAGAGTATTTCAAGACGGCAAAATAAGTTCAAACTTGAACTTTTGTTGTACCCAAGACACACTATGAGGAATGGTCTGTTACTGTAGCCTTTGCTTCCAGAGCACTTTTCTCTTTTCCTTGCCATCCCCCTGCTTCAGCACTCAAGTCTCTGACTGCATCGGACTTTCTGAGCCCTCGAGAGTTATTCATAATCATGAATTATTCAGCCCCTATTACAAGCCGGGCACTATTCTGAAACCAGGAAATTATGAACAGTTTGTCAAATGTTAAGAGAGAGTCACATTGTGTGTAGCCCGCCTCAAAGGGAGCCTGTCAGCCTACTAATTACACAAAGAAAGCATGAGCTATACCACCAAGTGAAGAAGAAAGAGGAGGAAGAGGAGGAGGAGGAGGAAGAGGGAGGAGAGGAGGAGGAGGAGGAGAAGAGGAAGAGGAAGAGGAAGGAGAAGGAGAAGGAGAAGGAGAAGGAGAAGGAGAAGGAGAAGGAGAAGAAGAAGAAGAAGAAGAAGAAGAAGAAGAAGAAGAAGAAGAAGAAGAAGAAGAAGAAGAAGAAGAAGAAGAAGAAGAAGAAGAAGAAGAAGAAGAAGAAGAAGAAGAAGAAGAAAAGTTTTTAACTTTGGAAAAATGTAGCGGTCACAGATCCACAAAAAAAGCCCCTTTAGGAAACCCAGACTGTTCCCAACAGCTCTCCCCGGAGCTATGCCTTGCTTTTCACCCACCCACTGTGGGGAGAACCACCATGCATGTGACTCCAGATAAGAAACTTAGAATACTTTCTCATCAGATAGCCTTAGCAGGGTAGGTGGGCATTTGGTAAGAAGGCAGAAAAAGATTAAACGCCGCCCACCATGCCTGACTCCCTGTGCCCAGTAACCCTGCAAGGCAGTTCTTGTTAATCCTAATTCCATCCTGAAATCCTTTATGTTGCCCCGATAAATATTAGATTTTAATTCAAATTAGCATGCAAATTTAAAGAGGCGTTTGGAAAATCAGTCTCTATAGTCTCGTGTTCCAGAGGCACGTGGCTGGTATAGCATAGGAAAACATGTAGGAAAAAACGGTGGCAGGTGTGAATTCATACAGACTATCCCAAGACCAAATGAGGGCTCTAGGTCCGGAAAGACTTCAAAGCAAGGATCCCAGCCACCAGACAGATCCTTAACAACCCTCTAGCCCACCTCTCCAAAGGTGCACGGGAGAAGCGAGCTCAACCCTACTCCACTTTCTAACCTCAGAATGTAGATCTGACCTGTACATAAAATGCCAAATCCCCAACCCTCCAAGGCATCGGATCTGAGAGTTGGGGGGTTGGCAGGTCCTGCTCAGAGCCAGCGGCGGCAGCGGGTGATCAGGGTTGAGTCCCGGGTGGGCGGCGCGGGTGGAGCCACCCCACGCGCGTCCCGCGGCTCCCACTGCAGACGCGCCTTAGCCGTGGCCGAGTTGGCCGCGCGTGGCCGGAGCAGGAGCGCGGAGTTTGCAAAGTCGCCGCGGAGCTCGAGCGGGAACGAAAGGGGGTGGGCAGAGTGGGGGTGCGCGCGCGAGAAACCCGCCTCTTGTGAGTTGAGCGGGGAAGGGGGTGGGGGGGGGGAGAGAGAAAGACTCCGAGTTCCGCTTCCTGATCGGCGGGTGGGTGAAGCGGGCTGGCGAGGCCCGGAGACCGGCGGGACGCACTCGCTCCGGGGCCGTGGCACGAGCAGCGCGGCCCGCTATGGCCAGCGAGCGGACCCGCAGGTTCACCCGGAGCCTGCTGAGACCCGGGCAGGCGGCCGAGCTCCGGCACAGCGCCGCGTCCGCCGCCGCCGTGGCCGTCAGCAGCCGTCAGCAGCAGCGGGTGAGTGCGGACGCGTACCCCGCGCCACGGTGGGGCTTGCCGGGGGACCCCGGGCAGGCCTCGCCTCCAGCCCTGTGAGTCCGTGTTCGGGAGCTGGCGGGTTCTTCACCCCAGCCCCGCACTCTCTCCCTCGCCGGCCGCCTGCTAGAGCGACGGAGGAGCCACCTCTGCCAGGCAGTGTCACCAAAGAATTAAGGAACCCAACCGGAGGCGCATTTGGGGACTTTAGGGATGCGGGACGCTTAGAAGAGCAGCTGCGTGGGAGAGGATGAGCCCACGTTTTAAGGAGGGTGGAGGGGGCGGGAATGCATCTATGCTGGCTCAAGGAGACAGGGGTGACAGGGACCTGGGGCGGGGGCGGGGGACAGGGTGGTGGTGGAAGTCTACAGATTGGAACCTGTAGATCCACAAGTCTGCGCGCCCCATTCATCCCTTTGGAACGTGGAGAAGGTGCAGAGTAAGCTCTTCATCTGGACCAAAGCCGAACACCCCCCACCCCCACCCCTCCGCCTTACACCTAGGGCGGCAATTAATGCAGTTGGCACAGCCCTCCCTCATCCACAGGCTGAAGCCCCACAAGCCACTTTATACTGTTGCAGAAAGGGCTGGGGAGAGTGGAGGGGACGTAGGTTATTAAATAGCCAGTGGGCTTCTGGTATTTTTTTTTTAAAGCTGTTTCATGGGATTCTCCCTCCAAAAGGCTCCACTGGTTACTTCCTTGTCGAAATGCCTTTTTAAGTGCTGGGTGATTTCCGCGGGAAGTCCCTGGGGCAGCAACCCGCATCAGGTGCCCAAATCATATCCATGCATCTCCAGATGTTCATAAATTCCAGTAGGTGTCACACTACGGGATGGAAGTGGCAAGCAGGGAGCGGGAGTGCACATCAACTGTCCTGGAAAAGGGAAGCAGCAGGGAGCAGCCTTCCAGCAAGAGAGGGGCGCAACAGCGGAGCTCTTGGCCTGACTTTCTTGGACCAGAATCCTCCTTGTGGGTTTCATTTTCTTTTTTTGCCAGTAAATATCATTAGGAATTAAACAACCCTTTTTAAGAGTGACAAAGAGAAAGTGTTGCCTTTGCCAGTCACCAAAGA